>NC_140503.1:199145033-199745033 GCF_964339955.1 Pipistrellus hanaki | reverse complement strand
CAAGTCCATTTTAGAAAAAGAAGCCATCATACTGCTATGGATATTGCTTAATTACTGTGAAATAATAAAATACAAATAAGTACCAAATAGAGAAATGTGGTAAAAATTAGAAATTATAACAATAAGGGAAAAGTTTTTTTTTATATATATATATATAATTAGGCAGTATAAAAAGTGAAAAGTAAAACTGACAGCTATAAAACTTGCTGATCTTTTACTTCCTATTCCCAAATAGATCATGAATGTTCTTATTGAGTGGGAAAGAAAGAGAGTGATCAAATGATGTGAAGAAGACTAAGCTGGGATCGGGTATTAAAGCTGAAATATCAAAGGAGACCTACAACTTAGATTTTAGGTTTCTAATACAGTGTATACATTTTTAGCTAAGAGCATAAAAACAATATTGGATCCAAATAAATAGAATAGCCATTATTTTGTTTCACTTCTTCATACACAAGGGTCTATTGCCAATCTATCTCCTCATTTGTACCTTTGAACATCTCCTGGCCTTGACCATACTGCAGGTGTTCATTCCCTCAAATCCTAAGCCATCTGTCTTGAACATATTAGTTGCTGACAATCCAAAGCTCCGCCAAGCTCCTGTTGGCTTGGAGGAGTTCAGTGGAATTGAGCAGGGAGGGAGCACTTCAACAAGAGCCAAAATGTGGAGGGAATGAGATCGGCAGTTTGGGAAGATACAGTGCTGGCAAATGTGGTTTAGCCTTAGAACTAGCCAGAGGGTTGAGAAATTACAGCAAAAATTCCATTATCAACATATAATTCAGGCCTGATTCCAAATACTGAGATGCCCTCTCCCTAAATGCTCTCAGCATATTTAACTAGATGTTCAAAGAATTAAAAATAATGTATGTCAGCATTAGACAAATGGTTTTGCCACTTTCCTACCACTAATGCCAATTCTAACCACCCACCTCAGGCTCCTTCTCATCCTATCATCTCCTTTCCTAGCATCCCTAAAATGAAAATAACAACAATAAATACTCTCAATACTCTCAGGTCTTGAGTATCTATAATAATAAAAACATAATATGGTAATTAGACCAGGCATCTTTCCAGACATTCTTCAGGACGACCTTCCAGACAAAGCAGGGGCTATGAGGGAAGCCCAGATCCTGGGTGCCTGCTGGTGGCTGGAGGGAAGCCCAGGTCCCAGGTGCCAGCATCTAGGAGAAGGAAGGTCTACTCTTGCACGAATTTTGTGCATTGGGCCTCTAGTTTTATATACATGAGAAGGGAATTACTTACTGCATATTTTATGTGTGTGAGATTTTTTTAATTATCACAGGTAACATTTTTACAACCATTTACATAGTTAGTTCCCTCCTGATTCTTTCATTGTAATGAAGATTCCCACTAGATCTGAGCCTCTGCAATGTAGGAACCACAATCTTATGTTTTCTTTGTGTTTGCAGTGACCAGCACAGTGCCTAACCACTTCCACCCAACATCCTTTCAATGAGCAAGTACTTTTGTGGTGCTAAATACTGTATTTGATGCTGGGCATAGAAGTGGTTAGAAAAATAGAAAATTTCTGCTTTTATATAGTTTACTTTCAGCATCTATAGCAAATGTTCAGACCCTTAGTAAATGTTTTTTGAATCAATAGATGTTTACTTAAAAAAAACCAAAAGCTTGCAAAGATAATCTAAACTTGAGTACACAGTTAACTTTTATCTTGCAATGGTACCACCATTGCAAGTCATCCAGTTCATGAACTAGAGAGGTAGAATGAGAAATGAGCATGTGTGTGTGCCTGTATGTGCGGGTGTGTGTGTGTGCACACACATGTTTATATTTCATTCTCAAGAATGACTGAAATGATAAAAAAGTATTAACACTATTAAGTAATAGTTACCTTAGTAATTTATTTATAGATCATCAATTTCCAAAAAATGTTTAACATCATTTAATTATGTAGGCATATGATATTTGGTGACATTCCAAAATAGACTCAAATGGTGAAATAGGATTGTAACAGTTATAGATGTCTTTCCATAGGTCTTAACAGAACTTTTTGCATAATTATATGAGATATGGTTCTCTAGGAGAGCATGCTTGCCTAACTTACATTACTATAAAAATTCTTTTTTGAGGACATTGAATATAGTACACCTTGTTTTATATGCATATAAATAAGCAGAGTGGATTCTCAATGCTCCTTCTGGATCCCCCTTCAAGACCAATGCACTCATCCTCAGCTGTTGAACGTATTGGGGGCTGATGTCTATAGATGTATCCTCACTGGGCATTGTTCTCAGCTCCAGGGAACTGCTCCCCACAGGTATACCTGTGACCTATGACCAGACAATGACAGAATAGAAAGGCTCCACTCCCTTGCCTCAATTTGAGACACCATCCAGCCCCAGACTTCCCTGCAGAATCAGCTAAGACAGTGGTCGGCAAACTCATGGGTCAAAAGAGCCAAATATCAACAGTACAATGGTTGAAATTTCTTTTGAGAGCCAAATTTTTTAAACTTAAACTTCTTCTAATGCCACTTCTTCAAAATAGACTCTCCCAGGCCTTGGTATTTTGTGGAAGAGCCACACTCAAGGGGCCAAAGAGCCGCAGCTGGCTTGTGAGCCGCAGATTGCCGACTACGAAGCTAAGAAATCAGTTGCATCCACAAAGCAGGTAATCATCCCTCTCTGTCCCCTCATGTCTCCCCTAAATCCTACTTCCTGACAGGTATGTCCCTCCCAGAGCAAGACCAGTAAAATGTCTCCATGCAAGTAGTTCTCCATCCCACTCCCCTCCTCCATCTGCTTCTCAGGAACCCCAAGACAACAAACATGTCAACAGGTATGTAAATACTCAGAAGTATTGAGGCACTCATTTCTGTGTGACCAAAAGTACATTTCCCTCCCAGGGGATCTAAAAATTTGATTCATAAATTACTGAGCCTCAATTTATCTTCCAAGTATAGGAGAATGCCTTTATTGTGAATACTTCCTTTTCTGAAAATCCTTCTCAGTATTTTAATCTATAAAATTCACTTGAGAGATAGCCATGTGCAGCACCTGCATTCATTTCTAACATGGCATTGAACTTTTATCTAAATTCAAAGTTAAGTCCCTCCCAGGTATTAAGTCATCAGTAGCCGAGCTCAATTTTAGGCTCCTTTCTCTGACTTCAAAGTCAAGCCTCTTTCTACTGTGTCTTACCAAAAATTAGTAATGGATTTGTGAATAGAGAAAAAAATCCAGATGCCTATTGTGTTGAAATATATCAATTTCAAGTTGTGCTGCAATATATCTAAAATGAACTATCAGCTTTCTAAGAACCATGACCCTTCCTTAAGCAAATTTGACATGTAATGATATAAGTTTGCATACATACACAGTCATATTTAACAGCTGAAGTGAACCTCAAGTTTTCCTAGACAACACTCTCAGTTTCAAAGCAGAAAAAGAAGCAGGTCCAGAGCAGAGGAGTGATACTTATGTCCCATAGGTAGTGGTAGAATTCAGTCTGACTTCCATAAACTGAACTTTAAATACTTCATCCTGTCATTCAGGCTCATGCTGGTGGAGGTCACAGAGAGTGATTATCCATTTGACCTTGCAAAAATATCATTTACTAGGTGTGAAATTACAACAGAATTGTTTGAGTTAAGGCACATTTGATTTCTAACAATTTTTAATTTAAACACCTTCTCCAGGACACAGTACATGCATAAAAGCTAAGAATACACATAAACACTATAAAAAGCACCTTTCATTCTCAGCACACACCATGAGCTTTATGATTTAATAAGTCATCAGTGAGAGATTCAATCAGCCATTCACAAGTCTGAAAATCTCCCATGAAAGAAAACATTTAATGACGCATGTGGACTGAAACAAAACACACACAGAGAGACTGCACCACTTTAACAATTTCACCAGAAAATAGCTTTATAAACATCTTTCTCTGTGCTTATCTTTTTATAGATTCAATCAGCACTACCTTCACAGAAATCATGCATGGAGATGCCATGGCAACCGCTGCATTCCGCACAGACCCACACACAGCATCAACATGCCTAAATGACTGTACCTCACGCCCACTTACGTCTATTAGATTTGAATTCTAGATATAAAAATAGCAACAGTGATTTCTTTATTTCCAACTAGGGGCTCTGTTATTGAATTTTCAGGTGATGTAAACAATGTGAGAGTAGAAAGGGCAAAAGCAAAACCCCAAAGGGAGGAATGAATCATTCAGCAAGTCTAGATCTACCCACCACCAACTGATTCTTTGATGCTTTGATTGCAGGGGGATCTTACCTCAGTCCTGGGCAACTCAAATGAGGCCCTTATTGGAAATAAAACAGTCGGTAGAACATGGATCAGGACTTTTCTACCAAAAAAAGTAAAGGACCATTTTAAATTGTTAAACCTTTCCACCATTTAAAATAAATGGTTTTGAAAACCAATTGCAGGAGACAAAAATATTGATTTGAGTAATTGTTCAAGTAACCTTCGTCTTCTTTCTTGAATACCTGAGAGACTTGGCTATCGAGGAGGTCTAATAGTATATCTAGGTAGTGTCAGCTATTTAAATAGAGCAAAATATGATGGACACTATGCTATGGACAAGGGATACAAGAAAATTTTGGCACGTGGTTTATGGTTATGTTTTGCCGAGTTTTACAGGACTGACCAGTTACAACAGAATTGCCCCTGGTGTTGATTAAAATGGTGATTCCTGGGTCAGATGGCAGTTCCACTGAATCGGAACCTACATTGTTTTACTGCTCATGAGGCAGGTGGTTCTTTGGAAAAACACCAAAGGAGGGAACCCAGATGGAAAGTGCAAAGGACCAATCAGTTACTAGGAGCCCCTGTGAACTTGTAAAGGGGTGAGATCTGGAGGTTTTAAGGGAAGAAGCACTGCGCCATGCAGCTCTTGTGGCTTTGTTAAATGGCTCCTGATGGGGAAATGCTTCTTGAAGATAAAGACAATAATTAGGGAATGTAAGCAGAGGCAGGAGATATAAAACAGCCACTCAGGAGGTACAATTACGCTGCTACTTACTGGAGCAGAGTGTCTTATCAATTGTAACCACACAATGAAGCCCCAACAAGAATTATAGTCCATCTTTATAACCCTTTACAGTTTGAAACACTTATTTAATAATTCACACAGAGATGGCCATGGAATGTCTAAAGAGCAATGTTCTAGAAAGCTGAGACAGCTTTATCTTCATCTGCGAAACCTGACTGTAAGATCCTGAGGTCTTGAGATCTTCACCCCCTAGAACACTCTTGGTTCATAAGAAGCGCTCAATAAATAGTGGTTGGATGATTAATGAATGAACAGTATAGCTAAAGAGAAAATAACTTAGAGGAAATGAGGGAAGGGTCCATTCTTAGATAATATCTGACAGTATATTGTTCTCTTGTCTGTAAAAGCCAAGCACCTAATTGAAGCAGCATATGACAGCAGTGGAGATGACGGTGGAATGGAGTGAGCTCCCGGGCAGCTCTAAGAGGGTGTGATAGTCACTTTTTAAGATGGAGAGCCACAGCTACTGAGTTGGTGTACACATGGAGATGCTCAATGACAAAAAAGGAAAAGCATTAGCCAGAGGGGTAGATATTCAGGTGCCGACCCTTGCAATGTAAACATTGGCTCCCTATAGTCAGAATAATTGCTATAAGAAAGTAAGTCCAATGTAAGCTGATATGACATAGGCTGCTACTACTACTTAAAGACAGCAGGGGTGTTTCCTCTGATCACTGATGCTGAAGGCTCTCGCCAATGCTTTAATGGAGAGTGGTTTGTTTCCAACGCCAGCATTACATCTGCATTAAATGTACTCTGAGATATGGGTGTGTGTTTGGCTAATCTAAAAATGTTTGGCTAATCTAAAAATGTACCTCCAGCCCTAACTGGTTTGGCTCAGTGGATAGAGTATCAGCCTGCAGACTCAAGGGTGCCAGGTTTGATTCTGGTCCAAGATGTGTACCTTGGTTGCGGGCACATCCTCAGTAGGGGGTGTGCAGGAGGCAGCTGACCGATGTTTCCCTCTCATCAATGTTTTTAACTCTCTATCCCTCTCCCTTCCTCTCTGTAAAAATACATATTTTTAAAAAATGTACCTACAATATTGTCAAAGCTAAATATATGAACCAAATAGGGGAGGTTCTCTGCCCATAGGCTACAAGGCAATTGAGTAGTACTCTCCCCACATTCCTGCCACGGACATACAGACACCCAAAATAGCACAACATCATTCACAGTTATCTTTTTGAAGGTCATGAGATAACTGCAAGGTTAACTCCTGTAGGCTTAAGTATTTTCAATTTATAAAAAATGCAATTGAGATACATTACAGAAAGTTCATAAAGCCAAGAAAAACTATAACAGTGATTTAATCGAAGATTTCTTACTTCAAAAATCACTTTAAAAAATATAAAATTGGGTAATAGAATAAAATTAGCTATTTTAATATACAATTATGCATTTTTCCAATATGCTTTTTAAAATGTCATGCTCTAGTTTTATAGCTGAAGTTTGGCACGGTTCACCATGAAAAGTCTCAATAAAGTTCCATTTTACAATTCTTTATACAGAAATGTAAAGTCAGAAATGAAAACCAACTACCATAAGTTCAGATTCCATACATTTTGATGTGTGGAGAAAAAAAAACAGCAGGGAAAAAAACAATTGAAAGTTTCTGTGCAATTTTCTATTTGTGAAGAAAAATTACATCAATAAGGAACTCAAAAGAATTCATCTTTTCATTGCAGAAACCTGGCAGAGAGCCCCTTATCCAAATGATCAACATTTACCTCACCAGTAATGAAACATGTTGCTATCAGGTGCCTCCTTGTAGGCTGCTCTGAGAAGGCCACAACATTTTCCATGGCATTTTGTTCAACCCCTCCCTTCTGGTACCCATTGCCTTGGTTTCTGTTTCTATGAGTATGGTTTTGCTTTGTTTTGTTGTAGATTTTCACATATAAGTGAAACCATTCAGAATTTGTCTTTCTCTGCCTGACTTATTTCACTTAGCATAATACCCTTTAGACCCATTCCATGTAGTCTCAAATAGCAATATTTCATTCTTTTTCTGTTGCTGTACATTATTCCATTGTGTACATGCCACATATTTTTAATCCATTTGTTTATCTATGAACACCTAGTTTGCTTCCATATCTTGGCCACTGTAAATAATGCAATAAACATAGAAGTGCATACATCTTTGAACTAGTGTTTTCATTTTCTTTAGGTAAGCACATAGAAGTGGAATTGCTATGTTGTATGGTATATCTATTTTCAGAGGTTTTTTTGCTTTGTTTTGTTTGATTTTTTTTTGAGGTTTCTCCATACTGTTTTCTATTGGGCTGCACAAGTTCATAATCCCACAAACAGTGCATGATTCCCATATTCTTACAAATACATGTTATTTGTTGACTTTTTTTAATAATAGCAGCCAAACAATGATTCTCTCTCATCACTGACGTTTCTATCTCTCTCTCTACCTCTCCCTTCCACTCTGAAATTAGTACAAATATATATATATTCTTTAATTAACAAAGTAAATATAAAATCCATAGAGTAAATAAGGGGATTATAAATAAATAATAGTAACCATGGACTGTGGCTTATGTCAGTGGCCTTTACACATTTTTTGCTCATTTTTTTATGAAAAGTTTTTCAAGAAAAGCTTGTACATCTTTAAGCTGACAACTAAAATTTGTTTTTATTTTATAACTAATTGAAAAAAGTTGTAATTTCTGGCAAATTACAAAACATGACACTTTTAAATAAAATTGTCAGACTATACTGTAAAATCTCTTTAAAATAATCTAAATAAACAGCAAGTTGAGAATCACAATCATTCATTTAATAAACAAAAGCACATTCTTCTCCAATCTAAAATTTCATCTCAATCATTTTTTCCTGTAAGCGCACATTTTTATTCCAACTCCCTCACAGAATTTTATTCTGAAATAAATTTTTTTTTGGAATGAAAGCCTTTAATGATCTCTGAATCATACTTCCGTCTAACAAAAATATGTGTATAAAGGTAAATTGAAAGGTAAATTGTTTTTGAACATCTACTGGCCCTAAAGTTTAAGCATAAAATATTATTTTGGAATGGAGTTATCATTATAAATATTAGATGGCTCAATTTTTAAAAAATATAAATAATTACTAACAACAAAAGTAAAATATTATTGGTAATAATCACTTTATTAAATGGATGCTGCTGGGGTTTTCCTCTTCTAGTTCATATATCTAACAATGAACACTACATATTGCCATTACTTTTATAAAGAGCTTTGTAATAAATAAGACAGGATTCAACACTAATCCCTTTCCTAGTTTTCATTTTCTTTATTTTTAAGTTCAGGAAAAAATGGGGATGCTTAATTTTAGCAAGGCATTTAAGTCTCCAACTCTTTCCATGCAGTTTTCAAAAATATTATATAACAATCACACAAAATCTATTTTTAATGATCTAACAGACAACTAGTCAATTAGATATTATTGAATTGAAAACAACTTTCTTGCAATAGGCGACTTTTTTGCCCAGGCATTAACGTCATTCCCCTTTCAACAATGTCACCAAATTTTCCATAAACTCGTGCTGTGAGAAGAATAGGATTGTTCAAAATCAGACTCATTCTCTCCCAGTTAAATTTGTGGGAAAACAGAAATTACATGTGGAAACTGAGGATACGGAAATTGATTCTCTTGAAACTATCTCTTTTCTCAGATTCTCTTGAAACTATCTCTTTTCCATGGGGAATAGCAAAGCTATTCCCCATGGAAAATTACTCAGCCATAAGAAAGAATAAATTCTCCCCACTTCTGACAACATGGGTGACCCTAGAGGACATCGTGCTAAGTGAAATAAGTCAGAGAAAGACAGACGCCATACGATTGCACTTAGAAGTGGAATCTAAAACAAACAAACAAAAACAACTACACACAAACTCATGGGTACAGAAAACAAACTGTTGGTTTCAGGGGAATAGGTGAAAAGAGGGGATTAAGAAGTACAAATTGGCAGTTACAAATAGTCATAGGGATGTAAAGTATAGCATAAGGAATATAGTCAATAATATTGTAATATCTACATATAGCGCCAAGTGGGTACTAGACTTACTGGGAAGAAACTGGACAGTGGGGGGGGGGGGGGAGGTAAGGGCAGAGAGTAGGGTAGGAACCGGGTAGAGGGGAACTATGGGGGGAAAAAGAGGAACAATTGTAATAATCTGAACAATAAAGATTTATTAAATTTTAAAAAATAAATGTATAACCACTATGCAGTACACCTAAAACTAATATAATATTGAATATAAACTGTAATTGAAAAAAGAAAACAGAAGGAAACTACCTCTTTTCTAATTTGTCCCTTGGAAAAAGTTCTGTTTATTCCAGGGATATGCACACCCATAGATTATTCCAGATACAAGCAATTTTCATCAAAAAAGTGACAGAATTTAAGCCCCATGGGGAAAGATTTTGACAATAAAGCTTCATTGTATTGAATATGTCTCATTGAATTATGGAATACTTCCCAAAGTATCTTCAAAGAAAAAACTAGTCCTTTGAATTACTGTATGCAAAGTAGTTTCAAATGGTCCATTATACCTGGAAAATATTGCTCTATCTATTCCCCTGGGAAGAATTACCATCCACATTAGGCCCTGAAAAGTTCTGCAGTAAATAAAATAGTTTACCTTTATTCAAATCACATATCCACAAATTCATTTGCCTCTTTTTGGTTATAATCTTTCTGGACACACTCTCAAAACTGCTGAGTGATGATTTCTGAATGTCAGGGTTACACTACCTTTCTCCTAGAGAAACCCATGGAAAGTGGCCATGCCCTTGGTAGGTGTTTAATAAATATTTGTGAACTGATTTACTGATTCATCTGAGAAGAAAAGAAATGGACAAGAGAGGAAAACTAAATGCAAATCAACTAGCAGGAGTTGTATCATCAAGGAAACCTTTAAACAAAACCAATAGCTTGTCAAATAGAAGCAAGTGTAATGCTGTCAATAGGAAGCAAAGCTATTCCCCAGGAGGCCATCTAGCTTGCAACATTGCCTCCCCCAGGGAGCCTTGGCTCTCAGGGAGGAAAACATCACATAAAGCTCTCAATGTGCAGTCACTGCTACAAGATCATAGAGGATTAAGCCTCTCAACAGCAGTGACAGAAGCATAATTCCTGTCATCACAGCATTCACTGGAGGATCCTCCACTTGGGAAGAAAAAAAAAAAGTCATTGCTTTGTATCCTCATCCAATGTGACTCCAAGAGTACAGTTGACCCTTCTTTGGAGGACTCTCTGCAATAGAGAGATAGCAGAGGTAATCTGCTTTATAAATAACTACATCCTTTACGGTACTCCAAAAAGAGAACTGGACAGGGAGCCAAAAAAGGCAGCAGGCATCTCTGTCTTTTCCATTTACCAGCTGGGTCAAGTTGAGCTGTCCCTCAACTTATCTCTGCCTTCATTTTTCCATCTGTCAAAATCTTATCAACTTAAACATGTCCTGGATTATAGGATCCCTTCTTTCTAATTGGGGGGGGGGGGGCGGGAATCTTCTTTTATAAAGAATACTTCCACATTCCCTTGCCTTAGGTGCAAGAAAATAATGTCCCAGTAAATGTTTGCTTTAATCGATTTGGTTGCCTAGCTAGTTCTGCCATATGCCTCCAGAACACTACATTTAAGTCAATAATCAGAATGCTCTGAGGAAAAAAATTTGACCCCATTAGTATAAAAAGATGGCAAGAACCCCAAAGAGTGCATTAGAGAAACAAGGTCAACTTTAATAGCATTTTACAGCCTCTTGTATCTTCGGAGAACAAGCCACATATCCCAACCCTCATCATCACAACTTGTTATAGCCAAGTTGAAAGATTCTTTTAAATTTTCATTGAATTTCCTGGGGTGACATTATTAATAAAATTATATAGGTTTCAAGAGTAAGATTTTATAATGCATCATCTTCATATTATATTGTGTGATTTTTAAGGATTAAGAAAGTCAACTGTTTTTTAATTTAAATATAAGTGTAGGCATATTTTTATTGGTGATTTTAAAAATCTTATGAAATTGACAGAAAGGGTTTTAGTAATAGTATAATAATCAATTGTAAAATCAAAATTAATAGAGGAAAGTATTCTTTTAATTCTCAGTGGGTAAAGGATACATTTAATTAACACAGTAAATGTGCTCTCCTTCACCTGTCTGGAACAGTGATGACAAGAGAAAGAAGACAGAATTGGGTCAGTAGCTCTTGATGACAGGACTATAATGAGTGACAAAGTGAAATAAGCTTATTATACAAAATGGATAGGAATAATTTTCTGTGATTTTTTTCACAGTTATTTGATGGCTTTATATTGCTATATGACTCATTCCCCTTTGAGTGCCTAAAGTTTTTGCTGTGTGATTTGTTGAGGGTTTCAATTTTCAAGGTTTGTTTGCATGAAGTCAAAAGCTTTCACATGACACTTTCTAGGGAAAAGGTTCTCCTATTGTTATATATGGTTATAATACTATGTCTGATCATTTCAAAGCAGTATCCCAAGTATTTGTTTATGTTAATTTTTAAAATACGTTTTTATTCATTTCAGAGATCCACCTTCTCAACTTCTAAGATACTGCAGCTGAGCATTGAGTTAAATCACACAGTCATGCATAGAGGTGCTATCATTAAGTATCGTCTCAAACATCACCTGAGACCTCAAATATGCCCAATGAGATACCTCTGTATCCTCACCCAACTCTCATCTTCTCCAGCAAGTAGTTCAAAATATGTCCTCATTCATTAAAGTTCTGCTCTGCTCAAGTATTATGTTTTCCAAGACGCTTTCCCAGCCTCTCCATGAAGTGGTTTGAAAGTCTGTTCCCATCAGAGCTAGTGATATCTGCTTGCGATGTCTGACTTTAGAGTTAATACTTGTTACATGGATGAATGAATCAATATTGTTTCTACTTAATGGCCCTACTGCATTTCATAATCTGTTTTAGGGTCTGCTCTCCTCGTGTACCTTTCCAGCCCCTGGACTACAAAGTCCTTGAGTCAGGATTATGTCTTAGCCATCTTCATGTCCCTACTACTGCCTCCATAATGCATACTATATTCTGAATCATTTTTACTTGACTGAATATATCAATACAAAAATAAATAGAAAAAAAATCATCCATTCAGCTATCACTTACTCAGCACCTATATTGCATCTCTACTATGCTGGGAACTAGAAACGCAAAGATTACTGGAGTATGCTGACTAACTGGGCAGAGAGATGCAAACATACATTTGCTGTATTATACAATAACCACTCTGGGAGAAGTATGTACAAAGTATTGTAGAAATACAATAGACAAAGCACCTCATGTGTTGGAAATGGCAAGAGAGGCTCCAGATATGCTGTTTGAGCCAATGCTTCAAACACTTTCCTATTTGTGATCATCTTTTCAGTAAAAAAATAAAATAAAATAAAAATAAATAAATAAAACATGATCCTCATTATTCTCCTGAATTAACCTTCTCTATTTGCAGGGTTTTTTGTTTCAAACCAAAGATTACCTATTATTTAAGGAGAAAATACAAGCCAGGGCTGGTTTAAATCCCTTATCCAGAGGAGGCTAGAGCACCTTGGTGGACTGTCTACAAAAATTATATGCAGTGCCTGAGAACAGTTTCCAAAGTAAAATATGAAGGTCTGTTGTTTTAAAGAGGGAGAATGTGTGCTGGGAATGCAAAGTGATCAAACCATGGACAGATTCTGGTTCTCAAATCAGCAATGCTTCCTCTTGTAAACTTCAAAAATGTGCTTCCTGGTGAGATCCATTTAGAATATTTCAGTTGCAAATAGTGGTAACCTGACACAAAGATGTTTCAACAAATGGGAATATGCTTTTCTCACTAAACAAGGATCCTGGAGGTGTCAGTGTAGGACTGGTGCAGTGCCCACTTGCATCTTAGTGCTTCATCTCAACGTGAGGCCCAGGCGCTGCTGGTATCAATCCATTCACTGGCATTTACTCGTCTGTGATGGTGTTATGGATTGCTTTATGTCCTGGCAATATTCATTAAAAATTGAGTGATATATATCTCTAACATATGATAACTGTGTCAGATGTGTGCACAAGGAAAAAGGTCATATGAGGAAACAGTGACAAAGTGGCCACCTGCAAGCCGAGAGACAGGCCTCAGGAGAAACCCAATCTGCCAGCATCTAAATGCTGGACTTTCAGCCTCCAGAACTGTGAGAAAATACATTTCTGTTGTATAAACCGTCCCATCTGTGGTATTTTGCTAAGGCAGCTTTAGCAAATGAATACAGATAAGGTAAGCACAGAGAATCAGAGTAAGCACTCAAAATCCTAGATAACAATTTGACAGAATTACTGTATGCTTGTTGAATCTTTTATAATATTTATACTTGTATTTCCTATGTCTTTTTTATTTCATTTTTCTGCTTATTTGTTTCATTGTATTTTAATGTCAATAATAAACTGGAGAACAATAAAAAATATAGAAATCATGCCCAGCTGACATGGCTCAGTGTTTGAGTGTAAACCTATGAAACAAAATGCCCCCCCGCTGCAGGCTCAATCTCTAAGGAGGGATCCTGCAGGGGGGCAGCCTATCAATGATTCTCTCTCATCATGGATGTTTCTATCTCTCTCTCCCACCCCTTTTTTTCTCTCTGAAATCAATTTTTAAAATATATTTTATTAATTTTTTACAGAGAGAAAGAGAGTTAGAAACATCAATGAGAGAGAAACTGATCAGCTGCCTCCTGCACACTCCCCATTGGGGATGTGCCCACAACCAAAGTACATGCCCCTGACCAGAATCAAGCCTGGAACCCTTGAGTCTGCATGCCAACGTTCTATCCACTGAGCCAAACCAGTCAGGGCTCTCTGAAATCAATTTTTAAAGGGAACTATGCTTTTTATACTATATGTTTATACTTTTTTACATATTCTTGAAGACAACCACTCTCCTCCTCTCCTGTAGTAACTTACAATAAGAAGTCTCCCGAACCCTTCACCTGCTCAGAGAAGCACCGAAGAAAGGTATCCCTTGCCATTCCTACACACACTTGATCCTCCTGTCGGGAGACAAATGATTCATCTGCTTATTGAGATAATGCAAGCCTTATATTCACTCTTTTATGTTTCTCCATTAGGCAGGATTCATGTACTTCACAGTCATTTTGGAGAAGTGAGCCCTTACCCTTGACTCTCAGACTCAGCAGGGACTTAAGCAGCATGGTCTGTCACTGTGGTCTAAGAAGTACTCTGTGCCACTGGGTATGGGACTAGAGTTGTAGCAGGAGGTCTTTCTTTAAGTTGACTTCTGATCCAATTCCACTTTGTCAATAATTAAGAAATATTGTATTTTACATATTACTTGGCTCCTGTGTCTAATTCTCCATGGGTTCAGGATGTAAAACAAAGAGTGGCAAGTATTTACAAATCCTACCAATGCTAAATAGTCAGTCCTGTCAATTGACTTTTCTGTTGAAATTTGTTTTGAGGCATTTCACTTCATCACAGATTGGTCACTCCACCAATGAATGCCGCTCCCACATTTAGCAGCAGGTGGTGGATTCCTGCTTCCTGAGAAACGCCAAGTATCCGGTAGTTCAGAACATGAGGTAATATACTGGGTAGAAAGATGATGTGTTGTTTTTTGCTTTCTCCCTCATCCCACCTATACAGCCAAACTAGTTTTAACCATCTGAAGACTAACAGTCTCACATGAATTAGGTTTGAACACAAATCCAGTAGCTATATAGTCTTTTTTACTGGAGTTTTATTTATTCTAATTTTTTAAACTCCTCAAATTATAATTGTACTACTGTTACACTTATTTTTAATTCTGTTCAATGATTTGCTTGCAATTAGACCTAGAGTACACACATTACTGATTTATTGATGTTACTGATTTGGCTCTTTCTTCTATACCACATACCTTAAATTAAAATAATCTGAGGATGAGATGCATGACTTACTCTTGCATACTCTCAGAGTGTCTCATAAAAGCCAGCCTATGGGTGGCTTTTCCATGGCCATTATGAGAAACAAATGATTAGAACAAAAATCAGAAACAGCACAGGTCTTTCCGATCTAGGTTAAGTTCTCTTGCTTTGCTCCCATGCATTCTGTATTTTTCCAGTGTCACCCCTCATTATTCTTTATTATAATTACATGTTGATTACCCTTCTTCCTTACTGGAAACCTAACTGTTTTTGTTTAAGCCTCTATGCCCAGTGCTCTATTGTCTGTAAAATTATTTTTTAAATGTTTTAAAATGTCTGTTAAATAAATAAATGAATAGTAGATGGAGATAAAATACTAGGAAATTTGGAAATCACCACACACACAACAACAACACACATGAAACTAGGCAGGACAGACTAGTTTGGCATGGTATCTTTTCTGAGATCTATTCTCCTAATAGTTCCTTCACCCAATCAACAACACCCATGAGTGGGGATGAGAAAAAAAGACACTCTAGACTAGAACAGATACTACTTATTGTTAAGTATGTTAAGAAAAGTTAATACCAATTCATTTTAAAAAATGAAAAAGTATTAAATGAATAAACACACCCAAGAGTATTTTTGAAAAAACTAAAACTATAATTAATAATTAAAAATTGACATAATCTAATAAAAGAAAAGGCCAATACAGAAAACCAGGAAGAGAAATGAACTAAACCATTGATGAAGGGATTTTTTTTAATATATATATTTTATTGATTTTTTACAGAGAGGAAGAGAGAGGAGAGGGATAGAGAGAAATATCGATGAGAGAGAATCATCGATCAGCTGCCTCTTGCACACCCCCTTACTGGGGATGTGCCCGCAACCACATGCGCTTGATCGGAATCGAACCCGGGACCTTTTGGTCCGCAGGCTGACGCTCTATCCATTGAGCCAAACTGGTTTCGGCTGATGAAGGCATATTTTTAATTGAGTAGATAAATAAATAATAAATTGTGCTAATTTATTTAGCTATTCAAAAAATATGAATAGCTTTGTGTGTTTGTCCGAGGAAGCATGGGTATGGGGGAGCAGAGGTAGTTATAGCAATACAGACTCATGAAGCAGAAAGCTTAACATACCCATAACCATGAAATACATTCAGAAATTCTGCTGGGGATTTTCTTCCAAAAAATATGTAAGTTCATATGAACTTCCAAATAATCAAGGAACAGTCTATCAATGCATAAATTATTTCAGAGCATGAATGCAGTTGGAAAGATTCCATATTGATTTCTGCAAAGATAATACAAAGCTGATATCAAAACCTGGCATATGAAGATCAATATCATCTCTGAATACTTATGAAAAAATTATAAACATAATTCTAACTAATATAAATCTATAATATATGTACTCAACGAGTTCATCTAAGGTATTTGAATCGAGGCGGGGGGAAATTATATCATTGGATGCCAAAAAGATATTTTTAAAAATTCATCATGCAACTATGATTAAAAAATAAATAAAACTCTTTGTCAACAATTTTAAAGCTTACTTTTAATGTGATAAAAAGCACTTATCTCAAATGCTGAATCACTAAAGAAATTGACATCACATTGAGAATAAGATAAATATTATCCTATATAATGAAAGTCTAATATGCTAAGTGTTCAACAATTTGTTCAACCTTTCTATCAGTCGCTTATGTCCACCAGGGGCCAGACACTCCAACAGATAGGTTAGCTTGCTGCTTGGGTCCAGCCAATTGGGACTGGGAGAGATGGGTCGGACACACCCTGGAGCCCTCCTGTAGTGCCTCCTGGGCCTCTATCATGTTCTGGTGGGGTCACTCAGCCTGTCCTATACTCTCTCGCAATCTGGGACCCCTTAGGGATGTCCACCGGCCAGGCCAAAGGACCCCACCACCACCAGTGCACATGCACCAGGCCTCTAGTATAATATAACAAATAATAAGCATTCATTATATCTATTATTGTTTAAAATAAGTTCAAAGGTTTTAACACTGCATTAAGATGTAAAATAAAAAATGAATTCTATAATTGAAAAGGATAAAATTATCATTATTTTCAGATAGTATGAATTGTCTACTTGGAAAACCTAAATAATTGAACAACCAGTAGAAATAAGTGTAAGTGATATGATCAGATCAAAATAAGTATATAAAGGCAATGGCTCCATTTTCATATAAATGACTAAATTAGAGATTGACCATACCAACCACTGGAAAGAATGTAGAGCAACTCAAATTCTTATGAATTACTGATGGAATGTAAATTGGCACAATCAATTTGGAAACAATTTGACAGATACTTAAAAGTCATACTTACATTATCAAACTATTTGTACATCCCAATCCTAGGTATTTAGTCAGAAAAAAGGAAACTATATGTCTATACAAAGACTTGTACATGGCCCTAGCCAGTGTTGCTTGGCGGTTAGAGTGTTGGCCTATGCACTGAGGGGTCATGGGTTCAATTCCCGGTCAAGGGCCTGTACCTGGGTTGCAGGTTCAATCCCCAGCCTTTGTTGGGGCATGTGCAGGAGGCAACCAATCAATATGTCTCTCACTTATCCGTGTTTCTCGCTCTCTTTTTCCTCCCTCCTTTTCTCTCTCCTTTCTTTCCATTCTCTCTAAAAATCAATGAGGGAAATATCCTTCTATGAGAATTGACAACAACAATAACAACAACAACAACAACAAAAGACTTGTATATAAATGTTCATAACAGAATTATTCATAATAGCAAAAAATTACAAAAAAAATCTATGAACAAGTAAATGAATAAAATAGTTGTGAACCTATACCATGGAATACCACTGAGCCACAAAAAGGAATGAACTATTAATATAAACAACAACATTGATGAATTTCAAAATCACTAGGCTGAGGACAATGAGGCAGACACAAAAGAATGATTCCACTTATATAAAAACTAGAAGCCCAGCACATGAAATTGCATGGTTCTATCCACCCATGCTGTTCTTTGATCATTATGGCATTAGGGCCATGGGATAGATAGATAGATAGATAGATAGATAGATAGATAGATAGATAGACAAGTAGATTTAGAAATGCAAATTAATATATAGTAAAACAAAGCATGTTAGTAGTTGTCTGAGGTAGGAAGGAATGGATTGCAAAGGGGTAGAAGAAAGTAGAATGATGGAAATATTTGGTAGAAATGTCATGAGTATGTATAACTGTCAAAATTCAACAAATTGTATATCTTGGATGTGGTTTATTGTACATAAGTTATACATCAAAGAAATTCCTGGAAAAGAAATCAGAGATAAATTAAATTAATTAAAATATGTCCCAAAACTAAATTATCTAAAATCCTGTAACTCCCCTCCTCAAAATGCTTTATTGGCTTTTACTTTCATATAGACTATATGTTTCACTATAATAATTAATTAGCAAAATGTAATGATGTGAAGATACAGATAGCTGTATAAAAGATCCTATTAATTTATACTCCATTTCTCCCTTATTGAGAGATAAACAGAGAGATTGACTAACTTTACTGAGATGACCCTCTTAACTAAAAAACATAATTTTCATCACTTTCTTTCAACCAGCTATACAATTGGTTGAGAAGTGATAGAAATCTTACATTTGGGGCTCCTGGGAAAATTATTGTTTTGCTGATTAAAGGAGCATGCTGCATGAACATATTTTCCCTTTCTTCCTGTCTAAAGAGCAAGAATGTGTGGCTTGGAGGTGCAGCCGCCATTTTATGAGAGGGACAAATCCAATACTAAATATGTCAGAAAAGAAAATATCTGAGCCAGCCATGGAGTACCTAACCCATTTTTATTACTACCTGAGAAAAATCATTCCCTTATAAGTTTCATGTAACTACATGAAATTATACTATCTCCAGTATTTGTTAAACTGAAAGAAGAAATAACACTATTATTACCAGACCAATCACATGTTATTATTGCTGAAATGGGACTTAAAGATCAAGCTATTAAGTCTGTCTTTATACAGATGAAGAAACAGGTTCAGAAAAATGTGACACAATCAAGCTAGTCAACACTAAAATCCAAGACTCTTGATTTTTCATCTAGTACTATTGATGATAAATTGTCGCACTGAATAGACAAAATGTTTACTGATGGTGTTCTCTGTGCCAGGTGCTGTGCTTGATTAGGTATGGAGGCAAAAATGTGTAAGACTATGTTTCTTTCTTATAAGGGGACTAAAATCTAGATGATGAAGGGATTATATTTCATCAGACTATGAAATAATGAGTAGTTTTAAAACAGAACTAGTCCCATTAAACATGAACCACAATCTTTAGATAGAAAAACAAAACAAAAACACACAGATAAGTATAAGCTGTCATCATACATAGTAAGTAATCAAGAGTTAGTGTCCAGATAAGGAAACATCACTTTGGGTATAAATAATCAGAGATGTTTGTATAAAGGAGTAATAATTGCTCTTCCTTGAAGAAAAGACAGAGTTAAAATAAGCAGAAGACAACAGAGTGGACATTCCTTAAAGGCATAAATGCCTTGGGCAGAGAGGTGGCCAGTGAGAATAACCAAGATACATCTTGGGGAAAATAAAAATAAAATAGTTTGAATGGCATAGAAGGTTTTTGTTAGAATTTGTTTTGTTAATATGTAGCATTAAAGATAGGTTAGAACCAAAAGAGCTCTGAATGACAGCATAAGTAATTTCAAATTTATCCTTTAGGTAATAAAAAGCTAGAGTTAGCTTTTAATCATGGAAATGACTTTGCAAAATTGGTGTTTAAGATGATGAACCAAGTATCTATAAATTGAGATAGGAAATAAAATACAAAATATAAACTACATAGTTAACAAAAGTTTATGCATATATATTTTTGTATATGTGTATATATTATGTATATATGTATACATATATCACAAATTATATAATATATATATATAATTCTACATCATAACTCTACAGCAATAAAAAGTGTTGTGTATTTCAATGCCCAGTGTAGTACTGCACCATAGTAAATGCTAAATAACTACATAAATAATTTATTCACAAATTAAAAGTATACTAATGTCCAAACCATAAAACTGTTGCAGATATTAAAACACCCTTCAAAAATCCTCCAAGTATATATAATCCATTTCTCTCCCCAGATAAAAGTGTGAGTTTTAAAAATCACTGAAAACTGGAAGAGTTACCTAGGTAACCCATTAAGTAAAATACATGAGAATTACACTCTGATTACAAGCATTTCCTTTACCGCCTGTTTTTGAAAAGAGGTAACAAATATAGCATGAAAGAGTTCACTTAAAATGCAGATTAAAAAAAAAAACACAGACGACTTGATTCTGATGTGTCTAAATATCTGCTTATCTCCTTAGTCACCTTTCCTTTGAGCAGTTGGTTATTTTTAGAAGCACCTTCCAACAATGGCCAAATGAGTCCATAGCACTGCCAACTCAGCTGAGAGCTACACAAGTGCAGTTACTGGAATATTTTAGGCTAAAAAAGAATTTTGGTTTGATGAATGACTCAGATAATTAGATTTTAAAAATGAGCACTCGCTTGTACTACCTACTAAACCATAGCTGCAAAAATATTTAGGTTAATGGCCAATATTTGCTACTCTATATATATTTGATATTTAGAGCAGCTATTTAAAAAGAATACTTCTTTAAAAGATAGCCACATTACCAAATCATCTAGATGTGTTCCCTGATTTATAAAACTATGTGGTAGAGTCGGTTGTTCTCACGCTGGTAAATTGGCATCTCATTGTATAAGAGTGGTCATAGGGTGTGATTTAAAAAAAAAAAAAAATGTCTGCTGGTGTCAAAGCTTGTAGTTGTAAGGGGGAAAATGGTTCCCTAGATCCTGAGAAATAAAGTTGGCTGATTTGACATTTCTCTTCATCAGAATTCTTTGTGCTGATACATAATAAAGTTGAGTGTTAACTTTTTTAATTTCACAGGGAAAAAACAGCTACTCATTCAATAGACTATAAATTCCCAGGCAGCCAGCCCTGTGTGTAGGGTTCTTTTGATAAAAATTAGCACATGTTGATGACAATGTAATGTTATCTAAGATTGGCTACATTTGGCTCCTCTTATGAAACTGTGAACTCACAAAGGATTTTGAGGTTGAAACTGGTTTTCTAAAGTATAGAGAAAGCATCAGTCAGTAAGATAGACATTGGAATTATGAATTGTCACTTTTACCAGAGCCCATTAATAAGGAAAAACATTAAGGCATAGAGAGGGGGTTGGATTGGATTGCTAATAGTAACACACCCTCATGGTAAACCTCCTTACCCTTCTTCAGCAGAACTAAAAAACTCAATTTCATTGACAGGGGCAGGGCTTTTAATCCTAAAATTACCAGATGGGAGAGCAGATGAGAAAAGATGCATCCCCTCTGCTGGCAGGCAGTTTCCCAAACATAAGGGAGATGACTAAACTGTGCTCATCATTTTCCTCCCTAACTCACCAGTCATAGGGGCTCCCTGCTGTCTGGAGGACAGGGAGGGAGAGGGCTGGAGGCCAGGAGTGAAACTGTAACAGGGGTCCTTCCAAATGGAAACAGGACACATGGGGAAGAAAGTTCTGTCCTCCCCCTACAGAGGGCAGTATTCTCATCCTGATTAAAAAAGATTTTTTTTTTTTTTTTTTTCATATCTCCAATACCAAAAGCAGTGTACTCAAGAAGTATTTGTTAATAAAAATTAACTGTGGGGGTGATAACCTCTGAAGAGAGAGACCAGGTTTTAGAATCAGGATTGAATTCTGCTTCTGATCCTCTCTCACTGTACACCCTGTAGCAAGTCACTGAACCTGTCTGATTTCATAGACTGTAAAATCCTGATGGTAAATGCCTAGCTCACAGGAGTCTCACGATGGTTAAATGTCTGTCAAGAGTTTACCCCACCCTAACGAGTTTGGTTCAGTGGATGGAGCGTTGGCTTGCGGACTGAAGGGTCCTAGGTTCCATTCTGGTCAGGGGCATGTACCTTGGTTGTGGGTACATCCCCAGTAGGAGGTATGAAGGAGTCAGCTGATCTATGTTTCTCTTATATCAATGTTTCTAACTCTCTATCCCTCTCCCTTTCTCTCTGTAAGAAAATCAATTTTATATTTATATTTATATTTATATTTATATTTATATTTATATTTATATTTATATTATTTATATTTATATTTATATTTATATTTATATTTATATTTCTTTATATATATTCATATTCATATTCATATTCATATTCATATTCATAATCATATTCATATTCATATTCATATGTATTTTTATATTTAATTTATATTTATATTTATTTTTATTTTTTAAGAGCTTACCCCAATGCTGGTGGGGGCAGGTAGACACTAAAACTCTGAGCTCCCCTCCTCTCTTTTTCCTCTAATAAAATTTTCTCTCTGAAAAAATAACCTGGTAGGAGGCCTCCCATCAATGAGTTTCCCCCTCCTAGGGCCATCTTTTCTAAGACCTTTCCCTCATTGAAACAAAATGTTAATTTGGTCAGTCCTGGTCAAGGAGCTGAATAAGAGGGATTCCAGAAGGGCAGTATCCTGAATTATTCTGTGGCCATTATTTTGAGTGCCTCCTCCAATCTCATTCCAAGCCTAATCCTTTTCTCTTTTCTTTAAAGGCTATCACAGGGACATATGTCCTTTAAATGGCAAGAGGTTTAGGAAGGATAATGCAAAATAGGAAGAGAAATAAGAAAGATCCATGCCCTGATTATCTTGCCTCTAAAAACAAATGAAATGGGAATTAAGCTCTGTGACTTGGCTCTTCAGTGTGTAGAGAACTGAAACTTACCATGCTTCCTTTTAATTCCTCCTTAATGGCACACGGAATTACAAGACATTAAATCACTTAACCGGAGTGCAGGCGGAACTACTTTGTCTGAGTAAAGTCACCTTTAGCTTTTCAAGTTGGCCATTAGAAAGCGTAAATGCTAGAAAATGCCACAATCATTTGTTTTGGTGAAAGCACTCTGGAAATTTTTCTCAAGGAGTTAGACCCCCACCCACAGCCGGATATCATCAGAACAATAAATGATTAAATTCAGATATCAGCTTCATTCTAAGGAAATCATTGCAAGAGAAATTGAAGATGCAAAAGGGACTTTGAGACCTCTATGGAAACAACTTTGTACAGTTCAGAGAATACAGCCTTTGGGAATAGGCAGGGCTGAATTTGAATCCCAATTCCATTTCCTTGCTGAGGGACTTTGGGAAAATATTCTTCCTGTTAAGTGGAACTAAAAGCCCTGACATAGTTGTGCGGGGACAGAATCAGCTGCTTCCTGGGAGGCAGCATAGCAGAGGGGAAAGTGACCAGGCTTCCCAGCTGGAGAGCCTGGTTTTGAATTTTGCTCTGCAGGACAATTGGCAGTGCAAAGTCATTTACCATGTCCCTTAGTTTCCTCATTCATAAATAAGACTATTTACACTACCTACTCTATGCAGTTGTGGTGAGAAGTAAATGAGCCAACACACATAAAAGCGTGTGGCACTTAATAGTCATTAACTGTTACATAAAGTGCCTACCACTGGGAGGTTGGGTTTCTTCTCCCATTCCTTGTGATCACACTTCCTGAGGCAAAGGTTTCTCAGGAGTACGCATGATGTGAGAAACTCTAAGTGAACTTTTCCTCCAAAACCATTTCCCTAGCAGTCTAAAACAGCCATCATTAGTAATTATGTTGAAGCCCTCGACTTTACCCTATAACAATAGATACAACATCCTCCATAAATATTACATTATGTCATTCTTATATTATATTGAGACATTGTCAACCTCTGGTAGATTAATTCCATCAATAGAGTGCTAACTGCTTGAAAAGTTTGGGAATTGAGGTAAGACCTCGGGCAGATCTGTAGTGAGGGGAGAATAGGAAAGGACAGATATTTGGATTAATTTAGGAGAAATCTGGCTTGGACTTGACAAGAAGTGGGAGAAGTCATGCACCATCATGGGGAGTTGGGGAGATGTCAAATATATGTGTGGTGGGTAATATGAATCAAAATCACACCTTTCTCCAATTTTTCTGGTCTGTCATTCCAACTCCATACCTACACGATCACATGTTATATTAGAAATATTTTAAAATCTACTTATATATAAATCATCTGACATATTTCACCCATAACATTATTTTACAATCTCCTATGAAAGGTCTTGCAAGACATTATTATAACTAAAAATAAACTGAGATGAAGGCAAGATTCTATAATAATAAAAGCATAATATGCAAATTGACTGAACAGCAGTCCAGAGTACCTTCTGGGTGAAGCCAGGACTGTGAGGGCCCAGGCAGCTAGGTCTGTGAAGGCTGAACCCCTTGCATAAATTTCATGCACTGGGCCTCTAGTAAACTAATAAAGAAGAGACTTTTCTGAATGATAATATAATAAAGAAGAGACTTTTCTGAGTGATAATATAATCCTAATGTTCTGGTAATGAAATTTAGCTATCTTGGATGGGGTTTCCAGGAATTAAGAATCAGGTTGCTCCAGAATTATAGCTAGTCCAGCATATTTAAATGTATCACACTTAAACAAATATTTAGGGAATGTCTCCACAACCAGCTCTTGGGCAATATGTGTTCTTTCTTGAGGAAGGCCACACGTTTTGTTTGGAAAGAGTGTATGAGCTTTGTTCAGCATTTCAGAGAGCAGAGTGGACAAATATTATTTTCATTATGAATGAATGAGTGTGTGTGTTTTTCTATACACTTATATACAGTTTTATAATTTTATTTTCAGGGAGAACCTTAGGTATACTTTATGTGTAGCCCTATTTTACCTAGGAGAAAATAACATTCAGGAAGAATTAGGCCAAGATCTCATTGCTAATAAAAATAACTAATGATTATTGAAAGTTTATTAGATGTCAGTCACACTTTTGTTCTGTGAGGTACTATTATTGATACTTTATGGTAGAGTAAATGAAGGCAAAGAGAATTGAACTTGTTCAAGTCTGGTAGTAAGTAGATAAGTTTTTGCAAACCAGGCATTCTAGCCCCAGTGTCTTACCACCATGCTACACTAACTCTTTGTTATTCCATCTTGATCATACTGCTCCCTCTCTTATGCTTTGAGATATACTTTAGTTAGGTCTAATCTTATATAAGGACACCAGTACAGTCAATAGAACCTTCCTTAGCCATGCATTAAATATGTTAACCATCGGCAATTTGCATAGGTCTCTCATGCACACAGTTACATAAATGGAAAGAGAACTCAACACTTTGAGTGCTTTTGTCTAACAATGAATCATCTCCCTGATTTTTTCTTCTTATTTTGTTGATTGACTGTTCAACATAATTTTGTAGATGATTGTGTTGGTGCTAAATTACCTTGGCTTTATTTGAGACCGAATGCACAGCTGCCACCTGTACCACGGTCTGTGAGTCCCCGTCAATGGGAGATTTTATTAACTCATCTGAAAGCAATCTACTCCTTGTTGTCACTGGAAATGACATTATAATGAATCTCTCAGTTCAGGTAGTACTAGTAGGAAAGAAAATGCATTCCTATTTGGGGAGTGTTTTATTTTTCCAGTTATCTCTTTTATTAATTAATTGTAAGTGTTGTCTGGTGTTAATTAAATTTTCATAAGAATAAATAGATAACAAAAATGGATTAGATGTTTGAACTCACACAAGACAGATCCATAAAGCTGATAATAGTAGCTAATAATTATTAAGTATTTATTGTCAGTCAGTTAGAAACTGAGCAGGTAGACACTTTATAGCATTATCTTGTCAAATCATCTCCTCACCCCAAAGAGGGAGGTGCTATTTATGGTAGATATCCACTTTGAAGATGTGGAAAACTGAGGTTTAGAGTAACTAAATTACTTGCCTAAGATTAGATGGCTTGTACAAGGTGGGACCGGAACCTAAACCAGATGCGGTTGGCTTCAGATTGAAAAGTTCATAGCTTTACTCTATTCTGCCTTTCTAATTATTTGTAATTTGGTTATGGGGATATTCCATCTCCCATATTCTACCTCAGGATGACTCAGTGTTCTTCTCTGATTAAGAATCAATTATGATAATCATAAGTCTGTTACTGTCTGTAAAAAAAAAAAAAAAAAAAAGGCAAGGAGAGTCATAATGTGCTATGCTAAAGTGAGTTCTATCAAGGCAAGGTAACAGGATATTCCTCTGTGCATTACTCACGTGGTTCCCTTACCTCCAAGACACACATATATTTACTTTTCAAGATTAAGTTCAAAGTAACTAACAACCTCTTTGATGATTTGCATAACCCCCCATTTTTTCCTTTTAATGGAAATGGTCTTCTTTTTGTTGTGTGCTTACTGTATATAATATAACAAGCCACATATACATATACATATACATATACATATACATATACATATACATATACATACATATACATATACATATACATATACATATACATATACATATACATATACACATATGATGTGAACCCTATGTATACAGGCCAACCTTGGCACTGATAATTCATTATGCTTCTTTATTTACTTATCTACCTCTGAGTCTGGATAACATATTCTCATAGGAAAATCTCATGTCTTACACATTTCCACTTCCAGAACCTATTATCTATCAATAAACTTCTTGGCGGGGGGTGGGGGGCATAATAATGATACATGTGTCCTCTGGCTCAGGAGGTATGGTTTCAGTGTGTTGCTGCATGTACTTGCTAATCTGGTAGCTGTGGTGTTTGAAAATAAAAGACATCACTTTAGTGTGCTACTTTATTTGTCTTGCTGATGAGTTTTTTAAACCACTTTTTTTTTTCATAGAGAACATATTAAATTGTCTTCTCAATGCAAGGAGAGATTGAGGATACGATATAGAAATACAAATAGGTAAAGTAGAATATATGTCAGAAAAAAAGTCAGGCCATTTTTATCATGACCATTTGTGTGTGTGTGTGTGTGTGTGTGTGTGTGTGTGTGTGTGTAATTTGTCTGTGCACAGCAATTTGTGCCTCATTCAGCATGCATAACTTCCTTAAATATAGAAACTTGGGTTCTGCTATGAGTTTGGGATTTAGAAGGTAGAAGGAGTAAAATGAGGCAGTGACTAGATATTCTTTCAAACATAATGGCAAGAAGTACCCAATTCTTTTAAGCCAGTAATGATAGAGGTTTTAGTGTCTGATCCATGAAATTATAGGTGAGGAATTTCTGAGAGAACAGTCTGTGGTATTGATGGATGTTTTCATGGTGTGTGTGTATATGTCTATGTGTGAGTGTGTTTTCTGGCTATGAGACACCTGCATTTTGTTCTTTATTCTCCAGTGCCATTCTCCACAAAAAATAATATTCACGACTGCCTACTTGTAACAGGAACCTGTAAAGAAAAAAAATCCTATACTATGCTTAAACTACTAAGAGTGAAATGCATTATTTCTCAGTAAATATCCTGGTAAGTAGGATACTTATTAAGAGAAGTGGTTGCAGATAACAAACTCTCACGGAAATGGAGCTCACCGATTGGTACTGACATAATTGAATCAGAAGACAATGACTACCTATTCCCATTAGAGAATGGAACACTAGTCACTCATTGCACACAGTGGCGATGTACATATTGAAATTATCTGTGATTCTCTGGACTGCATTGTCTATTGAAGACAAGGCATTGGCTGAAGTGATGCTGAGAAACATCATCATGAAGCCTAATGTACAGGCTGGTTACTTCGAAATGCAAAAAAGATCTTTAAAAATTAAAGCACAAACTCATGTTTTTTAATTCTTGGCTCAAGACCCAGGCAGAGAACCAAGTTTTAATATCTGTCCTGATGATATATTAACTCTTATAATTCCTGGGCCAATGGAGCCAATAATCAAACCAAACATTTAATTATTCAGATTATCAAAATATAATGTAGGTTAAAATTCTTAGCCTTGCCAAGTCTCTTGCATGCGAATTAGGGTATTGACTGGAAAAGAAGGATACTATAAATTGAAATAGACTCTTTTGCAATGACTTGGATACCTTTGTATATTCAAAACCTCCAGTTTCCACAGAACCGCCTTTGCCAGCAGAAGGATTTCCTCCTCTCTGGATGGACCTGATTCTTGTAATTCATTCTTGTCCCATATCTGCCAAATCTCACTGTCTTATAGCTGAATATTGGGGTCAGATTCCAGCATTCTAGGGTTGGATGTGGAGAATTACAGAGTCAGACCTGAGAGAAGGCTTGAAAAAATTGCAATGTGTCAACAAAGAGCCTGAAGAATTATGTGGGACCAGATTTTAAGGAAGGTGGAATAGGGAGATAAGATCAAGCTGAATTTTTTGATCTGGGTACTTCTGTCCAAAATTGTGGGTTCAATGTGCGGGGTGGAACAACTAATGATGCTTCTGGTTGTTTGCTGTGTTAGTTAGCTAAAATCTGCATTCACCTGTGGACTGCACTGAATGAAATCAGAACATCAGAATTCCTTATGATGGTGTAAAAAATAAAATAAATGACGATATCATTGACTTATATATTGAATCACTTGTGTGTGAGTCACTTAAAACCTCCCTATATCCCCCAAGAATTTCAAGAGAACATTCCATTTGCCACAACATGAGAAATACATTGGTGAGCAGAGCACCATCCTCTTTAAAAAGTGGGTGTAGACAGTATGGAGTTCTCTCAAAAAGTTAAAAATGGAACTCCCATTTGACCCATTAATCCCACTTCTAGGACTATATCCCAAGACAACAGAAACACCAGTCAGAAAGCATATATGCACCCCTATGTTCATAGCAGCACAATTTACAATAGATAAGATTTTGAAACAACCTAAGTACTCATCAGCAGATGAATGGATTTAAAAACTGTGGTACATATATACAATGAAATACTACATACTATAAAAAAAAAGGAACTTTTACCATTAGCAACAGCATGGATGGAACTGGAGAGCGTTATACTAAGCGAAATAAGCCAGTCAGAGAAAGATAAATATTACATGATCATTTGATGAACAAGAATAGATCAAGAGGCAAATGGCAGGGGAGGTGAGAGGATTAGAGAGCAACCAAAGGACTTGTATGCGTGCATATTAGCATAACCAGTGGACACAGACACTGGGGTGGTGGAGGCTTGCCTGGGGCAGGAATGGCTGGAGGGGGAGGGTCAAGTGGGAAAAAAGGAAACATATGTAAATCTTTAGACAATAAAAATTTTTAAAAATTAAAAAGTGATGTACTTTGGATAAACATAGGAGGTACTTCTATTGTATGAATTCCCTTATCACAATAAAAGTGATGAGATCTCATGGTGGCACTTCACTATCACAGGCAACATGGGTCAGTTGGCAATAATTTGCAGTGAAGATAGGAGGGAAAGATGATAAGTGAGATGAAAGGAACTTTGGCTGATACAATGCTTATCAACAAATGAATGGTAACCCAGCGAATGTGCAACAAAATGGTTTCATTCCTAGAAATGATGTGTGTGGTAGCCCAGTGAGGTTCAATAAGACAAAAACCTCTAGTATGTTAAAGAGAAGATTAAGCTCCTTATCTAATCTCCATTTCTTATTCAGTTAAAAAACAGGGTCTGGTTCATGTCAGCATATCCTACATATATTCCAACCACTAAAAATTCTATATTGAGTAATCTTTCAATTTTGGAAACATTATATATGTCATGTGGAAGTACCAGTCCCATTGATTGAATTATCCTGATGGCTGCTAGGCTCAAGAAGGGCTTAAGAACTCCAGTCCAAGCAGCTCTGCCATTTGACCTCTATAACATCGATCCAATGAAGCTTAAAATACTTGTGATTGACAAGAATACCCTAGGAACCCAAGGATGAATTACAAACCTGAGAAAGAGAATCACAATGGGTTTGGAAGCTGATGCATGCCCTTTTGGAGAAGTGACTATTCTTCTTTTGAAAAAAATGTTCTTGCTTGCTATTGAAGAGACTGAACACCTGACCCATGAAAAAGAAGTTAACTGTGCACCCTGACAGAAACCATAGTCAGGTGTACCTAGCAGCACCCAATGATTGCTTAAAGCATTTGCAAAGTATCCACGGTGGCAAGAATGGAACATGCTCATGTGTCGAGCATGAAGTTCTTCTTACCACATCTGGCTTAAAGGAGCTAAGTCTCAATCTTGTCAATAGTAATGATCATTGCTAAACTTGACATGGAATCACAGCTTAGGGTGATGAGCCTACTTGCTGGCACTGGAGGGAGAGCATGGGAAATGTAGACTGACTTTCCCTTAGTCACACTTCCATTAGCAACAACTTCTTTGGATTTACTGAGAAAAGTAAACCTTAAGGAATTACATAATTGCTCAGCTGGCAAGGCTTAGTGGTTGAGCATCAGCCAATGAACCAGAAGGTCACAGTCTAATTATTGGTCAGGGCACATGCCTGGGTTGTGTGCCTGATCCCCAGGGTGGGGTGTGCAGGAGGCAACCAATCAATTATTCTCTATCATCATTGATGTTTCTATCTCTCTCTTGCCCTCTCCTTTCTTCTCTGAAATAAATAAATATGTATTTTAAAAAAAATTATGCAATGACCTATAGAAGATTCTGATAAGTTCCAGTGCAGGAATATCACCTTGAGAAGCTGAGGATATGAGTGTATTATGAACAAGCAATTAATACATATGTTATTTCTCTCACAGTCAAAACCCAGGGGTGAAATCAGATGTGCATCTTTTACTGTTATACCTCTTTACCTACTTAAAAATTGTTGTTATGGTCTCCAGGACTTCAGACTCTGCTTATTTATAGGTCTGAACACCCACAAGGATAATTGTTCCATTTCATTTAAAGTTAAAACAGCCACATGTCTATTTGGGGATCCTTATGTTACTAGATGGACAGTGTCACTAACCATAATTACCAAGAGGAAAACACTTCTATATAAGGAGAGCCAAATCATTCTAGACCACTGGGGATCATTCTGAGTACCTGCTAGTGTTTCCAAGTTTAGTGTAAAATTTAATGGAAAACTAAAGCAACCCATGTAGGAAAGTCTATCAAAGGTTCAAATACTGTGGGACTGCAAGTTTTGTTCATCATTCAGGTGAGAAATTCCAATCAGCCAAGGTGTTTTCCAAGAAAAAGAAAACATGAACTGCATAGAGGAGGATGGGAATTATAAACACCAACAGCCTCATGGTCAATGGTAGAACTGAGTTTCTTCTTGGGTCTTATTTTGGGATTATGTTGGGGGTGGTTAGACTTATTACCTGGCCCTAGGTCATAAACACCAAAGCAGGACTGTGATATGGCTAAGGTAAGACAAAACACCTTTCAGAATTGGATGTCATAATTGACAACACTATGCACCTTCTCTTTGGAGAACATCAAGTGAGTCCAAATTTATTTTTGAAAAGGATGATTATATATATAAAATGCAAGAATACATTCAATACTTCTGCTATTAGGTATTTTGCACATGCAAAAGAATGACTTGTGTGCATGCATATGGGCCCAGCCAGTGGCCATGGACAACAGGGGGGTGGGGACATATGTAGGGAGGGGTTTGGGATGGGAATGGGGGGATGAGGACAATTATGTGATACCATAATCAATAAAAAAAAATTTTTTTAAAAGAATGTGTACAGCCGAAGGACTCAAAGGTTCAAACTGTGGCAAATAATCTGATTAATTCATTCACCACCTACTTCCGTCTAGGACTGTACCATATATTGTACCATATTTTCCTGATTTTTAGAAACCAGATCACTTTCACAGTGAGCACCCACTCAGCTGCACAAATCTGGCAAGAAGGAAATGAGCAGGTGAGATGGCAGCCTCACATAGGAAAGCAGACCTCCTTGAAATTATATTGGTAGCGGCATCTGGTTCTCTGGGGCAGCTCTGATGGAGGTTCCACCCTGGCACCCTAAGTGCCAAGGAGCAGATGGCAGCAGCAGTGGGATTTCACCTAGAACAGTCCCATATTGCGGCTGGGCGATTCTTTCTGTTTTGTTCTCAGCTGTGTGGCATGCATGCCAAATGCCCTGACCCTCCTGAATATTCAGTATGCTACTAAATATTTTAAAATAAATCCTGAACGACAGTTTTTCTGTCGTTTGTAATGATGGATCCTGACCAATATAATACTTGTTTACATAAAGGAATTATTTTAAACTTATAAATTTTACATGTTTTGCTTAATGATAGGTCATAAACAGAATTTTTTTAAAGCTTAAATGGGCTGGCTGGTGTGGCTCCATGGTTGAGTGTTGACCTATAAACCAGGAGGTCACTGTTCAATTCCTGGTCAGGGTACATTCGGGTTGGGGGCTCAATCCCCAGTGGGGGACATGCAGGAGGCAGTCATCAATCTCTCATCATTGATGCTTCTATCTCTCTCTCTTTCTCCCTTCCTCTCTGAAATCAATAAAAATATTTTTTAAAGCTGTAATTTTATACAGTAAAATACACAAACCTGGGATGAATGCTTCCGAAAATTTTGACAAACATGTGTAAACCACATACCTACCCATGCACAGACTATTTCCATTTCCCCAGCATACCCCATTTATTTCTAAAACAACAGGTCATTTGCATCTGGCTCCTATCATTTAACATACCTAGTGGTCTAGTCCGTGAAATTCGTGCACATTTAAAAGGGAATTAATTAGAGGAAATATTTTAATATTGCTATTTCCCCTTCCTCTATAATAGAAGTGTCAGATATGAAAGAAAATTAGCAAAATGTATATAAAAATCTCCCTCCTGTCAGAGTTTGGGGTGCGCCGCAAGACCTAGAGTCAACTCCTAGCCCACCACTTGCACGCACTTTGAAAATACAGGAGAACTAGAACTGGCCAGCCCCACCACCATTGGGTGAGACCCAGACCCAACTGGCCCCACCCTCACCAAGCCCCTCCAAGTGGGGACACAGCCTCAGGTCCCCCGTCAAGCCCCATCAGGCAGGGGGTGTGGCCTGAGGTCCCCAGGTCCAGCACTGGGGCTGGAGGGGGGGGGGAGGGGGGATGTCATAGCCTGAGCAGCCCTGTTAAGCCCTGCTGGGTGGGGGGCATGGCCTGGGGTCCCATGTCAAACATGGGGGGCACAGCCTGAGGTTCCTGCCAAGCCCTTCTGGGCAGGGGATACAGTCTGAGGTCGTCCACCAAGCCCTGTGGGGTAGCTAGGCATGGCCTGGGGTCCCTCGCCCCTATCAGGCGCCATGCAGCCTCAGGTCCCTGTTCAGTCTTGATATTATGGCATCATAGCTCATTTGCATATTCCTCTATTATTATGATATCAGAGGCCCAATGCTCAAAATTTGTGCACAGGGTTGTGTGTCCCTCAGCCCAACCTGCACCCTCTCCAATCTGGAACCCTTCGGGGGATGCTCAACTGCCAGGCCTAAACAGGCAGTTGGACATCCCTCTCACAATCCTGGATTGCTGGCTCCCAAATGCTCGCCTGCCTGCCTGATTGCCCCTAACCGCTTTTACCTGCCAGCATGATCACCCCCTAACCACTCCCCTGCCAGCCTGATCGATGCCTAACTGCTCTCTTGCTGGCCTAATTGTCCCCAATTGCCCTTCCATGACAGCCCAGTCACCCCCAAATGCCCTACCCTGCATATTCCATCTTTATTGAATAGGTTTTTTTCTTTAACATATTGGACTGGTTTGGATTAGTGGATGGAGCAATGGCCTGCAGACTCAAGGATCCCAGGTTTGATTCCAGTCAAGGCCATGAACCTTGGTTGGGGGCACATACCCAGTGGGGACTGTGCAGAAGGCAGCTGATCGATGTTTCTCTTTCATAGATATTTCTAGCTTTCTATCCCTTTCCCTTCCTCTCTGTAAAACATATTATATATATATATATATATATATATATATATATGTATATATATATATATATATATATATATATATATATATATATATATCTCCAACATTTACAATTCCTCCATATCTGCCTGGCTGCTGTGACTCAGTGGCTTAGAACCCAGGCTGGGCCAGGAGGGGATTTCTGTGTGGATGCCAGCACCGCTGCCAGCCTGAGACCCCAGGCTGGGGACATGGACCCAAACCTGGGCTTGGTGCTGGAGCATTCCCAAGTGGCTGCAGGTGGGATGTTCCCACCCCACCCCTAGCTGCTTGGTGCCTGCACTCATAGGCTCCGAGTGGCCAGGGTATATTCTGGGACCTCTGCCGCTCAGGGCCTATGGGCCTACAGGCTAGGAGCAGCCTGGGTCTGGAGGATGTTCCCATTGCCTGGGAAACCCAAGCCTCCCTCCTGTTCTCTGTGGCTGTAGCCATCTTGGTTGGGTTTATTTGCATACTCGCTCTGATTGGCTGGTGGGTGTGGCTTGTGAGTGTAGTAGAATGATGGTTGATTTGCATATTACTCTTTTATTAGGTAGGATCTGTGATATCCATTATGCTATTTTGCATATTTCTAGGCTAGTTTTATTACTGAATTGAATGAGCAGGGAAGAATTTTCTGATCCATTATCCTGTGTATAGATGTAATATTTGAGTCATTTTCATTTATTTGCTATTATTAGTAGAGCTGCTATAAATATTTTTGCACAAATCTTTCTATTGACATAAGTTTTCATTTTTCTCAGCTGAACACCTAGGAGTGTAATTGCCGGGATATTAAGTAGATGCATGTTTAAGGTTAGAAGAGACTTCCAAACTGTTTTCCAAGATGGTTGTGCTATTTTACAACTGTATAAAAATGTCTAAAGTTCTGCTAGCTACCTTTCCTCACCAGCATTTGGTGTCTTTGGTGGTTTTTAATTTTAACCATTCTAGAGGGAGTATAGCAGTATGCCATGGTAGTTTTAACTTGTATGTCCCTAATTATTACAAGTTGGTCACATTTTCATATATTATTGGCCATTGTGTATCTTCTTTTAAGAAACAGTCTGTTCACATATTTTGTGTATTTTAAGTCGAGTTGTTTAGAAGAGGCCTTTATTGTCTGGATATAAGTTCTTTATCAGATACATAAATATAGTAGATATTCTCTCAGTAGCTTGCATAATTCCTTCCTAAACAGTGTATTTGGCTAAATAGAAACTTAACAATTTTAAGAAGTTCAATTGGCCATGTAGAATATGTTTACCAATTCATGTCTGTGTCCTGTCTAAAAATCCTTTGCCTACTGCAAGGTCACAAATATATTCTCCGGATTTCTTTTTAGAAATTTAATGGTTCTAGTTTTTATGTTTCTGTATATGATTCATATTGAATTAATTTTTGTGTGAGATGTGTGATGGGAGTTTTCTTTCATGTGGCTATCCAGTTGTTCCAGGACCATTTGATGAACAGATTTTCCCCCCGTTGAATTGCTTTAGCACATTTGCAGTAACTCAAATGAATGTCAATGTGTAGGTTCTATTTTCGGCCTCCATTATTTTCCATTAATCTTTTTGTTACACTTATGCCAGATCTACACTTTCTAGATTGTTATGGCTTTTACAGTAAGCCTTAAAATTAGATAGTGTAAGTCATCAAATTAACAAATTGTCTTGTTATTCTAGCTCCTTTGTACTTCCATATAATTTCTTAGAATCACATTATCAATTTCTATCAAAACACTTATTAAGATTTTGATTGAGATTGTATGGGATTTACATAATATTTGGGGAATAATGACATATTAACACTATTAAGTCCTCCAGTTTAATATTATGACATATCTCTCCCCTTAATTAGGTCTTTGTCTACTCAGAATGATCTCGTAGTTTCCACTTGATGTCATTTACATCTATCATTACATTTATATATAAGTATTTTATATTTTTCATAATACTACAGTGGTACTACTTCAAATTTCATTTTCAAATAGTTCATTTGTAATAAATAGAAATACAATTGATTGTGGCATACTGTAATATTGCTAAATTGACTGTTTTTTTTGTGGCTTATTTTATAGAATCATTGGGATTTTCTGTATAGAAACTCATGTCAGTTGAGGATAAAGACAACTTCTTTTGCTCTTCCTAATTTGTGTACCTTTGAGACATTTTCTTCTTTCACTGATTAGAACTAGAAGTACAGTGTTGAATAGAACTGGTGAGATTAAAATGGCCTTGTCTTCTTCCAAAATATAGGATCAAGGAATTTAAGAATTCACCTTCAAGGATCACCACTTAGTTGAGATTTTTTTATGACATTCATTTTCAGATTGAGAAAGTTCCCCCTAATTCCTAGTTTGCTGACAGGTTGCTATCCTAAATGTGTATTAAAGTGTTTTTTGTTTTTTGTTTTGTTTTTAAGTTTGCATAGATTAAAATGACCTATACTTTTTCTTCTTTATTCTATTAGCTTGGTGAATTACATTAATTGCCTTTTAGATGTTGAAACAATCTTACTTTCTTGTAATAAACTCCTCTTAGTCATGCTGCTTTATGCTTTCTACATATTGCTGATTTAGTTTGCTAATTTCTGTCCATCTATGTACATGAGGCATATTGTTAGAACATAGACACTCTTGTAAGAGCTGATCATATGGGAGCTATGTCATTATTTTCTGAAAGTGTCTGTAGAAGGTTGATATTTTTCCTCTTACAGGTTTCATTAAATTTAACAAAAAGCATAAAGTATGTGATTGTCTAAGCACTATCTTATACACTTTAAATTAATCCTATATAATAAAAGGGTAATATGCAAATTGTCTCCTCGACTGGGAATTTGACCAGAGTTTGACCAGGGTGTGGGGCTGGCCCACTAACCTCTTAAGGCCCCTCCTTCTAGCTGGCCCTGCCCCTGATCAGCCCCCTTTCCCCCAATCAGGGATGGGGCTGGCCCTCCAACCTCCTGCATCCCTTCCACCCAGTAGGCCCAGCCCACTAGACACTGATCAGGACAGGCTGGCCGGACCCCACGAATTCATGCACTGGACCTCTAGTCCAAAATAATATTGAGTTAAACTGTAATTGAAAAACAAAATTATCTAAAAGCTTTCTGGATGTGTGTGGAGATTTTTTTTCCAAGAAGGTTTTTAATTATGAAGACAAATTATTTACTAGAGGGCTATTAAAAATTTTTATTTTTTCTCATTGTGTCTGTTTTAAATATGTGTGTGTGCCTCAAGTAATTAGTTCACTTAATTTAAATAATCAAACATTGTGAGAGTTGTTATTTAAATTATTTCTTTATATGTCTGTAGAATTTATAGTGATGTTCACCATTATTGATATTGATAACTGTGCTTTTCTCTTTTTTTCTTTGATCAGTTTACCCAGGGGTTATTAATTTTATTAAACTTTTCTAACAAATGCCTCTTAATTTTATGAATAACTCCATTTTTATTCAGTTCACTGATTTCTACTTATAACTTTTTCTTTCTTTCTGTGTATTCTGGATTTAATTTACTCAGTTTTTCTATTTTCCCAGAGTGGATTACTTTCAAACCTTTTATTTATTTTTCTTATATAAGCATTTAAAATATTTGCAGTGCTTTAGCTATATTCACAAATTTTGATACATTCAGTTTGGAATATTTTCTAAATATCACTGTGATTTCTTCTTTGTCACATAGTTTACTTAGAAGTATTTTACTTAATTTCCAAATATTTGATATTTTTCTAGATATCTTCTTTATTAATTTTTAATTTTGGTCAGAGCATTTAAATGCATTGAAATTATTTAGACAGTTTTTAGAGCACAGCATATGATTTATCTTTACAAATGTTCCATTTGCACTTGAAAATAATTTATGTCCTACAGTTTGGGGAAGTAATAGTCCATATATATATACATATATATATATATATATATATATATATATATATATGGTTAGAATAATTGAGATGATTGTTCAACTCTTCTATAATCTCATTAAATTTATTATCTAATTATTATATCAACTAGTGATAGAGGAACAGTAAAATTATAAACTATAACTGTGGATATGTCTATTTTAAGCTTTGTTTTAGGTGCTTAGACAATTTCGGAATTTTTATATCTTCATGATAAATTGATTTTTTAATTATTTTTAAATGTCTCTCTATATTTATTATCATATTCAATATCCTAAAATCTACTTCGTCTGATATTACTATATTATCATCTTAGTATCTTTTGAGTAATATTTTCATGGTATTATAGTTTTCTATTATTTTACTTTTAGCCAATTTGTTCCTCATATTTAAAATGCATCTCTTATAATAGCATACAATTTGATTTTGTTTTTAATATCCTATTGTTAATCTCTGCCAAATAATTGGAGTGTTTACTTCATATACACTTAACGCAATTATTGATAGAGTTGAATCTTAAGCTATTATCTTGCTATTAGTTACCTATTTCTCCCATGTGTTATTAACTCATATTTTCCCTTTCCTGTCTTCATTTGGTTAAATAAGTCATTTTTACTAAAGTATTTATTTTAATCTCTATTATTAGTGTTTAATCTTGCTTCATTCTTTTTTGGTACTGGTGTTTAGTATTGCTTTAGGCATTACAATATACATCCTTAATTTATCAGAGTGTCATAGAATAATGTTTTTAAGGTAATGTTATGCTACCTCATTTGTACTGTAAGATTCTTACAAAGAATATTTCCTTTTACTCGCCTCCCTTTCTCTGTATATTCTCATAGGTTTTACTTCCATATACATAGGCTACAACACCTACAATCATTATTAATTTATCTGAGTAATCAAGTGGCTCTGAAGCAAATTAAGTAAAGACAGAAAAAGATAGTCTGATCTATTTATCCACACATTTGCTATTTCTGGTTGTATATCCTTTGTGTTTGTGTTTCCATCTAGTATCATTTCTCTTTAATGCAAAAATAAATAAATAAAAAACCAACAAAACAAAAAAAAACATATTTATTATGTGCTATCATATAATAAAAAAATAATAAAATGGTAATAATTTAATAAAATAACTTAATAATATAATACGATGATAATATGCAAATTGACCCTCATGCCCTTGCACAAGATGGGCAGCAGGGGAGGGCAGTTAGAAGTGACCAGGATGGCAGGGGAGGGCAGTTCGGGGGACCAGGCCTGTAGGGGAGAGCAGTTAAGGGAGACCAGGCTGGCAGGGAAGAGCAGTTACAGGTGACCGGGCCAGCAGGGGAGAGCAGTTAGGGGTGACCCAGTGAGCAGGAGAGGGAAATTGGGGTTACCAGGCCAGCAAGGGAGGGCAGTTGGGGGCGACTGGCCAGCAGGGGAGCAATTAGGCATTGATCAGTCTTGCAGGGGAGTGGTTAGGGGGCAATCAGGCAGGTGAGCACTTGGGAGCCAGCAGTCCCAGATTGCGAGAGGATGCAGGCTGGGCTGAGGGACACCCTCCCCCCCTCCTTACCTGCCCTGCCTCCTTACTCCTCCCTGGACAGTAGATGAATTTCCTGCACTGGATTTCTAGTTTTTAATATTAGTTTAAAAAAATAAACTGACATTCATACCTAGTAAAATAGGAATTACCATGAAGGAGGGTTAGAAAGAGTTGTGGACGTGTATGGAAGAGACTTTCCCTTGGTCTTGAATGAGTCAGGAAAGCTCTGTGGTATACACGGTAGCTCAACTATTTGAAAGATGAGAGGAGTTAGGAAATTGATCAGTGAGATGAACAGAGAGGCCAAGTGAGTTATTTTCAAGCAAAGAAAAATATAATATACTTAACTAAAATTCTAGTCTATTTAGATTGTTTTTAATATTCCCTTCTTTTGTTTATTTTCTGATTATATAGCACTTTCCTTAAACATTCCATATATATGTACTTGTATGCTTTACTCATAATAAAACTAGAATTATACATTTCATATGCAAGGTATCACATTTTTAATATTTTAATACACATAAAATTATGAAATTTTCCCTGGGAATGTATCAAGTTGCATTCCCACCAGGAGCCTATAAGGGTAATAAGTTTCATATTCCTGGAGCTTATAGTATAATTATTGAAATACTAGAGGCCCAGTGCACAAAATTCGTGCATGAGGGTGTCCCTCAGCCCAGCCTGCACTCTCCGATCTGGGACCCATCGAGGGATGTCTGACTGCCTGGTGGGATGGGGCTTAAATGGGCAGTCAGACATCCTTCTCACAATCCAGAACTGCTGGCTCTCAACCACTTGCCTGCCTGCCTGTCTGATTGCCCCTAACAGCTTCTTCCTGCCAGCCTAATCACCCCTAACCACTCACCTATCAGCCTGATAAATGCCTAACTACCCTCCCCTGCCAACTTGTTCACCCCTAACTGCCTTCCCCTCATGGCCCCATCACCCTTAACTGCCCTCCCCCTGAAGGCCTGATCGCCCACAACTGCCCTCCCCTGCAGCCATCTTGTGGCAGCCATCTTGTGTCCACATGGGGGTGGCCATCTTGTGTGTTGGAATGATGGTAAATTTGCATATTACCTCTTTATTATATAGGATCAGTCATCTCATTACTCCTCCCTTCTCTGCCATTGTTGGACCACCTATAGATCTATCGTTCCCTTTCTCAGCAAAAGTCCAAGTGGAGGCTGCCAAGGCTTCTTCAGAGTCATTCTTGGCCTCTGAGGTACATAACCTTTCCTTTCAGGCCAACTCCACCATATGCCCCAGACATACCTCAACTCAGACTCCGTATGCACCCTTGGTATCTGCTCTAATAAATTCTTGAGAATGTCAGTTTCCCACAAAATGAGACTCCTAACTTACTGCTCCAATTTTCTCTCCTAGGAATTGAAAATCTGCCTCTGGATCCTATTCCTGTTTCTGGATCCACCGTGGAAACTGCAGACAAAACCTTATGATGACAATGATTTCTCTGTACTTTGCATTGTCATCCAGCCTGAAATCAATGTTTCTGTGTTACATTTATTCATAGGAATGCTCCCTGCAGGCCACCTCCAAATTACATTCACATTAAGAAAAATTTACATCATAAAAATCTTCATAGCAATGTCCAAAATTCATTTTTTACTCCCTCAATCACATCAGAGGCATTCAAGCACAGAGAATATAAATGTTCAAGGCAGAATAACCTTAATCTGAACACTGAAATTCCTTGGTTTTGTAATGAAGAATACCTTTTCTTGCTGCAGGTGAGCTATCAGAAAGAGAAAGCCTCTTTCACCAACATTTTTGAATGCACATTTTATAAAAACTAGACCATCTATTCTATGTAAGAGAAAAAAAAAACATAAATGGGAACAGATTCCAAAGTAGTTATGTTTTGTTTGGTTTTACATATTCATGATTAAAAGTTTGCACATATTTTTAAAAATATTTTTTAATTTATTTCTTTACAGAGAGGAAGGGAGAGGGAGAGAGAGTTAGAAACATCAATGAGAGAGAAACATCGATCAGCTGCCTCCTGCACACTCCCCACTAGGTATGTGCCTACAACTAAGGTACATGCCCTTGACCGGAATCGAACCCGGAACCCTTCAGTCTGCAAGCCGACGCTCTATCCACTGAGCCAAACCAGTTTCAGCTGCTCATATTTTTATTTTCTCATTTTAATGGTATACCTTATAATATGGTATCATAAAACAATAAAGACTTGGCATTTTTTGCATCTGGTGATCAATGAAGTTTTGTGTGGAATACAGCAACATACCTGTATATGTCATTATCTTTTATGATATCCATGGGAAAGAGACATTACTAATTCTATACAGCATTCTTATCTTCTAATGGGAAGGCACTAATCCCAGTTTCCTTTTATCCCTATGCCTTGCCCTTAGCAGAACAGAAGATCTGAAAAAGTCAAGAAGGAGAGAAAGACAAGTATTACATGACCTCACTTATATGTGGAATCTAAAAATAAAAATAAAATAAAATAAACTGATGAACAAAATAGATCCAGAGACATAGAAGCATGGAATAGACAGATGAATCTCAAGAGGGCAGGCAAGGGTGAGTGGGGAGAAATTAACCAAATAATTTATATACATAACCCAGAAAATGGTGTGGTAAAGGCCTGGGAGGTGGCAGGTGGCAGGTGTCGCGTAGAGGGGTCAATGAGGGGAAAAAATGGGACATCTGTAATATTTTCAATAAAAAGATATTTTTTTTAAGTCAGGAAGGAACTAATGGAAGAACACAATGTGTTTGTGTGTGTGTGCACACACACACACACACACACACACACACACACACCTATAAGCCACACCCTTTGTTCTTGTCATAAACAACAGACATCACATGTGCATTCACAGGAAGGAAGTATGCCAGTCCTCTGTCTCTGCACAGTGACCTTCTTCAGCCAGACCAGAAGATGTGGATCAGAAATTTCAAGTTATGAGTGAATTGGCTTTCTTGCTTGCCTGCCACAAATGGACACCTACTGGTATATACACTTCTCTGAAAATTCACTTTATGTATTTGATTTCCTCAATTGCCACCACATATTCTAGCCATTCTTTCATGTCCAGCCTCAAATGTTGCTCCTTCCATAAAAACATTTTCTGATCTTTTAGAGTAAATGGGAGGATTCTCAATCTCCCTACCACTTGTTTTCTCTCTGAAGGTAATATATAAACTGTAATGTAAAGTAAGAGTTGGTATGGAGGAGGACTTGGAAAGACATGGCTGAGATAGATAGGGCACATCACCCAAAGGGCATGGAGGATGGTTCACTGTGTAAGTGGATCTGAACTCACATTGCAAAAGTGAAGAGTTAGGCAGGTGGGTGAGTTATTTCTAGACATCATTCACCTTCGTTTCTGAAGCAAGTACTGAGTGTGTACCAAGCATTGTATTAAGCACTTTCAATGCTCTTACATGATTTCCCTGCTTTATAATGGTCTTTTACTCAGGATGAAAGATAAGCAGCTGTCCTTGACCAGTGTCTTCCCTCACACCCCACTTATAAGCCCGCAGAAACATGTTGACTTTTCTGCACAAATTAGTCCAGACTCCTAACGCTTCCCATGACCTCTGCCGCTACCATCCAACTCCAGCTGGACGGCATCACTGTAATAGTCTCCAAATCCTTTTCCCTCTTTCACCACTGCTTACCTGCTCCTCCCTGTATTTACCATTGTACTTCAAGTTTAAGATTATGGCACTTGTCCAGGAAACTCTGTAATGTCCCCCTTCCCCTTAGAATAAAGCCCAAATTCCTACCATGGCAAAAAGGTTCTATGCTACTCGGTCTTTCCCTCTGGTTGCCTTGCTGATCTCATTTCCTAAAACTCTGCCCATAGCTTACTCTCCCCTAGTCACACTGGCAGGCCAGGCCATACTACTCTTCCTTCCATACCTCAGGCTGGCTGCTGTATCGAGGCTTTATGTGGGCAGTTCTCTGTCCCTGATTTGCTCTCCCCAGGATATATGCTGGTGACCTTTGCTCATATGGAATTTTCTCTATGAAGCCTACTCTAAGAACCATATTTTCCCTAGTCACAGATTGTCTCTATCCTCATCTGCTTTTTGTTTCCCCCCATATCATTTATTAACTCATCACATATCATCCAGTTCACTTCCTTATTACATTTATGGTTTAATGTCAATCTTCCTGCTCTGGAAACTGAGCTATATGAGGGCAGATGTCTTTGTCTATCTTGTTCACCAGTATATATCAAGCATCAATTACAGTCTTTGGCTTAGGTAGGTACTCAAATGTTTACCATTAAATGAACTAAAATATCTGATCTTTTCAATAAGCCATTGACATATGAACTTTTTCACACTATTCTAAGAGGATAATTAACTACATTACCTTCTCACAGAAAATATTCAAATACTCTCCTGAGGTCAGACCCTTAGTGTTGACTTCCAGTCTATTTTGCATCATCCATACTATAATGTGATCTCATTAAGGACAAGAAACAATGTGTATTCCACCTGGCTTGATATTGCCTTCAGAATATGATACACACAGTACCTTGCACACAAGAATACTCAATAAACATTTATGTAAATGTGTTTGGCCAGCTTTTCCCAAGCAATATGACCTTGTTTGCTACAACCGTAGTCTTCTTTACATTGGCTCTTATCAAACTTGCCCTAGGGATAGCATATCATGCTAACCAAGGAGTCATAGAAATTATCTGAGTAAACTGAGGCCCAGACAAGTGCTGTGGCCTATCCAAGGCTATACAGCAACTTAGAAAAAAAGGCAAGACTAGGACCTAATTATTCAGACTCTGCAGTCATTTTCCTTTTTGAGTTTTAAATATAAAAACAGCATTTTAGTGCAAATTAATGAAAGCAAATTTATTTGTCTCTCAAGTGTGCCCCATAGGGGATGTATCCAAGATAGATACACCCAGGGTATTGAATAAATATTGCTTATTTCCTATGAGGCCCAAGCTGGACTTGTACAAATAGTATAAGCAACCCAATTTACCTGGCTGGCCAAGCAGAGATAATGAGGGGAAGTGGGAAATAAAAAGGCCTCATAAAAACAGCTAATAAGCAGTCAATTTTACCTTTAAAAGTGATCTCAGTTTCTGAGACAGAGCTGGAAATTAAATAGAATTTGGAAGATTTACAATCAATGTTAGCTGCCCCGCCAGCACGGCCAAGGGTGAACCTGAGTAGGGGCAGTGAAGGATTGAGAAAAGACAGACAAGAGAATGAAAGCTGGGTCCTCTCTGATAGAGTCTCTTTCTGATGGAGAGCTAGTGACAGCACCACCGACTATAAGCCAAGTCTTTATTTTATAGCAGATGCCACGAGGCAAAGTAAGGGCACGGTTAAGATGTTTACAACATTCTCGTGGGTTTCAATCCTACTCAATTACATGCACTCGAACTCTATCAAGCTCCCATCACTCAGACATGTGGGGCCACGTGTTCGGACAATAGGTTCAAACTTACAACTATCGCTGTTGGCTATAATTATGGGACTTGCACATGGCCATGAGAGGCCTGTCCCCTTTCATTAGTCCAAGGCTTGAACCTGTCCAAACACTGTAGCTGCTTTCCACAATGTTATCCATGGTTCTTATTTTAATTTAAGGGGGGGGAGGGGAAGTGACAGCAAGGTCTTGAGCAAAACTGTTAAATTGCTACTTGATCAATGTTTTCCTTGTCTGCACAGTAAAAACAAAACCATAAATTATGCTAATTCTTCTTTGGGCTAGGTGAATTTCAGCAGCATCGGTGGATGGTGACAGCCCAAGTAATCATAGATTCATCCCAGCTTGAAACCTATTGTAGAATCCCAGCCCTGGGCTGCTGCCCTGCCTGGGCATTGTCAAAAAACCAGGACCCTCCCAGAGTTAAACTGAAAGCCTGTTAAATAATTTAAATGTTTCTTTTGTGTTCAAATAACGTTTTCCTCCATTTCTGAAAGCAGCTTGGGAATAATACCATCAATTCTGGTGATTGATAAGACATGGCCCAGTGCTATATAACTTTTAGCTTAATTTTTCTTCCTAATAGATGACTGTTGACTTCTGCAATACTGGGAACTGTGCTTTGGGTGTAAGTTAATCTCAAAGGCCCTTCTAACAATGCCTGTAACTTTAGGCTGATGCTCCTTGTATAATTCGAAAATACTACACAATTCTGTACTAGGAGCAAGAAAGTCAAATGAAAGTCAGAACAAAGAACACAGAAAATACCATTAAAATAGAAGCTAATAGAACTTGGCCCCCATCTCAAGCCTATCATTCCTTTGAGCCAGGACCTATGCAAGAGGAAGCCATTTTTTGTGTGAATTTGATGGGGAAAAAATAAAACATTTTGGGGGGCTAGCATTTTTGGATCGGTGCCAGTAACTTAATGTACATTTTTGATAGCCTATAATTAAGTCACTGCCACTGTATCCACAATCTGGTCTTGCAAGATCTGTTTACCTAAGTACTCCCATTTTACAGAGGCCATAAACCAAGAACAATACACAATCCCCAGAAGGGGTTATCAGCACTGGCACCAGGCCAGGCCTTTAAGGTGTGGTCTCACTCTCGTGGCCCCATTCCAACACACAGGGCTTTTTGCAACTCCTATGAAAGGTCTGGAAGTCCCATACATATTTGGGAGACAAAGAAACCAAATGACCTAAAGGGAGAGTTTCCCCCATATTGGTTTGCTCAGGATTTGGAGAGAAACAGTCTCCCCTGAGTCACTGTACTAGTGCATGCGAAACATCTGAAAAGAAATGGGTTTTTCTGTATCTCTGGTATTCCTGCGTATTTTTTGGTCACCTGGTAAATTCTGTAACAAATTGAAGCCAGTTAGTGACCTTTGAATGCCAAGGACCTCTATGTTGGATTGAAATTAACATGAAAGTTTTGGTTTGCAGCATACAACAGACCCCTAAGCATATTCTTTCCCTCACTGAAATTTTCCTCTCTTTTCTTCTCCTGAGCTCTCCCCTTCTCTCCTCTCTTTTCCCCTCTCCTCACCTCTCTTCACCACTCCTCCCCTCCTCTCCTCTCCCCTCTCTTTCCCTCTACCTCTCCTCTCTCTTTTCTCCCCCTCCTCTCCTGTCCTCTTCCTCTCTTCCTCTCTCTGAGAGATTTGTTTTAAAGAACTGGCTCACATGACTTGTGGCAATCAGGCAAGACCAAAATCTGCAGGGCAAGCTGGAAACTCCTGGGCAGGAGGCCATATTACAGTCTGGAGGTAAAATTTCTCCTCTCAGGGAAATAACCTGTTTTGTTCTTAAAATCTTTCGACTGATTGCATGAGCCCCACTCACATTACTAAGGGTCACTTACTTAAAGTCAACTGATTGTAGGTGTCAACCACATATTCAAGTACCTTCAGAGCAACATCTAGACTAGTGAGGATAACAAAAGTCTTGCCTACAGAAATTATATTCAAGCAGCCACCGAGTAAATTACCATGAGTTGGCCAAGCCAGAAGGAGAGGAACTACATTTCAGGGTTTTGCATGTGCTTACATAAAAGCCCTGAATCAAGAATGAACCCTTTTCCATTTGAGACATAAAAAGTAGCCAGAGCAGCTGGAGCCTAAAAAACTTTGCTCCCAGATGGCCTTAGTAGACAAAGCAGAGTTACTGAATGGGACTAAAAGCTTTTGTTTCCATTGGATCCAGGCACACAGCCTACACATATTTATGAAATCTATGAGGCAAATATAATTTTTCTTATTCTATTGGTCCCACGATTAAAATCTTCCATGGTCCTATTACATGTAGAATAAAATATTTGTCCTCTGAAAGTTTTTCGGATCTGGTACTGCCTTGCTGTCTTCATAGCAACCCCTATCACTCTCTTTCCTAACTATCCCACTCCCATCATACCTTTAGTTCTCAAACTTGCCAGTACTAGTCCAGTCTCAGGGCCATTGAACTTGCTCTTTCTTCTACTCATACCACCATTCTCAAAGTTTTCACACATCAGGACAATTCTCAGTTTTCGGATCTCAGCTCAAAATTCCTCCTCCCCTTCCCATTTTCATCATTACCATCTGATCCTATCTTATTTGCTTGTTTCTTTCCTTACAGTCTATCTCCACTCACTAGAATGGAATTTCCATAAGAGCAGAGACTTTGATAGTCAGTATGTAATACATATTCTTTTGGGAAAAAATGGATCTAATATATTTTTTTAATTTTTTTTTAAGATATGTTTTGAATTCTTTTTTTAAAAATATATTTTATTGATTTTGTACAGAGAGGAAGGGAGAGAGACAGAGAGCTAGAAACATCGATGAGAGAGAGTCATCGATCAGCTGCCTCTTGCACACCCCCTACCGGGGATATGCCTGCAACCAAGGTACATGCCCTTGACCAGAATCAAACCCGGGTCCCTTCAGTCCCCAAGCAGACGCTCTATCCATTGAGCCAAACCGGTCCCGGCTGGATCTAATATTTTTGATAAATAATCTTGGAGCTTAACTTTACTCATCTTTAGATTGAAATTAGTAATGCATATTTTGTCTATCAACAGGACTACCAAGTGATGAGATAGAATATGTATTTAACACACTTGTAAACTGTGAAGGACTGCAAAACTGATTCTCTTTTGTCAGAGACTAAAATTTTTCTAGTTGACTTTGAAATGTCTTTGTATTTTTCTTTTTTGCTTTGTTTCTTGGTCAATAAATTCATGATTCTCAAATAAAAAAGAGCTTATAAAAGAACATGATTTAAACAATGTCCCAGACAAGCTATCACAAGGAAATGAGAGATGAAGAAAAACTGTGATAAGACTGATTACATATTAGCAGAACCGTTCTAGAATCAGGCCTGGAAAGAGAAATGTTACAAGCCTATACATGGTGATAAGTAGGAAGGACACAAATTGTAGAGTTAGATGAATGAGGTTCCAAATCTTAGCTCCTTGCTGAACATTTGCTTGTAAAATGGGCAAAAAAAAAAAAGATACCTAGCAAAAAAGGTTGTCATGAATTTTAATTGGGATATATAACAGTATATATCACTAAGCCTGGCACATAGTAGGTGCTAAAAATATTATTACTTATAACATTAAAAGAGTGAGCATAGCATTTTACACCATGAAATCCATATTGAAAAATTCTGGATGATCCATTTAGAGTCCACCAGAGGAGGTCCACTGAATTGTAGATAGTGGCATAATGAGGGTCACATGATAACTTTTAGACATCAAGTGTAAACATTTCTGAAGCCTCCTGCCTCAGTAGCTTTGGACAATAGCTCCAGGAGTCAGGTTCTTCCATTATTCTTGATGTTGTTTTTCATCCCTATAGAGAAGGCTCTGGCAAGGACAAATGTGCAGCCTGAGCTGAGAGCTGTCCAGCCAAGAATGATAACATCTACCAGCTTTACAAAGAAGCCAATTCCTCCTGTCTCTTACAGATGTCAGAGTCGGTTTAATGGGCATCCCTATGGCTGCTGTGACAAATGGCAAGGCATTTTCCTGGTCTCGCTCCTTACTGATTTGCTTCCTGTACCTTTTGAAATATGCCCCTTAAAAAAGACTACGACCTAAGGCCACAGAACCAGGACACTTTGAAAGAGAAGTTACAGTTGGCCTGCTCCCTCACCTTTCTGAGGGACTTACTTTAATACCCAACCCCACCGGGAGGTCTGCCCAACACCTCTTCTACCTCCTCTTAGAATTCATTATTGTGCAGCTATAAATAGAGAAACCACTGCCTGTGACTCTGCAGCAATTCTTTTGTTTGTGTGTTTGGTTGGCTATTCATATACCACAATTTTAAAGTTTTCATTAAAAAAAAAATAAGGCAATGCTGCTTGATCATGGTAGCTCAGTGGTTGAGCATCCACCTATGAACCTGAAAGTCAGGGTTTCATTCCCAATCAGGGCACATGCCCAGGTTGCAGGTTCAATCCCCAGCGAGGGGCATGCAGGAGGCAGGTCAATGATTCTTTCTCATCATTGATGTTTCTATCCTTCTCTCCCTCTCCCTTCCTCTCTAAAATCAATAAAAATATATCTTAAAAAATAAGGCAATGTTTATTTCAGTAAAAAACAATGGCGTGATATTAAATGTTTTTAAGTTATTGGAAAGGCCAGGTTAAAAGAAACTAAGTTCAGCTGAGTATTTTTGGTACACTAGAACTGTTCTTTGAGCTGTGGGTATAGAAAAACATAAGACATAGCTCTGGCTCTTAGAAAGACTTGCCTTTTAGGGATGACCGACCATCAAACAACTACCTATTGTTTAGGCCAAGTGGTTAGAATATTGAGTGATGGGAGCACAATGGAGGATACTCAACCTAGATCATAGGTTTGGAAGGGAGGTCTATGGATGATTGGAGAAATGAGGAAGTCCAACATAGGGTACAGAAACCCTGCCTAACAAGTGATGTATGAAGACATGTGGAAATAAGATGAGGAGCCTGAGTTAAGAACATAGACATGGGGGGACAATATCTGGATAACTGGGTCATATGGAGAAAAGCTTGAGCTTAATTTGAACCTAATTCAATTGAAGAAGAGGTCACTTATTATTGGTTTTTCTATTACTGTTTTGATTTTGAAGGAAGCATGATCAAAAGAGGGACTGGCAATAAGACAGTGCGAGCAAAGACATATTAGCTGAGATGGCAGAGTCAGCACTTAAATGAAACAAGTGCCTGCGGGAACAGATGGAAGGACTTTGCAACAGACAGCAGAATTGCTAAAAGTCTGGAGCAATGCTGTGTTTTCAATACTCAAGGAGCCAGAGAATGTGCTCAGGACCACATGCCACTAAAGCACCAAGTACCTGCAGAGGCCCTTTAAGTCATGGTGTGTGTATGACTCAGAAGATACAAAGACAAGGGAAGAGTTGTACAAGATTCCAGTTAAAGAGAAACTGAGCCCTAGCCAGATTGGCTCAGTGAATAGAGTATCTGCCGGTGGGTTGAAGAGTTCCGGGTTTGATTCTGATCAAGGGCACATGCCTGAGGAGCATGCAGGAGATAGTCAATAAATAGTTTTCTCTCATCATCGATATTTCAATCTCTCTCTCCTTTTCCCTTTCTCTCTGAAATCAATAAAAAAAATATATATATATTTTAAATTGAATAACATTCTTGATTGTATTGCTAGGTTGACTGTTCCTTATTTCTCAGTTTAAATGAGTATTTTATTATGCAGTATATTATTTCCTTTACCAGAATATGCTTCTTAGTGTTTACCATCTTGTTTCAATGAAACATATATGGTTTTAAAAAATAGATGTAGTTATGGGAAGAAGATGTTCACAGTACCTGTGTGTAAGGTTATCTGTCCCCTTGGAGGCTCTGGGGATTCCCAGTCAGTCCTGGGACCATCAGTTTTAATTACTCTGATATCTGCAGAGTTAAGGTCTCCTGGGTGCTTTTAAGGCTGTTAAGGTAAACCAATTTCAAGATGGCAAGTGCTAGAAATATTTGGTCCAGAGAAAGAAGAATAGCATAAAATGTAGTGAAGGAACACACACATGCAGTGCATACAAATACACAATATGTGTGTGTTTGTGTGTATAGGATACAATTTTCTATACAAGCTTAATTATTTTGTCTCTGAAATCAAAGAATATGATTCTAGATTCATTTCCAGACCAGACAACTCCTTTCAGAAGTATAAAAATACAGGAACTTGAATTTTTCCCTAAGCTCTTTGTTGTTTTTTTGTTTTGTTTTAGCATTATATGATGATAGTATTTGGGAGCAGGGAATGGAGCTCTGATATTGGAACAGTGAACTGGCAAGCAGTTAGACAGCTAAAATAACCAGTCCTGCCATCTGCAACAAAAGTAATTACAGCCCCTTTAGTCTTTCGTCTAGACTTTTGGGAAAATAATAGAAAATAATACTGCCTCAGTAAAACATTACTGCCTGTTATATAACTACTTCTAAAATTTTAAGAATTAAAAATGAAAGGATTTAACTACAAAGGGTCTTAATATCGTGCTCCCTCCTGGTTAACAGGTTACATTTTGTCTTACTTTTCCAGTTACTGCATGTTCCTATGAGCCCCTCAATAAGAGAGTTTGATGGTCAACAATTGAATAAAATGTAATTTGAATGGGAAATTCCTATTAACATCCAATATTCATTTACAGAGTCTCTTTTCCATTGTTTTTGCTATTCCCTCATGTACAAAGTAGATAACTTAGTACGAAATCTGCAGTTACAAGGGCCTGTGGTGAATACTACATTACTAGCACAATAGGAGTGTACTGGGGAAACTTGCATATGGCAAGCTGGCCAACCAAGGTTTCTGATTATCTTAAGGAGTGTAGAAAATAGTTTTAAACATCTGAGTTAACACATTTTGAGACATATTCCCACACCTTTCCCTCACACCCTTTTTTAGGAATGTTGTGATAAGACTAAAGGGCAATGGAATTCCAAGGGAAGAAGCTCATTAACAAAATCATGATTTCACCCACTGAGGGGTGAGTACAGCTATTTGAACTCTATTCCAATGGAATGATATATTCCTAATCAGAGCTATAATACTTAAAATTCGATAAAGAAAGCATTTAATTTATTGATAGGAGAAAACTTGTTGATTGTGTTCACAATAGGTTTTTTTTTTATTGTTTAAAGTATTACAAATAGCAGTACATATGTCTCCTTTTTTTCCCCATTGACCTTCCCCCAACCTCCCCTAAGGATGCATCAGGATAAAGATAAGTTTAGACTCAAAATAGACAAAGAAAACAGGCCTTGTCTACATTCTTGGCACTGAGAGCTGTCCACTGGCTAAGCCACTGTTAAGTATAACTCTCAGTTGTAAAGAAATTGGAGAGACAGCCAAATAAATAATTGTCTCCTTAAAACTTATAGTTATCAAGAACTGTAAGCCTACCAACCAGGCTCAAATTATCATGGTAGATGAGCAAACTTCTGTGTGAATTTTTCGGCATAAAAAGAAACAATGAGCTCAAATCTCTTGAAAACTCTGCTGCTTTTATTTACGTTAGCAGATATTGAGAATGTACCCTGTGATAGACTTGGGGGGAAACAGGAGAATGAAACCTGGCCCTATGGTTTTTATTACTAGAGAAACTGCTGTTACCTTAAACAGACTTCATATTTAAAATAAACTTGAAAAACTTTATGGATCCAACAAATGCGCGCGCACACACACACACACACATGCACGCACACACGCACGCACACATATACACACATGCATGCAAATTCCATCACTGTCATTTTCCTGTAACTTCAGGAACACATAGTCCCTGTGAAATACTCTTCAACAGCTTCTTCCTGGAAATTAGACACAGGCCTGAAATTCAGATTTTTAACACTTGACTGCTTTCTGCATGAAACAGTGACCAAAAGAAACTGAGGACTAGTTTAAATAGATCATAGATCATACACTCTCAGAGTTACAATTTAGGAGTTACTCAATAATTGTCAATCCAAATCAAATCGAAGGTGTGCTTTAGCTGAAATTAATCAGAGCATCAGGACATTTAGAACTCCTTCTTCTAGGCAACTATAACAAAATATATTCATCAGCTACTTGTTAATTAAATGGAAATCAAATGAAAATATACTTGGCTGCCAGAGGCTGAGTCCTTGGCAATGATTAACTGTATTGATCGAGGACTTTTCATTAGATCTCTCTGGGAAGCGATGGTTACAAGTACTTGATGGACACAAAATGCAGATGAGGGTCAGACTTTGTGATGGGGAAAACGCAGAATTCCTCCCTACACCTGGACCAGTCTGTCCAATATTTAAAGTAGATTTGGGTTCTTCTAAGCTTCCATTGCTCAAATATCGTGTTTTCCATGGTTTCTGAGGATCAATCTTATAGGGCCACCTCTGCAACTCTCAACCTTTTCATTTTTACCATCAGCCTACCGCTTTGCCCCATACAGAAAACACTAACTTTTCTCCATTCTCCAAAAGTAAACTGTCCCGCTACTCCTGAGTGTGGCTACCCTTAGGTTAAATGTGGGCTACAGAAAGAAGTTAAAGCCGGCACAGTGATGGCAACAGTGAGTTTGAACACTGTACTTTACTCAGTTTTCAAATCCATTTGCATCATGGAGAAGCTTTTTGTTGACCATGCCCTTTGCTAGGATCCTGTTTCTTTTTATGCCGAAAAATTCACACAGAAGTTTGCTCATCTACCATGATAATTTGAGCCTGGTTGGTAGGCTTACAGTTCTTGATAACTATAATATGAACCATAGCAGGTTCATGTCTTCCCAGAAGATGCTCATCCTCCTGAAATTAATCTTCCTGCCAAGATTCTCAAGCTCCTCTTCTCATTTCCATCTCTCTCTTTTTCATCTTTCCCAAGCCTTCATTCTGCCCCCTCCACCTTCAACAGAGCTGCTATGAGTAACAACAGATTTCCTGAGACTCTGTTATGCAGTGAATTACTTTCAGGCTATTCCCAAGACAACACTTTTATTATCAAAAATCACCACTATGGTATTTGTTCTAACAAAGGAGAAGCTATCCTTCCTAACATAAATTTGTCAAGAGATTCATGTAGCTGACTTCTTTTCAAAATAATTAATATTTTCTCTCATTTTGCTCATCCCTCCAGTCTTTCAATAAATGTTTATTCAGTCTACATAAGCCACTATGCTAGTCTTTGGGGGAAAAGGAACATTTTATAAATAAATAATTCAATCAAATTTTACCAGATCAAATACTCAAATGTTTTAGCTCTACATTGGTTATGAATATGCCAGTGAATGGTTCAATTAATTTAGAGTCTTCTTATTTTGCATAACAACCAGTTATTATTTGAATTTAACTGGCTTATCTTGAAAGTAATGAAATCTTTGCTCTCAACTAGTTGTTTTTAAATCTCTTGAAATGCAAGCATAGCTTTAAGAAATCTGAAGAACATCGTCTCATCATAACATATGCTCATTGATATGAAGTAGCACAAATCTATTTCTTCAATGTAGGACTGTCAGCACAATAAAGCTTTCTGGCCATGTTCTGCTTTATGTAAAACTTTATTAGTCTCAATTCAAATGATTTAATTTTGGGATCTTTTGATGCTGGTTCTAAACCCACTTTACCAGTAAGGAATCTGAAGAATCATTATATAATGTGTCACTACCAAGGAATTCCATAAGCAGCAGATAACAAGTATTTCCACATGAAGGGGTAACAGTGGGCATTAGTTTGTTTTGGTACATGTATCATGCTAAATTTAACCTTTATGATGACAGCAACTGTAGACTCTTCTTTGAAAGAACAGCATAACAATTCTCAATTCATGACCCAAGCGAGGAAACTGTGGTAGGTTTTGTGTCAGCTGAGTCAGAGCGAACACCACAGCCTGGGAAAATTATCCTTAGTCATAACGATATCTGAAGTGAAATTTCCAGGTGTCCAGGCTAAGTGGAGTGAGTCAGTGCTTGGGTGGTACATTCAGGTCCTAAATACCCATTCCTAAGTGCAGGATAAAGCCTGCCTCATTTCCAGAAGTGGCCAGGTTTTATGTCCTCCTATTATTTTTCATTTCTTTCTATCACATAGCAGGTTCATGTCTTCCCAGAAGATGCTCACCCTCCTGAAATGATTTCATACATGCCACGGAGCGTGGGAGAAAGAAAAGTGTTTGAATAAACATTAAATTCCTTTGGAAATGATTGCAGGGGAAAATGGTGTATAACAACAAAAAAGGAAGCCTTGGCTCAGGCCCCTTAGAGCAATAACTCTTTCTGACTCATTTTCGCTGATTGGCCTCCTCTCAGAGTAAATACAAGGGTATTGCAAGCTTAGGAAGCCTTCAAGATCGAGTGTGCTTGCTTCCCAATGGGGAGCAGAGCTGCTCTTAGAAAACTGTGTTACACGTGAAGTTCAGTTTGGATTGGCTTCATCTCCCTGCTCACAGTTTCTTTGCCATCCTTGCCTCCTAAAATGCATTTCCTAAAAGCCTTTAATGAAAGATGAAACAGAGAGTGCCGGAGACCAGGATGCCAGGACACAGGCTTTATTACAGAGAGGACCACTGCCAGCTGCTTCCAGAGGAGAAAGAGAGCGAGGGCCGGGGTGCGGGCACCTTTTAAGGGGAGGAAATAGAGGGGACGGGGCTTAAGGAACTCAGCACACACTGATTGGTGGTTTCATGTAAGGCCTATGATTAGGAACTTAGGGACTTAGGAATTTGGGGCTTAGGGTATTTGGCAGGTGCTCATTGGTGGTTCAGTGCTCAGGAATGTTTGGCTGCAGGTGGAGTTTACAACATTCTACATCCATCAGTTGGAGGAAGGGAGGATCTATCATTTAAGAGTCAAAGGAGAGCTAAAGATGGGTTTTTCAGACAACCTGACATTCTAGATTATGGGCTTTCCAAGAATCAGATAAATCATGTCCAACAGAACATACTTTTAACTACTCTAAGAATGTGGCCACATTCAGAAGAGCCACATGTTTTCACATAATTTTTCCACTCCTTCCTTTCATCTTTTTCTCCATTTATATTTTCTTTATTAATAAATATTTAAGTTGAACATAGTGATCTAACTTTTTTAATGAGTGCCTACTGTGCACCAGGCTCGTTTTCTACATGCAGTTTCACATTTATTTATTTTTTGTAGGCTTTTAAAGCAACCTTTATTTTTTTAAAGTTAACATGTGCATATATAGGAAACTGGAAAACACAAGCAAAGAACAAAGCCATTCATAATCACAAGCAGTTTCCAGTCTGACGTGTCCTTTTAAGTCCTGTGTATCTACACAATTAAGCTTCCATTTTTATGTAATTAAGATGGTAGAGTTATGCATCATGCTTTCTCACACATCATTAATATTTATCACTTCAAATTCCCAAAGCTATGAGTATTTTGATAACCAAGAATACTGTATACCAACTCAATTAGGCAGAAAATGTAATCCTGCCTTACTTGGTGACAAAAATTTCATAAAAGACAGAAATAGCAGCAGAAAGACCTCTAGATAAAACATATTCACAAAGTTACAATTAAAATATTGTGTTCCTTTAATCTTCCATTAAAAATGAGACCCAGCCGAAACTGGTTTGGCTCAGTGGATGGAGCGTTGGCTTGGGGACTGAAGGGACCCGGGTTCAATTCCGGTCAAGGGCATGTACCTTGGTTGCGGGCACATCCCCAGTAGGGGTTGTGCAAGAGGCAGCAGATCGATGACTCTCTCTCATTGATGTTTCTAACTCTCTATCTCTCTCCCTTCCTTTTTATACAAAATCAATAAAATATATATTTTTTTAAAAAAATGAGACCCAAAGCAAGAATACACAAAGTATAATGCTTCTAAGAGAATTATGATTTATACTTTAAAATATTAGCAAGGAGGCAAGTTTTGACTGAAGTACTTAACAACATATTCCTATAGCACAGTCTAAAGAGAAACATGCACATCAGTGGTTATCCACAATGTGAATATGAACACATCCACACACACCCCACAGGAACAAGTCCTGGTGGCCATTTCTGAGATGGTTCAACAACTCCATGTCCCAGATGCCTCTTTTCTAATAATTATAACAAAAAGATATTTACAAATTGGTTAATTCACTAGCTCTACTTTTTATCTACAAATTGGTTAATTCACTAGCTCTGCTTTTTATCAGATATTGTAAAAAAAGACATTTAAAAAGCTCCAATGTTGCAAAATAAAGAATCTTGTCCACAATAAACACCTTTTTAGGCTTTTAAAGTAACATTTATTTTTTTAACTTAACATGTGCATATATATCATGTTTATTCTTTAAATCAAACTCACAAGAGGGGTACAATCATGCCTGTGCAACAGCTAAAGAAACTGAAGTTCAGAAAGATTAAGTGAATGGCACAAGGAGATAGGCAATATTGGTCCTGACTCAAATCCAAGTCTTTCTGTCTCCAAAGACATGTTCTTTCCTATACTGTCCTCCACCTCTCACCCAGCTCTGGAAGTTACACAGGGCAGATAAGAAACTGCATGGCCCATGTATTCTAAGCTGCACCAGAACTCAGGTTATTTTCTCTTCATATTTACTTAAGATACAGCATCTCTTATAGCGCAAAACTCATTTTAATTTCATCAATGCCTTTTGTATATATAAATTTCTCCAATTCTCCTTCCTTTAAAATTCACTCCTTCAAGTCTTATTTTCTCAAATTTTATTTTTACTGAAAAGAAAGGGTGTTAAGAAGAGAAATCAAGGGATATTCATACTGAAGTACTCACTATAGACCATGATAACAAATACGTAGCTCATTAATGTATAAACAACCCCACTCTGCCTCCCCCCCCGCAAAAAAAAAAAAGAAGTGTGACCTACTGGGAGAAATAAAGGACAAAGAATAAAGACTGGCTTTGGAGTTATACAGACCTTAGTCTGGAACCACATTTGCTACCTTCTGCTTGATCAGGACCTTGAGCCTAACACTCAAGCTTTCTACATAGCCATACATAGTCCCTTTCCTGTAAAATTAGAACCCCCCTTTGTTTATAAGGGAGGTTAAATGAAGTAATGTACAGTCAATATCTGATTAGTTAGGTAGGCCTTCAATGTCCCTTTCTCCTCTATTCTTTCTGCCACTCCTGAGGCTGAAATTTGCATTCACCCTGCCTGCAAGTCTGTCTCCTAAGTAACACTGGTCTTGATGGATTGGAATGTTTCTTGTGTCTTCTCTCAGTGAAAAAAATTAAGAAGCAGATATAATATGTAGGAGCAATGTCACTGAATTATTTGGAAATATTTTGTTCCTCGAACAGACCATCTCAGATGGACTGTGAGCACAATATTCTAGCTGAATTTCACTACAAGTTAGAGCTCATTCATCTAACACAATTCCTCTACCTTCTACAGGAATCTCTACTTTATGTATTGATTAAACAGAAAATGGTCCATTGTATTTGTACAACAAAACAGAATCATGATAAATGCTGCTGAGTTAACAAGTTTCCAGTAGAAGCACATCAAGCTGTAGATGAAAAATAAGAAATAGGAGACTGCTATCAGTTAAGGCCTGAGATAAAACTTAATGTGAGGTATTTCATTGTCTCTGGCCACCCTGCTGTGCTAGTTAGGAGGTCTGTGGCATGCTGATAAATTTGGAACCCTACCCAATTTACCAAAACTCTAGCAGAAGACTAGAATGTGAAATCTAACTGCTCTATTATGTGTCATATTTTTCAAAACCCAGTTTAAAATATAATTTCAGTGAAATAAGACATGTCTGAGCTTTGCCTCATTATTAAGATAAAGACATCTAATTCCTTTCGGATCTTACTGGCTTTGCTGAGAGAGTTTTCAGGCATAAAAACTTTGTAAAATACAAGATAGATTCAATTCCAAAAGGTTTGAGAGCAATCAAGAGTTGGGAAACTTTCTTGATTATTTCATGGACTTGACTCAGTGGATACCATTGTCATTTCAATTTCTTTTTAAATAAATGTAAAACTTCTTGCCTTCATATCGGAGACTCAAACATGGACTACTCTGACCCTTACAAGCAGTTTGGGGCACAAATAGACAAATTTCATTTTTCTAATGAAATATATTTCCAGAGTTAATTATTCTATCTCTATATGGCCAGATGAACAAGAAGTCAATACCTTTCACAGATTGTCCTCCCTTCCTTGAACTTAATTTAAAAATTACCTTAAAACCCTCCTTAAAGAGGTTTACCCTGCTTAATAATGTCTTTACTGAGAGAGAACTACATAATAAGATGATTATGAGAGAGCCCCATTTTCTACTGCTTTGTGTTGCTTTGCTCCAGTTTAGCTACTCAAAATCTGCATTGCCTGGTACTGTCACACCCTACTGTTGTGATAGAGCCTTGCAGTGGCCATTTAAGGCTAGCGAAGAACAAAAGAAAGGCTCTTCCACTCAGTGTTAAGCTCAGTCAGTGCCGTATCATCTCCAGCCAGATCACTCTCTTTATTTAACCCCTGCTCCTACTGCAGATCCTGTGTGGACTCCTGAGATTTCTTAAAAGAAGACAATCCCATTCTTTCAGCACTCTTATGCTCAGCCAAGGATGTTTAAGATTTGGTCTTTCCCAAGTCCAGGGTTGAAGTTGTAGTCATGCATTCAATTATTTTTCATTGAGCCTTATCCAGGCTTGGACTGCTTTACAAATGACCGTAGTCTGAATGACTTCTCAACAATAGAAATTTATTTCTCACAGATTTGGAGTCTGAAAGTCCAAAGTCAGGGAGGCAGCATAGTTGGATGGTTGGATTCTGGTGAGAGCCTTCTTCCAGGTTGTAGACTGCTAGCATTTTCCTATTTTCTCATATGGTGGAAAGAAGGCAAAAGAACTGGGCACTCCACCCTAATGATCTAATTACTTTCCAAAGGCTACACTTCTTAATGCCATCACATTGAGGGTTAGGATTTGAACACGTGAATTTAGGGGCTGATGGCACACATACATTGAGCCAATTTAAGCATCAATCATAGGGAAAACTCAGTTCTAGCTGTTGAGAATTCATTCATGAGAAAGATACAACCATTTTGCCCTCTTGGAGTTTATTTTATTCCCTTTAAAGCACACTGTTTGTCCCAGAGTGACTGAGTTGGGAAGGGCATTCATCTGCATCCACATGCTGCACTAGAAAAGGTCCCATGAATTCAAACTGTCCCCAGGATGGACAGCAACAGGCAATAATTAATTTTTATATGTGAGTTGAGTTGAGATTATGCCTTGGAGCACATGCAGCTGATACACAAGAACAACTGTAGGCTCAGAACAGTAAGAGATGAGAAGTTAGATTTCACAAAATATTCTTTTAATAGTTTGGCTTTCAAATAAAGACCAATATTATACTCAACCCACTTATAATATTGAGGCTCATACAGTGATGGTTACAGATATGTTCTCTGGAGCCAGGGACCTGAGTTTGAATGATTGGTCTGCCACCTGTTTGGTGTATAATCTTTATATATATCTATGTTGATTTTTTGCAGAGAGGAAGAGAGAGGGATAGAGAGTCAGAAACATCGATGAGAGAGAAACATCGATAAGCTGCCTCTTACCCCCTCCCCCCCCAACTGGGGATGTGCCCGCAACCAAGGTGCATGCCCTTGACCAGAATCGAACCTGGGACCCTTCAGTCCGCAGGCTGATGCTCTGTCCACTGAGCCAAACTAGTTTCGACTGGTGTATAATCTTAATGCATCTGCCTGGTTTTTTCATCTGTAAAACTGAAATAATAAATGTAAGTATCTCATAGAAGCTTATGTGTATTACTAAGTTAATGTATGTTCAAAAAAATGTCTGAAATGCATTTAGCACTTGCAAATAACAGCCGAGATTTCTTATGTTCCAATCGCTAAACATATGGTTTGAAAAATAAGTACTGAAGCACATCAATTTGCAGATTATTCTGTTATTGGGCTTTTGACTTAAAAACTTAATCATAGTATCTATATCCTTTGGTTACACTCCATTTTAAGAAGTGTGGTGTTTTACAAGTACCAGTTTGGCTTATTTAGTAAAGCAAGACAGTGACTTCAGATGGCACTAGGGAGGATTAATAGACAATGTCATGCCAACATATTTTCCTTGCTAGAGAGCATCAATGCTTTATCCTATTTTATTAAGTGCTGAGGGAAGGTGATACCAAGATGGTCATTCAACACAAGAATCATTCACCATTTTTCCTAAATCTGTGTGTTCTCTAAGTTTATAGTGATAAGATTTTTATCTTTTTTGAAACACGAACTTTACCTATATGGACTAAATGAATACAAGATGATGTATAAGCAGCTGATAGAGCTGCAATATTACCTAGGGATATATTCAAAATATTTAGCTCCTGGGATAGTATAGGCTTTTCTGTAAAGAATTATTTGTGCCTACTGGTAAAAATATCAAACCCTCTGTTAAAAGAGCAAAATAATCTACTCAAAATTGAACTCAACTATTGTGGGTGATGTCTGATGGGAATTGGAGTTAAATTTATGCTAAATTATGAAAAATGTATCCATAAACATACAGAGTGGGATGCAGAATGAAGAATGAGCATGCATTTCAATACAGAGATTTTTGACAAGAAATATCATAAATGGCTATTATGAAGGAGCTTATAAAAATTCCAAATTAGATGTCTGAGATGATGGCTTTGAATGGTTCTAAATTTTTCTGCATGTTTAGGGAGGGCCAAGGAGTGTATTTCCAGATAGACCTGTGCATTCTGCATTTGGGATACTATAAAACATGCAAATCAGGTTAAGTGAAGTAATCAGAGTCTATCACATATAGAGAATCATTACTCTCTGCTCTGCTATTATGTGCACAATTTCAAGCTGTGTGTGTGACAGGTGACACAGAGGAAGTGGTAGTGTGCTATTGCCAAAGAAAACAATGTCTGCTTGGGACTCTGCCTGTCCATTTTCCAACGGAGACCAGTTTCTTCTGAAACTGAGGTGCCTATTGTCTATACAGAATGAGCTCATCAGTGATTTAGGATTAGGATGACTCAAGTTATTTGTGAATTTGTTAATCTTCATGTGTGCTAATGGGAAGGACGTGATGTTTTATTCTTACGTCAACTGTTGCCAAAATTCTGGCTGCAATTCAGTGGAAAGGACTGTCTTGGGTGGGGAAAGTACAGCAGTTTAATGGTAGGCAGCACTTGTTATAAAATGACCACCAGTAGAAACTTGAAAGACATCTATATCTGGATTTTTTCAAAACACTAGATGTCATCCCCTTTCACATTTCTTCATCAAGCAATGGCTTTGCCTATAACGCCACAGGTATAGTTAGCATAATGTAAACTTCATAACACAAAGATTATGTACTTCTAACTTAAGCAGGTGGACAATCTGCATATGTCAGAGTAAAACTCAAAAGTAGGCATTTCCAATCTTTGGCCCATAGTATACAAATTTCTATCTGACTTCCATAAAAGGGTTTTTATAAAGTCATGAAGTCATAAGTTTGTGGACAGTCAGTTTGTGGAAAGTCATTTCCGAGGGGAAAAATTAAAGCCTTGACAAAGGCCGCAGGGAATATCTTCAGGGCTCTGAGTGACCCGACAAAACCCAGAAGGAACTGGAAATATTTCTGTTCCATTCTAAGCAAGCAGCGTCCAGAGATCAACCAATGAACTTGTATGTACACATGCATAACCTGTGGACATGGACAATGGGGTTGAGAGGTGGGGGGAGGATAGGGATGGGCTGGAAGAGGTTATTGGAAGGAAAAGGAGGACTTATGTAATACTTTCAACAATAAAGATTTTTTTAAAAATGCATAGTCATATCAGAAACTCTGAGTTTGGGAATCCTAGCATTACTTACTTGTTCACATTAGAACTTAAAGTGCATGGAGAGAGAGACTTTGTCTCTCTTGGTCACTGATCATATCTCAGTGCATAAAATAGGATCTGGCATATAATAAATGCTCAATAAACACTAAACCTGTACCAGGCAATTTCCATGAATTAATTCCTTTAATCCTTTCAGCCATCCATCATTTTATGGATGGGGAACCTGAGGCACAGACTACTTTGGTAAAGTCTCCAACATGACGCAGTTAGAAGGGAAAGAAAGCCAAGGTTTCAATCCAGCCATGCTGGCCTGGAGCTCCCCTTCTCACCTTTGCATTTTGATTAAATAAACCAGAGAGAAAGGACATGTTGCAAAACACACAAATTTAAAATAATTCCATCTAGTGTCCGTACAGACAAATAACCTAAGCTGTTTCCAAATCAAATGGAAGAAGCAGGGCAGAGAGCATCGATGTTTATCAACATCCTCATCAGAATCACCCAGTGCTCTAACCGCACATCTAGCCTGAGCAAGCTAAATATTTAATCCCCCCAATCTCCTGCTCTGGCATTGCTTCTAATGGATTCTTGTTCAGATGCTGCAGAGCAGAAATGATACTGAACCCAGGAACTAGGAGATGACAATAACTACCATGTGTTAATCATGTACTTTCAGCTTGTCCCGGACACTGTTCCAACACTCTCTGATTTAACTTTCCCAAGTCGCAGGGGTATATTTTTGCCCCATTTGAAGGTGAATGAGGTAAAAGAGTTTCATCACATGACAGAAAAAAAGACCTGGGCTCGGACTTAACTGACTTACAGGTCATGATTAACCAATGGAGGTTTTAACTTCAAGTGCTGCCTCTGTCTTTCATCAGCAGTGTGACTCTGACCAAATCCATTAGCAGATTTCTGACCTATGGTTGGCCATTCATTACCATGGTGGTAATAATAATAATAATAATAATAATAATAATAAATGTATTATCTCACTTATACAGTCTTTCTCAAGGTTGATATAAGACAATATATGTAAAGTGACCAATTAGTCAATTTAAGATGTATATCTCCCCACCTCACAAATACTCATCCTACATATTGGGTCGGCAACTAAGTAATTGCGGGTTTCACACATATATGGCTTCAGTTGAATTTTTAGGTTTGCAGACGTAGTACAAATGTAAAACACATTTTGTATTTGATAGTTGGCTATTCAGCTGTTAATCAGTAAAAAAAGTTTTTTGATCTGTTTTGTAGTTTTTGTTTGGCGTTCGTTGAAAAATGGAAAATCAAAAGGAACATTTTCGTCATATTTTGCTTTTTTATTTCCGCAAGGGAAAAACGCATCACAAGCTCATAAAAAGTTATGTGCTGTTTATGGTGACGAAGCCTTAAAAGAACGGCAGTGTCAAAATTGGTTTGCCAAATTTCGTTCTGGTGATTTTTCACTCAAAGATGAAAGACGCTCTGGTCGTCCAGTTGAAGTTGATGACGCCCTAATCAAAGCAATAATCAATTCGGACTGTCACAGTACAACACGTGAGATTGCAGAGAAGCTTCATGTATCACATACATGCATTGAAAATCACTTAAAACAACTTGGCTATGTTCAAAAACTCGATACATGGGTTCCTCACGAACTGAAAGAATCACAGTTAACGCAACGCATTAGCAGCTGCGATTTGCTAAAGAAACGTAATGAAAATGATCCATTTTTAAAACGACTGATAACTGGCGATGAAAAATGGGTTGTTTACAACAATATCAAGCGGAAAAGATCGTGGAGCAGGCCAGGTGAACCAACTCAAACAACATCAAAAGCTGATATTCATCAAAAGAAGGTTTTGTTATCAGTTTGGTGGGATTACAAAGGAATTGTCTACTTTGAACTCTTACCACCCAACCGAACGATCAATTCTGATGTCTACATTGAACAACTAACGAAATTAAACAATGCAGTTGAAGAAAAGTGGCCCGAATTGACAAATCGAAAAGGTGTTGTATTCCATCATGACAATGCAAGGCCACACACATCTTTGGTCACTCGGCAAAAATTAATGGAGCTTGGTTGGGATGTTTTGCCACATCCACCATATAGTCCTGACCTTGCACCATATGATTACTTTTTGTTTCGATCTTTACAAAACTCCTTGAATGGTAAAAATTTCAATAATGATGATGATGTCAAATCGTACCTGATTCAGTTTTTTGCTAATAAAAAACAGAAGTTTTTTGAACGTGGGATTATGATGCTGCCTGAAAGATGGCAAAAGGTCATTGATCAAAATGGGCAATACATTAAAGAATAAAGTTATTTAGTTCCATGAAAAAATTGTCTTTGATTTTCTTTAAAAAATCCGCAATTACTTAGCTGCCGACCCAATATTTCATAGAATAAAGCCAATACAAACTATAAAACCCAAAACTTAAATAAAATCTGCAATTGAAACAGACCACTTTTTGATGTTCTTATCTTAGAATTACCGGTACATTTTGCTGAAGATGGATTGTGCTGTTTATTCCTCAGGCCCAGTTTTTGCTGATGCTCTGAGCACATGCTATTTTCTATTTGAGCAGGGGCCCAGTGCACGAATTCATGCATCTTGAAAGGAACTGTGGGCCATGAGGCTGAGGTGGGCACAGGGGTGGGTTTCGGCCCCTCCTGCCACAGTCCCCTGGTCTCTTTTGGTGCCGCTCCCATATGCTGATGACACCAGCCCTGCTCACACCTGCTGACAATGCAGAGCAATTGGGGCCAGTGCCGGCAGCAGGTACAAGTGGGGCCAGTGCCATCAGCAAGTGTGAGTGGCGGCTGCTGCCCCAATGGCCCTTCAGGAGCAGGGGAAGTTGCGAAGCCCTCATGGGCAATCAGGGCCAGCAGCTGCTGCTTGCACCCACTAATAGCACCAATCAATTGGGACTGGTGCTGGGTGCTGGCAGTGGGTATGAGTGGTGGCTCCAGCATCAGCTGTGGGTACAAGTGGAGTCTGTGCCAGTAGTGGGTGTGAGAGGCAGCTGCCAGCCCCAATCACCCCTCAGGAGCAGGTGGAGGTGGAGTAGCCCTGAGGGGCAATCAGGGCTGGTAACCACCACTCACACCCACTGAGGGCACCAAGTGATTAGAACAGGTGCCAGGTGCTGGCAGAGGGTGCGAGTGCCGGGCAGGACTGCAGCACATGGGAGCAAAGAGTTTTCAGTAACCACCAGAGGCTTGCCCCAATGACAATGATTGGTGCCCTACCTTGGTCTGGCACCCCCGCTCACCTGCATCCCTTGGTGGTCAGCACATGTCATAGTAGGCAGTTGTTTGATTGTTTCACCATTTCATCTATTTGCATATTAGCCTTTTATTATATAAGATAAGCCCTCACTTGGAGATGATGTTATAAACTGTGCAATGCTCAGTAAAGGTAAGAGATCACATCAGGTGTGATTGCTAATATTACTGTACACCCAGTTATCCTCTCACTTATCTCAGAGCTCTATGCATTCTTCTCCCTCCATGCAAAGTAAAAGCTTGCACAACCCAGCTGAGCGAAGCTTTCCCTGATTCACCAAGACTGAGCTCTCCTCTATGCTGCCACTGGAGTCAGTCCTTATTCCCATCATTGCACATTCTAAGACTTTAGGCACATGATGAAATATAGAGCAATAGAAAGGACGGCTATTCCCCTGCTAACTCACACCAGACTGAAGAATTGGATCAGATTTTGTATTCTGGACCATGAATTAGGAAAAGAAATTCATGGTCAAAGCCCCTGTGGGCAGCCAGAATTGACCTTTCATAGGAGTTCGTGAACATCTCCTCCCAGGAGTGCATTCAAAAAAGGAACTCAATGAGCAGCGTTTGCTTAACTGCCTGGCTATCCAGAATTCCTAGAGAAATCAATGACAGGCAAGCTCGCCTTAGCACATCTTAATGAGGTGAAATCTCTAAAAAGACGAAAGGAGCAAAGAGACAAATTTAATATCCAGGGCAGAGACTAAGCTGAGATAGAAAATAAGAAAAAAACAAAAACAAAAACCTCCCAGCATGCTCTAAGATTGAAGCTGTCTATATGGGAAATATATTGTTTTCAAGCCACTATGAAAATGGAGAGGACAGATCATTACTGAGGCTTGCCAATGACCACATCGGATGTTCATTCTCTGCCAGAGGCTGAATGTAAAATTCTGGTGAGGGAAAGAGAAAAGATAGAAGGTCACGTTTCTGTAAACCCCTTTTCCTAGGACTTCCCTGTATAGAGTGGGAAGGAGGGAGAGAGAAGCAGGAACAGAGGTTAGGGGCAGGGGGAACTTCTGGGGTCTCCATGGACTTGCTCAGGTAGTGATAATGGAAAAGCTTTAGGGTCTCCAGGACGTGAATGGAATGAGGAAGAATAGGATGAGGCATTTTAACATTTATAAAATATGAGTTCTGGGAACTTCTTGTTATCTTAATCAATGCATAATTCTAAGAGTTAAAGAGCTAAATTAGTTTTTTTTGTTGTTGTTTTTTTCTTTTCTTTTTTCCAAAGCAGGCCCCTCTTCTCCTACCTATAGGGAGCAGTTATAGGGTTAAGCCTCAGACTGACATGTTGGCAAAGCCAAAAACAAACCCCAGCTTAGAAGGCACAGCCCTCTTAGCATAATTAAGCTTGATCTTGTGAAGCTCCCTAGATCTTTCCTGGGTAGCTAATGGGCTGTGGGAAGTGAAGCAAGTTCTGCCAAAACAAGTGAAACTCACGAGAACATTGTAAATTACCTTATTTACCTCTGACTATCAAATAAAGGCTCAGTTTGCAGTATGGATCTTTTCTATGGTCTCAGCCAGGCACAGATTTTCCACCTAAACCCAGCTTATTCTCTTTGCCTGTCTTTTCTTCATCCTTCACCAGCCTCCCTCATGCTTGCCAAACCCTTGGCTGTGCTGGCGCGGCACACCTACCCCTAGTTCATCTCACTTCCCAATCTCCAGAGCTATCACATTCAACTCTTGAGCTGATTCTTTTGATTTACCACCTAATTTGAACCTACAATAACTGCTTTTAAATATATATTTTTTTTTATTGATTTCAGAGAGGAAGGGAGAGAGAGAAAGAGATCAAAACATCAGTGACGAGAGAAAATAATCCATTGGCTGCCTCCTGCAAGCCCCCTATTAGGGAATGAGCCCTCAATCCAGGCATGTTCCCTTGACCTGAATTGAACCTGGGTGCCTTCAGTCCATAGGCCTATGCTCTATCCACTGACCCAAACCAGCTAGGGCTACAATAGCTGCTTTTTGCTGTTTCTTGATTTTGCAGTTATAGACAATTTCTTCATTTCCTGCTTCTAAGGGAGACAAAGGTTTGTTTGCTCTGTGTCCTCTGAGCTGATGATTGCTTTACCCTCAACTTCTGCCAGACATTTTCAAGAATGTCAAGCACATCAATACTTTATATACCTTTTCCCTTAAGGACATTTCTCCTGCAGCCCAAGTCATATGCTCCAGTGTAGAGTGTGTCCACCTTGGCCAGCTGCATAGCAGGCAAAAGGAGCCTTCTCCTTTTCATTGCATCTCTATTCTCAGAATCCACTGTTCCCTGAATCTCAGGCTTTATTGTATACTAGAGGCCCATTGTACAAAGAGATTTGTGCAATAGGCCTTACTTCCCTTGGCTTCCAGCACCAGTTTTCCTCCAGCACCTGGGACCCAGGTCTTTGCTCTGGCCAAGTCTGTCGCCTTTGCTGCAGACTCTGGCCAGCGTATGTCACCTTTGCCTTCACTGTGGCCGAAGTGTCACTCCTGTAGTTACTCTCAACTCCCACCCCCACTCTCTCTCATAGCAGTCCTCCTGCCCCACCTGGCCACCCCACGCCTGGAACAGCTGGGCAGCCACCATCTTTGTCCTTCTAATTTGAGTATTCTATCCTGATTGGCTGGTAGATGTAGTGGAGTGATGGTCAATTTGCATGTTTCTCTTTTATTAATGTATATTACCTGCCTCTATGCATCAAAAGAGAGCCCATAAGCAATGAATCCATTGACATCTGTGTGTGTCAAATGTTATTTCGTCCTCAGACTTGATTAATAGTTCTGTTGAGAATGTGATTCCAGTGAAAACTCATCTCCTCAGGACTGTGAAACATTTCTTTACTGTCTTCTACCTGTGAAGCATTTCTCTACTGTTTTCTATCTACCAGTATTGTAATTAAGAAGCTTGATGCAATTATGATTTCTGATCAGATACGACCTGCTATTCTTTTCCTGTTAGAACTTTTGGAATTCTCTCTCTGAAGATATTTTCTGCATTTTTTTTTCTTATGTTATGCCTTGGTGTGTGTCTTTTTCTTTATTCTTTTGGGCATGAAGTGGGTCTTGTTAATCTGGGAGTTTATGACCTTCAATTAATGGAAACTATTTGTTCTATGTGATATTGAATAGAAAAAAATGCTAAAAGTTCGAGATTCCAACCCTTTGGAAACTAATCTCAGGAATGACATTCTATCTATTGACCATATTCCATTTGTTAGAAGCTGGTTAAATTTGGGATTGCATGCGATTAAAAGGAGAGGAATCATTGGGAGCTATCTTGGAGGCTGCATACCACACCCTGCTTAAAAAATAAACAACATCCATAATCTCTTCACATATTCTCCTCATGAGAGTGAAACTCTGTTACCTGGAGGCAACACAGGGCCTCAATTCTGATGTAGAAGATTTCTCTGAGATCTCTTAAGCCAGGAGGAATTTTGTTGGAGAAAATACTTCGATTTCTGTTTTCTTTTCCACAAATAAATGTTTATCATACTTTTGGGGGCAGAGAATGAAGAATCAAAAAATGCATGTGTAAATATTGTGAAAATCCATAGAGTTTGTGTTGCTATGGAAGACTTTTATATTCCAGAAAAGTAACTACAATAATTCTAAAAGATGACTTTATCCTACTAAGAGTATTTATAAGAAAAATTACCAATAAGAAAATTAAGGTAAAGATTAATGAATCATTCAACTAATTTGAACAAAATATTCATTTGTCTTAATAATTAAGGTATGTAAAGATAAAAGAGTGCTTCTCCAAGATTATACAAATCAATGAATCAAAATTTGTTTTCACTTTACCAACAGAGACATTAATTATATAGGTGATTACTCAAACTCAAATGCAGTTATCTTATTTTCCAAAGGAAAATCCCAAAATTCAGAGAACTAAAACTGGAGTTTTCAATGCTGTTTACATAACTTCATCATTTCCAGTAAGGAGAAAAATGAAATAAATTATGACGCATTGAACACAATCTAGCTTGTGGCTAACTTTTTCTCACTTCTTAAGTTGATTGTGCAACTACATCATAACTAGCTTTCTCCTCAGTGCTGCATGATAGACTACTTATTAAATGTTCCCTCACTCCGGGCAGAATGCACTTCTAATTGTGCGTGTCTGTGTCTGTGTGTGTACTGCAGTTTGTATGTATGGACATTATAAATGTGAAGTATTTTATATTAGTCTTCACATAAAAAGTTACCATTGATTGTTACATTCAATATATGAGCTATTTTGGGGTCAGTTCAGGGTTAGCAAATGTGACATTCTCTCTCAGTATCAATAGCCCAGTTCCTGTTACAAAATTCCACTCAAACTCCAACAAACAGAAATTGACTAGCCCTTAAAGCAGTTATACTGGTATGTATGGTACAAGAAATGTTGACCATGCTATGAAATTCAACTTTCCTTATGTTCCGATGGAGCATCTTACTCACTGGTATTATTTTCAAAACAAGGCTGAAATATTATTTCAAGATACATGTGAGTTAAGGAAATAATGTAGATTTACTTAAAAGAATAAAATTTGCATGTTGTAGAAAACAGGTATTCCTCAAGTTACTATAGTATGTCTCCTGTCATCCTAGGCACAATGGGAAAAGAGTGATAGAAACTGTAATCCAAAAAATCATCAGTGAGACACAGCACACAAAAGAGAATTCCACAGCAATATAAGTTATTCAATGTCTAATCCCCAAACACATAACCATTTGAACTATGAAACTATGGAAACACAATTCATGCTCTATTCAATATATCATCAGTACCTACCACTATAATTGGAACATAATAGATGCTTAAAAGATGACTAATGGATGATGAATAAATCATTAAGTGAATTAATAAAAAAAAATCTGTAAGTGAAGTAGATACATGGTACAGCGTGCTATGGGAGTTAAATAGAGCAAGATACTCCTGTAGGCTAGACAGGTAAGAAAGCTATATTTGGAAGAGATGCATGCTATATGTACATATCCCCCCAACATTCATATAGTGAAACCTGGTCACCTATATAATGATATTTGGAGGTGGGGCCTTTGAGAGATGATTGGGTCAGGAGGACAGAGCTGTCAGGAAAAGGATTAATACCCTTCCAAAAGAGACCCCAGAGAACTCTTGTCCGCCCTTCCACCTCATGAGGACACAGAATAGCTGGCTAACAATGAACCAGGAAGTGTGCCTTCACCAGACAAAACGTCTGCTGGCACCCTAGTCTTGGACTTCACAGCCTCTAAAACAGGAAGAAATAAATGTGCACTGTTTATAAGCCATCCAATCTATGCTATCTTTGTTGTTACAGCAACCAGGACAAGGTGAAACATGGGATTTACTCAAATCTTGAAAAATTAGAAACACTTTGGTTGGACAGAAAGTAGGAATGACATTTGTCAAGTTGTTTTCCAGAGGAAATACAACCTTCCTAGTCCTTTTTTCAAATAAAGTCTTATACTTCTTTCACTATTTTATGATCTTACTGCTTTCTTTACAGACATGAATAGGTGGTCTACTATATGGTTACTTGCACTGAGTTAATTCTGCTTTCTCATTACCTATATGTGTGAGTGCAATGAACTTGCTTAATTTCTCTATCTCAAATTGTGACCTGTATTCTAGGGATACTAACAGAACTTTCTTAATGAGTTGCTGTAAAGATGAAAGGGCATATAATAGAAAGGGCTTGTGATACAAAAGCACACGGTGAATATTAAGTAGATGTTAGCTATTTTGGCAGAAACAGCCACTCTCCACAAAAATCTGCTCACCTCTTCCCATGCTATAGCATGGACTACACTACATAAGTACATGCTACAGCACAGCTGTAATTGGAAGGGGCTGTGCAGTGAGACATATCCCAGCCTTCCTGCATGTAGGTGTGACCAGGTGGCTAGTTTTTAGCCATGGAATGTGAGCAGAAATGATATGGCCTTTCCAACATAGAACATTAAGAAAGCACACACATTTTCTCCAGGCTTTCTTTTGTTCCTTCTCTCAGGTGATCGAGCCCAGCCATACAAGAATTCATTAAAATATTTGTTATGCCATGAAGCCTAAAATAACTTATCACTGATAAGAATTAGTGGAAATATACCTTGCCACTATACGTAGAGAAACTTTTCTGTATTTACACTCAGATTACCTTAACTCGGAATAAAGCTTAATAGATTGCCATCTTTTTCCTGTGTCTCCACATGACCTTCTCTCTGTACATTTGTTTCCTAAGTTTTTTTTATAAGGATAACAGCATATTGAATTAGAACACACCCTAATGACCTCACTTAATCTCTTTAAAGACTCTGTCTCCAAAGATAGTCACTTACTGAGTTACAGGGGTTAGGACTTAGAATACAAATTTTGAGGCACACATTTCAGCCCAAAATACCATGTGACCTACAAATGGCCAAATTCAAGAACTGAAGTACTCACTCTATGAATAATATTATCTTCTCCAAACTTGTTGGCATCCTTTCTACTATGCTTCAGATAGTAATGCACCTATTCTCCTTCAACATTAATTGGATGGAACTACCACTCACTCTCAATGGTTCCAGTATCTAAATTTATTTTTGCTAACATGTCTATGAAAAATGTCTCTTTGAATCCACTTTTGGAAACTGTGGATAATTTGCAAGCTCAGCACACAAATTCTTGGTGCTCTCTACAGATGTGTCACTTGTCACACATAACAACATTACTTTCTTTTCCTGCCTTAATGAAGAAGGAAGCTGTACATGCCATGGAGTTTCTTCACTGCTTTGTTCTGAAATCACAGACAGGCTGTTTCATGGGGTAAGGTTTTGAACCCCAGCCTATTTGTGTGGTTTTGGCATGGAGTAAGCTGAATACAAAAATGTCTTCTGCACAGATATTCTCTGGTTTACCAAGAGCAATGAATCTTGAAAGACTTGATTTAAAATGGGGCAGAAGTTGCATTTTTGTGTGAGAAAAGTAAATCATATTCCCAGAACAATTGGAAGGGGTAGCATTCACTTACTTCTTGGCTCAGCTGGCAGCTATCTGGGCCCCCATGGATGAGGTAAATCATTTCATTGGGGCTCTGCAGGCCCCTTTATTGAGGCTTCTACTGGACAACCATGGATTCCGCTGGCCAATTGGCCACATTGCAAGAAGAGATTGGAATCAGAAATGTATGAAAATCTTCCAGTGCTGGAAGAAGCATTTCAGCAGACTGAAGTTTAAAATGATAAAGATCTAGTCATTTGTCAAAAGTCTGTAGACACTCAGAAACACTACAAAAGTCTGCCAAAAAATTACTTCTGTTGAGATGGAAAAAACGATTCATAATTCTGTTCTTGCAAGCATACACAGCATCAATTATGAAATTTCTAGAAAAATTGCCTGCATTGATTTGAGGACAAAGGAAATCATGTATTTAACAACAAAAGGAAGATTCTTAAAACTACCTCATTCTGCATAAGACAAACTGCCCTTACATAACAAAGACTGTAATGAAACATAATGAAAATGAATGCCCAGTTTGCCTCTTATTCCTTTGTAAATCAGAATTTTCAGCAGTTATTCTTATGAAAATAAAAGTCAAAATCAAGTAGTCATCCAAGATACCTGCATATTTCTGCTTCAAAAAGCTCTCTCTACACTCTTCACATCTCATTAAAACCAAACAAACAAACTGATATTAGTGCAATTTAGATCTCTTTCAACCACTGTATAGAAGTAGATATAGGGTTGTGTTTTTTTTTAAGGGATAAAAGAATGAAATTAAACCCCTTAGTAGATATTATTTCTGTTCTTCATTGTGAAATAAGTTTCCAGTCAATTGCTTTCATTGCACTAGAATGCCAAACAATTCCCCATCCTCACCAAGACTACATACTGGAGAAATAAATTTACCAAAAGGAATCCAAATCACCAAAATGAGAGTTAGGTTAATTCTGAGAAGTCAATGATAACAATAAAGTAAACTTTATAGAAAACATTGTGTTTGTGTAAGGGTGTTTACAGGTTTTTTTCTATTCAGGGATTAAAATTTTCATCAGATTCACATATCTGTTTTAGCTTCCAAAGAACAAGATACACAGAATAAGAACACCTACTGACAGTCCAATACTTTATCTGTAAAGGCTTTGACATAGCTATAAGTTTTCTAGGCCTTAAATTCCTTGCCTGTAAACTGAAGGTGTTGTTTATATACTTAGTATTTATTGAATAGGGCTTTCCATTATTCCTCCATTCTAAAGAGCTTCTATGGGCATATAAATTATTGAAATATTAGTTTGTGCTTAATTCTCATATATATAAAAAGCCAACATAGCAAGATTAAAAGGGCAGCCTTGGAAGCCAAACAATTAAACCAGGCAATTAAAATTTCCCTAAGCTCTCATTTCATAGAGCGTTGGCCTGTGGACTGAAGGGTCCCAGGTTTGATACTGATCAAGGGCATGTACCTTGGTTGTGGGCACATTCCCAATAGGAGGTGTGCAAGAGGCAGCTGATCAATGTTTCTAACTCTCTATCTCTCTCCCTTCTTCTCTGTAATAAGTCAATAAAATATATTTATTTAAAAAAAAAAAAAAAAAACTTGCCTAGGCTATTTCATTTACTAACTGAACTGAACATTTTACTATACCTCTCTAGATTTCAGTTTCTCTACTTATAAAACTGAAAGATAGTACCATTTACCCATCAGACTTTTTGTTAATATAAATTAAAAGCAGAAATCTGCTGGAACTTCTAGAAATACACCATGGCTATAATCCAGTGATGGGGGGTTGCTAGCACCCAATACTGGACCTTGTCATGCGCACCCAGCCTCTCATCATTCTCCAATGCTAGTACCATGGCCAGGCTTGATGACAGAAAATAGCAGCCATGGAAAGATGGCCTCTGCCTCACTCTACTTTCCAAATCTCAGGTGAATGCATCAAGCTGGTGAAAATAAATGATATTGAGAATCCAGCTATTGCAAAGGAGTTCCTGCAGAGGTTTTTTTTTGTTTTGTTTTGTTTTGTTTTGTTTTGGTTTTGGTTTTGTTTTTTTTTTGGGGGGGGTTGTTTTTACTTTTCCAACCCCTACAGTAGACTAAGGCACACAACCCCTCAGAGGCACCTTGCTCATTAATCATCCTAAGAGAAAGGGAGGGAGGGGAAGCCTTATTTTACTAAGTGTAGAGACTGTGGAAGCCTTGAAGGGAAGGGAGGGAAAAGCTTTCTAAGAGGAAGGGGTGGCTTTTTGTAGATTTCCACTTAGCAGCCATAACAATGACACCACCTTGGAAGAAGAGTCAGACCATATGCATTAGGTCCCACTTAATTTCTGAGAGACATTAAGTATATTTAACCTTGGAAAATGCCAGCAATATCCTCAAAGACACTGATAAAAAATTAAAGAGGTGATAGATAAGAGAATAATTGTTGCCATAACAACAAAGCTATTGAATTTCATTGAAGATCCATCAGAATTTCCAAGGGCATGGAATGGGCACTTTTCTTGGTTATTCCCATGCACAGAGCCTGGCCCAGAATTAGATGTCAATGCATGTTCATAAATTTTACCAATCAGGAGGCACAATTCCGCTGTAAATGATAATATATAGAAATCTGAAGAATGAGAGATGAGAGAAAGAGTAAGAGAAAGAAGTTTATATATATATATAAAACTATTATTTTTATCTACAATTGAAAGATATCAAGGAACCCTATGAACCAAGGAAATTTATTTATTGGTATGTTTTTGTTTTTGTTTTTCTTCCTAGGATCAATGTGCCAAGTACTGGGTAGTAAATGGAATAAACAAACATTTTCTGAACCCCCACTATGCCACACATTCTACTGTGCTTCATACATAGGACAGCTTTTAAAAATATTTGTATTGATTTCAAAGAGGAAGGGAGAGGGAAGGATAGAAAAATCAATGATGAGAAAGATTCATTGATTGCTGTCTCCTGCACACCTCCAACTGGGCATTGAGCCCACAAACAGGGCATATGTCCTTGACTGAAATTGAACTGGGACCCTTCAGTCCACAGGCCAACTCTCTATCCACTGATCCAAACCAGGTAGGGCTACATAAGACATCTTTAAAGAGACAGAGTCTCCATATCCATTGACATATCAGGGCCACACTATCAGAGTTACAGTTGTCATACATCCCTTCCAAGGTGCACTATTCTCACCTCTAAAAGAGCAACATTCCCTAACCATTCCATAGGGCTACTGGGATAATATGTACAAGGCAATATGTGAAAACTATAAAGCACTTACTACATCGAGAGACTATTAAAATTGAGCAATTTTGTTGAGTGTTAATTATTAGAACAATAAGTCTATTGATATTATAAAACAAATACTTTATATGTAAATTTGAATATATGAAAATAACTTTGATGAATTTTCAAAAACCTAGCATGAGAAATCAATGAAATGTCAGAAAACAATCAAACTAGTATGGTAAACAAAGTCAAGAATTAGAAATTTTTTTTAAATAAATTTATACTTAAAGAAAGTCTATACCCATCCTACAAACACCTTTTAAAATTAGGAACAGTTTCTACCTGCCTCTTAAAATGTAAAGGGTTTCTCACAATAACTTCTATGGATATTTTTACTTTTCTTAACTTGATAAAGCCTCGTGTCATCTACATAATATATCTCTAAAGAGAGAATCAAATTACTTGCATTATAAACTTCAAACTGGGCAGACGGCAAAATCAAATTTGACTTGTCTACAAAAATTACAAGTCATGGAGTTGAATTTTAAATTACCAAACTTTTGATGCTAGTGTCTCTTGAAAGTCCTCTTCAATAACAATAATAACAATAAAGATCCAATAGTAATAGTCACAACAAATGATTTTCAAAATAGGACTTGTCAATCTCTAAATGATAGACTCTCTGTTATTTATATCCAACAATCTTCCTAGGTTATGATGCCTGCAGAGGAAATAATATTACTTACATTGTTTAGAGTAGGTGTTCATTATAGATTCAAAAGCAATGACTTTAATATGGAAGATAAATAATTTTGCTTATCCTATTTAATAAAAGCCCAGTGACCAGAATGACCAGAGACTAGAACCACCACGGTCCCTTGTTGGGCTGGCCCCGACTCAAGCAAGCAGTAAGGGGCAATTAGGCAGGCAGGCAAGAGGTTGGGGATGATCAGGTTGGCAGGCGAGAAACTAGGGGTGATCGGGCAGGCAGGCCAGTGGTTGGGGGCGATCAGACAGGAGGCTAGCAGTTAGGGACAATCAGGTAGGCCTGTGAGTGATTGGTGGGATCTGGTAGGCAGACGAGTGATTGGAGGAATCAGGTACTCAGGAGAGCAGTAGTGGGTGATCAGACAGGCAGGCAAGTATTTAGGGGCAATGAGGCAGGCAGGCAGAGCCCCATGATCGATTACCTCAAAGAGGGTCACCCAGGCCACAGCCTGTGGGAGGGACGCTAGCTGGCTACAATGGGAGGTGCTGGCGGTGGTGGTTGCAGGGCAGGGCTGGCGCCACAGCAGCTCCTGAGTGGGCATGGCGCCTGCAGCCTGGCCAAGGCCCTAAGGTTGCAGCCTCTTCCTGTGGCTTCTGCAGGACTGGACTGCCACTCCTCCTGCTATGATGCCTGGGCATATCCTGAACCCCTCCATAACTGTGGGCTCACCCCCCTGGCCGAACTCCCCAGCTCAGCCCTGACTGAAGAGAACCTGAAATACACTGACATCCTCAACATTGGGGCCATGATCACCCCTTTCCACTTCCTGGAGGTGAAACTGGGCAAGTGGCCTCAACCTGTGAAAAGTGAGCTAGGTGAGGAAGAGAAGCGGAGGAAAGGCACTTGGAAAAGAACAAAGTGGCGGCAACCCCATGCAGAAACAAGAAGAAGGAGTAGACAGAGTTTCTGTAGTGGGAATCTGAGTGGCTGGAGCTCATGAATGCAGAACTGAAAACTCAGATGGAGGAGCTGAAGCAGGAGGGGCAGCAGCTCATCCTGATGCTCAACTGGCATGGCCCCACCTGCATCCTCAGAACTGACAGCATTAAAACCCCCGACTCTGAAGGCAAGCCACTGCTAGAGCAGCTGGAGAAGAAGCGACCATGGGCTGGGAGAAGGAAAAGGAGGAGGAGTAGATTAGGAGAGGGAGAAGGCAGAAGGTCCCAGAGGGCTCTTCCTTGCTGCATGAAAAACTCTTCAATGAGGCTTAGCACAGCCAGCATCGGCCAGGTTTTTTGTGAAACTCAGATCAGCCACACCAAGGGAAGAAACCCATGAGATGAAACCCAGAACCAAGCACTGAAACCAAAGTAGTCCTGAGGGGGTCAGGATGTTCTGCCTGGGGCCAGGCTTGCAGGAGGCAGGACAGAGGCTCTGGGTCAGAGAGACACCAACAAGGCTGCTTTGGTCACTTCTCCAGCCTCTCTGCCAGGGCACCCACTCAAAGGACCTCCAAGCAGCCAGGAAAAGCCATCAGATGCAACCAAAATTGGCCTGAGTATGAAACTCGGGGTGAAACTTCAATCTGCCTGCCCCCAGCCCTGACCCTGACTCTGATCCTGATGCAGGACTGGAAAGAACACAGTGCCAGGCCCTGCTGTACCCACCCACCATGGTCAAACTCAGTCCTGCCCAGAGTGGCAGCAGGCCACAACCTCACCGGACCTGCTGGAGTTGCTGTGGGCACAAGGCATGGGTACCCTTTCAAAGCACAGTCTCAAATGTTTATAGACTGGCTGTCCTGACAGAGCTTTTAACTGCACGTGTTTTTATACTTTCTTTGTTTTTAATATTTTTTACCAAAAAAAAGATTGTATACAAGCAATATATAAATGGATTTCTATAATCACTCAATGTGATACAGTATAAATATGCCATGGTTTGTTTCTTTGTTATAAACAGATATTCAGCAGTTATGGCTGTTGTGTGTAACTTCTAAGTACTGTAGTCTCACCCTAACTGGTTTGGCTCAGTGGATAGAGCATCAGCCTGCGAACTGAAGGGTCCCAGGTTTGATTCCAGTCAAGGGCATGTAACTGGGTTGCAGGCACATCCCCAGTGGGAGGTGTGCAGGAAACAGCTGATCGATATTTCTCTCTCATTGATGTTTCTAACTCTCTATCCCTCTCCCTTCCTTTCTGTAAAAAAAAAAAAAAATGAAATAAAATATATTTTAAGTGCTGTAGTCTCTGGGTGTTGGGAGTGGCAGGGGTAGAGTGTAGTGCATTTCCATCCCAATAAATCCTTCATAATACTCAGTTCTGTATCTCTCAGTAAACATTACTCTTAGAGAAAGAAAGAAAGAAAGAAAGAAAGAAAGAAAGAAAGAAAGAAAGAAAGAAAGAAAGAAAGGGAGAAAGAAAGAAAGAAAGAAAGAAAGAAAGAAAGAAAGAAAGAAAGAAAGAAAGAAAGGAAGAAAGAAAGAAAGGAAGAAAGAAAGGAAGAGGTAGGTAAATCAACACAGTGGGAGTATGAAGCTTTGAAAACTAACAAAGTTCTCAGTAAAAATAGTCGCTTTTCTCTGCCACTTTATTCCATGCTGATAGTTCCTGAAGCCCCATGCTAATTCCTGCCTTTCCTTTGAATTTACCAACTTCATCTTCCTTTCAACCTCTGTGAGGTGGTTCACAAATTAATTTGTTTGTTTGACTGCAGATCAATTCCTCACCTTCCCCCCCACCCCCACTCTGAGTTACATGGGTGACAACGTCCTGCCAACCTGAGGTCTCCAGTGGGAAGCACAGGAGACAGAAGGAGAGGAGGGAGACAGAGCCAGTGCATTTCTCCCCTCTGTCTTTCCTCGGCGGTTGCACCTGCTCTTTGGCCCTAGCTCTGTGGTTTCAGGTCTCCCACCCCCATTGGGTCCATGTGGTTCCTGCTTCCACTGGTGACCCCAGGTCCTCTCTTCCACCCCTAACACTAGGGCTGGCAGCAGCTTCCCACAATTTCCTTAAAATTCCCTTGCTTTGTGGTTGCTTTTCCTAATATTTTTATAAATATCATGGAATAGATTTCTATTATTTAATTAGCTAGCATGACTTCTGCTGGCAGGCAGATTCCTTTCTGATAAAATAGGCTATTGATTCTTCATGAAAGAACTCAAACTGTGTTATTGAAGTATATGATAGTTATATTTTTCATACCTCCACATCTGGTGCAAGAGCCACTGCAATCATGCAGGGGGGCGGGGGGGCGGGGGGGGGGGGGACTAAGAAAGTCAGTGAGGATGTAATTCCAGGAAGATCAGAGGACCTACTTTAGAGTTACATCTTTCCCTCTGGGCAGTTCTGATGCCAAACACCCCAACAGCATCTTTCTCTATAATATATACAATTTAATTATCTTAATCTTATGTAGTAAAGTGATAGGCAAAATAACCCCTAAATGGGAGAGTGTGGTCTCTACATTCTTCCTGTACAGCATTCTGGAGAACCCACTACATTTGGATGATCAGCAGTTGTATCTATGTCACTGACTAGAGAGCTGTAAATTTATCTTTTTCCCAAAACCTGTTTCTTCTGAAGCTTCCCTATCAAAATCAGTAGCAATTCAATTCTATTAGTTCCTCAATTCCAAATCCCTACTGTCATCTTTAACACTCTCTGTCACAACCTAGAGCTAACCCACCAGCCAGTCCTACTGATAAGACTCTTCACCATCCCATCTTCCCAGTGTAGTCCAAGCCACCATCATCTCTTGCCTGGAAAATTGCAATAGACTCCAAAGTGATCCCCTTGCTTTTATTCCTGCACTCCTCTAATCTCTTCTTATCACAGAAGCTAGAGAAATCCTTCAAAAATACCAACAACGCTATAATATTCCTCTACTAAATACCCTCAAGTTGAATTCCAACATACTAAAAGAAAACTCAAAGACTTAATTATGAGAAACACAATAGCCTCCAGAATCTGGCCTCGTGCTCTCCTTTCTGTCCTTATTTCCTAATTTTCCTTCTTTTTAATTGCATTAAAATAGCATGGGGATCTTCATTGAGCCTCAACCTTGCTAGCAATCTCCCCTCCCCTGTCATCATCACAAGAACACTTCTTAAATCAATAGAAGAACAGAGACATAAAAGGATGTGATTATTCATTAGAACATAATTTAGAAGGTGAGAAAATGTCCAGATGTCTTGGATCACTCTCTCCTCAGCCTTGGATGAGCTCAAACACCTATAGAAAGGGATCAGTGTTACGTACTAATGTTTCAAGGCTTCTGTCCAAGCTCTGCCTTCAATGCTTTGGGCAGGATCCTGGTGCTCCATCTAGAGTTCTCTAAGTTTTATCTTTCACTCCGTTTTTGCTACTCACCAGCTTCAGTATGACTCTGTCTGTATTAATCCAGACTTAGCTCTGGATGCTGTCTTTCATAACTCCCTTCACTCCATAATTTGTTTCCTGAAGGCAGCTCACACTCCTCCCCACAAGCCCAATTCCAGCCTTGCAAATAATAGAAGTCTAGGCCTTCACTTTTTGAACAGAGATAAAGATAATAATGAAGAGCATGCTACTGAATAGACAAAATAATAATAATAAAGAAACTAAAATAAACGAAAGAACAAAGAAGAAAGATACAATTACATACCTATAACAAGAGTCATTGTAGAATTATGTTTTTGGAATATCTAAGGATCTACCTTGAGATAAGTGAGACTCATAACTATAAGCTCATAACATAACCCATGTTTTAAGAGCTTTAAAATCATTCCCTGAAATCATTGGGATGGGGTAACATATGAACCCTCTAAAATGAAATTAAAAAAAGAAGAGGACATGAAATCATAATGATATAGAATTATTTATTACCTGTAAGGCACAGGAACTGAACAGAGACATAGATCACATGGCAGAAAATAAATAAGATACTTTATCAAATCCAGATTTATAGAAAAGAGGCACACAAAGGACCAGAAGTTCTTTTTATAGCCACCTCTCTGCCAAGACTATTAGCCAGAAGGCCAAAATATTTAACAAAATTCAGAAGAGAAAGAAGAGAATGCAAAACTGAATGTTGTCACAAAGGTGGGTACATAGACCCAGGTGGTACATAGACCCTGTTGGGTTTCCCACTCTCTGCAAATGCTTTGGATTCAAGTAAATAAACAACAGTGCACACTATCTCAGAGGAGAAGATACAAGGGTCAGATAAGACTGAAAAATGACTCAAGGAAAACTCACTTCACTATTTATCAGAGTAAATAGAAGCCTGGATAGAATCTTCCTGTTAGTATAAACAGGTATAAGAGGACAACCCTGTTTAGGAACTTTGAGGAGAACTTGGAGGATTGCTACTACAAGGCTGTGACAAATTTCCTTACTCATCCTTGTTTGTGGTTTTGAATGGTTTAGGTTTGCTTTCCATCTGTTTGCTGGCCATAAACTACAGAATGAGAACAATATACCTACCTCACATGTTGTTGTTGCTCCTGACACATATTAACTGAATTCTCATCCTAAATCTCTTCCCTCCCCTTTGCATTCCTTAACACCAGTGAGATCTGTGGACCAGCCAGGCATCTAACAAAGTATATGCCCTAGTCACAGAGGATAAAAATGTAAGAACCAATGGCAGCCAATCCATCTTCAAGACTTAAAACAAATTAAAGCGTAAGACTTTAGCAATCTCAGATAGCATTGGAAAGTTAATTCCTAAATGCTGACATTTCAACTTTTTGGAGAATTGAGTTTTTAGAGGCTTCATCTTTTTCTGAGTAAAAAATTATGCTTGAGATTTTTAATATGAATCACCCATATCTAAAGAGACCTTTTAAAATGCTGACAAGAGATTCTAGAATCACTAAATTTGAAGGCTGAATCCATTCCAGCATTCATTAAAATAATAGTAGATGGAGATGGGCTAAAAGGACTCCTTTTTGTTTCTGTCTGAAACTGTGTACAAGCCTTTTAAAGTCAGAAATGGGAGAGCAACTCTGGATTGAAGGATAATTCTCAATTTGGCAAAGAATTTATTTGAGTCAGGAAGCAGAAGCTCAAAGTGTATTAATGGATTTATGAAAGTAATTACATCATTGTGGATTAGGAAAGGGTTTTTAAGTTTATCAAAATATGACATTAATTTCTAATTTTTTTTTGCTTCAGGTTTCTCTTTGTTTGTACTTTGCTTTTGTTTGTACTTTGTTTGTACTTTGCTTTTGTTGGAAGCAAATTGTTTCTCTTTCCAAATATTTACTCTTTTTTCATATTTAAAGTCATTCTTCCAAATATGTACCACGTCTCTCTCATTAGTTAGACACCATGCTAGGAGCTTAGAATAAAAAGTGTTATACCTATTGAATGACTCCCCATCTCTCCTCTACCCCAGCCTCTGGTAACCACTGATTTAGTGTCTGTTTCTATGAGTTTGATTACTGTGGATGCCTCATATACCGTATTTTCCGGCGTATAAGACAACCCCCTAATTTTACAGTTAAAACATTGGTTTAGGTCTATATTCACTGTATAAGACTACCCCCCACTTCCGAGGCAACACCAGTTCTTTTTTTAATAGACCACCTCTCTGACTCTGGCCAATCTGAGCAGGCTTTTTTCCGTTTCAAAAGTCGTCATATACGCCGGAAAATACTGTAAGTTAAATGCAGTATTTGAATATTTGTCATTTTTTTTACTTTTTCCATTCATCTATCCATTTCTTTAGGTAAACAATTTTGTTAGTATTTCATTATTTTTATTTATTGAGATATATTAGAAATATAGCATTGTGACTTCTTAGCTAACACCCCTATCATGTTGCATAATTAATATTTCTTTTTTGTTGAAAGAACTATTAAGATATTGTCTTTTAGTAATTTTGAAGTTTTGTGATACAGAATTATTGACTATTTATAACTATGCAATATAATAGCTCTCCAGGACTTATTTATTTACCAGTTGCAAGTTTATTCCCTTAAACAACCTTTCCCAATTCCCCTACCACAAGCAGCTAGTAACCACTATTATATTCTCTATTTTTATGAGTTATGCTCTTTTAGATTCAATAGATAAGTAAGAACATACAGTATTTTTCTTTATCTAACTTATTTCACTTAGCATAATGTCCTCAAGGCCAATACATGATATCACAAAGGGCAGGATGTCCTTCTTTCTAAGGTTGAATAATATTTCATTAAATATATATGTATACAGAAATGTCTGTCTATCACCGATCTACCTACCTACCTATCTGGTCAAATCCTTATTCATTCTTCTGTTGACAGACAGACACTTAGGTTGTTTCCATATCATGGCTATTGTGAATAATGTTGCAATAACCATGGAAGTACAGATATCTTTTTGACACATACAAGGATCTATTGCAATTCATTGCGATGTGGGCCATTAAGTAAATTTCTGAAGGTCACACAACTGCTAAGAACAAGAAGAGCCAGGATTTCAAAGGATTTGTAAAGCATATTATTAACATAACTAGAGGCCTGGTGCATGAAATTCATGCACTTGTGTGTGGGAGGGGGGGGAGAGGGGGTCCCCCAGCTTATGCCCTCTCACAGTGCAGGAGCCCCACAATTGATCACCTCAAAGAGGTAGGCCCACCCACCCACCCAGGGCTCCTCAATGGATTGCCCCAAAGAGGTAGGCTGGAGCTGGGGGTCCCACCTCCACGGCAGGTACAGGGCCGTCAGAACTTGGGTGGAAGCCATGCAGAGAGACTGCCGGGTCCCTCCCCTGTTGTGTGCACAGTCATCTTGGGATGGCATGAGAACATCACAGTGTGACAGCATGAGGACCACCTAGGCTTTTATTAGCAAGATGATTAAGAACACCATCTTTAAAACCAGAGTCCCTGGATTTGATACCTACTTCTGCCATTTACTTGTTATGTCATTTTGGCAAATAATTTCATTTCCCTAGGCTTTAGTTTCCTCATCTATACAATGGTAATGAAAGTATAGCATTTTTTAAATGGCAACAAATTCTTTGATACTTGTATCAATAGCTGGAGTCCATGATCCCTCCCTCCAAGGCTGGTGGGCTGATTGACGTCTGCTTCCACCAATGGAGGATAGTGGAAGTGACACCATGTGCCCGCCCTCCCAGAATAGGTCATAAAATCTGGATGTTGGTCCTAGCTATGCCCAGATTTCAAGCCATTCATATATCCATCCCTGTCAAGGAAATGAATGTATGAGTGAAAAGCATTTTATTTAAGTCTTCTAAGGTATAGCTCCAGACTGGATAGAAAATGGTCATCTCACTGTGCCCTGTCTGAATTCCCAAGCCCAGAATTCTCAGCATAAAATGGTTGTTATTTTATGCCACTAATTTTGGGAAGGTTTGTCAGGTAGCATTAGTAAGAGGCACAGATAATACCTGCTATTATTAGGTGGATTAAATGTGCTAGGACAATTAGAAAAGTTGTCCTAACAACCTTGGCACTCCTTTTGTGCCTTTTTCTCCTTGCCCTAGGTCTTGGGATTCCTTCTCTCAATTTCAAAATTGCTTTGACCAGTAGCTGTTGGGGGTTACCTTCCCCCACCCACCAGAGTCCCTCCCCGTTCCCACCAATTGGCAATAGAATTAGAGATAGTATCTCTTCACTGTCACCCCAATTTTTGTCTCTAAGCAGGGATGTGAATCTTTCTGGGGGATATTTTTATTGCTAGTCACTAGGAGAAATAGCTAATGGAAAACCAAAGTAACATATATGGGAAAGATACAAAGTTTTCTGAATTTTACAAAGATTTAGAAGCTACTGCCTTATCTTGAGATTTGTCCCCCCTTCTGAGATAGTCACAGGAGTGGTTTGCTTTCTGCTTTCTGTCTTTATTCCTAAAGTACATCCAGCACATCTCTTTTCCCCATCCCCTGCCGTCAGGAGAAGGACATGGTGACCCATTTCTCACTGAAGGTCTTCTTGCCAGCATTAGACCTGAGGATATTTGGTAGACCTCGAAGAAAGGCAGATAATTCAATCAGGTTTTCTGAGAATTAGAGAACTGTGATAGTCACCTCAAAGGACTTCTAAGATTGGAATGGCCATCTTCCTGCACTTCCTCGAGGGAACATTTATTCTTTGCTCAGTACAATTTTAGTCACTGTTTCCCTTTCAACAGTGTGTCATCTTCTCACTCTCTTTTTCTCCTTAATGTGATTTCAGTCCAGTCCACCCTGCTCTAGGGATAAGTCATTTCATCTCATTTTTTTTTTCTTCATCAAAAGCAAACTCAGAAAAGAAGCAAAATCAAGATTTACTTTTTGTGGCCAGGAGGCCTACCCAGAGAGGATGGATGGAGTAGGTAGAAATCTGTTGAAGGCCAGATGGCCTCCAGTTACACAAAAACATTTTTGAGAAAGTGATGTGTCCAACCCAGTCAAGGAAAAAAGGAGAACATTAACCCCAGGACAGAGGAGAGCATGAGTCACCTCAGGCTAGTTGTTGGGAAGCATTTTTGCTCAGCATTGTCAAGTGCCATTTAGATATAAAGGGAAGAGAATGAAGTGGCTCTCTCTGCTGCTTTGGAGGTGATGATCCTATCCTTGAACGTCATTCCTTGGTCACCCACAGCACTCTCTCCCTATTTCACATCTTCTCCTCTCTTCCTTATTGTGGCTCTTCTTCTGCCCATCCTCAAATAAAACTCTGAGGCCTTGGAGTTTTATTCTCATCCTGTTCTCATAATGCATCCCTTTCAAATGATATCATTCATTTCATAATTTTAAATTTCTGTTATAGAGGACTCCCAAACCTCAATCTTTAACTGAAAATCTCATTATAATTTCAGACTGCAACAGTACCATATTACACACTTGTCATATGTGATCTGGGGGAGATGACCTTTTGTCAAGTAACTTACCAAGATCCCTCTATCCTTATACTGAGCCAGTGGTATAAATGCCCATAGAAAATAATCTTTGGATAATGAACTGCATATTTTACAAGTTAATTGTATAAAACACATTTTTCTATACAGATACAAAACAGACAATACAGTTAAGAACACAAACTCTAGACCCAGAGTGCTGGTCTCTGCCCAGCTAATCCATTAACTTTGAGGTCTTAGGCAAATCTTTGAAATGTTCTGCATTTCAGTTTCTAATAAAATGGTGGTAAAAACTGTAGTTTTTTTCACAGAATTGTTGTGACTATTAAAGGAGTGAACCTATATAAAGTTCTTGGTCGAGTCTCTAGAATCCAGGAAGTGATAACTGGACTATTACTATCATCATTACTCATTATTTTTACAATGATAAGTCAAATATTACTGTCATTTATTATTTTACAATAATAAATATTGTTATATTAGAAATCAGCGTGCTAAACAAAGGACGTCTTAATCAGTAAGCCAAAGTTGGAGTCTTTATTATGCCACTGGTCTCAGAGGAGTTGCCTCTCAAAGTCTGAGCAAAATAACATGGAAGAAACGTTTCCTTTATTCTTTCTTAGTGTCTTTGTCTCCCACATATGGGATGGTGCTTCCGGACCTTTCACAGGCTTTGCAAAAAGCCCTATGTGCTTGGATGAGGGCAGTGAGACTATATTGCCTGGCACCAGTATTGATAACTCTGGGTGTTATGTACTGTTCATGATTTATGGCTTCTCTAAAATGGGAGTAGTACTTTGGGAAAACAGGTATTGCAGGACCAGATAAGTGGGCTCATTTTCCCTATTATTTGAGCAAGCTTGTTTATAGAAGCCAAGAATAGCAGAGTTAATTCCCAGAACAAAGGACCATTTTAGTAGAAAATTTCAAACAGCAGATTTTACAACATCCTATGTTTCAATATTACTTAATTTTTTTCTCTCTTCCCTCAACTACTATAAACACCTTTGGAAAAAAGACACTCTTTGATTCATCTTTTTTTATTTTTCAGCAACTAGGGAGAAATGGGCCTCACTATAGATGTTAGGTAATATTTAATAAATGAATGAGTGGATGAGTCTATGAAGAACAGAATAAAAGAATTGGGAGGCGAAGGTAGATGACCAAGAATAAGAGGAACAGGAGAAAAAATATCAAGATTTGGATTAAGAAAAATGAGTTTAATGGGCCCACAAATTCTGACAGGAAGATAGTACAAATGAAAAATTGCTAGAAGGGAATCACGCTTCAGAATTACTCTGGCCTGTGTCATTGTGTTTGATGAGCAATTCCTTTTGCATTTTCATCTCCAAAGAGATTCTATCTAGGCCTCATGAATCAGGTTCAAGGTCAAGCTGAACCTGGAGATTGGCTGTTGCCAAGGAGCTGAGGCCTGTCTTTTCCCACCACCAGGAGAGAGCACCGCTTTGTCCTCATGGTGTCCCCATGGCCTCACAAGGATGCCTTAGCATCCTGCTTGTCAGACAAACCCTTAGGGATCCTTGCAGAAGAATGGAGTGAACACTGCCAGAGATGAAACTTCAGACCCCTTCCTCTCCTCCCCCTTCATGGACAGGGAAGAGTGATCTGAGGAAAATGGGTCAACTCCTGGGAAACTGTTCAGGAGCTCCATGGGGAAGAAGATCTTTTTGTGAAATCTTGTTTTTGTTTCTCGTTAAAAGTGTCTTTCATCTAGACTTTTTTGGCTGGTTCAGGATTAATATTAGTACACACTAATGAGGAAGAACATAAACCTGTCCTTGGGGCAGGGGGGGAGTGGATATGGAAGAAGCTATAAAAACATTTCCTTAAAAGGCTGGTCCATAAAAATGACCTACTTATAAAGTCTCCTGTCTTCAAGCTCTGAAGACCCCCATTCATCATCTGTACCATTAGAGCCAGACTGCTATGCTGCTTTCTAACCTTGAATCAGAGTGTGTCACTTCCCTGTCTAAATCCCTTCACTGATCATCCTCCTGACAGCAGGATGCCACCTGGCCCATCGGAATTGGTCTGACTCAGTAATTTTCAACCAGTATGCCGCAAGAATGATTAAAGCATGCAGTACCTGACTGAGCATTGACCTCTTTTCCCTTAGATTGTCAAACAAAAAAAATGATAATAGCCAACACAACAATAGCCACTCAGTGTGAATGAATCAAAATTATACCTATTATTCTGTCAGATCAGGAAAAATATAATATTTTTGTTGTGCCCAGAATTTTAATAATTAGTTTATGTGTGCCATGAGATAAAAAGGGTTGAAAATCGCTGGTCTATCCTACTCCCCCAACACAATGGTCTCTACTCTGGGCTCCATATGTATCCAACCACTTGCAATTTCCCTGAAGAGCATCCTCCAGATCTGCTAAATGTAGGAAATAAAAACTACAGGAAGGTCAGTGACATCTGAATTTCAGATAAATAGTACACACTCATTTTAGTGCAAGCATGACCTAGGCAATATTTGAGACATACTAAAAAATATATCCATTGCATATATTAAGCTCAAATAAACTTGGTCATCCTGTATTTCATCCAGCAATCTTAGCCTTCTCTACACTAGAGCCAGCTCTTCAGAACACAGCTTAAGAGAACACAACTTTCTTCTCTCCCCATCCACCCAAGTCTAGGCCACACGATTTCCCCAATGGACATAAACATGCTCCAGTGCTTACGTTTCTTACTACATGATTTACAATGATCTGTTTACTTCTAAAGCTCAAGTATTACATTATATATTCCACAAGGTTAGGGCTTACGTCTCATTCATCATTCTATCTCTGAAGCTTAAAAAGGTGCTCATAGCATGTTGTTCAATATTTATATATTAAATGAATGAATGGAAATTCACTGTTTACAAAGCACTTTCCTAGCTCAGCAAGTTATCTATTTCTAAAGTATACACCTGGATAATTGTTTTCTATACCAGAGTAAGCCCTGGGGATCTTTTAAAATAGTGATCAGAACTCTATATGCTCCTTACTAAACTCTTACAATAGTTTGCTACTATCCTATCTAATAAAAGAGTAATATGAGAATTGACAATCACTCCAACACACAAGATGGCTGCCCCATGTGGTCAAAGATGGCCACCCCCAATGTGGAAACAAGATGGCCACCACAAGATGGCCAATAGGGGAGGGCAATTGTGGGCAATCAGGCCAGCAGGGGAAGACAGTTAGGGGTGACTGGGCCAGCAGAGGAGGGCATTTGGGGGCAACCAGGCCTTTAGGAGAGGGCTGTTGGGAGGGACAAGACCTGCACGGGAGGGTAGCTGGGGGCAATCAGGCCTGCAGGGGAGGGCACTTGGGTGGGACAGGCCTGTAGGGGAGCAGTCAGGCATCCATCAGGCTGGCAGGGGAGTGGTTAGGGAGTGATCAGGCCAGGAGGCAGAAATGATTAGGGGCAATCAGTCAGGCAGGCAGGCAAGCAGTTGGGAGCCAGCAGTCCTGGATTGAGAGCCACCGGGATCAGGCCTAAATGGGCAATTGGACATCCCTAAAGGGTTCCCAGATTGGAGAGGGTGCAGGCTGGGCCAAGGAACCCCTCTCCCTCCCCCCCTCCCTGCACGAATTTGGTGCACTGGGCCTCTAGTAATTAGAATAAAACCCCAGTCATTTCCATAGCTTACAAGTCCCTGTGTGATCCCACATCCGACTCTAAGGTCACTCTGATATCCTAGCCCTCTTCTCCTTGCTCACTGTTCACTAAGTGTTGGCATCGTTGTTGTCCATGACAGTTCCAATCAAGGCTCTAGCTCAGGGTCTTTGTGCTTGCATTTCTCTCTGCCTGGAAGGTGTGCAGGTGTATGCAGTTCCTTCCAGAGAAAGAGTCCCCTCGTGGGAAAGCTTACCATGGCCTTTCTTTCTAAAATAAATGCTACTCTCCAGGCCTTCAAATAACTTACATTTTCTTCAAAGTACTTATCACTATTTGATATTTTCCCATAGATTTCATTATCCATTTGCTTACACTCTGTTTTATAATAGAATAAGTGTTCCAGTCCAACTTTCTCTATCACTCTCATAGACAGTCATAGATAGATGCATTATCAATTTATCAACACACACAATCGCATAAAGTAAGTACTTAAGGACTATCACCAAAGTGTTAATAATGATCACCTCATTCCCAAGTGTTCATTTGTCTCTTCTTAATATTTTTTATGTTCTGCCTTAATATTGTTATAATTAAAAATAGCTATAAATTTTTCTTCATTTTAGGAAGAGAGCAAATGTTAACTGCTTGGATTCTGTCTGCTGGTTTACTCACAAGAACAACTAACTTATTCTCTGAAATTCTTGTGCTTGTACAGGAAGAAACATACCCCATGCAAATGTAAAGGTCTGGTGCTGAGAAGAGGCCGAGGCCGAATGGCCAGGCACATGGACACTGAATTGACCCAGTACTACATCTGCTAGGAAGCTACTCTCTCTCACTCAGACCTCTTATGAGGAAGAGTCAGAACCCCTCACACTTTTTCCATTTCCATCCCTATGGCTTTGATAGAAAACACTTGGAATTTTCTTGAGGGCTAATGTTCACATATTAGCAACAGTCATTGGTTGAATTGTGCCCACTTCTCCCAATAATATATGTTGAACTACAAATCCCCAGTATTACACAATCTAAACTTATTTGGAAAAAGAGACCCTGCAGATGTATTATTTAAGTTGAGATGAGGCCATCTGGAGTAGGATGACCCCAACCCAATATGACTGGTGTCCTTGAAGAAAGCCATGTGAAGACACAAAGACACCTGGGAAACTGGGGAACGCCATCCTATCTAATAAAAGGGTAATATGCAAATTAATCGTCACTCCACTACAAAGATGGCAATGCCCATAGTGGCTGGGGGCGGGGGGGGGGGGGATGCTGGCATAGTATCCCCTGCAACGAGGCCAGCTTCCCAAGCAGGCTGTGGAGGGAAGGAGGGCCTATGGGCAGTGAGCACACTCCAGGGGTGGGAGCAGCTGGGAGCATGTCCTCACCCCAGCAGTCAGGGCTTGGCAGCAAGTAGCAGCAGAGAGCTACCAGCGGTGGTGGGTGTGGTAGCCTGGCTGCCTGGAGGCTTGCTCTTGGCTGCTGGGGCCTGTGCTGAGGAGACTGGTGGTGCAGGCAACTGCGGGGGTGCTACCTGAGGCTGGGGTGCTGGCCAATGTGGGACTGCAGCCCAGGAAGCAAGGCGCTGGAGGACCTGGCCATTGCCGTCCCTGCACTGAAGCCACTTCCTACAAGATGTAGCCTAGGCTAGGTGTGTGGCAAGCAGGTTCAGGGAACTCATCCTTTGCAGCACCTAGAGCCCAGGCCTACCGTAGCCCCAGAGGAGACTGTTGCCAGGATTGGGGGTGTGACCAGCCTCCAAATCTTGGGTGGCCATTAGCCCAGGCCTGTCAGCGCCCCAGAGGAGACCCCCTCCAGGATTGGGGGCATGACCGGCCTTGAAACTGTGGGGGCCCCTTAGCCCAAGGAGGCCTCCTGGCCAAGGACGCCCGAATCTGTTCTTGACCTAGGGCTGGGCTCTCCCTGTGAGGGACTCAGAAGCTGCCAGAGTCTGACTGCCAGTCTCTGGGAGGTGGAAGTGCATCCACCGTCCCCCAGAAAGTAGGAACATCAAACTGTTCAGTCTCAGTGCAAGCACAGGTCTGAGGCTGACGGGGTGGAGGCCAGACCAAAACAAAACAGCCTGGGCAGTGTAGAAAACGCTACATTCTCCCGGGTCCTGTGCTGGCACCACTGCCCCTCTCACCCTCAAGCCCCCCTGAGTCCTGACAGCAAAGTGTGTAGGGCATCCTGAAGGACTTGTGCCGTTCTGGGTTCTTTTGCCCAAAGATACCCTTTGGGGTGAATTCAGAGCCACACCTGTGCCCACTTGCTCTACCTACCTATAGGCCTGCCTCGTTTTATTGTGCTCCATGGCTGTTGTGTGCATTTTTATAAATTGACCCTCCACCAGCAAAAAGAATACAGCTTTATGGCAGTGGCCTGGAGCTTACCTGCTGTTAGGGAGCACACAGGTCCTCAGGCTTTGGGCTTTAGGTGGAGAAGACAGGAAAAGTCATGGGCACGTACAGGAGAGACTTTATTGTAGACGGAGCAGCCAATGCCACTACAGGAGCCATCTCACAAAGCAGTCCTTGGAAGTAGCCCCCCACCCCAAAAAAAAACAACCCAAAAAACAGAAGTCCCCACTGGCTAGTCAGTGGCAACTTACATCCACGGTCAAGCCTCGTGCCAATTAGTGGAACACGCCTGTGCCACGTTGACATCACCAGGTTACAGAAGGGCGCGCTTGCGCAGTACCTGTATTGCTACACCTGCGTGTGGCAAATTGGCCTTGACCACAGATTCCACAGCTTCAAACAGCACAAATTCATTGAGTCCTGGGTCAATAAAGCAAGGCGCAATAAAACGAGGCGGGCCTCTAGGTAGGTAGAGCAAGTGGGCACAGGTGTGTGGGCTGGGCCCATCTAGTATCCAGTTCTCCACACATTTCTCACCTAGTGCTTTCAGCAGCAGTCGGTGGTGGTTGTTTGGATCTACTGTCATTAGTCGTTACAGAATCTTTCTGATTCTCTCCTTCCCTCTGTATTTATTAGCTGGGATTCTTCTCTGAAGAAGAGCCAGGCTTTATTGAAATTATATTTTTCCTAAAAATATTGTGTATATGGAAAGTGGAATAAATGCCTGGATTTTTTTAAAAGTTCATTCTCAGAATACTAAGATGGTGGCTACTGATTAGGGGGTTTGAGGGTTGTTGCTTTTTTTTTGTATTATTACAAATAATAATACTCTAAAATCCATAATTCAGAGATTGAAACAGATATTGCCTTTTTCTACTTTTAATTTATTTTTCTCCCTCCCCCATCTTCACCTCCCTTGTCAGAACAGGCCCAGCCACTCCGCTAGGAAATGTTGATAATGGGAGAGGCACACGTGTGGGGTATAGAGATTATATGAGAAATCTCTACCTTCATCTCAGTTTTGCTATAAACCTAAAACTGCTCTAAAATATCAAAATAAACAAATAAAAATAATGGAAGGAGATAGATGGTTATAGATTTTAAATATTTACAAGATAAATTAAGCAAGTGCAATGGGTGGACCTTCTTTAAATTTTTATTTGATCAAACCAGTGTAAAAAAATACATTTTTTAAAAACAGGAAAACTGTCCTGGTCATTGTGGCTCAGTTGGCTGAGTTTTACCTGATCAATTCTGGGCAGGTTGCAGGTTGGATCCACTGTAGGGGGAGTGCAGAAGGCACCCAATTTATAGTTCTCTCTCATCAATTTCTCTCTCTCTCTCTCTCTCTCTCTCTCTCTTTCTTTCCATTTCCCTTCCTCTCTCTGTCTAAAGTCAATAAAACATATTCTATTAAAAATAAAAAATAAAACAGGAAAACTTTCAAGCTTTTTCCAAAAAGATTGATTTTAGATGGTAATAAATATTTATTATTAAATTTATGTTATTATTGTGGGGGCTTACATGTGATGTCATAGGGTTTTTATTAAAGTTCTTGCTTGTTGGAGACATACTAATATATTGATGGATAAAATTATATGATGCCTAGAATTTGTTTGAATAGCACAAAAAAGAGGAGGAGGAGGAGAAGGAGGAGGAAGAAGAAGACATAAGCAAACAAGATTGGAAAATCTTAAATGTGTTAGATTTGAGTGGTAATACATAGTTCTCTTTATTACTCACTTTATGTTTGTGTACTAGTATGTTTAAAAAAATAGTTATGCAAAATATCTGCTATGTTTTATCATATACCAAAATCACATATATAACTGGAGCTCTATAGCTGAAAACCCATATCAAATCCCTCGGCTCTACTTACATAAAATATGTCAAATAAAACCATTTCTCATGGTAACCATGGACATCCTAAATTACTGTAACAGTCGCCTGCTGATCTCCTGTTTCTAACTTTGCTTTTCACAGTCTGTTTTCCATAAGGCAGTGGGAGTTATCTTTCTAAAACATAAATCACTGTGTCATGACCTTGCTCGGGCTCCCCAGTGGCTTACCATAACCCATGGATAAAATAGAAAGTTTACCAAGGCCTATAAATCCCCATGTAATATAAGCTTCAGCTTGCTCTCCAACTTATTTCCTATCTATTATTCCTATTTTCATAGGTAAATCCCCTCTAATCACACTGGCTTCCTTGTTGTTCTCTCAAATATTATACTCCTGCCTCAGAACCTTTGCACATACCATTCTCTCTTCCAGGAGCATTCTTCCCCAAAATTCATGCCTTGTTGAATGGGAGGAGACTTATTGCAAATATTAACCCTTTCCAGAATTCTTCTTTGACCCCTCTCTCTGAAAGAATACTCAATGTCCCTCAAAATCCCTTTACCCTATTCGGTTTTTTAAAATCACAGTGATAACCATTCATGTGATACCTAGGTGATATGTCTAATTTCACATCATAAGAACAAGTTTCAGGAAGGCAAGAACAAATATTTGATGCAAAACTCTATCCCTGGCACCTAGACGGAGCCTGATGCTCAAATACTTATTCTTTAAATTAATGTCAACTGAATGAGAATTACAACATGGATTTTCTTATTCCCAGCCACAATTCTAAATTATTTTTTCTTCTTCAATTATACCATCTTTCCATCAACCAATTTTAAAAGAACCTAGAAAATTCTAGATGTCTAACATCCAATGGCTACAATGTTAAGACACATAAAACTTCCGAAGTGAATTTAAACTCCATTAAGAGAGAGAGAGCCAGAGAAAAGGATCCAACAACTGGAAAATTCTCTAAGGATGGCTTTCTCATAAATGGGTTAGAATTCTTCAGCTAGAGCAGGAAGTTACTGAAATTCAGTATTTCCTTCTTGATCGAGAGGCCAAACACCCCAGGTTCACTTTGGAGTTTTTTTATTTGTTATTCTAAATATATTTTATTAATTTTTTACAGAGAAAAAGGGAGAGCAATAGTTAGAAACATCAATGAGAGACAAACATCGATCAGCTGCCTCCTGCACACTCCCTACTGGGTATATGACCTTGGCCAGAATTGAACCTGGGACCCTTGAATTGGCAGGCCAATGCTCTATCCACTGAGCCAAATTGGTTAGGGCCCAGGTTGACTTTGATTAGCTGGAATATTCTGGTAGGATGCGATTTTAAGGTTTAATCATTTGAAGGAGGAAGCCCTTCTTTCTAGCTGCGGTTCATAACCCTAGGCCGAGATCCAGCTCACCTTAAAATGCACAAGCTGCACATGGCTCAGCTGTCACCCACGTGTCCCTGAGCTTTGTATTCTTGCTTTGTATGTTCCCTTTGTACAAGCCCTCTGTTTATTTTTACCCACGGGCTTGTTACCCAGCGTTTCACCTTTCAGCAGAGACATTTTAAGGTAAACCTGAAATTAAGCTGTACATTGGCAGAGAGTTTGGCAGACATGAGATATAAATAACTGTATCCCGGATTTTTTTTTTTTTTTTTAATGCTCTCATTTTTACTTCTCTTTGGGATAAAGAATGTGAGGATATATTCTAGTAATACCACATAAATTTCATTAATTCCGTGTGGTGCATGACTTGTTATCACTGAGTGTCGAGAAAGCACCTAAAATAAGTCATATGTCAAAGCAAAGGTTGCTAGAGAAACGGCGGGTTTTCAGAGATGCTCCCATGGAGGAGTGTTGCCACAGGCCTGCAAAGTTTACAAAGGACTTTCTGATTATTTCTTTTGTCGTTTACAACAACTTTGCAAGGAAAATTATTGCTCTTCTTTCATTTATTTATTTTTAGATATATTTTATTGATTTTTTTTACAGAGAGGAAGGGAGAGGGATAGAGTTAGAAACATTGATGAGAGAGAAACATCAGTCAGCTGCCTCCAGCACACCCTCTACAAGGGATGTGCCTGCAACCAAGGTACATGCCCTTGACCAGAATTGAACCTGGGACCCTTTCAATACACAAGCCAAGGCTCTATCCACTGAGCCAAACCAGTTAGGGCTGCTTTTATTTTATAGATGGAGAAACTGAAGCTTAGAGAGAAATCGCTTAATGCTAGAGATCATCCGGAGGATGTGACCTCTGGTTGACCCTCAAGCTGGACCTGGGCAATAAGAGACTCCTCTTCTTCCCTGTCCTTGGAATGTGCATTCCACCCACTCTTCCCACACAAGGGGCCACTTCAAGGACCCAGCCTTGAGTGAGCTTTTTGTTGTTGAGACTGCTAGTATGTGACTGAACCCAGTGGAGGCCTCTATGTAAACAAGATTATGGCGGTTGAGTGCAGAGATCTATTCGCCCAGAAAAGCCTCATATGGAAGCGCCCTTGCTTATAAAACCTGCCACCTTCCAATCTGGAGTGACCTGCCTCTTTCTTTCCCTGCTTGTACTCAGGCCAGTTTCACCCAGGGAACCAACACTTAAGCTTAGACAGGTAAAAGAGGCGTTATTGTTAAGGAAAATCATATTTTTCTGCTGAGGGGCTCTTCCTTTTATGTCATATTCTACTTATTTCTGATGGAATGTAACCTCCCCTCCACTCTACTTCATCCTGAGGGTTAGAGGAACTGATCTTGACAAACTGAGAGTTCTTCATCCTCCTGTCCACAATGACTCATATGGGAACTCAAATTTGGATTTTATGGAAATAGGTCCTCTTTCTCTGTGATCACAAGCTTTAGGGAAAAGTAGGCCAAAGTTATTTCTAGTAAATATCTTGGGTAAGATTGGGATAATGCCTTCAATGAGAAACAGGGGGTGGGGATTAATATTTATTAAGTGTCTGCCCAGTATCAAGTTCATCCTAGACCAGCGTTTTTCAACCGCTGTTCCGAGGCACACTAGTGTGCCGCGAGATGTTGCCTGGTGTGCCGTAGGTGCAGACAAGACAAGAATTTTATAATTTTTCACTATTTTGTTTACTTAATATTTCATAATAAAGTAATTATAAAATACTTTCTTTGTGTTTATTTGATTCCTATTCAAGAGAATTACTTTATATATAGTCAATATAGGCACAGAGTTAAATTTTTTAACATTTTCTAATGGTGGTGTGCCTCGTGATTTTTTTCATAAAACAAGTGTGCCTTTGCCCCAAAAAGGTTGAAAAACACTGTCCTAGACAACACATTATTTAGTCTTCACAGACAACCTCCAAGGATGTAGGCATTATAATGCCATAACCACTCGCCTGCCAGCCTGAATGATGTCTAACTGCTCCCCTGCCAGCCCATTTGCCCCCAACTTCCCTCCTCTGCCAGCCTGGTCACCCCTAACTGCCCTCCCCTGCAGGCTTGATCACTTCCAACTGCCCTCCCTTGCAGGCCTGGTGCCTCCCAACTGCCCTCCCCTGCTGGCCATCTTGTGATGGCCATCTTGTGTCCACATGGGGGTAGGATCTTTGACCACATGGGGCAGCCATCTTTGTGTGTTCGAGTGATGGTCAGTCTACATATTACTCTTTTATTAGATAGGATAGATGTTTTAAAAATATTATTGCCCAAGTGTTCAAAGAATTTTCTTTTCAAAGAAAGCCTTTATCATCTTAGTATAAATGTGATGCTCTTTTTGGTCTTAACTAGGGCTGAAATAAACCAGGAGAGTTTCTCCAATCCTTCTTATGGCACAAAATAATTCCAATGACTGTGGGTCTAAGATTTCAGATGGGCCTCACTCATGCTAACAAAAATATCATGGAGGCTAATGACCGCTCAGCCCTCTTTAACTCCACAGAAAACCAGCCAACGTAGCTGCAATGGCTTGGAAATCACTGTTTCCTGTTGGTAGACCCACCCTTCTAAGTAACTTCAATATGCAGAGCTTGCTGGACTGTGAAAATCCCCCAAGATGTAGGCGAGAAAGCAGAGGGATGTGGAAAGCCTAAGGAAAAGAGACCAAGGTAGCAGAGCCAATTAACTATGGAGCTGCCTTGGAAACCCCGAGCTGTAATTACTTCTCATCTGGAAGATTAGCCTTCCTTGAAATCCTGTGAAATGACCTCGGGGCAGCCCTAGGGATCTGTGCAAACAAGAAGAGGAACACAATCCTTTTCTTCTCAGACCTGAATAGCCCCAGATGGATCTGTGAGCAATTTATAAATGGAAGAATAATACTATTAATAACTGAGGGCAAACAGGTCTATCTTTAGGGGTTTTCAGTTAATTAAGATTTCCTTTCTTGGAGCGGCCTGAAGTGGGCAGTTCCAGCCATGCCCCTTTCCTCTCTGAGGACTCGATTCCTGACTTGGGAGACCTGCTCTGAACTGAAAGTGCATCTGCAGCGGAGCCAAACGTAAGGTTTCTTTTGAAAACTATTTCCCCACTTTGAGCTGGCCGTGCCTCCTGTGAAGGCTCTGAGGGCCCATTTCTCCCCAGGGTTTCTGCTTGACCCTAGCAGACACTCTCTACAGTGGAGACGCTCTGGCACAGCAGCATTAGATAAAAACCTACCTCTATCCTTCATGGTGAGGAGGCAGGTTTCTCCAGAACCTTCTTTGCTCTTCCTTTTCACAGACAAGTCTCCCAATCAAGAGGACCTCTGGGCCAAGAGCTTGTCAACGCAGGAACCTCTAAACCTGTAGAAAATTTTTATAATTTATTTGAGCCAAAGGGAGAATACACCTGGAGGCAAGATCGTAACAGCCTGAGGTTAGTGTTTCAGAGAACAACAGTTCAGTTTCTTTTAAGCTTTTGAGCTTATGGAGGAAAGAATGTCAGTGTTACAAGGACAGGTTTGAAAGGGGGTGTTTCAAAGGTGTGTTAACCTACATGCACAAGAACAATGGACAGGGCTTGCTTAAGGCAAGAATAGCCTTTTACTGAAGAAGTTCCATGCCTGGGGCTTGACTACCCACCTCCTCCATCCTTCATTTAGGAAATGATGATCAAATCACCCTATGAGGTGACTTTTTCATTGCCCACAAGCTATATAAGCTTTTCCTTCTCTAAATTGCTTTCCTGATGTATCAAAGCTTGTGTGATCCAGCTCCTTCCTAACTCCAAGCCTACACTCTCCTCACCATCTAGACCCCGCACATACTGACTTCATTTCATGCTGCTCCAACGGCCTTCCCTCTTTGTGCTTTGCAATTGTGTTCGGTTCATAAAAACAAAATTCAGCTGAGTAAACTAAAGCTCTAATTGGCTTCACAAGTGATTCCTGAATCAAGCAAATCCCATGGAGCAACCAGAAGGGTTGAAAGGGTGCAGGACATGGAAGGTTTTTATCAGAAGAGGGTGAAAGGGAGCTGTTAACAAAAGAAAAGAAAGGGTTATTTCTAATTATTTTTATTTTTTAAAAATTTTTATTTGTTGATTTTTTTTAAGTAATATCAATTTCTCGTTTCACTTATTTATGCTTTCATTGGTTGATTCTTGTATGTGCCCTGACCTGGGATCAAACCCTCAACCTTGGCATGTAAGGATGACACTTGAACCAATTGAGCCACCTGGCCAGGGCAAGAAAGGGTTATTTTCAGACCAGAATATCTTCTTTTGAGGGGAAGGAAAGGGCATGGATTTTTATCATGCAGATCCCCTCTTTCTATTGGGAGTGGTAGGGAGAGGGAGAGGGTCCACAGACAGATTCCCTCCTTGATGCTAACCAGAAAATTCCAGACTGAGTGGGAGAGGCTGCCCACCAATTAGGTCAGGTATTGAATGGAGGTTTGGTATCACAGGCTTGAACACAGTGACACTCTTTGGGGGCTGTGGCTTTCTCTTGAACAGTTTCCTTTCTGTGAACTGCTCACTTCCTGGCCACTATTGTGTGGCTGGCTCCTTGTCATTCACATCTCAGCCTGACCGTCCCCTCCTCCACCCTCCCTGACTCCTCAGACTGCAGTGGCCACTTCGTCCATTTCTATTGCATCACCCCATTTGAGTTGTCTGCACAGCATGGAGATTTTCATTCATGTCCTTTCTCCCACACCCTCATCTGTATGACAACTAACTGCGCAAGTCAACAGACCTTGTTCTGCTTGCTCAGTGCTTACCCACAGTGCCTGCAACTCTACCTGCCACATGGTGGGTGTTTAATAAATAGTTGTTGAATTATTCATTAAGTAATTTTGTTTTTCATTCTCCTAGCAACCTGGAGGTGCAAATTATTATTCCCTCTTCACAAAGTAGTCAAGGGAGGGGTAGGAATGAAATAACCTGAACAAGGTCACTCAGGTCTAGGAAGGAACAGGCTTGGGTCCCAATCTACTCTGAAGGGTGATCAGGTCTCTGAGATCCCTTGGTGAGAGGAGGGAACAGCTGTGTGTGTGTCTGCTGTATCTGTGGATGTGATTTCGCTCTCCACCTGAATGCTGTCTGCTTAATTGGCTCAAGTAGTGCAGGCAGGGCGAACCCTTTGATTGTGTGGTTACACTGGTTACACCGACTCCCCATTCCGACTCCCCATTGCTACAGCCACAGTTCTGGCTGTGAGGGCTGTGCCCTGCCCAGGGGTGCAGGAGAGTTGGGCAGAGGCTGGGCCCCAGCCCTTCTCAGCTCTCTGTTCCGAAAGCCCACATGTGCCTGCATGTGCCCACCCCGAGGTGACCTGTTTTCCTTCACCCACACATTATTAAGTAGACTGCCAACTCTCATGGAGAAGATTCACTGGAAGGTGCTGAAACTTCATTCCTCTCTGAGGGATGAGTGGTTTGCCCTCAAGCAGTTGTTGACTCCAGCTTCTCTTCCTAATTAAACAGATGAATCTAAATGTGAAATATTGTAACTAAGCACCAGTCTGGGAGTTCACAAAGATGAAATGCTCATACATAAGGTGCTTGGGTTTATGGTTCTTCTGTGCCCAGTGATGCACGCGCTTGCTCGCTCTCACGCTCTCTCTCTCTCTCTCTCTCTCTCTCCCCCTCCCTCCCTTAGAACAACCCCACTCAAAAATAAAACCCCATTTTGGGAATTCTCAATATCTCATGAATAGGGAGAGTGGATGGGTGGGAAGAGATCAACCCAAGAACCTGTATGCATATATGCATAACCCAAGGACACAGACAAGAGAGTGCTGAAGGTCTGGGGGGGAGTGGGTGTGTGGAAGTGATCAATGGGGGGAAAGAGGACATATGTAATACTTTCAACAATAAAGATTTAAATATTTGTTAAAAAGAACACAAAGGACATAGGCCAGAAAACTTCCAACTCTAAAGATGCTAAAAAAAAAAGAAAGATCTAGAAGGAAATGCACCAATATGCTGTGGACAAAAGGAGCCACACGCTAACCTGACAAGCTCAGGGGAGGCCTGCTTGGCAGTCTTGCAAACTCAGAGACTTAAAATAACCACCAAAGATGGTTTGAAAATTAAATACTTAACTACAAACAGGTTATAGTGGGTAGTCATGTCCTAGGCCTATATTTTCTCCGGACAATGATCAACTTAGATCTTCTTTACTAAGCCCATTTGCCTTCCCGCCTCTAAGATAACAGACCTTATCTATTAGATGTCTGGTTAACTTGTTAACTTCCCTTTTTCCGGAGCCCCTGGAGCACAACCAAATGTGGAAGGCGCCAGGACAGATGCCTCAAATTCCTTCACTATCATGTTAATTGTTCCTATACCCACCTAAGTATGTGTCCATCATTCTACTTTTTATCCAATCCCAGGGGTTTCCCACCACTTTGCTTTCTCCCGCCTCCTTCATCTATCACCAATGAATTTCATGTAGTCCACCTATGTCCCTTCTTTGATTGCAAGTATAAATAGAAATGTAACCTGCCATTCTTCTGAGAATTATCTTAATTCATTGAGGTTCTGCTTCCCGGCATATGTCGACAGTTTGGCTCAAATAAACTCAAAAAACTCTTTACAGGTTTCAATGTTTTTTTTTTTTTTCCTTAACAATGCTCACAAAGTTTATCTCTTTGTGTATGGGGGGGATTAGGAGCGAACTGTTTGCCCCTCCTCATATTTCTATGGTGGTTTCCTGTAGGAAGCCTGTGTTCCTGCCACCCTGGAGGAGAAAACACTGTGTCTCTGGAAAGAACGTGGAGCGGGTAGGCAGAGCTGCAGGGAGCAGCTTGGGGCTAGGTTTTAGAGCCGCATGCAGAGCTGGCTTCAGCGTGCTGATCTGCAAGAGGCCCCCCAATGGATCGCTTTGGCCATTCAAAGCAGGAATGAGACCTTGGGTTCTTCCCTGGTGACAGCAGGAAGACAGCAGGACCTGGAGCCCCAAGAGGAACAAACAACCCAGACCCACAAGAGGAAAGGGTTTTTAAAAGCACCTTTGATTTGCATCTCCAGCACCGTGCTCTGATTCAAAGGAAGAGTCGCGGGGTGCAGCTTCAATGCCTCTGGCAGGTGGCCAGCAGCCACCCGGTTCTGTTTGTTTCCTTTGTGCGGGCTTTGCCTATTTCTTATCAAATGGTTAGCAAGGGAAGGAGCCCCAGTAGGAGATAAAGCCCAAAGAAAACAGCTTGCAGACGTTAAATAATAAAGCCTAGAAAACCCAGGCAAGAGAGGACAGACAATGTTCCTTTTCACTCTTCAGACCAGGGAAAAGCAAAGGGTGGAAGGAAGGCAGAGCAACCCTCCTGATTTTCTGTTTGTAACTATTTTCTTCACTGTACCCTACTCCGACTACCCGCCAAGAAAGGCTGACAACAAAACCCATCTCGCTGAGCTGTGCCTGAGACCCACTGCACGTCTTCTGATGCCAGGGGCTGGGGGTGAAGGAAAGAAACTGTCAGCCAGCTTGCATTTCAGCTTGGATTTCAAATCCAGCAACAGAGACAGCACGTGAGTTTGTTCATGACGCCTGCTGAGCATTGAGGCGGAGGCAAGCCCAAGGCCAGAATTCTCCGTAAAAACACAAGCCCACAGCTAGAAGTGAAAAGAGAAGATGGTAAAGCAGGAATTTTAGGAGGACGCAGGCAGCGTAGGGATTTTTTAGGATTGGGGTCCATGGGAAAAAGCATGGGCTACAGCAGCGTTTTTCAACAGCAGCGTTTTTCAACCGCTGTTCCGCGGCACACTAGATGTTGCCTGGTGTGCCGTAGGTGCAGACAAGACAAGAATTTTATAATTTTTCACTATTTTGTTTACTTAATATTTCATAATAAAGTAATTATAAAATACTTTCTTTGTGTTTATTTGATTCCTATTCAAGAGAATTACTTTATATATAGTCAATATAGGCACAGAGTTAAATTTTTTTAACATTTTCTAATGGTGGTGTGCCTCGTGATTTTTTTCATGAAACAAGTGTGCCTTTGCCCAAAAAAGGTTGAAAAACACTGGGCTACAGAGTGAGATAAGGTACATTTCCATAACACAAGGAAGCCAGGTGCAGTTACAGTTCCATAAGACAAGGGAGCAGAAACAGGTATATTTCTATAAGACAAGGGAAGTAGCCAAGAAAGGTCACGTTTACAAAATAAAGGGAAGGAAGCCCTTCATTCAGAAGGAGAAGAAGAAAGCCCAAAGGGAATGAGAAAACAATAAGGTGCCCTGTGAGGTTCGACTTTTGAGCCCAGGAGTTACTATAGTAACCAATCTAAGAGAATAGTGACCAATCAGGGGATATCAAGGCACCAGAATCTGTAGCCTATTTAAGCCATAGGGAAGAGGGACTCAGTGGGATCCTTCTTCCCCTCCTTACTTGGGAGTTCATTCTGTGGGACTCTTCCCTTTCCCCACGTGGGAGTCTGTATTTGTTCTTCAATTAATCGCCACCTTTGCTATATCACTTTCTGTCCATGGATTCATTCTTTGATTCTGGCGGACAAAAAATCCGGGGTCCAGTCCAAAAGTTGGGTATCAGTGTGAAGGTTTGGGACCTTTGGGATAGAATGCAGTTACACAGGGGCTGCCTCTACTTGGGGGTGGCGCTTCGAGGTATGGTCAGTGAAATATAGTGGCAACCATACTTTGGTAAAAACTGCTGTTTGAATTTTAACCCTGCTAATTCTGACTCCTGCCTGATTAGACACAGAATACTTACCTCAGCTTCCAGGTGGAGACCTGGAGGCTAAGGCAATTTTCCCTTGCCTGGGACCAGGACCACAGGAGATTGATTCCACTGACTCAGTAACTTCAGGGATAGAAACTGTAGGTAACCTTTACAGACCAACCTCTGAGCTCTGCTTCTGTGTTATTGGCTATCACAAGATAGGGCCACATTCCAATGTCCAGCAGGATGTGACTGGGAACCAACCCTGCAGGCTGTCCCCAGTCTTTAGAATTTAGTCTTTAAGATTTAGGAACAAAGGAAAATCCCTGTGGTTTGAACCTTTAAAAGGGACTGCCTACCCCGAAACGGTGCAGTCGTGTGGAGACCACCTGTATGTGGTGCTTTCGCGGCTGTCCTGGACAGATATTTCAATAAATCCTTGCCTGCTTTTTTAATTAATCATCAGCCTCCGGTGGTCTTATTTTGAAACCAGGATTCAACCCCACAACAGTCAGCCTTGCTGGGCTTAAAATCCTTGCTCCCAGGACTGATTCAAGTTGGCTGCTTCGGCCACACTGTCCATAGAGCATTAGAGATCTCAGCAAGGCGACCCTACAAGAGGGCAAGACAGCCAGACCCAATGAAAATGGAAGGGTCTCTGACACTCATTCATCATTTCTTTTGACATTTGTATGTGTGGCCTTGGGACATTGGGGCCAGGCCCTGGGGCTAGATGGGGATCAAAAGCACATATGTGCCTGAGAGGGCAGGGCGGGGCAAGGATGAGCTCCCAACTCCGCTCCGCAGGGCGGAGTTATCCCTAGCCCTCAAAACCCCTGGACTGGGAGAAATTCGCTCTCTTCCACCATGCTGCCGGCATGAGTTGGGGGGCCCATGCTAGCATGGTGAAGGCTCTTTTGTTTATTGCATCGGACTCGGCTCCCTGGTGGTCCTTGGGGATCACGAAGTCTGGGCGTAACATATGGGGGCTCGTCCGGGATCCCCACCCAGGACCATTAGGGAAACCCCGGTCCGGAGAGTCTGACTGGCTGCGGTAGGTGTGTGAGCGCTCTGGAGGGACGTAAAACCCCTCATGGAATTGGTGCCCGAAAACGCCTGGTGGACGCACCATGAAGGCCACGGGCAGGAGGATCAGAAGACGTTCTGACCTCCCTGGAGGGCCCTAGAGGGACCCTCATGGGGAGAGGAATGAATCCTCTCCAGGACGAGGTGAGCGGCGTGAGCCGTTGCCTCACCTGCGGAAAGTGAGCCTTTCCCAGGTCTGAGTTTGGTATCTGTGGGCGACATGGCGCCCAGGATGGAGCCGGTGCAGTGTGGCCGGCGTGGCGGTGCGGGGCCCCCTGGCGGCGTTGGGTCGGAGGGGGTGCTCCCGCGGGGCTCAGTCTGTGCGTTGGAGCGCGGCTGGGCAGTGGTGGCCTGGCTCGGGGAGCAGGCACCTGGGTTAATTTGCTGGCTGCCCGGAGAAGGGGAAGTGGAGCCGGGAAGCCGCTGGGGCGACCCGCGCTTTCTCTCTGGGGGCCGCCTGAGTAGCGTGGCTGGGGCTGCAGTGGCAGCAGCCTCGCTCCGGGGGCCTGGGCTCTGGTGGCCTGGGCCGGCATGGAGGCATCTGGTCCCTGGCGACATCGGGTACTGGAGAAGAGCTCAAGGGCGAATCTCTGTGCTCAGTAAAGTGAAAAGGCCAGTTCAAAACGAGTGCGCATAGTTTTGGGCTGTGCTTAAAACTTTTCTGTGTACAGAATGAGCTTTAAAAATGGTGAAGATAACCGGGAGATAAATTAAAACTAGTTTCCCAAGTCATTGTAAGCAGCTTTTGAAATTCCCAGCCTTGAGGCAGAAACTAGATGATGGCTGAGAGGCTTCAGGTAAAGAATGTGTTCATTTGCATTTGAATGCTGCTCCAGCAGCAGGGAGTGGCAGGTGATTGGTGGTGAAGAAGCCCACAATGGTTCCTCTTCCTTGTCATTGGTATCAACCAAGCAGAGTCATATAGCTACTTAAGTATGAATTGTGATTGACCTTTGATTTTCTGACATTGTCTTAAATCCTAGTAAACTGCCTCTGGTGTGGAGAGGTCTAGGGGAGGCCAGAGAGCGCAAGACTGTTAGCTCTCCTACAAAGAAATTATTCAGTGCTTTGTTTGAACTTCAGAAAAAAAAAAAATTTGAGATCTGAAAAAACTGTATGATTAGATCTGTTGCTGAAACTTTACCCTAAATAAGCAGGATGTATTAGAAATGTAATGTTATTAATCTAAAAAACTGCCAAATATATTTGACTTGCCAGCTTTAAAAGCTCAAAGTGTAAATTAAATTAGGAAAAGTTAATTGCAGTAACTAGATGCCTAGAATATGGCAGGCTAAACTGTATTATATGTGTTAAGAATAAGCAGTAATGATCAAAAATCTCAAGGGTTGATTTATTCTCATTTGTCAGATGAAAAAGTATGTAATGCTTACACTTAAAAAATTATTTTAAGTCAGTTTTTCTGAAGTAATATTTAATGTAACATGAAACTTTTATATTTGATTTGTTTTGTTTTGCTTTTCTCATATGCCATTGTTGTTGAATTTGGGCTTGTACCTGCATCTTGTATTTTGTTTAAACTTTGGGAATCATTTTTACTTTCAGTCATGTGTATCTACTTTATAGGTTTAAGTAGACTTCATCACAAAGGTTTATAATTTATTTAGAATTGTGTTAAAACAATTATTTGTATGATTTAACCCCCTGCGACTGCTTGGACAATTTTCACCGATGTTCTGCCGGGGGGGGGGGGGGGGGGGGGGGGGGGAGTAGAGGGGGCTTAGAAATGCAGATAGATCTGTATCTGTAGGAAAAATGTGGCATTTTGAGTTTCAAGAGGCTGGGGGCCTGGGAACAGGTACTGGACCTGCTCCCTCCTCCCTTGCCTATTCTTTAAAATTTGAGGCATGGTTATGTATTTTCGGAAGATAAGATTTTTATAAAAATTATAAAAATTATGTCCTGGCAGGTTAGCTAGGCGAGGCAAGCCTGTTAGTTTCCTGATGGACATTGGGGCACCCTATTTAGTCTTGAGAGAGCCAATAGGACCTGTACATCAGCCCAGGAAGCTACCGGACAAATTGCCTGTTTTCCTTGGACATCAAGAAGGACTGTGGTCCTAGGAAGGAACACGTACTGGGGGAATGCAGCTGTTGAACTGGTCCAAAGTGGAACAACGGGTCTTTGAAGAGCTACAGAAGGCTCTCATCTCAGCAGCTGCCCTAGCCTTGCTGGATGACGCGGAGCCCTTCCACCTCTACGTGAGTGAGGTAAGAGGCATTGCCAAAGGGGTTCTCATTCAGACTCTAGGTCCCTGGAAGAGACCTGTTGCCTATCTGTCTAAGAGATTGGACCCTGTGGCAGCAGGGTGGCCAGCGTGCTCCCAGGCAGTGGCCACCACAGCATTGCTGGTGAAGGAAGGAGGCAGGTAAGCGGACTCTGGACCAGGAGCTAACCTGGATGGGTCAGGCTTTTCTCCTGGACCAGTCCTGTGTCTGGATTCATAAGACTCTGACCATCAACCCTGTCAGCCTGCTTCCAGATGATGATGGGGGAACCCATTCATGACTGCACAGAGGTAACAGACGACAAGGTACTGTTCACAGATGGGAGCAGTTACGTTCAGGATGGGACCTGATATGCAGGGGCAGTGGTAGTCACCTTGGACCACACCATTTGGGCACAGTTCCAGAACTTTTGGCCTTAATCCAGGCCCTTTGATGGAGACATTGTGCCATCCACAGAGGAAAGAGGGTTACCAACTGCAGCCAGAAGGAATTGGCTGAACAGAAGCAAGCCACTGAAGGACCAGATGGTTGATGGACCCTCCAGATGACAAGACTGTTGGTCCCAGAGGCTCTAGGTCAGAGTTGCCCGGTGACACCAGGTTAAGTGTCACCAACTTCTGAACTTCTGTGAGGCAGAGTTGCTAAAAGTACTGTCTGTGCACAGGTAAATGCTAAGCAAGGTAAGGAGATCCCCCCTGGGAATTCAGGTCCCAGGGAACCTCCCCAGGAGAGCATTGGTAGGTGGATTTCAGAGATTAAACCACCAGCATTAAGGTCTAGTTTTTATAGACACTTCAGATTAGGTTGAGGTATACACCACTGTCAGATAACAGTCCCACCTTGGTAGCTAAGGTATCTCAGAGTATAGCTCTAGCCTTAGGACAGGTAGGTGCGACTTGAGAGGAAGGGGGTTTAACTAAATGTGTCTTAGAATCGGTGAAAATTGGACCAACCCCCTGTCCTTTGCCCTCTTGAGGGCCAGGTGTACCCCTTACTGGGACAAGTTTCCCCTTTTTGGGAGGGGATCATGTATGGTAACCATTTTCTTGTTCAAGTCCTTACAGGCTCTGCAGTTTGCTTGTTCCAGATGCACTGCCAGTGCCCACCGCAGACCCTGTAGCCCCGGAACTCAATGTGGGTAAAGAAATTCACTGCCCAAGAACTCAAAGGGATGCTGCACTGTTATCCTGAGCACGCCCACTGCTGTTGAAGTAGATGGCACCCAGACCTGACTACATGACTCCCAGCTCCTGCATGGCCTGGATCCTGGCAACTACAGGCCAGGAGGAGAACTGGTGCCTGCAGGAGGGGAACTGAACTTCAGTGAGGACAATACTGATGGGAACTGTGGTACTAAGGGTCTTGATAACTGTATTTGTTGTTTATGCTGAAAGGAAGTAGGCTGAGTCAATGATTTGACTAGGCACATTAGACAAGGGGGGAATGAGAGGGCAGGGCGGGGCAAGGATGAGCTCCCAACTCCGCCCCACAGGGCGGAGTTATCCCTAGCCCTCAAAACCCCTGGACTGGGAGAAATTCGCTCTCTTCCACCATGCTGCCGGCATGAGTTGGGGGGCCCATGCTAGCATGGTGAAGGCTCTTTTGTTTATTGCATCGAACTCGGCTCCCTGGTGGTCCTTGGGGATCACGAAGTCTGGGCGTAACATGCCCACCCCTCACTGACCATGGAACTTACTCACTAATCAGGAACTTATCACTACGTGCAAAACATGTACAAATGAGTCAAAAATAAAGCTGCAGTAAGTGATATGGGGCATTGAAGCTTTAGAAAGCTAAGACATTACTGAAACCGGTTTGGTTCTGTGGATAGAGCGTCTGCCTGCAGACTGAAAGGTCCCAGGTTCGATTCTGGTCAAGGGCAGGTACCTTGGTTATGGGCACATCCCCAGTGGGGGGTGTGCAAGAGGCAGCTGATCGATGATTCTCTCTCATCAATGTCTCTAACACTATCCCTCTTTCTTCCTATCTTTAAAAAATCAATAAAATATATTTTTTTAAAAAGAAAGCTAAGACATTGTAGCCATATCCTTCTTGTCTGAGTCCTGAACTGGGAAGATTCAGGAAGACACAGAATGTTAAAAAACTAGCTTGTGATATGGAGTTGGTTAGGTTTGTAGCAACAATGAGTTGCCCTGCTGTGGCTTTTCTTAGATTGGAGCTACAGAAATGACACCCTGCCACGGCCTCATTGCAAGGAACACATGTAGAGAAGAAACAGGGCCCCAAAGGCTGGCACCAACGATTATCAGGCACCAACCAGATGAAAGGGGTTTTAGGGATAAAATAGGCAGGTTTAGAGAGCTTTAGGAATAAAGAGAGTCCATGGGGGAAGAAGACATAGGTGAGGGCTTGGAGCTGCCAAAAGACATACCTTCACAGAGGGAAAAAAGGTACCACAGGATAAGGGGCAAGGAAGACATCCATTCACTGAAGACAGGGAAAAGCCACAGGGTATGGGGAGGAAAAGGAAACACACTTTCACAGAGGATAGAGAAATCCTGACAAATGGGAAAAGAGGAGAACAGATTTTCACAGGAGACAGAATTCTACCACTGAAGAGGGAGAGAAAAAGGGGGCACCACATGGGGTTTGGGCTTTGAAGCTATTCTGCAAAAGGGTGACCAATGAGAAGGGAGTATCAAGAGACAAAGAACTACAGCCTTTATAAACCTAAGCCGAAAGGAGCTTGGTGGATTACCCCCTTGGAACTTTATTTGCTTCCAATCAATCATCTACTGCCTTTTGTCCATGGCTTCATTCTTCAAATCCATCTGGACAAGGACTCGGGAAAGCAATCACCCTTGCACCCTGCTCAGAAAACATCCCAACTCACAGACAGCCCATCCCATTCCCTGAGGGGATCTGTGCAAAGTTGGAGACCAGAACTGTTTAGGAGAAGTTCCTCCTATTTGATTGCAGGAGTGAGAATAGCAGCTCCCTCCCCCCTTCCTCCTATTTTCTGTGTTTTTGTTCTCTTAACCCACTGGGCTGGGCTGGTAAGTCTAGAGTCATCCAGGCCCTAGGGCTGTTTGCCTCAGGAAGGTTTAGCAATCCCTGCCATCCAGCTCTGACTTTCATCAGCTCAGAACCCAATACCAACCTTTGTTTTTGGGGGTATCATCCTGGTACCTTATGGCATGTTAGACTTTGCCACCATGGGTTCCTAAAATAGATCTGAAAAATGTACTGTGAAAGCTAACTCATAGATCACTCTGTACCATTTTCTATTATCTTAGCCTTCCCAAATTGTATCATCTATGAACAGAATCTAAAGCCTCTTGTGGGTGAAGCCACTGCTTGGGAGTTAGAAGTACAATACCTTGACCACAGCTTATGTAGTTGACAGCCGGATCCAAACTCAGACCACGTGCTACAGAGTCTAAAACTCTGTGGATAAGACTCATTGTCCACATGGATTATTACAAATCCAAGAATAATGGCTTCCTCCTTTGTCCTTCAAGGCAGGTCTAAATAGCAGCCTCTCCTAGGCCACCCTTGGGTGATTTAAAACCAGGAGCTGTCATACCAGAACTCCCTGCAGTGTAAGTGGTGCTTAGTTGTGTTTTGAACTCCTGACTTACAGACCTCTCAGGAAAACCTTCTTCATTCAGTCACTTAGGAGAGAAAAAAGTCATATGAAATAAAAGATATACATACCCATGCCAAGTGTATACTGTGTGGAATAAAATGAAAAATATCCACGCAAAGAAGAAATCTGATTAAAAAGTGTTACTGATGCCGAAATCGGTTTGGCTCAGTGGATAGAGCATTGGCCTGTGGACTGAAAGGTACCAGGTTCGATTCCAGTCAAGGGCATGTACCTTAGTTGCAGGCACATCCCCAGTAGGGGGTGTGCAAGAGGCAGCTGATCGATGATTCTCTCTCATCAATGTTTCTAACTCTCTATCCCTCTCTCTTCCTCTCTGTAAAAAAAATCAATAAAATATATATTTTTAAAAAGTGTTACTGATAGTAGGGGGACTTCCTTACTGTACGAACTTTAATCCATATTCTCTGGGTTTCTAAGAGAGGAAGAAACACATAAACCCAACACAAACAGACATACAGCCATGACCAGTTCAGAATCCAAATTCTTTCTTTCTGACTGTAGAGTGTCCAGAGAACAGCACAAACCTGCCAAGCTCCGGGCAAGCTCAGGCTCTGTTCCCTGCAGAGACTGTTCAGCAAGGTTGTGCTGACCTTAAGAAGAAACTCCAGGAAGGAAGCTCATCCAGAGCAATACCAGGAAACCATGTCACTGCACACGTGCTTTTGCTCCTGTTCAAGAAATCCATATACATTAAGAATTCTGGTTCATTCAATGCATTCATATAATGTATATGATTTTACACAGTTGTGATCTTGTTTGTTATTTTGTTTTTTAATGAGATTTAATTGTATGGAAAAAAGAAAACTGGTGGCATAAAATATTGTCAGGAAAATTATTGATAGGTCTGGTTTTGCTAACTTTAATTATTCTAATTAATCTGAGCTCCCCTAGACCTGTCTTCTGGTTCTGCCATTAATCAGTAATTTGACTTATGCGAATCATTCTTTCTCTTTCTTTAATGATGGAGTTTAACCAAAAAGCTTTCTTGGTTTCCTTCCGGCTTCAATAATTTTTGTGTTCCTGAAGTAGAAACTTAAGTTTAGTCATGACCAAATTACATGTAAATTTTCCTTGCACCACCATACTAACTATAATAACAATATGCTAATGAACTCTAAACAGCAAGAAAAAAAATGTTTCAATTTAGTATCCAGGACGGAGGTAAATGGAGAATTAATTTCTTATTCGCTTAAGTATGAATTTCAATGGCCTATTTATCTTTTATTGTCAAAAAGTCCGAGGCCTAGTGCCCAGTTTAGCCAAATTAAATTAGAGGCTACTTTTAGAATTTGGAAAGTGTGGGGAAGCATGAGACTTGGTTGGAAAGCTTGTAAGGAGGATATTCCAAGAAAAGGGGCATATGTGGAAGGCCACCTGCCCTATTTATCGGAATTCTGACTTAGGGGAGATTTAGGGGAGTGTCGAAGGCGCACCTCTAATTATTCCTTAACCTTTCCAAACAAGTCTGTGCATGTGCAGACTCCCGGGTGTTTACCTAGCAAGGAGGTACCCGCTGTGTGGACCAAAGAACACCGTGAGACACAGCAGAATCCTCAAAAATGAAGAGGAAGGAAATAAAAGTTACTCCCACTAAGTCATTGGAGTCCACTTGGGATTTCCACGTTTGAGAGAATTGTTTCTCAGCTAAGACTTCACAATAGGGCAGCTACTGTCCGTCAAGTAACAGATCTCTTTGTTACTTAAAAAATATTAAAAGCTAATGGTGCCTCAGTTATACAAGAATAATTAAGGAGCCTGTTATAAATTGTTATTTTTATATAATCCTTGGTTCCCTTAGGATTTCCACTTTCAAGGGGATTAAGGTTTCACAATGGGACAGAAGTTGTTCGTAGAACAACAACCATATACACTGAGTGGCCAGATTATTATGACCATCCCATCAGTAATTCCTTGGGCCATCTTTTGCCTTCAATACTATGGCGATTCTTCTTGGCACTGACACCACGAGATGTTGAAAGGTGATGTGAGGAATCTGACACCATGCCTGATGAATAGCACTGTCCAGTTCTGTGAGATTTGATGGTTGAGAACCAGCTGCCTGATGGTTCTTTTAACCTCGTCCCACAAATGCTCAATTGGATTGAGATCTGTGATTGTGGGGGCCACTTAAGCAAGGCAAAGTCTCCCTCGTGTTCTTAAAACCACTCCTGCACAATACGAGCACTGTGGCAAGGCGCATTGTCTTGTTGGAAGAAGCCATCTCCATTGGGATATGCCATCAACATGATAGGATGTACTTGATCAGCAAGGATACTTAGGTATGTTGTGCTATTCAGACATTGTTCCATATGAATTAAAGGGGCCAAATCATGCCAGGAAAACATGCCCAAACCATAACACTGCCCCACCAGCTTGAAGGGTTGTATTTATGCATGCAGGATGCATGCTTTCATGCTGTTTCTGTGAAATTCTCACTCTGCCATCTGCATGATGCAACTGGAAATGTGATTCTTTGGACCACATGACTTTTTTCCAAGGCTGGATTGTCCAATCCTTGTGTTCCTGTGCGAATTGGAGACATTTTATCTTGGTAACTGCAGACAGCAAAGGTGGTTGAATAGGCCTTTGGCTTCCATATCCCATATGATGCATGTACGGCTAATTTGCCTACAAACATCAGTTGGGCATAATAATCTGGCCACTCAGTGTATAACAGTGCTTAAACAGTTGTTAAAGTCAAATGGTGCCTCATTTACTAAGAAACAATTAAAGGGCCTTTTGCAGACTATTATAATTTATAATCCTTGCTGGGGCTGACCAGCAGCCCCTGAACGACGGTTGAACAAATTATTCTGACACAGTTTCTCTGTGAAAGAGAGGGCTAAGGGATTGCCTGGCTCAAGGGACCAAGCAGTCCCAATTTTCTGATTGCCTGCCTCACTAGGCTTTTATTACAGTTTGAGTTTATCTTTTAAATACAATCAATAGGGTGAATAATCTTGGGAAGACACATGTGTTCACACTGTCCTCTAGGCAAAGGCATCCAGGGATTAGCATAAGGATTCCAGTGAATACCCAGAGGTGGGGTAGGGGGAGGAATTAGGGGAGTCTGCCCATGCACAGACTTGTTTGGAAAGGTCAAGGAATAATTAGGTGCCACCTTCGATACTCCCCTAAATCTCCCCTAAGTCAGAATTCCGATAAATAGGACAGGCGGCCTTCCACACATTTCCCTTTTCTTGGAATATCCTCCTTACAAGCTTTCCAACCAAGTCTCATGCTTCCCCACAAGAAGGCTTAAAAACAACAACAACAACAAAAGAACTTAAATATTCCACTTTTACACTGCTTGCTTCAGAAATTTCTATAGAAAGCTAACAGAAATGTGTCTTAAAAAAAAAAGTAGGTAGTTTATTCCTATAAATCTAAAACTGCTCTGCATATATTTCTTAGCCCTGGATAGCTCATGAAGATGTGTATTGTATTGTGACAGAGCCTCTTAGATTATATAACCCTGAATACACCTACTATTAGTGGCAAAACAGTACCAGAATGTTACCGGCAATTGGACCTTGGTTCAGCAACCTTGGTACTTGAGTTCCGGCTAAGAAAAAATTCAGAGCCAAGACTCAAATAAAAGTAGAAGTTATTTCGGAAGTCACAGAGGTAGAAAAAGTGAGCCATGGAAGAAGTGAGCCAGCTGGGCTGCATGAAACAAGTTACAGAGACCAATGAAGGGCTTTGGAACTTAGGAGAAATCCAGCAAGAATAGATGTGCCTCAGGGAAGAAGAGGGGAAAGGCCTGGGCATGGTCCAGAGAGAATGTGAGCTGGGGGAAGAAGTGGGTGGGGAAGGGCATGGGCATGCCAGTAAGAGAGACACACAGACAGCAACCTGGGGTTTTGGTCCTGAGGGTTTTTATCCTCTCTCTAAACACAAGGACCTTAATGGAGGTCCCAGATGAGGATCTCAATAGAATATTCACCAGCTTTTACAGGTGTGTCTTTTAAGGGTCTTGGTCTCTACTGATTGGCATCAGGGTAGGGGGTCATTAGTCATTATAGCTACCCTGATGTCAGCCTTGGCATTTTCCCGCCTAGTTTTGTTGTTTATCTGGGTCTTGAACTGAAACACAAATGAGGCCTAGATGTTATCTTCAGTTTGACTAAAACTCTGTCACTGTGGTCCACAGACCAGTGGCTCTGCTTCCAAGATCATATGATGCAGATCAGAACCTCATTTTCCTGAGGGCTTAATGCTTAAGGGAGTGGTCATACAAGGGCTTGTATGGGAGGCTATTCTCTGGCTCACTTGTTCCTCCTCTAAGAGGGTCTACAGAATGACCAGCAACATGCTGGGAGAGGAAAGGCCATCCTGGGGGTGAGGTCCCCCTACAATTGTCTGTTCTTGGACACCCAGGGCTTTCCTCCCTGGGGACCTTCCATATCTGGCTTAGCATTCCTGCTTTGATTATGCCTGCCTAACTCCCTACACAGCACCACACAGTAAGTACTCTGCAATAGGTGTATGACAGATGTTATTGTCTCCATTAGGTTACTCAGTTAGAGGTTATACTTTCATTGCTGTACAAATATGTTTCAACAGTGACCCATTTGCAAATAGATACGTCCATAACTATAAGATGGAGATGATACCAGTATTACCTTTCTTCCAACTTCAGCCAAGTGTGAACGAGACAAATGGGTTTATTTCACCACTAGTGTTCAGCTCAAATCAGAGATTTAAATTTGAAGAGGCCCCCGTGGCCCTCTGCACTCAGGTAGCAAGCACTCCCTTGACCATTTGCCAATGTGCACGTTTCCTAATATAGAACACTGCTCCCACTAGCAAATTTGTGTCCTCAATTTTCTAGAAGCTGCAGAAAAACTCAGCAAAGGTATGGGCTCAAGCCCTCCTTAGAAAGGGTAAAAACCTCAAACAATGAAAATCATCCATTGCTTTGAAAAATTAATATACAACTTAGCATACAGATTTCCTCTGGGCAGAGCCTTCCCTTAGCAACATGCTCTGTGGTTGACTAGTTATTTATTTGAATCATTTTGGAGCTATTTGAAGACAGATGAGCTTAAATCACATCTTTAAACAAAGCAAAATAGATATAGACTTCCACAAACATCTGTTAATTTTTCATACACAGTGAATCCATTAGGATAATTTACCTTATGGAATAACTCACAACAAGAAGCTCCCTCCAAAACGGGGAAGAAGGGAAAATTCAGTTATGCAAACGTCTTCCATTTCAACTGTGCCCAGTGAACAACAGAAAGTGCGAGTGATTCAAAATGCATGTTAATCACCTTTGCATCAGCAAAGCTCCAGGAAAGTCAAGGACCAAGAATGGCAAAATGAGATTTTCTGCAGAATTCTGGAATACTGTGGGTGTAACCCTTTTCGGATCATCCATGTGATGGAGAACCAATCTGGGCTGCTGGAAGTTCCTCTATTTGAATCTATTTTATGGGTGATTTTTTTGCCACTGTGATGTTAGGATGATTTGGGAGGAATAAAACATTCCTCAATGATCTCTCTAAACTATTCATCTTGGACCAAATTAAAAAGTGTAATAACCTTTGCAACTATGGCTGAAACCACTATGGTCTTTGGTAACTGATGGGGTAGATACTGGCCATTGCTACTTAGTAGCATCCCCAACAGTCTCTGAGTAGAAATAACTTCTGACTTCTTGCTAGATTTGATATTCTATTGCTGAAAACTTTGACCAGGTGCCATACTCATATGTAGGACATATAAAAGGCTTTGGTTGCTTAAAAGTAGTAAATTATGGCAAAGAAGTGCTTTTCAGGTAGATACCCCAAAAATTGACTTTAATGCACTTACAAAAATAAAAAATTGTTTCTGCCTTCCTTCATTTTCCTATGAGTTTTCTAAGTAGAGTACTTTTTAAGTATTAAAGATTTACTTCTGGTCTATACACTGTACTAAATAGTATATAATTTCATTTCATTTTCAGAACAATTGATGAAATAGAAACGATTACTATATTCATTCTATATTTGAGGTCTCAGGTTCAGGTAGTTTAAGTTATTTACATAAAAAGCAAGGACAGAGCTAGGATCAAATCATGATCTGAATGAAGTCATGCTGATATCAATACCTACTTTATGCTCCACAACATAAGAAAGAGTGATTGATGATCACACTGACCTCCAAAGCCATATGTTTCCTTCCTCCACACTTTGGTACTGTTTCAAGTGCAAAGTTCAAAACTCACAGGGCTGGACATATTCTTAAAGGGTTCTAATTCTATGAGTTGGGGAGCCAAGCAGGTGTAGTTTTTAAAAGTTCCCCATTGATTCTGATGGACCCTTTCCAACGAGATTCACTGATCATATAACTAATCTTACAACATGGGTGTCCAGGAATTTTGTATTATTTTCCATGTGACTTTAGACCTACTTTTGCCCCACCCTATATGAAGTAGTTAGAGAGGATCTAACATATATGTAACATATAATATATGTAAACACTCAATGATTGTTAGATATGGTTGTTATTATCTATTATTTTTTCAGTTAAACATTTCAAAGTTTTGTCCATTGTACTAAATGTAATGGACAAAAATAAACCAGGGTAAAGTGATAGAGAATGGCAAATGAAGGGGTAAGATGAATGCACTAATTGACCATTTGGGAGATGCTTGTTTAGAGCAAATTTAATCAAAAGTCTGAAGGAAGCCAAAACCGGTTTGGCTCAATGGATAGAGCCTCAGCCTGCGGACTGAAGGGTCCCAGGTTCGATTCTGGTCAAGGGCATGTACCTTGGTTGTGAGCACATCCCCAGTCGGGGTTGTGCAAGAGGCAACTGATTGATGTTTCCCTCTCATCGATGTTTCTAACTCTCTATCCCTTTCTCTTCCTCTCTGTAAAAAAATCAATAAAATGTATATATATATAAAAAAGTCTGAAGGAAATGATGGAGGAAGCCACATGGCCATGCAGAGAGGAACACTCTAGGCTGAGAAAAGGGTCAGTGCAAACATCTTTAGGCAGAAACAGACTAAGGTGCTCATCTTCCTGCACTCATTTTGCTACAGGTGGTCATGTAATAGGCAGACTTTAACTTTTAATTAAATGTTCCTCAAAAGGTTAAAGATCTTGTTATGGGATAAATCATGACCCCACCCTCAATTCATATGTTGAGGTCCTGACTCCCAGGACCTTAGAATGTGACTGTTATTTGGAGACAGGGTCCTTACAGAGGTAACTGTGTTTAAACAAGGTCATTAGAATGGAACTTAATCCAATATGACTGGAAATATGGACATAGACACACACAGAGAGCAGACAGCATTGAAGACACAGGGGGAAGACAGTCATCTATAAAAGCCAAAGAGAGAGGTCAGGAATAGATCCTTCTCCAGTGGACCACAGAAGAAACCAATCTTGACAACATGTTGGTCTCAGATTGTTAGCTTCTAGAACTTTGAAAGAGAGATTTCTGTTGTTTAAGCCACCCAGTTCGGGGTATTTATGGCAGCCCTAGCAAACTAATACAGACCTCAATGTCAAGAATAAGAAGAAGGTCTTCTCTTCAAGTGACTCTAAATATTATTCAAACTTACAATTTTATTTTTAAAGATTTTGATCCTTTCAAAAGGGTATTGCTAATTCAGATTAGACCTCCCAGGATTTTAGCCAAGTGGGTCAGTCAAATAGGAAGAAGTCTAGAAGCATCTGGACTAGCTGAGCCTTAGTTGTCATCTTTGAAAGCATCCTGACCCACCCAGGATTGCTAAGGCTTCTCAGATAAGGATTTAATGGCAGGAGTTAAGATTCTAGGGAATTAAAGTGGTGGAGGGAGACAGGTGGAAGTGGAAGAAGGCACAGAAGGGATAAATGGTGATGGAAAAAGTGAAATAAAGTAAAAATTTAATTAAAAAGGAAAAAAAAAGATTGTATGGAAAACTCATAGGACAATCCTCTGGTGAGCTACTAAGCACTTGAATTCCCCTCAACATCACAGTCTTTAGGATGTAGGACAACATGCTAAAAGTCAGACCATGTCTGAGCCTAACCCCTAGGCTGCATGCTCAGAAGCAGCTTCCCAGGAATGGCATCCAAGATTAAGAGATGCCAGGGTTGCAATAAAGAGAAGCTTGGTGACTAGACTGATTTTATACCCTTGTAAGAGCCTGTGCAAAGTGAGTCATGTGTGCATGAGGACTGGAGGGTCAAAAACTGGAACAGAAATAGGAGTAAGAGCTGACACTGGGGAGGAGAGCAGAATGGTGTGAGGATTGAAGCCTCCATCACTGAGGGTCTGCATGGGTATCCCTCTAAAGACTGAGAGAGTGCATTCTGTCAAATAGGGTATGGGCGCTTTTAAGGTGGGATGACACAGAGATGTTGGACTTGATTGCAATTTAATGAAAGCGATGCCCAAAGAATCAGAGAGAAAAAACTACTTTCACCAAAAGTAAGATGCTCCAGCCGGCAATGTTGCTATGGCACTTCAAAGAGCTGGTTGTACCAGGATCTTGGCTGTAAATTGAAATGGAGCTATGATCAGATGGCATTCTAGCTCTGGCATACTATGATTAAGTAATTATTCGAACCAATGGTTTTGTTAGATTTATCTGCACAAAAGCCAGCACCTCTTCAATTTCTGCCAGACTCATTATATTTAGCTTCTGCTTGAAATTTTCTAGTAAAAAGACTAAATAGACAAAGTTTTCTTTACTGATTAATAAATACTTATAAAGTTAAAATAGTTGAAGTGGATCACTTATCTAAAATGTAGTCAGACCTCCTTAAAGTGAATCAGTCAGATATGAAGAGAAATTATAATTTCAGATCTGAATGCTATGAGTAAAATACAGTTGTTAAAGAGATGAAATATGACTCAGAAATTGTCTATTTGCTTCTCTAAAACAAGGACATTTGGGTATCACTTATTGAAATATAGTCAAATCTCTTTAGAGGGAATCAGTTATACATAAAGAGAAACTATAAATTCAGATTCAGGTACATACATTCTCTGAAGAAAATGTAATTTATTAAAGGGATGGAAAATGACTCAGGGATTGTGCAAGGACATTTGAAAGAGATCAGAATGATGAGAAGGAGGCAGCCATAAGATCTGAAAGAAAGAACTGGAAGAAAACATTTTCAGCCAGAAGGAATAGGAAATGCAAAGGCCCTGAGACAGAATGAACTTAACATGACTGAGCGATGGTGAGAGCAGTAAGATTTAAATTTAGTAAGTGAGAGGGCACATTGGGGAGATGAGATTGGTGAGTCCCTCCGGGATCAGATTGTGAGACTCCATACAATCTGGGAGAAGCCAGAAACCTGGATTTCATGTTAGTTGCAATCAGAGACTCCTAAAGACCTTTAGCAGGAGGGTCATATAGGATTTGCTTACCCAGAAGATCCCATTGGCTGCTCTGAGGAGATTGAAAGGAAAACAACAAGCCCAACCAGGTGGCATTCTCAAATCAAACACTGAGGAGGTTTGAGCTACAGTTTGGTTAGTGGTGGTAGTGAAGAGAAATTACTGATTCATTGGCTGAGAGGCATGAGGAAAAGATGCATAATCATAATAGAGTCAAAGAGGAATGAATCCAAGGTTATGGGTTTGAGGACAATGATTCATGTAAAGAGATGGGAAATCTTGGGAAAGAATAGATATGATGGAAAGGGCTATTAATAGTTCTGTTTTGTTCAAATTGAGTTTGAAATGCCAATTAGGTCTCCATATAGAGATATCAAGTCGACAGTTGAATATATGAATTTTTTGCTCAGGTTAGAGTTTTAGGGACAGACCTATGGATTAAGGTTATACTAATATAAACTTAGAGGCACAGACATGAATGAGATCACCAATGGTGTGAATGAGATAGCTAAGAGGAGAAGCTGTAGGTCACACCTACATTGTGAGATTGGGGAAGGGATGAAGCCAGCAAGAGAGACCTAGAAAAAAATGGCTAATAGAGTAGGGGAAAAAACAAAAACAAGAGCATTGCTAGGAATGCTGCTATGGATTCAAATTAAATAAAGACCAAGAAATGAGCATTGGGTTTGGAATTAATGGGAGAGAAAGGAAGTGGAGACTTTGCATGAAGAAGACCTACAAAGTTTTTCTTTGATAGAGAACAGAGAAATGGGCTAGAGGAGGCGAAGAGGCCAAGAAAATAATATTTTCAAGTTGGACAATATTAATGCATAGATGGTAAATCCAATAATAATAATCCAATGGAGAGAAGTTAATTGATTATGTTATTAGGCTAGACTAAGTTGTTCTGCAGTAAGAAATAAAGAATAAAATCTCATTTAAACACAATAAATTTTGTCTCTCATTCTCAACCATAGTCACTGGTGGAAAGGGCTTGGGGTGGGAGGTGAATTTTTTTTTGTTCTGGTTTTTGCAGCACATGAAGAGGCTCCTTCCATCACAATACAAAGCATCTTCCTCTGAGAGAAATACATGGATGTTTATGCAAGGAGTTTGATGGTGATGTCTAAAAGTGGTGCATGCCACTTCCTGTTGGCAGATCCAAATGGCCAGAACTCAGTCCTATGGCTCCTCTGGGAGAGTGAGCGATGGGGTCTTCCAATGTACTCAACAGGAAAATGAATTGGTTTGATAAATGCCTATCATTGTCACTGCAAATGTCCCTACTTCTGGTTTCCAAATATGGATTTCCTTCTTTCTCTCACTCAGGACATTCTCACACCTTCTCCGAGGAGGTAACCCAAAGATCCAGTCTGCACTGACAGCAGCTCAAAGTCCAGGAATTCTGGGTGACCTCTCCACTTACAACAGGGTGTGTCTCCTATGGTACAACAACCTATGAACTAAAAACACAAGTTATCTTCCTCCTCTCCCACACACAATGTGCAATGGTGAGACAAGGACAGAATAGCCATATAGATACTTTCAGTAAGAAAAAGAGGAATTGGGAGATGCTCAGTCGCCACTGGTCTGTGGCCAGTCTAAAACACCACTGAGCCAACTGGGAAGGTCTTCTACAATTGGTGTGTGTGTGTGTGTGTGTGTGTGTGTGTGTGTGTGTATGTGTGTGTGTGTGTGTGTGAAATCTCTTAGTGTAGACCCCAATTCTGCTCTCTGAAGGAGAAACTCATTTGACATTGGTCTTTCATAAGTCTGGATCTCACTCAGGGACATTCTTTCTGCTTTATTATTCGCATTGGCCACATCTCATGTGGGCATTGGAGAGCGTGTCCTCAGTAAGAGCTGCGCAGCTCACCTGGCTCACTTCCTGCAGCAGGGCTGCTTTAAGGCTCCCTGAACAGTTAGGCTGTTTTTAGGCAAGAATTTTTTGGCAGCAAACTCTCTCAGATAATTAGTATGCTTCTGATTTATTTTCACCCATGTGCTGCTAACTATATTCAAAGATCTTCTCATAGATTTGGATCAGAGATCTCTTTATTTCTTCACTTCCTCACCTGCCTGCCTGCCTGCCTCAGCACAGAGGCTGCTACTCTGAGGCTGCAGTGCTTGAGTGGACAGGCCTCCCAACTGATCTCTGCCTCAGGGCTGAGTCACCCCATTCAACTAAGAAGTCCACTGGGTTTTGTCCGGCAAAGCCTTCTCGGTCACATCTCTTCCTTGAGGTCCAGAAGCAGTTGATCTTTCCAACTCTGTAGACCCTGACTTTCTAGACTTTATTTCCTTGTTGTTGTTTGTTTTTGTTTTTGTTTTTTTGCCTATAAGCTGTTCAATTCTTTCCAGTGCTCATCTTTTTTTTTTTTTTTTTTTTTTTTTTGTACCATATCTCATTGATTATAAGATGCACATTCATTTATCTAACATCTTTGAGGTTGTCCTGCACTTCATAATAGATGTCATAAAAAGGCATGATGACAAAGCTCAGTGGGCTTTTTTGATCCTTTCTTGGGGGAACATAAACTAACTTTGGGATGGAGAGGTATTTTTAAAAAATACAAATATAAAGAAAAAAAAATGTTAACTAGATTTAATCTTTGATTAAAACTTTAAATTCTGCTGTTTCCCTTTGACTTCCCCTGGGCTGTGTCTGCACATAGCCAGCCCATGCCCCGTTGTCTGTCTGACCTCTCTGTGGACACTGCAGGAGGAGGAGGAGATGTCAACTGCTGCCCTCAGGGAGTGACCTGAGGACTGGCTACAGGATAAAGGCAGATGGTCCTCTGCATGGTAGATGGACAGTATGCACTCCCTGGGCAACACTGTAAACATCCTCCCAGATGGGAGGGACTGAGTTTTACTGCCTGATCATCAACATACCAGTCTGTTGGGCACTGTCTGCTCCCTGGAGCATAATACCCATGAAAGAATAGCTTTGGCTAGTCTTGTAATAATTTTCCTAACTATATTTTCCCTCAGGGTGAAACATGCGTGGCTGAGTACTGGAAAGCAGGAATATTTGGAATCAGAAGGAAAAATCAGCGTGAGAAAAAAGATGCCTACTGTCATGCCTCTTTCCCATCAGGCTGCTCTGACACTAAATGAAGCATTTTCAATAGTCACGTTAGGTGCAAAGTTTAAGTGCCTGTGTATAAACAGAAATGAATTTAAAATATAAAAGATAGGATGCAAATATTCATGCCTTTAAGTCCTGGAAGAACTATTGGAGCCAGATTTCAGTTTAGTCTATGCCCATGCAGGCTCCTGAGGCTTGATGTTTAACCAAGTCCCATTTCCTTATCTTTGGACAGCCCTCCCTCTCCCACCCCCCCTTCCCCTGCTTCAGGTAGAAGAGCTTAGCTAAAACAGTGGGGTGTGCTCTTTATCCACACCTGGGCTATTGAAAAATTCTGAGATTGTGCAGAGAAAAGCAAAGAGGACCAGTCTTCTGTTCCAAGTGGCAGAGGAAGCCGGAAAGCTGGAAGGCTGTCACAGACACTCATTAAAGAAATAGCATGTCAAGTGCCTCGGAATCTGCTCACAGCCAATTCCTGTGGCAGCTGGCACGAGTGCTGCTGTAGCTTGAATTTCCATGACAGAAGCAAGGAAAGGGCTGACGAGGTTTTCTTGAATCCATGTCCTTGCACCAACATGGCCATTTCTCCTTGCTTCCTCCACTGGCTCTGACCCCTGTTTACTACTAAGTCCCAGCAGCCAGGCCCAGCCTTAGTTAGGATGTTTGGTCATTCCTTTAATTGTCACAACATGGGGGATGTAAAGGTTAAAAAGAAAAGGACATGCATCTAGTATGTCCTGCCTCCTTTTCTTTCCTTTGAGACTCTTTCTTCCCTTTCTTGGTTTAGAAAACAGAGCTAACCAGCAGGAAATGGGTCTGGATCTCCAAGGCAGCACATTCGATTTTTATGCCAAACATTCTATACTGAAAACAACTTTATCAGTTCTTCCCACTTTCCCTTCCATATGGTGTTTAACTCCCAAATCACCCTTCATTCATCCAAAATATACTAAACACTTGCCAGGCTCTGCACCGGCTTCTAGGGAGGTACAGGTGGATGAAATATGGCCCCCTGCCTCAATTCATGAAAAGAATAGTGCAGAACCAGTCAGAATACAACACCAGCCCTAGCTGGTTTGGCCTAGTGGATAGAGTGTTGGCCTGTGGACTGAAGAGTCCCAGGTTCAATTCCAGTTCAGGGCACATACCTTGGTTGCAGGTTCAAAGCCCAGCCCTGTTCAGGGTGTGTATAGGAGGCAACCAACTGATGTCTCTCTCACATAGATATTTCTCTCTGTTTCTCCCTCCTCCCTTCTACTCTCTCTAAAAATCAATGGGAAAACATCCTTTGGATTAACAACAACTACAAAAATAATATAACACCAGGAATCTGTGTATGGTAGCACAAAAGGAAAACACCTGGCTCCACCTGGAAAAATCAGAGAGGGCTTCCTAAAGGAAGTGGCACTTCAGTTAGATCTTAGTGGGAATCATCCAGGTAAGAGGAGAAGAGAGACAGGGACTGACCAGGAAGAGGGAATGACAGGCATTAACGTAGGGTTTCTCAATCTTGGAAGTATTGACTTTTGGGCCAGGTCATTCTCTCCTGCAGCAGAGAGGGCTGTCTGAGTCTCGCAACATGTCTAGCAGCAGCCCTGGCTACCACTCACTAGATGACAGCAGCATCCCCTCCCGCAGTTGTAGCCATCATAAATGTCTCCAGACATTGTCCAATTTTAGCCCCAGGGGGCAAATTTGCCCCCAACTGAGTGAGAACCACTCCAGTAAGCCTGGAAGAAAGAACTAGAAGTAGGCAGGCATCCTGGAGTGTCAATCATGAAACAGAGTGACTGGAGATGGAGATGGAGAACACGCACAGCAGATCTTCAAAGGCCCTTCAACTCCAGGGAAGTGATTCCTCTATTAAAACATGGGCACAGCCATACTTTCCCCAGGGGAAGGCGGGAGGGCTAAACCGCATCACACTTGGGAACAACACAGTGCTGCTGACACGTAAAAAGAGATTTGTTCCCTCTCGCTCTCCCACTCAGCTCCATCGTCCGGAATAGGCATGAGGGTGATGCACTGAAGGGCAGGGTGAGCGGCCAGCAGGGCCCCCGAGGCAGAAGCAGTTAAGCCACAGACAGAGCTGAGGACCAGGGAGCTGGGTGTGCTCCTCTGGCCAATAGAAGCTTATATTTCCGCGCCCATGACTTTGGCCTTGTCCACTTCAGAGCTTATCTTTTCAGAACACCTGGCTCACATGTGAGTCAGACATACTTCCTTGTCTAACATTTATCTTCAGCTAGCAAGCAGCCACAGAGGTCTACATAGAGACACACCAGGGCCAGGTCATGGAAAAGAGGGATAGACATGATCATATATAGAAATCTGGCCTTACTGAAATTGGTTTGGCTTAATGGATAGAGCGTTGGTCTGCGGACTGCAAGGTCCCAGGTTCGATTCCGGTCAAGGGCATGTACATTGGTTGTGGGCACGTCCCCGGTAGGGGGTGTGCAAGAGGCAGCTGGTCGGTGTTTCTCTCTCATCGATATTTTTAGCTCTCTATCCCTCTCCCTTCCTCTCTGTAAAAAAATCAATAAAATATATTGGAAAAAAATAACTCTATAAAAAAAAAAATCTGGCCTTCAGGACCCCTGAACCTGATGGGTAAATAGCACCCCTGCTCCTCTGTCACTAAGTCTCCCTCTCCTTAGCCCACAAGGTCTAGTCCCAGCTCAGGCACCACTTCCTCTCAGAAGCCTGCTCTGATGGCTTATCTGCTCCCCAGAGCTTGAGCATCCTATCTCTAAGTGACCCACAGCACCCCAGCACCCCTCTCTATCCTAGCTCTCAGCATGTTGTATTATAGCTGATTTCTCTGTTGATGTCAATGACTTAAGTAACTTAAAGGCAAGCAACTGGCATTTCTCATATACTGAATGAATGACTATGGTGCCAAGACACAGAGCTCCACCAGAACCTTTCAAATGCTTGTTGAATGTAAGCATGTTGGAGACCGGATGTAAGCTGGCATGCACCTGAAGGGGCTAGCAAGGCTGGTCCCCTATCCACACAGTTTTTCCAGACTTCTTTGGATGTTTGTTATCAGTAGAATAAGAGCAACCTTTGTAGAATGAGAGCAACCTTTTATGGCTTACCAAGAAGTCTGTAACTATTTACTGAGATTTGCTGTACTGAGAATCTGCCTGATTTGCTGTACCGAGAATTTGTCGTTTTGCTCTGTCTCTTCCTTAGAGATTAAGAGGAACAGAGAATACATTTCTCTTGACAGACCTCCTATTCAAGTGTTTTATGTAGAGAAGGCATTATGTAGTTAATAAAGTTGCTGCAGTCGGTCGATGACTTGCAGTCCCTCCCCATCCCGCTCTCCTGTCTTTCTTTCTTTTCTCAATTCCCACCTCCTTACCTCAGCCTGGTTCAACCTGTAAGGCTGGCCCTGACATAAGCAAGCAGAGATTTTTTAAATGGGGCATCCTGGCCCCTCCACAGGACAACACTTACATATGAATTACATCCTTGCTAGCACACAACTTGTTTTCTGTTGTCTCAGCTGTTTTAGCCACCTGTATCAGTTTCGCAGGACTGTCACAAGGTACTATAAAATTAGAATAGCTTTGGTGATATAAATCAACAGCAACTTATTATCTCATAGTTCTGGGGGCCAGACATCTGAACTCAGAGTCCCAGGGCCAACATCAAGGCATTGGCAGAGGCCCTAGGGGAGAATCCGGTCCTTGCCTCTTCTAATGTCTGTGGCCAAGGGCATTTCTGGGCTAATAGATGGTGTGACTCCAATATCTGCTTCGAAGGCCACATTCCTCCTCTTTTTCTTTGTGTGTCATTGTTCTTGTGTCTCTTATAAGGCTAATCGTCATTGGATTTAGGGCCTCAATCATCCAGGATGAACTTTTCATCTCAAGATCTTTAGTTATGTCTGTAAAAACCATTTTTTCCCAAATAGGTCACATTCACCTAATCTGGGAGGGACTCATCATAGACATATTGTTTTGAAAGCCACAACCCAAGCCATTGTCCCATTCTTTGTCCATGAAGCATCATTTAGAAATCCAATGGCTGCAGATATCCTTTTAGCCTTAGGACTTCAGCTTCATATGTTTAGAGTTAGAGAATGTGGGTTCTTTTGAGCATAACTCTATTCCATTACAGAAGCTGTGCTCTTTATAAGTCTTTTTCTTTCCTTCAGCATGTTGCTGCAGAAAGACCACTGTGCTTGGAAATAAGCATGTGAGGATGGAACTGTGGATTTGTACCTTATACACAGTTTATCTGTTTATAAACCGAGGGCATTACACAAGTTCATAGGTTTCTTTACCTCATTGCCCATCTCTTCTCTCACTTAGACTTAATAAGAATCCTTATTGTGATGCAAATACCATCTTAAAAGGCCAAATAGAGAAGAATTTGATATGGGGAATTGATGGATGGTAGAATTATGTTCAGAGGATAATTTTTTGTTGGTCTCTTTAGGGTAAAATACCTTTTTAAAATTTTTCTGTCATAAAAATGACTTAGAAACTCTGGGGAACCAGATATATGAGGTGGAAAAAAATCAGGAGAATGCTCTCCCACAGGCCTGGGTACATCTTACTTTTGGAAACTGCTTATTTTGAGCCCCAGACCTTGAATTTAGTTTTCTAAGTTCAAAGTCCCTACTCTACTGCTTTCTTGTTCATGGAAACTAAATTCTCTAGGCCTCAATGCCCCATTTAGAAAATGAGGATAACAATATCAGGTCTAAAGTAAAATAATCCATGGGAAAGCCTATAGCTGCCTGGTGTGTAGTAATTACCATTTTTATTATATATTTAAACCAAATTCTAAAGTACTTTTTGTCTATCTGGACCTGATAAAGTTTCAGCAGATAGAACATACCCACATGTATATATGAACATGTAAGACCAACCATAACCACATAGAGCGATTTCCTAGGACCTGTATTCATAGCAACTTCCCCTAGGACCTTCTAAAACTGTAGTCAACCAGTTCCTAAATCTGTCTCACTCAGGTCCTAGTTTGTAATTCTAATCCCTTATTGATGATCATGCTATATCACTTTGGTTTTTCTAGCTCCTAATGCTGCCTCAGGGACCTGACTCAGATCAACTCCATCAGCTCCCCCAACTTACACCAAGAAAGTATTAGAACATGCAGCCAAAATGGAACCTCAAGATCTCAGTGCAAGTTGTGCTTAACCCTAGTGTAACAACCAACCCACCTGCTTCTCTTTGACCAGAAAAATCAAATATTCTCAAGCACTGAATGTTGAATCCACCACTTGTTTTCTTTGATGTTGCACAAAATCGTTTCTCATTCATCTGATGTTCACCGAGCATTGTTTTATGTGTTTATGTACTGACATTCATGCCAAGATTTAAAAAAAAATTAATAAGCAAAAACAAAATATACAGTGTAGATTATCCCCAAGACGGGCAATATATTCAATGACATGTAATGCATTTTCAAGCATAGTCAATCGAAACTGGCTGACTCTATGTTTTGCTACCTGTGAATCACAGTAGTAAACCATCAGAGCAAAAGGCAGATATACTAATTCAGATTAATGGAGCTTAACGTTACTGCAAACTTTTTAAACATCATGCTGCCACTGCCTTTCTCTTGGAGGAAAAATTGCCCAGGGAATATTAATAAATTTCCAAAATGAAGAGTCTTACATAAGGCCAGACCTAACAGAGACACCCATCATTTTTCTTACAATTCAGATTTTTGAATATACAAATAGGACAATAAATTTTGAGGAAGCTATCCAATGGCTTCAATTCTTGTTCCAAGAATTTCTCTGTTAGCCAGTATCATCAACATGAGTCCAAAGAATGAAGCTTGTTTTGATCTTCAGGAAAATCCAATTTTTGAACCACAAAAAATGAATGTTTCCTTTTACCATTACCAAATACACACATCTATCTTTGATTTGATATGCTCAAAGCACAATTCCTTGTTTTGGTATTACTCTCGCTGCTCTCCAAATTGGATTTTCCCAAAGGACTCATTCTCTGCAAAATGCCATGAGGTGCTGCGTGGTGTAGGGGGAATTTAATGGGAGTTGTTCCTCTCAGCTCTCTGTTGACTTACAGTGTTGTGGACAAGATTGCAAAATGGCTGAGTCTGCAGGCCGGGAGGTAAAGGCATTTAATTATAGTTTTTGTTCTCAGCCTGAAATTCTTGGGCTGCTTCCAAGGTCTCTGCCTCTGTGTGGGCATCTATAAGACAGGTAAAGTGTGCCTGTCCACCTACCTTTTCACAAGAAAAGCATTCCCTCTGACAATTCCTATTCAGGAGCAGTGGCTTTGGCAAGGCTAGGAGGTGGCAGTAACGGTGTTCAAAGCAGTGTGACAGTGGGTGGTGAAATCTGCGAATTAAATCATCATGATTATTCAGTAGAGGGGAAAGGCGATAGAATTAAGACAAAAGTCATAATGGGCACATTGCAAATGTGAGGTATTCTGAGGATGCTTTACATACATCACTGTAAATCCCCACTGCCATATGGAAAAGTAAGTATTGTCTTATGGAGGCCAAATAGTTTGGCCAAGTTCCCACATCGGACAAGTAGCACAGCCTGCAATTAAATTCAGCCTCACCTCACCAGTAGTTCTTAGAAAGAAGCTCATGGCTATGTCACTGTCGTGAGGTTTAGAATTTAGGGTGACAAGGTGGGCTTCCATGCACCCTGCAGTACCTGAATATCTCAAGTGATGAGGAGCGTGTACGTGTGTGCGTGTGTGCGTGTGTGTGTGTGTGTGTGTGTGTGTGTGTAAAACACCAACTTGCATACTCCTTTTTTTTTCCTTCTCTATTGTTAGTTGTTTCCCAAATCACAGGAAATTCTTAACCGTCTTTGGGCCCTTCCACAGAACATGGAGCTTAGTACACTGGTCTGTATGTGTTACTCCTGGTGACAGCTGTTTTTCTTTTCTTTCTTTCTTTTTTTTTTTTAATATATTTTATTGATTTTTTACAGAGAAGAACTGCGAGGGACAGAGATCTAGAAACATCGATGAGAGAGAAACATCGACAAGCTGCCTCCCACTCAACCCCCACTAGGGATGCGCCCACAACCAAGGCACATGCCCCCGACCAGAACCGAACACAGGAACCCCCAGTCTGCAGTCCAAAGCTCCATCCACCGAGCCAAACTGTTTTTTTTTTGTTTTTTTTTTTAACTCAGTCATAACTGATATATAATTATATTAGTTTTAGGTATACAACATAAGGATTAGATGTTAGTACATATTGAAAAATGATCACCACAATAAGTTTAGGTTACATCTGCTGGGAACAGCTCTTACAGGTTCAGTGGGTGTTATCACTGCCCTTCTAGGCCACTCCTTTTCCTGGTGATAGTGCCTTTGGTATGTTTAACAGCATTTATTACTGCCCTTCTGCGTCATAGTTCCAGGGTCTCTGGTAATCACACCCTCCAAAATGCAATGGAAGTAATCATTTTTGAGACCCTTGGGTCCATATTTGATTTTTTAAGCTTCTAGAAAGAATATAATATTGGAGAATGAGCCTGTCATTCCTCCAAACACATGGCCCTCTTTGCTAGCTCTAGTTCTTTGTCCAAGCTGGCTTCTTTACTTAAATGTCCATTACCCCTTCTCTGTCTGGTGAAATTGTATTGATTATGTTCCTTCTTCATGGCTAAGGGCAAATATTACAGCCTCTAGGAAGCAATCTCTAAACATTCCAGATAGAATTAATCTCTTTACTGTGTTTCTATTAACAGTTTATAATTTAATATGAACATTTAACACCTGTTTGAGTCAAATAAGTTATGTTCACCTTCCCTATTATACCTGATGCCTGTATTCCCACACCTAATACAGAGCTTGGCATATAATAGCAACTCAATAAGCAGTTGTTGGATTGCATTGACAGATGAACTTATTTGCCAATTTTTAGAGATTGGAAGGATGGTGTATCAATGATCATACTGAATACACTGAAAAAGGTGCCTGGGAAGTGAATACTGAATTATATTTAAGTTTCAACTTCTATGTAAGGATTTTCTGGAGGCAAAATTCTGAAGAGACTGAAGAAAAAGAAACAAAGGAATCTTGGGCTGGGATGGGTAATAGCAAAGGTAAAGCATGAGGAAAGATATGGAAACTTATGCACACAATGTAAGTTTTCTTTGGGTCAAAGTTCTTATCTATAGCCTTCAAAGATAATAAACATATTTTTAGAAGGCAGGGAAGTTCTCAAAATGTTTATTAACAAAATCATCCAAGGTACAATCTTCCAGTTATAAGAAAAATAAGTCATGGGGATATATCACACAGCATGGTAAGTAACTGCAGTTAATAATACTGTATTGTATACTGAAATTTGCTAAGATAGTAGATCTTAAAATTTCTCATCACAAGAAAGAAAATCTGTGACTATGTATGGTGATAGATGTTAACTAGACTTATTATGGTAATCATTCCCTAATGTGCACAAATATCAAATCATATGCTGTATACCCAAAACTAATATCTTGTTATGTCAGTTATATCTCAATTAAAAAAAAAATAACCATCCAAAGACTCTTCTTTGACAACAAAGAACTTGAATATCAGCAAATTGATTGAAGGTCACAGGTCAAAGGTCATATAATTAGTGAGAAGCTAAGCTGAAACTACAAGAGCTGCGTGTTTCCTTTTTATCTTTACTTTTTAGTCCAACTTGGTGCTCTTTGCCTTATAGCATATACAAAGTGTCAATCAACACCTTTAAAATGATAGTTGGCCTCAGCTCACTCTTCCCCTTCCTTATCCCTTTTTCTACCTTTCTTCAGTTCTCTCCCTGAAATCCCTGCACGTACTCTTAGCTTGTCACTGTGAAGAAAGAGCACTGTAAACAATGCCAGGTGCTCTGCCTTGCCTTAATCATTAAACCCTGAGTCTGCAGCAGGGAAGTGACTATTGGCAGCAAATTGGTCTTTTCAGACAAACCTATTCACACAGAGAACTGTCACTCCTGGGCGGATAATTCTAAAATATTGACTGTTCTCCTGTCAGTATTCTCCAAGGCACTGCCATTTAATGCATTTGAAGAAAGTTATGCTTGCTAATAGCATTTCCTGTCGGCTGCTTTGTGGTTCCACAGATTTCAAGTCAATAAAAGTGTACTGAGCATCTCATACGGGTCACGTCCTATTTTGAACAATGATGATTCTCCAGGTTCAACAAAACACAGTCTCTTCCATCATTGTGGGGTTAAGAGAAGTGAGTTATCATACAATGGAGGGGAGAGTTATGTGTCACAAACTGAACTGAATGGTACAACCACTCATTTATGGTTTCCTTCAGCCCTTTCACAACCACTAACCTGTGTTGACACTCCTCTGCCTGTTGCGGGGCAAAGTGCTTTCTACTGTCCAAAAAAATTCAAACCCTCACCACTCTCCCCTTTACCTAACACATTGGTCAAAAGACCTTTTTTATTACGTTTAGAGAAAGTTCTAGAAGTCCCCCAGTCTCTGAGCACTGCTATCCAATCCTCTGCTCCAGCACAGCCTATGTTCATGTCTTACCTTTTTAATCTTTGCTCTTTTGTCTTGGAGAAAGCAATATCTCTCCTACCATTGACATCCCATACCCTCTAGTTTTTATAAGACCTCCTGACACAAAATAACCTACAGCTGTCCATCTACCCAATGTTTTCCACCATCCCTGGATTTTTTGCTCTAGCAGACAGATGAAAATCTCTCTCGTCCTCCTGGAAGCCAAGTCAGAAACCTAATTATTAGTCATCCTTGATGCCTCTCTCTACCTCTGCATACAATCAGTCACCATACTTGTAGATTCAAACTCCTGATGACCTCATATATACACACCCCTGCCTCAACTCATTGACATGGCCTCAGTTCCAGCCAGATCCTTCCTTTCAAGAGTCATTCCAGTAGCCTCCTGATGGGTCCTTTCTTGTGCCACTCTTCATTCTTTCCAATCCAGTAGTCACCATATTTCCAAGAGCTTTCTAAGACTAACTGTGAAGCCAATTGTGCTACCACTCTGCTTAACATCTTTTCATGGCTCCTTCTTCTCTGTAAAATAAGGTTACACTCCTCTGCAAAATGCACAAGACATTTCCAGACCCACCTCCTACCTAACTAGCCAGCACTCTGCCTCTCCCACTTGGTGTTCCAGTTCTTTTAACATCTTTGTTTCCTCCCTCACTTTTATTCTTTTTTTCATACCCCTCCCCTGTGTAAAACATTGCCCTCCAGAATTCTAGCTTTGACACATTTCTTTCCTTCAAAAACCCCTCAGGAAGATTTTCCTGACTTCCTTTAGCTCTTTCCCAGGAGCTCAAACACATTCTGATGGGGTGTCTGTAATGTCACATATCCAGGGAAACCAGAAAAGGAAAGTAATTTCACCCATTAAAATACTGTTTTTTATTTGTTTGTTTTTTTAGGTACTTTATCTAAGCAGATTTAGTCCCTGTGTTATTTGAGGTCCTGCTTCATTGAACACCTACTGTTACATCCAGACTTAGTGATCCCCAAGGACCACCAGGGAGCCGAGTCTGATGCAATAAGCAAAAGAGCCTCTTCCATGCTAGCATGGGCTCTGTCCCACTCACGCCAACAGCATGGCAGAAGAGAGACCGAATTTCGCCAAGCCCAGGGGTTTTACACCGTGGTGATGTCACTGCTTTGGCTTACCCTGATTGGTTGGGTGAGGGCTAGGGTCCAGTTACACAAAATGGAGGATAACTCCGCCCTGCCCCACAGTGGAGTCCGAAGTTTATCCTCACCCTGCCCTCTCACTACCAGGAAATTATAATGACCTCCACTCATTTTCCTTTTTGATAGGAAACTCTCGTTCAAATGAACCTAATTTTTAATATATATATATATAATTATTATTATTATTTCAGAGGAGAAGGAGAGAGATAGAAACACCAATTAATCATTGATCAGCTGCCTCCTTGCATGCCCACACTGGGGATTGAACCCATAACCCAGGCATGAGCCCTGACTAGGAGGCAAACTGTGACCTCCTGGTTCATAGGTCAATGCTCAACCACTGAGCCATGCCAGTTAAGCTAAAACTTAATTTTTATGCCAAGAGGAATTGCTTTGGAAATTCCAATTGCAAAGCACAGCAGATGCAGACAGCTGAGGGAAAGAACAGTCAGAGGCAGTTAATCATGGTCCCTGCTCCTCAGAAAGCAAAGCCAGATGCCACCATCATCGGTCAGTGAGAGGCAAATTGCAAATAAAGTGAATTATCACCTAGGCCATGCCAGGTAGCAAAGAGGTTGAAGTTTTTCATTCTTCAGCAGAAAACATGCACCTGTTTTGCATCAGAAGTGAATAAAGACATATCAGCCCTTTGTCTGGACCATAAAAATTCTTATGACCTGTCCATTGGTAGCCCCTAAGGCGAGATTCCGGCTGATACAGAGATGAACCAACAAGGGTGTGTTGCCTATCTCCTGGCCTTGGGAATCCATTTGCCTGGATTGAACCCTGGCTCAGCCTCTTATTGGCTGCACGGCCTTGACCTTTTGGTACTTCAGTCTGCTCATCTACAGGAGAGAAATAATCAACATAAAATAAGATTTAACTAGAGTGGCTACAAAGACTAAAGGACATATAAGAAATTCCTGGCACATGTTAGATGTCCAATAAGTAGCATTACTAGTTCTCTTGTTGTTAATGATAAAATCTGATACAATCTATTAAGTGGGAAATTCTCTTATTATCTAAGGCTTGCTCACATTTCACCCCTCTTCTACATTTACCTCTCACCATTGTTCTTTGGACTAATACGGCCAATTTTACTACCAATACCTTTTGTAATCCTGTTGGTCTTTTCATTTTAATTTTCAGACGGAGATCTCAAGTCCCTGCCTGCATATTTCCGGAAGAGATCCCAGTCCAAGACTTGTTTAGCTCTCAGTCTTCCTGTTGGAAGGGGGCTGGCTGAGAGTGCACAGATGTGCTCACTGTCTCACAGGGCACTTAGGTCATGGAGGAGTTCCTTACAGACACGAATACTCCTCAGCCTGTGAATAAAGAAAAATGCCCAACTCTTGCCAGATGTGGAAGTCAGCAGTTGATACTTTCTGACTATTATATAAAAACTTTACCGTGGCCTTCAGCAGCTAAAGAAGCATTTAAAGATATTGTGTAAGATACTCCAAAGTAACGAACAGGAAGAAAAAGGAAAAGGAGGAAGAGGAAGAGATTTCAATTTTTTATTTGTTTTATAAAATTTAATTTTTAATTTTTTGCTTATTTACCTATCAATGCTAAACACTTATTCCTAATTAAAATATATGGCAAATGCAGTCAGAGATATGGATGGATTTATAGATATAGCCATACTTAGGGATAATAGTATTTATAATGGTCTGAAATGAGAGGAAACATTTTCTAGTGTTTTTTGTTTTGTTTTATTTTGTTTGGCAAAGCTTTGAGTGTTTTTTCAACATGTATAAACCATTCTGTTATGCTATGCTGTTATATCTTGTTTTTTCCCCTCGTCTATTTCACCATATTCCCTAAAGAGAAACTAGCTCATGAACTTGTGAACTAAAAGAAAATAATCAAGGGGGTGAGCAATTTCTTGTCCAGGAATGGGAGACTGGGTTCAAAGTTTCACATATACAACCCAATTAACCCTGATGTAAGGGAAAGCTGCTATTATCTGAATTTTATGACACAAATAAGATCAGAAAGCTAAAAATAGGCACTTTTCTCTTCACAGAGTGGCCTGATTCTGTAACATCTTTACCTCTAAATTTCACAGTATTGACTTATTTTTCTTTCTTTTAGCACTCATTTCCCATTCTCTTAAAGGGTTTGAGTGTTTTCCTCTGAGACCTTCTTAGAGTCTTCAGGTCTATCCAGAAATTTTATCTCTCTCTTTCTCTCTGTCTCTTGATTGCATGAGTGTATACACACACACACACACACACACACACACACACACACACTCGTTTGAGTATAGACCTAAACGTCCTCATTCACTCAACAAACAGAATGAGTGCCTACTATACTCCAGGCTTTATTCCAGGCATGAGGGATACAGGAGCCTTCATGAAGCTTGCACTTTGCAGGGGTAACAGATATTAAAGAAATTTATCAAACAAGCAGAGGATTCTTGGTTAAGTTGGGATTTGTTGAATTTTACTTGATGGTGGGACTTTTGTATAAAATTGTTTGTGGTCTTTGAAAACCATGGTCCTGGTGCTTGGGTAAAGGAGTATAGCCTAGAAATGAAAGTATCATTGGAACAGAAGTGATTGTGAAACTATGGAAATACAGAAGATGCGGAGACAAATCCAAACTCTTGGAAGCTAAAAAAAAAAAAAAAAAAAAAGAAAAGAAAAGTATCAGCAATAACTAAGTATCTGCTAGAAATAAGAAAAGAAAATAATTAGACTTTAGATGATAAAAAAATGTCTGTATCATTGACATCAGACATTTACTAGGGTTTGAAAATATCTTGGGAAATGGAAATGCTAACTTGAACAGAAGATTCTCATTAAGTCATCCACATTGTAATTTTGTGGTTTCTAGAAAGGTTGACACGGTTGGCTTGGAAGAGGCCAGATTTTATAATTACCTGACAAATTCTCATGATTCCTGGGAAAATGGTAAACTACCCATAAAAATAATGAGGAGATGAAAGCTGATTTATTTCCAATGGCTTTATAAATCATAGGGAAACCTGAAAGATTCAATTAAGAACAGAACTGGCCACCAGACAACTTAATAAAGGTAAGGATTTTGGGGGCAGATTTTTGTCACTGTTCTTTTGAGTCCCCCTAGGTTAAAAGCTCTCATGACAGGTAATTAAATGAGCTTTTATTTCTGAGTCTCTTGCAAATGATTTGTGATCTTGTCGTTGAGTGTTGAGTATGCTCCATGTATACTGAGGTGGTATTTTCCAGTGACCTCTCATGACCCCTATGACCATAAAAAAAAAAAAAAGCCCACAAAAGTATTAAAATTTCAAATGGAAATTAAAAAACAATACCATACAATGAAAGTATAATTAGATAGAATTCGTGTGATAACTTCTGAATACAGACATAGTTCTGTCTGAAATTCAAAACGTTTTAAAAGTCAAAATCTGTTCTAAGTTTTAATACTGAGTCTTATTCTGGCTGCACCGCGTGAAGCCCATTTCAATCCACAGTGTGCCTGCTTATCAAGAAGCTATTCCCAACTGGAATATTAGCCATGGCACTGCTACCTCCTTATCTTCACATTTCTCTCTCACTAGGCAATTTGGGAACAAATAATAGCTTATTGTTTTAAATTCTCACCACTCCTTTGGTCTGACAAGCTCTTATCTAGTCCAAATGTCATCTTTCCTCTGAAATTATTCATGCATCCCTTCAACAAAATATCCAATGATAAGTGCTGGGTGCATACGCATGAAGAAGACAGAAAGAGGTCATCCTTGAGTTTATGAAGATTTACATCTGTGTGTGTGTGTGTGTGTGTGTGTGTGTGTGTGTGTGTGTAGAGCAGAGGTGAGGAGGGATTGGGAAGAAGACAATAAACAAACAAATGACAAGCTGAGACATTTTCAGGTATTGGTAAGTAATATGTAGATCAAGAAAAAAAAAGTGAATTGATAGGGGGTTAGGAGGTGACTTCTGAGCTAAGTTATGCAAGAAAACGAGGAGCCATTCATGGGCATATTTGTAGGAAGAGAGTTTCATTCAGGAAGTTTAAGGTGAGATCAAGTCAGACACATTTCCAAAGAGAAAGAAGGTTGATATACATACAGCTGCATTAAACTAATTTGTAGCAGATAAGATGGTAACTGCAGTTTTCATAGCAATCATAGAGTGCAACTGAGCAGAAAAGGGAAGGAGATGGAATAAAAGAAGGCATGAGGCAGATCATGGGGAACCTTGTTGGTCTAAGTCAGTTGTGTAATCAGAAGTCACTAATGACTTTAAGCAGAAGAATGGCATGATTTGATTTCTGTTTTTGAAAAATCATATGTACTGCTGTATGGAGAATATACTGTAGAGTGCCAAAAATTAAAACAGTGAGACCAGGGTAATTATTAATGAACAGGACCAGATGAGATTCAATGGTAGCTTGAATGTGGGGCACAACAATGGGATAGAGAAGATGACAGATTTAACAGAGAGGTTTGGCTGAACCAGATGATGGATTGAATGTGAGACTATAAGGAAAGGGCTAAATCAAGGTTGATACATGGAATTTTGGCTTTGCCACCTGGGAATACTAAGGAAGAATAAGTTGATTGGAGAGAGTACAAACTGAAAACCAAGAGGTCTGTCTCTGCCCAGTTCTCTCTTCTTGTTTTGTTTTATTAAGTCCCAGACACTACCAACGTGTCTGGTACAAGTAGGTACTCAAAAATATGCTTAATCAATAATGCATGGATTGAAGTAAAAATGTTTCAAGTCCAATTATTTGTCTTTTTTGAAAAGTTGTGTTTTGCATAAACGAGTACAGTATATCCTGGCATCTTGATTTATGAACTATTTTATTCACACTGGAAAATACGTGCCATAAACAATTAAAGAGTTATGATTGCAATTTTGGTGTGCCATAATTAAAAAAAAACTCTGCATGTAAAACAGATACTTTATGTAGAGAATAAATATTAATAAGTGTAATTGAATGAGATAGAGTATTTTTCCCAAGTGACTTCATTGGTGCATAAAAATATATGTGAGTAGAGTAGAATATTTAAATGTTGAGAGGGCCAAAGCCTGTTTGGCTCAGTGAATGGAGGGGCAGTCTGTGGACCAAAGGGTCCCAGGTTAGATTCCAGTTAAGGGCATGTACCTCAGTTGGAGGCTCCTACCTGGCCCAGGCCCTGGTCAGGGCTTGGGCAGGAGACAATCAATTGATGTGTTTCTCGCACATGGATATTTCTCTCTGTCTTTCCCTCTCTTTTCCACTCTCCCTAAAAAAGTCCATGGAAAAATATCCTCAGGTGAGGATTAACAAAAAACAAACAAACAAACAAACAAAAAAATGTTGGGAGGATTTAAGTTCAATATCTTGGGAGAGAGCACCATTTATATATATAAAAGCCTAAGTGATTGGATGACCAGATGACTAGAGGACCAACCAGTAACTATGATGTGCACTGACCATCAGGGGGCAGATGCTCAACACAGGAGCTGGCCCCTGGTGGTCAGTGCACTCCCACAGTGGGAGTGCAGCTCAGCTGACAGACCAGAACCAGACACCAGGCTCATGGCTGGTGAGCAGCTGTGGCAGTGCAAGCCTCTCCCGTGGACCCTCTTCCTGAGTGCCCGAATGGCAGCAGTGGCAGGTACAGCTGGACTGGGATGAGCAGGAACAGTGCCCAGCATGCCGTTTTGTGCACTACTTCATAATGTGCAGGAAAAACGCAGACAACAGGCTGAAGCACAACTAGCAGGCAGGTAAGGCCGGGCTGCGGCAGCACAGAGGTCCACTGATCCTTGTAGGCTAAGCTGAGGGACTCCACCAGTGCATGAATCCATGCATCAGCCTCTAGTTGATATTTAAAAGTCTGAGTACCAGTCACTTTTCATGACAATTGGTCACTAGACATAGAACTTTCTGGAACTGGACAGCCTTTGCTATTTCAGTATAGTATTCATACCATATAATTTACATTTTTGTTGTTTGATGTCTCACTCAATCTCATACTTACAGGTAGATAAAATATTTGAACCACAAAACCCCAGATGGTTCAGCCCACAGGTATATAAAGCAATGTGATAGTGAAGTAAAACATCAGATTAGTTTTTGATGAATGGGAGGAGTTTTGATGAAGTATGCAACCTTAAGTATTTTTACCCTTTCCTAAGTCAGATTCTTCTGTAAAATCACCACCTACACAACCATGACCAAAACATACAGAAAGAAATAACTCTCTGATGCAGCAAGAAGTATACATTGGGAAAAAATACTGGCCTTTTTTCAGTGTCAGCATCAGAGTAGCTAATATACCAGAAGCTAGAGAAACCCAAGAGTTAAGATGGGGAAATAGGACCGGTGAGAACTCTATGGTTTATTGCGAGAAACTTGAGCCAACAAAGGTCATGCATTCTACCTGGACCTGGTCGATTGATCCATCACAGAACAGGGTGGGACAAGCAGAAGGATAATAATAAAAACAACACTAAGGACAACAATAAATAATCACATTATTCATTAGATCTTTTGGTACACATGATCTTGGTGACACAGGTCACCATCATTTTTACATTTGCCATCACTCATTCTCACAATCATCCCATAACATAGGTTTATTAGCCTCACATTGAGCTAAAGAAACCACAATTCAACATGATTGAGAAACTTACTTAAAACTATTTCTATTAAGAAGCAGGCCAGAATCCAGACCCAAGGACATCTGGATCCAAACACCCACCCTGCCCGACACTCTATGGCAGCAAGGAGGACTCAAGAAACATCCAGAGCCACCCAGGCAAAGACCCTTCCTGCCCCAAGCCAGGGTGCATGGCTTGTTGTGGCAACGAGCACTGTGCTTTACCCAAGATGACTAGGGGCAGGCCACCTCACTCCACCTTCTACTTCATCTTGCACACCTGTCACTGCATCTACCAGCTGTCCCACATGATATGGGGTATGAAGCGGGTGATGATTGACAGCATAGTGTTATAAATGTTTCTTCTTTCGTGTACCATAGAGTTAACTCATCTAAAACTAGCCCTAGCCCACAACCCAGGAAAAGCTCTTTGGTATTCATCTTAAATACCAGGGGCATCAAAGATGACCAGGAATGTCTGAGCAGCTACCTGCAAGTGAAAGGTTTGCTGATAATAAAAAGGATAAAAGATCAAAAGTGATAGGGAGAGGAATAATTAAATCTGGATTTGTTTGGTCATGTTGAAATTTATATATATTGAATATATAAATTTTTATATATATAAATTTTTATAATAATTTTATAATAATTATAAAAAAACATTTTTAGGTTGAAATACTTGCAGTAAATAAACTTTGTCATTTCAAGTCTGAAAAAAAAAATACCCCAACCTGAACTAATGAATGATATGGAAATGGTGACATCAGAGGGCCCAGGCAAGATTCAGAATAGAAACAACTCCCTTAGCCACATGTAGCAAAAGATTTACCAGTTCCCAGGAAGGTCAGGTTGATATAATCCAAGAAATAGAGGACACAGAGGAAAAACAGCTATTACAGTACTCATTGCTTTATTAATTTATTTAGTGTGTAGAGCTTCTTTAAAAGAGTAGATTCAGCCGAAACCGGTTTGGCTCAGTGGATAGAGTGTCGGCCTGCAGACTGAAAGGTCCCGGGTTTGATTCCGGTCAGGGGCATGTACCTTGGTTGCAGGCACATCCCTGGTGGGGGGTGTGCAGGAGGCAGCTGGTCGATGTATCTCTCTCATCGATGTTTCTAGCTCTCGATCCCTCTCCTCTCCCTTCCTCTCTGTGAAAAATCAATAAAATATACTTAAAAAAAGGAGTAGATTCACCTCAATGAATTGTTGCTATCTTTGTGATGTATAAGGTACACCACCATTGGTGTATCTGAAGTGAACCAACCCATCTGATCATGGCAGCCAGAGTTCTCATTCCCAGAGGGGCACAGGTAAGCAGAACTCCTCAAGAATGGGTTACCAGAATAGAGTCCATTGCTACCTGAGTGTGCCACAGTTTAGAAAAGGTATACTTATTATCCCTCTCCTATCCTCAAAAAACTTTAAATATCTGTACCATTTAGCATTTATGTATATATGTTCACATGTCTATCCCTGACACTCTCCACCTAACTGCTAGGCCAATGTCATATTTCTTTAGGTTAAGTGCAGAAAGTCAATTCAAAGGGTAAATGTCTAAATGAAAAATATGTTGGAGTTTGGGGAGGAAGGTATAAAAATCAACCAAACCAAGTTCATTACCTCAAATCTGTTCTTAACTATTGAGAACAATCTAAATGTAAAGTGCATTTTAACTAACAGTCCTTAAGAATAATGAGAACTACTATTTAGCATTATTAAGTTCCCCAAATCGCCTTATATCACAAATACAACACTTTCCTGCTAATAATACACAAAGGCTCCAGTGGATGAGTCCAGGAAATGTCTCCATTCCTGGGCACTGCCCTGACTTCTGGTGCCCCCAGCTCCCATTCTGGCCCTTCTGCCATGTCCCTCAACCCCGCCAGCTAACCTATCCTCGAAGTCTTCATTTTAAAGCAAAAGTAGCCTAAAAATCTAAGTTTTCACTGGTGTTCCCAGAGTGCCCTTGTGTCTTTATGAGTGTGTGTTCCTCTAATGTTCTAATAAAAGGTGATAAGAGCTCATTCTCTCTCTCTCTCTCTCTCTCTCTCTCTCTCTCTCTCTCTCTCTCTCTCTCTCTCTCTCTCTGTATTTCCTGAAATGAAGCAAACATTTAATAAATATTTGTTGATAAAATGAATGAATCTCTTAATTATCTCTTTATTACAGCCTGAACAGCTTTTAGGATCTGACCTGTTATATTCTCTCCTTCCAGACAATGTGGGTTGATAGATAGGTATGTAGGTAGATAGAAGAAAATTGGTAGATAGGTAGATGTTAGATAGATACTCAATAATAAGTGGATGGAGAGAGACAGAGAGAGAGAGAGAGAGAGAGAGAGAGAGAGAGAGAGAGAGAGAGAGAGAGAGAGAGAGAGAGTCCTTTGTGTGTGGCTGACCCCACAGTCTCTAAATCTGGGTTGGGTCATCCTGAACGGAAACCTATTTTGGTACAGATGAAGCTCCTGAGACTATTTCTTCTCTCACCTCTCACTCCCGTTGAGCCATTTGACTGCTCTCTGCTTTCTTTCTATCACTTCAAAGCAGCAGGCAGAGGTGGCAGCTCCTCGGAGATCCTAACCTGCTGTGTCGTGGACTGATTTTCCTCTTCTCCACTGGGCACCCAGCTGTGTCCCCCACGGCCCACTCCCTGACTCATCTGCCACACTGCACAGCCCAGGGCCTGAGCCACCAGCCAACGTGCGCCAAGGAAACACGGGGCAGAGGTCCTCACACTCAGGACCTGTGGGTTCCAGAGGGAGCAGAAGAAAAATATGGTAAACAAGCATCCAAGGCCCTACCCCAGAGCCCACTCCAGGATGGCAACATCTCAGGAGCTCTGTTCCTCCAGGCCATGACTCATGTCCATTAGAGATTTAATCTCATTGTCAAGCTCCTTAGTGAGACCTCTAACTTGGATTGGTTTCTTCTAACACATGGCTATTCTCACCCACCTTCAGGGAAGCAAGAGATATTGTTTAAGATGGAGAGAGAAAATATTAGGGGGCACAGGGTACTTGAGAAAGGAAGTTGGAGAAGTCCCGGATAAGACTTCTAGAGTTCCTTATCAGGGCATAAAGATAGGACCCTGGACCACTTCAGACTTGGTGAGAAAGCTTGAACCTCGGAGTGGGTCACCAGAGAGGGGACCATGTCCTTTCATTGTCTGTAAAGGGGGGATTTTCAAAATCAAACAAACCTCGTTTCTCATTTCTCGCTGCTCCTATTCAGGCTCTCCTTCGCTCACTCTGCTCAGGGCACAGCAGCCTTTCTGATGCTGCTCCACTGGCCCAGGCACATCATCTGCCTTTGCCACAGGTCACCACAAAGCTGGCCCCTCGCCCTTCCAGGTTTTTACACAAGTGTAGCCTTTCTGTGAGGTTCTCTTTACATTTCTCCTACCTCACAAAATTCCCCTAGCCTCCTCTTATCTTTCTCTTTATCATTTATTGCCATCTAACTTATATTTTACTCGTTTCACTTACTCATAACCAGATGTCCATCAGTTTTGTGCCCCATGGAAATCCCAGAGCCCAGAGCAGACTCTGTGGACAGAACCCTTAAATGAATTCTATTTAATAAAGAGGGAATATGCTACCTGGCTATCATGCCCTCACAAAATGGTGGTGCACACAGCCACAAGATGGCAGTGCCCAGTCACCTTAGCCCCACCTCATTCAGCCTCAGTCCCCCAGTCCCCTCAGCCCTGCAGGGGAAGGCAGTTGGAGGTGATTGAGCCAGCAGAGGAGGGCAGTTGGAGATGATCATGCTGACAGGGGAGCAGTTAGGGGGCTATCAGGCTGGCAGGCAGAGTGGTTAGGGGTAATCAGGCAGGCAGGCAGGCAGGCAGGCAAGTGGTTAAGAACCAGCAGTCCCAGATTGTGAGAGGGGTCCCAGATTGGAGAGGGTGCAGGCTGGGCTGAGGGACACCCTCCCCCCATGCATGAGTTTCATGCACTGGGCCTCTAGTAAACTAATAACAGCCTGGCTGCCCATGGAACCTGTTTCAGGATTTGACCTATTCCTTCTCCCTTCAGATGATGCACTTCACTTTTTTATGTTCAACAGAGCAAAAGTCAACATCCTGATCACCTACTACTGAAACAAAAAGTGGTGTCACTTTCATGATAATCTGAGTTAGAGTAGACACACCAACTGAAGGCAAGGTTGTCAATAAGGGTATGCCAGTCTGGAGAGGTGACAGATTCCACAAAATAGAAAGGAGAGGGTCTTAAAGTCACCTTCAGGATGGATTTCGGATGCCAGAGCCACCTGGTGCTGCTGGCTGCTCTTGTAGCACTTGGTGTCATACCAACAAGCATGAGAGTAGAAAATGGGGACTACCATGGAGCTGGCCTGCACCTGGGCAGCCCCTGCACCTGAGACCCACCCCTGCCCGGTTCTGGTTTCCTCTGAAAAATGCATAGGAGTGATTTTGATACCCAGGCAGGACTGAGATCCAGCAGCTCAGTGAAACCACATATTCCTACTCTTATTTTGCCTGCATCCTCCCCAGTATCTCTTGAGCTTGGGAATCAGCAGAATTTCCCATGTGCAGTGTGTGCTTCTCTGTAGGTGTGCCAGTGTATGAATCACAGCCTCAGTTGTTACAGAGAAATTGCCAAGGATAAATGTCAGACTTTTCAAAATTTTACTCTGAGTGGGCCCAGTGCCCGGGAAAGCAGGTTTAAGCATTTATAACATTCCTTTGATGTGAAAAGATATTTCCAAACAATAAGGTCACCAAATAAATTTTGTAATAAAATTGATTTATAATTTGGGACTTGCCTATAATACTGGAGACTTAAAATTTTCAACACAAGGCTAATCGCAGACTATACTGGCAAAGCCTTGTTCTGACAGGTATACTAGGCAATTTATGGGCTGTTTACCTGGGGTTTATTGAAATATGGGCAGAAGAGGAAGGTACCTGCTCGTGCTTGCCAGTGCATAGTAAGAGCCCTGGCAATAGGAGCTATAATTTAGGAATGACAAAAGCCAGAGACTGTGGGTGATGTCAAAAACCTAAGCTATCGATGGCGGTTTTAGGAACTGCACTCAATAAAGATTTTAAATTGTTGCTCCTTTTGGTTACTGTATTTTTCTTCTATGCCTTCTACAGGTAGGTGTATTTTGCTTCTATGCTTTCAACCTCCTTTTTGGTCTTAATTGTGGCCTCCTATGAATCTGTATTCTCATCCACATTTCTGAAAGGATTCTGAGGTTGCCTACGTTATCTTTCCAGGTACGTTATTTGCACAAAAGAGAAGAGGTTTTCTCCATGTCCACAAATCTTCAGCCATAATAAACACATCAGATATTGTCCTTGCTGCCCAGTCCTACAGCTGGAGGCCCGCATCCTGGGAATTGGTCAGGGGCAGAGTGACTGAAGGGTCGGTACCAAAACTATGAGCTGATCTTACTCCCTTCTCCTCCATAGTAGATGTTTACACATCATCATAATACCAGGACCCCACAAGACCCTTCTCGACTTAAATTCCCCTTCCCTCCCCTTTCTCTGATTCTTGTATCTCTAATGTGCATGTGTCCTTGGATATGCCTGTTCCTTTGTAACATTAGAAAGGTTGCTTTATGTGAACACTAGCGACCCAGTGCACGAATTCATGCACCTTGAAAGGAACTGTGGCCCACAAGGCTGCAGTAGGCACAGGGGTGGGTTTCAGCCCATCCTCTGCGCCCCCACCTATCTAAGCAGTGTAAGGAATTATCTCATTACTGTTTTAATTTACATTTCTCTGATCATTATTGAGGGTAAGAAACTATCATATGTAATAAGACATTTAAGTTTTCTTATTTGTGAATTGCCAATTTGAATCTATTGATTACTTTCTATTGTTTTATTTTAATTGCAGATTACCAGATATTTCTATTTTGGTGTAATCACCTCTTGGTTTGTTGTAGGTGTGGCCCCCAATTTCTCAGTTGTTTTGTTACCTTCCATGTCCTCTACTGATAACAATCCTTAATTTTGGGTAGTCAAAATCCAACTCACTTTTTAAAATGAGATCTCATATATACTTTTTTACATTATACATTTGTATCATGGAAAGATATCCACAATGTATTGTTAAAAGAAAAAGGAAAATTATAAAACAACATGTACACTATGATTTTATTTAATGTAAAATGATTCATAAAATCAATAATAAGTCTGCCCTCTTCATTTGCCTTGGTATAAAATTGTCATATTTCTTTTACTGTTCCAATTATGATAACTCCAATCCTATTCTGCTCAGTTAAGCAGAAAATATGGTTTTTCTTCTTGGGACTCCTGCCCCAAGATTCCTCAATGACATTCCTCAATGTCTGTTTTATTGCTTTACAGAATCAACTCTTGATTTTGTTTATTTTTTTTCTCTACTGTTTTCTTTGTTGAACTTATTACTACTTTATCTTTATTATTTTCTTCTCTTTGTTAGCTTCTCTTTGTTAGCTTCAGTTTAACCTACTTTTGACTTTTAGGGTATGTGCTTTAAGGTTTTATCTAAAAATAATATATTTAACATTTAAATTTCTAATTGGTGTAGACTTTAAAATTCCAAATTTAATTTTCCCCACATAATAAAACAATTTCTTCAGCAACATTGACTTAAAAGTCCTTCCTTTCCTAATTGTTTTTGTGCAACTTACATAATTTAAAAATGACTAGATTCTGAGTTCTCTAATATATTTCATGGCCCCTTTGAATTTAATTATTCTATTACCAATTAATTTATTTAACAAATATTTATTGAGCACCTACTATAACTTAGAAATTATTTTATGTGATAGGAAAACAAAATTTCCTGACTACCACAGAGCTTACCTTAGAAGCAGATAGTGTAGAGCATTAAAGGCCGGTATAAGAATTTTAGTTTTTCTAAAATAACAATATCAGCTGACACATATATTATATTACTATTTGCTAGACACTGTTCTAAGGGCTTTATACATGTTAAATTCTCAAGTCCTCTGAATAACCCTTTGAGATACCACTGTTATTCCTATCCTACAAATGAAGAGACCATGACACAGATGGTTTATGTAACTTGCCCAAGATCATATGGGTGTTGAGAGATAAAACTGAATTTCAAATGCAGTTTGTCTGATTCTAAAGCCTTTTTCCACACACAGTGCCCTGTACTGCCTCTGAGTGGGATGGGAAACCACATGATGTTAGCAGATGTTAGGCTTACTCTGGCAGCTATGTTGAAATTGGGCTGTAGATAGGGCAAGAGTAAGAGAGAGAGAGGTGTGTGTGTGTGTGGGAGGGGGGGGAGGCACTCCTTAAGGAATATTTGGACTGGATTTCTTTTATCAAGTTAAGTAATTTTCCATTTATTTCTATTTTATGCACATAAACAGTATATCTCAAATTCATTTTCTACTTCCATTCAGATGACACATAATTTTTCTCCCCTAATTTATTGGTGTAGTGAATCTCTGTTATTAAATGATATTTAAATTCCTCGGGTAAACCCTACTTACTCTTAACATGTTACATGGTAGGATTTTATTATATGCATTTTAGCACTTCTATTTTAAGTACAAAGGGGCCTAAATGTCCTTCCTCATATCTTCTTCATGTTTGGAAGAATGATTTTTCTAGCTTCATAAAATGAATTAGACATATGGCTGTTTCCTAGAAAAAATTAGTTTGTTAGGGATTATCGGTTTTATGATGATTTTATAGAACTTAGAAAAAACTTCTTATTTATTTTAATTTATTATTTTAAAATAATTATTTTAACTTTTGGTTTGATTAATGTTCTCTATTATTTTTTACTAAATTTCATTGAACTCTTCATTTATCTTTATTATTGTGATCATGTGAGTTAAGTATTAACAATGCCTGGGCCAATAAAGTTACATATATTTTAATTTTCTTCCTTATTTCTTATTTGCTCTTAACTCTTGTACATTGTTAATTATTTTGTTAATTGAATAACTGATTCAATTTACTTCAGTTTTTATTAGAGTAAATGTCTTTAATGTTATATATTTTTACTGAATACTACTTTAGCTATAGTTCATAAATTTTATGTAATATTTTCCTACATCATTTCTAATTATTATATAATTTTAGTATTATTTATGTTTTTACTCACAAGGTTTTTAATAGTATTATTTTAGTTTCCAAATAGGCTACAGTTTCTTAGCTTTCCTTTTGTCATTGGTTTTTAATTTTATTGAATTATTCTGTGTGATGTTGGCTCTGTTATTTATGAATATTCTTTATCACAAAGTGTTCAGTTTTATGAATGTTTTATGGGCATTCAACAATACTCAAAATTTTCTATGTATACATTACATATCAATTTCTGTAAAAATCTATTATCCTGAGGATATTAATTATGTTATTAAAATTTTCTATTTTGCTTAAAGTCTGTTTAATCAATATGCTAAAACACTGCTGGTCTTCTTACATGCAGTGTGGCTGATGGAACTGGCCTCTTGGCCCACTTCTGATGGTCAATGCTCTCAAACTGAATTTCAGCCCCATTTAAACTTGACTCCATGAACTCTGGCCAAAGCTGAGCTGAATCTGTGGGTTTGGGGTGACACAGTGATTTAGGCATAGACAAGCCACCAAGTTAAAAGTAGAAACTGAAAAGATTCCCCAACCTCTTTCCCTTGCATATTACCCTTTAGTCTCCCTTCTGTCTCTCAGGTTATATGGTCATTTATCAGGTTATATGGTCATTTATACGGCTCTTGACCCTCCATCTGAAAGCAGGTGATATGAGAGCAGTTTATTGTAGACCCTGAAACCAGATTTCCTGGGTCGGAATCGTGGCTCCACCCCCCACCTGCTGAGGGACATGCAGCAAAGCATTCCACATTGTTGTGCTTCTGATTGGTCACCCATGAGATGGGGTTTAGAATGGTAACACCTGGAACACAGCAACAAACAAAACGAACGGTAATGCCTCAGAGTTGTTATAAAGAGTTAATAACTGCGAAGCCTCAGAAAACTATCTGGCATACAACCTGCAGCGTACAGCAAGTCCTGTGTAAGTGCCAGCTACTTTATGACTATTATTATCACAGTGTTGATCATTATCATCATCATTATTATTTGTAACTGCTTAATGCAGTGCCCCTCAATTAAAGAGAGTGAATCATTCATAAGTATTACATAACAGGATTTTAATATGGCACTTGTTTGCTTGATCCTGTGGTTTTAACATGGATCAAACCACAAAAAAATCATGAGAGCCATGATCACCTCAGCACAGAATACTGTAAGTCCCTAATCCTTCTGCCTCACGCCTGCTTCTCTCTTCCCCTTCCCCTCCATCCCTGCCTGTCCTCAGTTTCTGCCCTTTGAGCTTCATCTCTCATGCCCAGCAACCAAGAGGCCATAGAACTGATGATAGAGTTCTTCTGGGTCATTTTAGGGGATCAGCTCTCTGTCTCCCACCTGCCTCTCCATCTTATGTTGTTTCTCTGTGTGATCACTGCCTGGACTTTTATACCAGGGGATCAGCTAATAATCAATACAATATAAGAGCATCTACTACACAGTAGGACTATAGAGCTACAATCAGGAGTCACAATGTAACCCCAAGACACAGGAAGTGTCTAATACTGTATTTCAAAAAGACTAAGAATGAGAGTATAACTTCTCTTCAATTAAAACCCCCTTTCTCCATGTCTGTTTTCCTATGAGTTCAAGGAATTTTTCCAGGTAATGTACCCCCATTCCATGCCAGCAATAGTGAGTCACATAAGAAGGATTAGGATACTGACTTGTTATCTTAGGAAGGTGGCAGGAGGTAGGAGGGACCAGTTAGTTTGCAAATCATAAGGCTCACTGAACTCTACTTATAGAATACAAGACATATGTATGACCTGGCCATTTGTGAGGCTTCCACACTGTCACCCATCTGGATGCAGAAGAAACAGCCATTATTCAGAATGGTACCTGAAACAAAATGTGGGATATGTTTAGTAGAAGGCATGGAACCCATAAAAATATCCAGGATTTAAACATGAGACATTTCTGACTTGCTAAAGGTGGGATGATGTGCTTAACGATGGCCCTACTGGAAGAAACGAAATTCTGGGAAATGAAAAAGGAAACTTCAATGTTTTACTCATAACATACAGCATTGTGACTAATAATACCATTTTGTATATTTGAAAGTAGCTAGGAGAATAAATCTTAAAAGTTCTCATCACAAGGAAAAAACTTATAACTGAATATGGTGTCAGATTACCTTGATTTATGGTGGTGATTATTTTGCATTATAAACAAATCTTACATTATGACATTGTACATCTGAAAGGAATACAATCTTATGTCAGTTATACCTCAATTACAAAGAATCCTCAAAGTACTATTGAGAGCAAAAGGAGGTAGAAAAATACACTGAAAACAAATATATTAATGACAAACTAGAGACCCAGTGCATGAAATTCGTGCATGGGAAGGGTTGTGTGTCCCTCAGTCCAGCCTGCACCCCTCCAATCTGGGACCCCTCGAGGTATATCCAACTGCTCCTTTAAGCCTGATCCCAATGGGAAGTTGGACATCCCTCTCACAATCCAAAACTGTTGGCTCCCAACTGCTCGCCTTCCTGCCTGCCCGATTGCCCCTAACCACTTCTGCCTGCCAGCCTGCTCACCCCCTAACTACTCCCCTGCCAGCCTGATCAACACCTAACCACTCCCCTGCTGGCCTGATTTTCCCTAACTGCCTTCCCCTCAGGCCTGGTTGCCCCTAACTGCTCTTCCCTGCCAGCCTGGTTGACCCTAACTATCCTCCCCTACAAGCCTGGTCACTCCCAACTGCCCTCCCCCAATGGTGTGGTTGCCCCCAACTGCCCTCTCCTGGTGACCTGGTCGCCCACAACTGCTCTCCTCTGATGGCCATCTTGTGGCAGCCATCTTTGACCACATGGGGGTGGCCATCTTATATGTTGAAGTGATGGTCAATTTGCATATTACCTCTTCATTAGACAGGATAGTGGCTAACTGTATTGAGTGTTTACCATATGCTAGACATTAGTCTCAGCCTGTATATATATAATTTATGTAATAATCACAACAAACCCATGAGAGAGGTGCAATAATTTTTGCCATGTAAACTAATAAAAGAGAAAGACGCAAATTGACCGTACCTTTGTGATGCCCACCAGCCAATCAGGAGTGAGTATGCAAATTAACCTCATCACCTCCCTGGAGACTGACAATAGGGAGGAGGCAGCTTGCAGCACACCCTGCTTGGCCATCACTGCAGTGATCTGGGAGCAGAGAAGTGTGGCCCACAGGCAGATCCCAGTACAGCCTGCTTGGCCTTTGCCATGGTGACTGGGGAGCAGGCAAGCATGGTTGCAGGCAGCATCCAGTATGGCCTGCTTGGCAGTTGCCAAGATGTGGAGCAGGCAGGCCCCGCAGAGAGCAGAGAACCACAGGGAGTGAGCTTAACCTGTCAGTAGGACATCCCCCCGCCCCTCTCCCCCCCCCCCCCCCCCCCCGAGGGATCCTGGATTGGAGAGAGTACAGCAGGTCAGGTTGAGTGACAACCTCCCATACCCCCAGTGCACAAATTTTGTGCACCTGGGCTCTATTTTTACAGATAAAAAACCTGAAGCACAGATAAGTTAAATATTTTGCTGAAGGTTACTCAACTAAGAATGGAAATTTTTAGTCTGGACTGTCCAGTTAGTTCCACAGTTTACACTCTTAATCGTCACACCATACTGCAGGGATAGAATGGCTTTAGTTTTGTTAAATTACCTTTTCTCCTAATTACAACAATATTTGGGGGTGATATTTCAAAAATAGATATTATTTTTAAATTATTACCTACAGAGAATGATTTTTTTCATGCAAGTTAGGAGATTAAAAATCAAGATTTTTTTGGCTCCTATATTGGTCTGGCCACAAAAGTACAAAGTCTAGCTTTTGATGTCTAGTAAATGCAGTTATGCTGAGAATATTTTTTGTTAGAGTCTGAGTGGAGCAACAGTAAATAGTTACATTCATTATACTGATATACAAAACCACCTATAACTTACTGTGAAAGTGTCTAGGTGGTTGGATCCATATGGAGAAATTCAGGAATTGACAAAATAGATTTGTCTGTTATATAATTTCAATTGAGATTTTAAATAAGTACACATTATGTGAGCAATTTGAAAATTATTTGCATATATATAGCCTGGCTGTGTCATATGAGTTCCCAGATAGGCAATCATACTTACCTCCATAAGTATACTATACATATCTCAATGTACAAATGTAGCCTTCCTGAGAGCATCTTCTGTGGATAAAAATAAAAGAGTTACCGAGGAAATATTAAAAACTCGTAATTATCTCTCAGTTTCCCAGAGAAATTCTCTATAGAACTCATTCCCCTTAATGTTGGCAGTAGCTGAAGCAGTCCTTAACCTCTAGCTTAGGCATTCAAAGCAGCTAATTGTGCCTTTAGAAAACAGATTCCTGGACACCATTCACTCATTAACTCTGAGTCCGTATGTTAAGCAAGTTCCTCTGAGAATTCTGATGCAGATGCAGGTGGCACCTGGACAGAAGGCTGTTTGCCTGGCTTTGTTCACGCTCCAAACCAGCCATTGCCTGATGTGCAGTTTGTGACTGAACAGGTGATGCTTTCTTTTTAACCGTTGCTGAGGGTTTCAATGGCTTGAGATTTTGAAAATCAACATAAGGGTTAGTTAAGAAGAACTGAATTTGGAATATAGCGCAAAGTATTTTCCATGTATTCAATAGTTAATATAAGCAAACAAGTACAGAACCCATTTTTAGGAAGTGTTGCTAATATCTAACCATTCCTCATTTGAGGACTAAGGAAACTTATATCCAGATAAGGTAAGGGGTAACGGTTTTGTCCTATTACTGCATAATTCATTTCCTTTTAAAGTCTTACTTTAATGAGTCTGCTGATTCTCATGGTTTCCACAGGTGTTAATGTTGATCCTGCCACTTGGTAATTTAAAAATAACTTTAGACTATCATGTTCATTCATTAATGTCTTCACCAATTATGCATCTATATCTCCGGTTTTTCATGTTTTTCTTAGCTACTGCACAGATCTGTGTAGAATTAAAAATGTTCTCCTCCAACTTGGTTAGACATGGCCAGTTTTGACAGCATGGGGACAGATATAATCTTTATTATGACCAAGTGAAGATGACAGAGAGAGCCCTGTTTTGTCACAGGAAAAGTGGGTTGCCAAGCTGAGTGATGTCTGAGAAAGTTCTCATGGATGGGCAGAGGTTTGACTTTTTTAAGCGTGTGTCACATAATCCAGCATCCCAAATGGATGCTATTGAAACATTCCATTCCCTCCTCTGTGGTTTTCATGAGTTTAATGTTACTATACTGGTTCTATTGTGACAGAGATAGAGGTGGAATAAAAATCTACTTGGAGTTGCAGATTGGGGTTGAAAAGACATTTTAAGTATTTTTGAAAAAGACATTTTAAGTATTTTGGAAAACTTTGGGATTTTACAGATTAGATTTTTTTAGGTGGGGGTATACCATCATATAGGATAGGTCTTACATGCCAAGACCTGTAGAGAGACAGTTGAAAATGTTTCTCAATCACTTCTTCCAGTGATAATTTCAATTCTCAGGAAAATGAACAGGTGTCAAGTTCTTTACATATAGGAACCATTTTGATCCTCACAAAAGCCTTATATAATATGTTCCATTAGTATAGTGTTCATTTTCTAGACAGTTAAAATGATACAGCAAATGGTTAAACAAGTTCTAGTTATCACAGGATAGAGAAGGCAATGTTAGCATTTTAATGAGCTAGTTATTCATAATAGGAAGGAGCAAAAAAGAGGTCAGACATTATAAGCATGGTCATTTGGGAAGCTTCACCAGGAAGCTGCAATTTCATACTCCCCAGGGAACCACCAGCCCCTCCCTGCAGGTCCTGGGGGAAGGAGGAGATGGATGCATGCCCAGGAAAGTCTGGGTGATGTAGGGAAGTTACCTGTTAGTCTAACCTGGAAAGAAAAAATAATTGGCTAGGGCGTACAGAACCACTGCAAGCATGCTCAAATCCTGAAGGCTGAATGGGTTATGTTCCTAGTTTTAATCCTGAGACAAAGGAATTCTCTCTCTCTAGTTCCTCTTGGTTTTGCTCCTGCTTCCTCGCATTTGCCCTAGTTCCTGGAAGCAGCATGGCCCACAGCCATTTGGACTCCACATGCACTGGACTTATGGACTATAGCTGGAAATACAAGCTAAGACAGGCTGCTGCAAATATAGAATGGAAACGGGGCAAGGTCTTTATGCCTAGCTTAACTAAAGACACAGCTGGACTTCTTCCATGGTGAAACAGAGGGTTAGGGAACTATGGAAGCTCACAGATTGAATCCCATGCAAATAAATGCTATTTGTTCTCCTGTGTGAGTCTCATAAAATTCACTTTCCTGTGTCATTGCAAAAAGCCCATTTCCACCAGCAACTGGTGGGAACATGGAGAGAGCTCCCCACCAAAAACAGAAGGATTCCAGAAGTTCAGGATCTCCCAGTCCAGTCTGAGGCTCACAGTTATGTTATTGGTCTGGATCTTAGCTGATACACTCATGAAGAGTTTCCTGAATTGGGAGCTCACCAGAAGCAGACCAAGTGGTGTATGCAGAGGGGAAAAAAGGTAGAAAAAGAAAATAATTTTAAAAAATAGAGAAAGGGTATAAGAAAGGTACTAATAAATTACATCCCCCAATAAGATACATTGAAATCCCACCCCCAGTATCTGTGAACAACACCTTATTTAGAAATACAAAAGGATCTTTTCAGATGTAATCAAGTTGAGGCCATACTCAATTAGACACCCATACTAGCAGCAAAGAAGACAGCAAATGTAGTTTCCAGATGAATGGCCACGGACCTAGCTAAACACATAGTTTCTGCCCTGGACAAGTGGCTCCATTGGTTGAAGTGTCATCCCATATACCAAAAGGCTGACCTCCAGTCAGGGTATGTACAGGAGGCCACCCATTGATGTTTCTCTCTCACATAGATGTTTCTCTAACTCACTCTCTCTTTCCCTTCCTTTCTCTCTAAAAATCAAAAGAAACATATCCTTGGATAAGGATTTAAATAAATAATAAAATGCACATAAACTCAGAATCTTCTACTAAAAGGTAAAATAAGAAGATGGATATCGAAGGACAATTAGCTATCTTTAATTAGCAATCACCAATCTCTAACTAGCTTCTTTCAGTGCTAATTAGCTTCTTTCAGTGCTATTCTCTTTCCAGGTAGGTAAGAGTTAAGAAAATAGGCAAAGATTTACTAACTACCAAATAATGCCACAAGTCTTATTTTCAAGGCTTACTGGTACATCATGTAGGCAAATCCTACACTAACAATTTATTCATTCCAAATATTTACAAATGTTGAAGTTTCTTGTTCGTTGAACTGAGATTTGCATGAGCACAACCTCATGATCATCCAGGGAAAAATAAGGCCCAGATGCCTTAAAGTAATAGTTCTGCCCACATATCCCTCTTCTTCCTGGATACTTGCATTCATTAGCTTTTGTTAAGGAAGAAATCATCCTCAAGCTTAATAACTTATGATAATTTTTCATGGTTCCTGGGTTTGCTGGGGAGTGCCTCTGTGCTGTGCCAGCACCACTGGCACTGGGTGGTATAGGGTGGCTTCATTCATTTACCTAGTGGTTGGCAGGCTGGTTGGTATGGCAGAGGCCCCAGCTGGGACAGCTTGCGTCTGGTCCCCAGGATCTCTCCTCCTCCATATTCCTGCCCATGCTTCTCTCCATGGTGGTCTAGGGTTCCAAAGAGAAGCAACATGAAGTAACTTTTAAACCTCTGCGTCTGCCATTTTGCTAATTTCTCATTGACTAAAGCGAGTCACAATGGTAAGCTTAAACTTAAGAGGTAGAGAAATAACTCCACCTCTTGATGAAAAAGGCTTTGAAACATCATTATTTTTTCAGTCTACCACTGTTTATTCTCTAGTCAAAAATCACCTTAAATTTTCCCAAAAAGAAAAGTATATAAATCCATGGGCCCTGCAAAGTCTCAATCAGTTATGGGATTAGGCTCGAAGCCCAGGATCTGGAGACCTGCTTCAAGAGCAGATGCAGATGAGGCTGCCTGGGTGCAGATAACCGAGACCAGGTGTTCTGGATCCAGAGACCTGATGAACTCAAAAGAGAAGTTATCGACGTCCCGCCAATGAATGTGCATTAGTGAGAGCAGAACAGGATCCTCACTTTGGACACTCGAATTCAACAAGAAACAATCAGGAGGTGAACAGCCATTGGAGTATAACAACTCTGAAGTCCAACCCAGCATACCTTGTCAGGGAACAGTAAACAGTGCTTTCTTGGGGCCCAGTTCTTCTCCCTGGCAGTGGATACTCCTGTTCCTCCTTCTGAACTGTCTTCTCCTTCTGAAATAGTCTTACCTTCCATTAGAAATGTTCCATGTTCACATGATCCCATTTCTCAGACTTCCTTCTGAGAAAGTGAAAAAACCCAGACTTTTTTCATTTTCAAATCCCTGTCCTTTTTTAAGTCCTGTACTTTTCCTAGAACAGTTTTCTTTAAAATTCTGTGCACATCCTATGAGAATTACTTGAATTCACTCCATCCCCTAAAAACCACATCTGTCCACAATTCTTCCGGAGAGGCCGCTGTACATTGGGCCACCTGTGAAATGACTGAGTGATTAAACAGTGCTCGTCTGACTGGGGTAAATTTGCTTCCGGTTCTGCTTTTTATTGTTCCTGGATGATTGTGTCCACACTAGTGGCAATAGTGTAAAAGGTGGGCTTTATTATTACGGTCACTTCTTTAAGAAATTTATATTAGGTTGAAGGTGTCAAGAATGGGTATGGCAATAAGTACAGAATCTGGTACACTTATTAGCCTTTATTTTGGTTTGTATTTGCTTTGTATCTGTAGTAATATGGGCTCCTTTAACTGAAGATCTCCTTGCTTCATCCAAAACTGTATAGTCTTTTATATTTTCACTTAGTATGTGTCTAATATTTTCAAAATCTGTGAAAACTGAATTTCTGTACTAAAGATGAAAAGAACCTAAATCTTTATCTGGCTTTCTTTGATTTCTCAAAATGAATAAATAATTCCAAATTCATGTTCCCTCAAGGTCTCTAGATAATTTCAAATTAGACAAATTGGTGCAGAAAAATAAGGGTTTCTAAAAGCCATGTAAACAAGAATTAATGGTTCCTCAAAATATAATCAAGTTCAGCCTTTTAAAAATGATGAAAGTCAATGACATTATTGTAAGGCATATAAACAATGGAAAAAATGTTCTTCTAAATTTGGAAGAGGTTAACAAAATTGCACAGATCTTCAATAAGAATGCTTCCTCAGTCCTACTAACTAATGGTGCTTAATTATGTGGATTTTGTCTTGTTCACTGAGAAAAACAATTAATAGTAACTGACACCTCCATTTCTACCTTAAGATCTGTAGTTATCACAATTAGCTTCTCTAATTAACTGAAGAGTTGATAAAATGTTCATTTTATGAGTAGGAAATACATTTTGAGCAAACAGTTTTGATATACCTTGGTTATCAAAACTGGAGCAAATTAAGAAACCACATTATAAATTGTTTTAAAATATAATGGAATAGGGAACTTCACATTCAGCTATTCTAGAGTATCTGAATCAGACTTGTCCACCCATCATAGAGAATGAGAAAAATGGACAAAATATGTGAAACAGCTGTTTTTGAACGTTAGTATACATGCAGCAAAGAACTGTGATCCCTAATGGAGGAGAAACAAACATAGTAGACAATACAATACCACTACTTTCTGCCTGGAGGCTCTTACTGACCACACACACACACACACACACACACACACACACACACAGAGAGAGAGAGAGAGAGAGAGAGAGAGAGAGAGAGAGAGAGAGAGAGAGAGAGAGAGAGAGAGAGAAAGCATGTAGGGATAGGCATGTCACTGAGTCCACAAAGGAAATACTGAAATCCAGGGATGCTCAGATGGTTGGAATTTGCAGGAAAGAATCAGAGATGAAGAAGCTTTACAAAGAAAGAGCTTTCAAAATCTGCATTGGATCTACTCCAGACTATATTGAATACCAAGTTGTGCACATGTAGGGTGAAGAACAGAGAAATTATAAGAGCTCACATAGGACTGACAGATGTTTGAGACTTAACCAGCCAGCAAGGAGAGGCTGTGTCGCCACCTAGAGTAGAGACCTGAGAAGTATTATTGCTAAGTAGTAGGGTAATCTATCCTTATAACAAAAGCTACATGAGACAAGATCTCAAAAACAAGCCTATACATATCAAGCAAATCCCCAGATAACTTTATTGTCTCCCAGATACAACACCAAAGCTCCTTTAAAAAGACAACAAACACTAACAACATAAGAATCACAATGCCCAACCTTCAATTAAAATTAATAGACTGAGAAGCCGAAAAATGTGATCCATTTACCAGGCGGTGTGTGTGTGTGTGTGTGTGTGTGTGTGTGTGTGTGTGTGAAATCAGTCAATAGGAAAGAACACTAACAATGACTTACATGTCAAAATTATCAGACCCGACCTTAAAAAGAGCTATTATAAATGTAATCAATATTTTTTAAAGAAAAATATGCACATAATAGAAAATTCAAAGAAAAACCAAAATGTGGTTTTGAAATAAAAAAAATATAATATATAAAATGAAAAATTAATTCCATGTTTTTCATAGAGATAAGACTTTGTAGAAAAAAAAGGTTAATAAACTTAAAAATATAGCAGTAAATTACCTGAACTGAAGAAGAGAGAAAAACAGACCAAAAATGATTTGGAGGAGTATCAGGCTGTCTGACTTATGTGAAAGGAAGAGAAAAATATTCAAAAAAAGCTGCAAATTTTATAATTTTAATAAAAACAATAAACTCACAGATCCAAGAAATATATACAGAAAGAAAACTACACCAAACAAAATGTCATAATGAAATTACTAAAAACCAATAATAAAGAGAAAATTCTTAAAAATAGTCAGAATAAAATAAAACTTTTTATAATAAAATTATCAATTCATTAACAGACATAAGAGCCCTAAGTTTTTATATTTGCGATTACAGTTTCAGATACAGGAGGGGGAAAAAAACCCTGAAAGAACAGAACTAAGTAGACAGATCCAAAATTATGGTTGGAAATTTCAATACTCTTCTCTCACCAAGTATAAGAACAAGTAGACACAAATTAGTAAGAATAACATCTTTAATAAAAGCATCAACCTAATTAGTCTAATTTACACTTATAGAACATTCAATCCAACAATAGCATAATGCACATATATATATTTTTTAAATCGTCACCTGAAGATATTTTTCCATTGAATTTTTTTAAGAGAAAGTGAAGGGGAAGGGAAGAGATGGGGAAGAGAGAGTGAAACATGAATGTGAGAGAGACACATTTATTGGTTGCCTCTCCTTTGCATTGTGATTAGAGTTGGGGATTGAGTTTGCAACTGAGGTAGGTACCCTTGACTAGGAATTAAACTCCTGTCCCTTGGTCTGAGGGACAATACTTTAACCACTGAACAAACTGGCCAGGGTTCGTAATGCACATTCTTTACACATGGTCATAAAATATACAACAAGATAGTTCATATGGTAGGCATAAAATATGTCTGAAATTTGAAAGGACTAAAGACATATAAAGTATATCCACTGATGATAAAGGAATTAAATTAGGAATCAATAACAAAGATATATGAACAATCTAATACACTTCTAATCAAGACATGGGTCAAAGGAAAATTAGAAAATATATTTAAGTGACTGAAAATGAAACAAAATGGGGATGCAGCCAAAGCAGGATTTAGAAGAAAATTTATAGCTCTAAATTAGAAGGTTTAATGAAGAAAGTTTCTACTATAAGAATAGAAGGGAAGCCTGGCAGGTGTTGCTCAGTGGTTCAGTATCTACATACAAACTATGAGGTCACAGTTTAATTCCAAGTCAGGGCATATGCCTGGGTTGAGGACTTTGTCCCAGGTGGGGACATGCAGAAGACAGCCAATCAATATCTCTCTTTCCCTCTCCCTTCTTGTCTGAAAACAATAAAAATATATTTTTAAAAAATAATAGAAAGGAATAGCTTCAACCTGATAAAGGACACCTACAAATACCTTATACAGTACCTAACTCATATTTAATGGTGGAAGACTAAATGCTTTTTCTCTAAGATTGGAAATGAAGCAAAAAAAAAGAAATGAAATACAGAAATTAGAATTAAAACTGTCTTTAATTGCAGGCAACATGACCACATGCAGAGAAAATCCTAAGGAATCTACCAAAAAAGTTACCACAATTAAAGTAAATTTAAAAGTCTATTGTCTTCCTATATACATATTTTCTATATATAAATAATTAACTTTTTCCTTCTTTTCCTGTTGATCTTGTTTTGCTTTATTTCACTGCCAACTGTCAACTATTAATTTATCATCCAGCCTCCTCATATATTTACTATTCAAAGCAAAATCTTCCATTAATCATAGCTCAGGAAGAACCTCAAATTACCTGTAGCAGATTGCAAAAATGGCCACTAACTCTTCCCATCCTGTATACACACACCCTTGAAATACGACTTTGAAGTTTTTCTCATTAAGAGCTGGAGTCCATTCTCTTTCCCTTGAATTTGGATGTGGCCATATGATTTACTTCAACAGACCCATTTAATAGATCAGTAAATGTGTCAGAAACAAAGGCTTCAAAAGCACATATGTATTAGAGTTTACAATCTCTTCATGCTCTTTGAAACTCTGTGACCATTATATGAAGAATCCAGATCTAGTCTATTGATGGAAGAGCACATGGGGCTAAAAGGTCATCCCAACTTGGGTCCTCTTGTACCAACCAACCACAACCGAGCTGCCAGTGGAACACAGAGGTAAACCAACTTGTCTCAGACCAAAAGGAATGTCTACCCAACCCAAATTGTGAGAAACAATGCTTGTGTTATGCTACTGAATTTTGGAGTGGTTTAATTCACAGTACTAGCTAACTGATACACATTATTACTGTTCTCATTTCAGTGGTGAAAGCAAATAAGGTGCCCAGAATTCACTTCAACTTCCAGTATACACAGCAGGTTTTGGAAGGCAGACCGTAATGAATAGTAATGATGTATGCATCACGTTAGGTTTTAAAAGATGCATCATCTTTGTTTTTTAGGGATATGTGTAGATATCTTTAGAAGTAAAAATCACATGATGTCTAATTTTGATATAAATTTGGCAATGTAGCAGGATACAAAATTAACACCCAGAAATCTATGGCCTTTTAATGCACCAATAATAAGCTCATAGAAAGAGAATCCCACTTATCATTGCACCAAAAAATTAAGATACCTAGGAATAAACTTAACTAAGGATGTAAAAGACTTGTATTTGGAAAACTACAGGACACTACAAAAAGATAGAGGAAAACATAAACAAATGGAAGAACATACCATGTTCATGAATTGGTAGAATCAACATCATTAAAATGTCCATACTACCCAAAGCAATATACAGATACAATGCAATCCCCATTAAATTAACAAGGGCATATTTCAAAGATCTAGAATTCTCCAAAAATTCATCTGGAATAAAAAAATATCCAAGATAGCCACAGCTATCCCAAGAAAGAAGAACAAAGTTGGAGGGATCACAATACCAGATATCAAGCTATATTATAAGGTCACTGTTCTCAAAATTGCCTGGTACTGGCACAAGAACAGACATATAGACCAATGAAACAGCACAGAGAACCCAGAAATCGATCCAAGCCATTATGCTCAATTAATATTTGACAAAGGAGGCAAGAGCATACAATGGAGTCAAAACAGTTTCTTCAACAAATGGTGCTGGGAAATTTGGTCAGATACATGAAAAAAAAAAATGAAAATAGATCACCAACTTATGCCATACACAAAAACAAACTCAAAATGGATGAGGGACTTAAACTTAAGACAGGAAACCATAAAAATCCTACAAGACTCAATAGGCAGCAAAATAGCAGATATATTTTATAGCAATATCTTTACAGATACAAATCCTAGGACAATGGGAACTAAGGAGAAAATAAATAAATGGGACTACATCAAAATAAAAAGCTTCTGCACAGCAAAAGAAACCATTAACAAAACAACAAGAAAGCCCACTGCATGGGAGAACCTATTTGCCAATGATATTTTGATAAGGGATTTATCTCCAAAATTTACAGAGAACTCATACAACTTACGAAAGGAAGATAAACAATCCAATCAAAAAATGGGCAAAGTATCTAATAGACACTTTTCGAAAGAGGACATACAGAAGGCCCAGAGACATATGAACAAATGCTTAATGTCACTAATCATCCAAGAGATGTAAATCAAAGCAACAATGAGATACCATCTCACACCTGTCAGAATAGCTATCATCAACAAACAACAAGTGCTGGTGAGGAAGTGGAGAAAAAGGAACCCTTGTGCACTGCTGGTGGGAATGCAGACTGGTGCAGCCACTGTGGAAGATAGTATGGAATTTCCTCAAAAAGTTAAAAATGAGCTCCTATTTGACCCAGTGATCCTACTTCTAGGACTATATTCCAAGAAATCAGAAACACCAATCAGAAAGGACATATGCACCCCTATGTTCATAGTAGCACAAATTACAATGGCTAAGATTTGGAAATAGTCTAAGTGCCCATCAGCAGATGAGTAGATTAAAAAACCTTGATATGGCAACACAATGGAATGCTATGCCACTATAAAAAAGAAGGAACTGTTACCATTTGCAACAGCATGGATGGAACTGTAGAGCATTATGGTATGCGAAATAAGCCAGTCAGAGAAAGATAAAAATATCACATGATCTCACTCATATGCGGGATATAATGATCAACATAATTTGATGAACAAGAATAGATCCAGAGACAAATGGTGGGGAGTGGGTGGTTAGAGAGCAACCAAAAAACTTGTATGCATGCATGTAATATAACCAATGGTTACAGGCACTGGGGCAGTGGGGGTTTGCCCAGAGTGGGAATGGCTGGGGGGGGGGGGGGGGAGAGACATCAATTGGGGGAAAAGAAGACATATGTAATACTTTAGACAATAATAATAAAATAAGAATAGATAAAGCATGACATAATGTTGACAATTATTGAATATGGTGTATGGATAGAGGGCATATTCATCTGCTAAGGCTGCCTTAACAAAAACCAGAATGGGTGGCTTAAATAAAATATAATTATTTTCTTACAATTCTGAAGGCCAGAAGTCTGAGATCAGGTGCCAGCCTGGTAGATTTCTGGTGAGAGCTTTCTTCCTGGCCTGCAGATGGCTGCTTGCTGTGTCCTTACATGGCCTTCCTTGGTGTGTGCCTGTAGAGAAAGATTTCTCTCTTCCTCCCTTTCTAAAGCGAACAATCTTAAGGCATTAAGACTCCAACTCATATAATCTGAATCACCTTTGACAAGCTCTAATCTAAATACACAGTGACATTGGGGACCATGGCTTCCCATATGAATTCAGGGTGAGGGAACAACCCAATTCAGGGGGAATTCATACTATAATTTCTCAAATTTTACCCTTGAAAATGATCATAAAATTTAAAAGATGCAACTGTATTTTGTCCCTATTGTCTGTTTATACTTTATTCAGTGAAAGACAAAAGTTCTCCCAAGAAGAAAATTCTGGAAGGCTCTATGGCCCCTTTATACCATTAAAAATTCTTAATTAGAAATCCCAGTTCAAGATCATAAAGCTGTAAGCTTGCTTTAATGTCCAATCTTCTACTCTCTTCCCAGAACAACTATACTTCAAAGCCTAAAATTGGAAAGTGGTGATGGTCAGCTCTCTATTTCTGCATATTGTTTTCCTCATGTATCTGAAGGACAAGTTCTATCCAAATGGACAGGTTGGAGAAAAAAAACAAGAAACATTGTCCTTGAATTGGAACTGTCATATGTTGGTCTCTGGGCCCTACTCTACTGCACTTGCTCTGTTATGCATACTTTGCTTGACACAGATGGATGCTCATCCTTAAGAACAGGAAGTCAATGGCAAACCTCTAGACTCTTCCTGGTGAGACCTCCTTGCTCCTACAAAGACCACTGTTGTATAGGCCTCACAAAAAACTCTTCTGTGAGATTCTTATCTAGTCGGTGGAAAATACTCATCCATCCTTCTTCCCACATTCTGTGATGTAGGCCAACCTACATCACAGCAACAGATCCGAGCTGTCACCAAAGCATTAGCCTATATATTAGTTAATTACAACAAAGAACCATACACTTATTTTTTTATAGTAATAGAGGTCAGAAGTCCAAAATCTTTCACTGGGTGAAAATTAAGTTTTTGCTAGGGCTGTGTTGCTTCGGAAGGCTCTGAAGAAATAGAGAACAGCCGTCCTTGCCCTTTCCTAGAGGAAGATTCTGCCCATGGCTCTGATCTCTGCTTCCACCACATCTCTGATTCTGACCCTCCTGCTTCCCTTTCAAAAAGATCCTTGTAATTTCACTGGGCCCACCCGTTTACCCACGGTAACCTCATCTCAAGATCCGTAACGTAATCACATTCACAAAGTCCTGCTTGCCAAGTGAGGTCACTTATTCACTGGCTCCATGGATTATGAAGCAGGTGTCTTTGGAGGACCATTGTTTCATCTATTACATCCTGTCTTTTCCTATATTTCCTGAAGGTAAGGGTGAATTGGACCTCCAGTCTCCTTAGTAGTGTCCCTGCCACCATGATGGAAGAAAAGGAAGGGAATTCCACTCCTTTCTCATGGCTACTGGCCACAGCTCCTCCTAAGGTCTCTGTTCTCCAGGCTCCTTCCCAAGTCTATCTGACCTCTTCGACCCTGAACATGCCAGGTGGGCATAGGGCTGTGGAACAACTTCCTCTACACTTATTTTATTAAATTGGCATCTGATGCTCTCATTCTGTTTGGAATCCAATTATTCATAGAATTGACACTTTAGTTGAAACGGAGGCAGGGGAGTTCCATTCTAACACCCTGTCTATAACTATTTCCTTAAAGTATAAATATGAAATTATAAATAGATCTTCATGAATAATTAACTTAAGTATGTATTCTATTTTGTGGCAGAAAAAAATGTATTTGATGAGTCAAAAAACTTCACTATGAATATAAATTGGTAATCCTCAATGGAATATGAAAATATTTCAAGAATATTTTTCTTCTGAAAAGCGTTGCAGTCAGTTATGGTATATTGGTGCTTCTTGAATAACTACCACTCAACCAATCTTCTGTTCATATCAAAAAGAGTAATTTTGGCTGAAGAGCAATCCTCACCTCCAAAATATTAAATATGGCATGTGATTTTGGTATACTATTTACTGCCCCCCAAAATGTCCTTTTCTTTTTAAACTCTCTCTAGCGGTGCGATGGTTAAAATCACTTATAAAACCAACAAAATAATGGTGTCAAAATTGTATTTACATTATCAGATATTTTTTACTCAAATCATGAGAATAAATTAGAATGTTTATCCAAAAATGGATCAATAGCATTTACTTGTCAGAACTGAACTATTTCTTCCATCAACACAGCGATGTCTAATCTCTGAGAACATGCAAAAAAAAATAAAAATAAAAAATGAGATGAAGACTCTACTGGCATATTTATTTGAACTCATAGTATGTAAGTAACAGAAAACAGCAGCTTTCACAAATAATAATAATAATAATAATAATAAGGTGGGTGATTGGGGAGATTCAATGATAGGATATGTGTCACAGAATTCACAGATAGAAAATGTAAGAAGACTTCAGACATTTCTAAAGCCAGGCACTCAAAAGCATTTAACACTGTTTCTTGCCTCCAATCCCTCTGGTTCTCTACATCCTTCTCTCTGGCTGTAGAGTTACGTGGCAGAATACATGACAGGCCTGAAAATCCTGAGTCTTTAAATTACCAATCAAGTGACTAAAAGAGACTGTTGAGTTCAAATTCTGAGGGAATATTTTCAGGAAGGGACATTTATTACTTCCTGTGGAGAAGTAGGAAAAAAAAAATAGAGGAAGACGTTCTTTCCTTATGAGGTACTGACCTATGGGTCAAGAAACAGGTTCAACATTGGAAGGATGCATTGCAAAATAACAGAGCAAAATTAAATAACAAAATAACTATGCACTCCACTTTCTATTAGTTTTTCTTCGTCGTCTTTAGTAACCATCATCCTGCACATACGCTTCAACTCACCAGGAACTCCTGGCCAGGCAGTGGTCCAGGCTACAAGGGGCACATCCATCCATCTGGTTGCCTTGTTTCCCCCACCAAAAAGAATGTCTCTAAAACTCACACCTGATGAAAGCCTTAACTAGAACAACCAGTTTCCTTCCTTATTTCAAAACAAAACGATTTATTCCTAGTGCAGTAACCTAATGGAAAGAACCCTTATACTCCAATGGGCGATCCTGTGGTGTCTGTGAGAATTACTCTGGGAAAATAAGCAGGAAATCAGATTTTGACGTTTATTAATGCAAGCTTGACTCTTAGCATTTCTTGAATGTAAATTTTTGAATCTGATCCAATTTAAAAATCGGCTGTTGGCAATTACAGATCCACACGCAATGCACTATACATGATGTATTATAGAATGTTACACTTGAAACCCATATGATTTTATTAACCAATGTCACCCCAATAAATAAATTAAAAAAAAAAAAGCCAACAGATCTAAGCTGTCCCATCTTTTCAGGCATATCAGAGGGACAGGATGCACAAAGAAGTCAGGGCAGACCCCATCCACCTTTCCGGAGAGTTCCAGGAATGGACCACAGTGAGACGGGACTGCAGATGGACAAGGACTGTCCTGCACTGATGATCAATGTTAACTTTTGGATGAGACCTGCTTCTATCTTTGCAATGGACCTTAAAAATCAGTACATTAGCATGAACCTCAGGAATTTCCTCTCTTTAAGAACAAAATAATAATCAACATAACAGCAGTATTAAAGAATTCAGAATAAGCCGAAACCTGTTTGGCTCAGTGGTACAGCGTCGGTCTGCGGACTGAAGGGTCGCAGGTTTGATTCCGGTCAAGGGCATGTACCTGGGTTGTGGGCACATCCCCAGTAGAGGGTGTGCAAGAGGCAGCTGGTCGATGTTTCTCTTCATCGACGTTTCTAGCTCTCTATATCTCTCTCTTCCTCCCTGTAAAAAATCAATAAAATATATATTTTTAAAAAAAGAATCCAGAATAAGTGAATGTGGACCTTGTATGGTAAGCTCTTCATTTACATTCAAAAATCATAAGCTAAGAGAAGGGAAAAAAAAAAGACTAAGAAACTTAAACCCGAACATAAACCATGGAAAAGCCACAAGAGTGGTAATAATATTAATAGGATCCAATTAATATGGCAAAAGTAATGAAATTTAGAAAGACCTTTTTAGAAACATTCTGTGAGCTTTTAAAAAACTTGTAGCATTCAAATTAATATTTTTATAAAAACAGTAATCTAAAAGCCCTTGGATTTATATGCCATAATTGGTGGAGCTAATCATGTAAACATCTGATAACCAACCTAAGTATATATCTCATTAAACTATCCCAATGTATAAAGGCATCAAAAAAAGAATCCGATGCTTCTATTGTAAAATATAAAAATGTCAGATAGACACAATGACCAACACCTATTTATTGTATTAAATACACATCTGAAATGTTAAGTCGGTACTACAGATTTCAAGAAATTACATTCCAGGCCAAAATGTCCTGCTCATAGTCTGACAAAAACAATGCTTTTGAGGTTTTCATCCTTTTCTCTCTTTCTCTCTCTCCCTCTCTCTCTCTCTCTCTTTCTCTCTCTCTCTCTCTGTCTCTCTTTTTCATAAAAAAGCAACAACTGGGGCATATAAAAGAACTACCATCCAAAACTCTGAAGTTGATTCAAAATTCTTCTGAGTCCCTAAGGTGGCTGTAAACAGTTTATCTGCACTTGTCCACAGCTCCAAGGAATGTGACTCCGGGCGTGGACCTGGCTCTCTCTCTCTCTCTCTGCCCAGCAGGCCCAGCACCGCTACACAGTCGTTTCGTGCTTCCAGAGCCCGGTCCTCACGTTGCCAGTGCCGTCCGCGCCCAGCGAGGGCCCTTCCTGGCCGCCGCCGCCGCCGCTGCTTTTGATGGGTCCGTTCTGGGTGGCCAAGTTGAGGCCGTAAGACTTCTGCTGACTGTCAAGTTCAACGGCAGCCGCCTTCCTGAAGGCATCCTTCTTACCGCTGCTCCCAGGCACGGCCTTGTCCACGTTGCGGCTGCTTTTGGGGAGCGTGCTGGCCGCGTCGCTGCTGTCCTGCTGGGGCGGGTTGCACTGCCGCTCCCTGTGGGCCAGGTAGGCCCTGCGGCTCCTGGCGTGGCCCTCGCCGCCGGCGCCCCGGCTCTTGGGCAGGCCGTTCTGCACGCTGCCCTCCACGCTCGTGGGCACATCATAGGCGTACTCCCGCAGCACCGTCAGCCGGCTGGCCCGGTGCCCCTTGCTCCTGTTCTTGTGATGCCGGCCCGGGTGCACGTTGGCCCGGAACTGGACCTCGAGGGGCGCCACGTGCATCTTGATGTCGTTGTCCACCGAGTGCTCCGTCAGGCTGTTGTCCAGCTGCGGGGCGGCGTTAGCGGGCAGCGCGTTGGCATGATGGCCCTGGGCCGCCGCCGCCTGCAGGTTGGTCAGCTTGCAGCCCTGGGATGAGTTCTTGAAGCTGGACGCGCTCTTGTTGGTGCACGAGGAGGACTCGGCGGTGGTGCTGCCGCCGTGGGTGCACTTGGGGGCCTCGCCGTTGGTGCCGCTGCCGCCGCAGGAGCCGGCGGGGGGCTGCACGTTGACCTGCACCGAGTAGGCGCTGCGGCCCGGACAGCAGGTCAGGATCCAGGCGAGCCGCACGTCCTCGCGGGTCACGCAGTGGTGCACCACGAGGAAGGCGCCGAGGCTCAGGCACGTGGCCCCGAAGAAGAAGCTGAACACCAGGTCCAAGGGGTAAGGCAGGGCGACCGCCAGCGCCCCGCACAGCCACAGGGCGGCGTAGAGGAGCAGGGCCAGGCCGGCGCCCAGCAGCTGTGCCTGGAACGAGTGCTCGTTCTCCAGCGCCGACGCGGAGATCAGGGACAGGGACATGGAGTCCTGCTGGGCCGCTTCGCCCACGCCCACGCCGCCGTTCTCGGTGGCCGCCAGCCTCTGCTGCTCCTCGGCGGCGGGCTCCTTCAGCTCGTACTTGCGCTCGGGGTGCCTTTTCAGCTGGATGAAGATGCAGAGGAAGTACATGCAGTTCACGAAGGCGATGAAGCCGGCGGGCCCGTAGAAGGCTCCCAGGGACGGTTCCCAGGCCATCCAGCAGCTAGGAGAGAAAAGGGAGAGCCAGCTCAGGGGCTGCGGATGTCAGCAAAGGGGTTGGCGAAATGGCAATGAACTTGAATGAAAGCACGGGGCCGGGGCAGGTGCATGGAGAGCGCACACTACTCACTAGGGCGCGCTGGGCCGGCTGCCGTAGTTCTTGATGTTGGCTGCCGCCGTGATCCCACAGACGATGATGGGGATGCCGCCTCCGATCAGGTAGAACCTGGGAGGAGGAATCAAAGAGGTCACAGGTCATCATCCCGTTAAATTAAGGTGGACACATCTTATCACTGCACCAGCCACTCCTTAAAGACTGTTATTTCCATTGCACAGGAAGCTGCAGGTTAACTTTCAGAGGCTGCTGTGTGAGCAATAATGTGTTTTAAAAAAATGTTTTGATTTCCTTTTTTCAAAGCACCAGGTCCACCAAGTTTCCCAGTGGAGGAAAGCTGGTCCTGTTCTGCCACCTTGTGGACAGACATGGTAACACAGCTACAGCACAGAGGGAGGGTTTTAGTCCATACTTTTTCTTTGAAGGGGAACCATTTTTTGTTTGTTTGTTTGTTTTTTTAATATATTTTATTGATTTTTTACAGAGAGGAAGGGAGAGAGACAGAGAGCCAGAAACGTCGATGAGAGAGAAACATCGACCAGCTGCCTCCTGCACAACCCCTACCGGGAATGTGCCCGCAGCCAACGTACATGCCCTTGACCCGAATCGAACCCGGGACCTTTCAGTCTGCAGACCGACGCTCTACCACTGAGCCAAACTGGTTTCGGCCCATTGTTTTTTTTAATTGTTGTTTTGTTTTTTAGGTTCAGCTGGTGAACCGGAGAGTTGGTCCATTAAAAAATGGACTTGAAGATCTCCCTGTGCCATAGTGCAGCCAAATCACAGAATGACAATTTATTTATTTATTTAAAATATATTTTTATTTATTTCGGAGAGGAAGGAAGAGATTAGAAACATTAATGACGAGAGAGAATTATTGAGTGGCTGCCTCCTGCATGCCCCACACTGAGGATGGAGCCCACAACCCGGTCATGTGTCCTGACCTGGAATTAAACCGTGACCTCCTGGTTCACAGGCCAACCACTGTGCCATGCTGGTCAGGCTAAATTATTTATTAACTAGAGGCCCAGTGTGTGAAATTCGTGCACTGGTAGGTCTCTAGTGTCTGCCATCCCAGCCAGGCCTCCCTCCCTTCCCCTGGCCAGCCCTGTCCCCTGGTGGAACTCCCAGACAATTTGCATCGAGGGGACAATTTTCATGCTATGCTTTTTAAAAAATTTTTATTATTATTTTTAAAAATATATTTTATTGACTTTTTACAGAGAGGAAGGGAGAGAGATAGAGAGCTAGAAACATTGATGAGAGAGAAACATCCATCAGCTGCCTCCTGCACACTCCCCACTGGGGATGTGCCTGCAACCAAGGTACATGCCCTTGAATGGAATCGAACCTGGGACTTGAGTCTGCAGGGTGATGCTCTATCCATTGAGCCAAACCAGTTTCGTCCATACTATGCTTTTATTATATAGGACTAGAGGCCCGATGCATGAATCCTGCAAGAATGGGCCTTCCTTCCCCTGGCTGCCAGCACTGCCTTTGTTCAGGCCAGAGATGCTTTTTTGGCCATTGCTCCAGCCCACAGCCACCTTTCTATCTTCGCTCTGGCCTGGAGTCACCTTTCCACCTTCCCAAGATACCACTCGGCGCTTGTGCATGCAAATTAATTCACAATCTTTGTTGGGTTAACTTGCATACTCACTCCTGATTGGCTGGTGGGTGTCGCAAATGTACAATCAATTTGCATCTTTCTCTTTTATTAGTGTAGATGTCCAGCTAAGCCTGTGTTTCCAGGACAATCCAGTGGTGTGCATGCTTATTCCCAGTCAACTGAGAGTAGGCTACAAAGGTCCCTGGATCCCAGCAGCCCCGTCATCTGGCCCCTCCTGGCCCCTCTCCCTCAGACTAGCTGAGGAGGGCAGGACAGAGGACGGTGCACTAAGAACTGAGGGGGACAGTGTTGCTGAGCGTAGGTGCACACCTTCTTTTTACGGTCCCAGCTTCTCTGAGCTCACTGAAAAGAAAAACGGGCAATGTTCCGCCCAGGCTGGTATCCCTGGGCACAGTCAGACTCTTAATTCTGCATTGGCCACTTCCTGGACACAGCCCCCAAACCGAATTGGCTGGATAAAGGCAATACTCATGATCCATTTCTCTGTTTCCTGGTCATGTTCACAGGTATTAAAACCCTTCAATATAATATTAATTAGTGTTGCTGAAAAAGATAGCTAATTATGCTATGAAACCATAACCCTGTCTTCTACTTCACACATTAGAAAGAGGCCAACACTGGAGATCCTCTCCCTTCCTGCTATGCTAATTCCCAACAATTCTTCCCTGAGGAGGAGGTGCCCTTTCCCTCCCACTGCCAGGACTTCCTGTTATCAACAAACCCTTATTTTGCAGCTTTAAATCTTCTCCACTGCCTCCTACTCCCAGTCTAAACATTTGCATTCACGTTTTCTCCTCTTCTAAAACTTGCCTTGGCCTACCACCTCCTTTCTCTCTCCCGTCAGTGACAAACTCCTGGAAATAATACCATCATCATTTGCTTCACCTTTCTCACCTTATTGTGAGGCTGTTCCCATGTATATGCTACTGAAACTGCCACTTCAGGAGTCAGGAGACTCAGGGACCTCTGGCCCACCTCTAGGGGCCAGGCTGGTGGGGCTTCCTCGGGCTCAAGGTCATGGGGAAGGAGGAGCTTGCACTGTCTAAAGGTAAAGAGGTACCTTCGGGTCATTCAGGGACCACATCAGCTTTAGAGGCCAAGCTACCTTTTACTTACAAAGGCAACAGCTGCTTGAGGACAGGATCCCCGTCTCTTAGCCAAACACCTTTCCGCAGTTCTTGTGATGCAAGTGACAGGGACGCTAGAGCCCTTACTCTCTAATCTGACTCTGGCAGGGCATGCTGCTGCCCTCATTGTCCTGGGCCACTCTTCCCAAATCTTCTATGCTCTTAGTGCTTTCAATTCTTTCATTTCTTTTTTTTAATTTTTAGAGATTGAAATATCAATGATGAGAGAGACATCCATTGCTGCCTCCTGCACACCCACAACTGGGCATCGAATCTGCAACCTGGGCTTGTGCCCTGACTGGGAATTGAGCTGGATACTCAACCACTGAGCCACACTGGCCAGACCTTTTTAACTACCCCCCTATGGCTATCAGAATATGTTTACTTATTTTTTACATTTTCTTTTAAAATTACATTTATCGGGATGATGTTAATAACATTATATAGGTTTCAAGTGTCCATTCCCACAATAGGTGACTCTTCATCCCTTAATTTCCCAGGGTCTGTCTATTAAACAGCCCTGGTCCGGGAATCATTCTCTTGTCAGCTAACTTCTCCCTGGGGGTCCTATCACAGCACCACACAGGTAAACGCCCCCCTCCCATCTATAGCACATCCAGCTCCTCTTCTCTGCTGAGCACCAGACTTCCAGAAACCTCACGTTCCATGAGAAAGCAGCGGTGAGCCACCTTCCCTTGCATACCACTCCACCCGTCACACCCCTCCCCCATCCACTCTCTTACATGACTTCCTCACTTGACGGAAGTGCCACCTGTTGGCAGCCTCACTCACTGAAGTAGACATTTGCAGCCATCTTTGTCATCTCCTCCTCCCGCACCTCTCAAATCTAGGATGTCATCAACCCTAGAGAAGCTGCCTGGAGTCTCTTGAACAGATGACCTCTCTAATTTCAATGTCACCGTTGTCACCATTCTTGTTTCAGCCACCAGGGGACCCCCTAATGCCCTTGGTGGACTTCTTCATTCTCAGGCATTCCAATTTTCACAGAGTGGCCAGATTATGATGATCTCTGAACACATAATAATCTGGCCACTCAGTATATATCCTATATAATAAAAGGCTAATATGCAAATTGTCCCCTCGACTAGAAGTTCGACTGGCAGGCAGGCCAGCCAACTACCCATGTCTCCTCTCCCTGGCCAGAATGGCTGGACTCCACCCATGCATGAATTCATGCACCCGGCCTCTAATATACAGCACACACACACACACACACACACACACACTCACTCTGAGTGGCCAGATTATTATGCGTTCAGAGATCATGATAATCTGGCCACTCAGTGTATATTCCAGATAATACATGGTCCTTCTAAAAAGCCACCTAGTCAGGCTCTGAACCTTTGGTTGAAAACCCTCAGTGCTGCCCACCCTGCTCCTCTCCACCGTTCACCAGGCCTGTAGCCACAGTGCGTTCCTCAGGTCCCTGGGCTCACCACCGAATCCTGGATCTGAAGTGCCACCCCACCCTCTGCTCTAGTCACTCCTGAAGGTTCATGCCAGCGGTCTAACCATTAATAAGAGCCCCCAGGCCCTTGCTCACAGCTGCTTGGTTTGCAATTTCAGAAAATACACCTCCAAGGCAGGTTTTTTTGTTGTTGCCATTAATCCTCACCAGAGGATGTATTTTTCCATTGAGAAAGAATGGAAAGGAGAGAGGGGGAGAGAAAGAAGCATCAATGTGAGAGAGGTACGTGTCCTTGACCAGGAAATGAACCAGCGACCCTTCGGTTTTCAGGCCAACCACTAAGACAGGGCTCCGCAGCCGTTCTAAACTGTCACCAGTCAGTCCCTCTCATGCTTGTCTCCTCCAAGACTATAAGCTCCTTGAGGTGGGAGGGTTTCTCTCAGTCACATGCAAACCCGGCACTTAACAATGTCAGAGACATGGATCAATTTTCACTCATCATGCATGATGACCCATGACAACTTTTTTATGATAATGAGTAATAAAGGCATAACTCCAACACTATTTTGTCTTTTGCAGAGGATAGTAAAATCTTGAGTGGAGTAAAACCTGCGACCTGACCCAGGAAAATAAAACCAGCTACCATTTACCCATTAACTCATTTCTTCCGCACAACAGCTCTGCTTTGCAATCATCCCCACATTATAGCTGAGCCAGAAAGGCCCGGAGAGGGTGAGAACTTCATAAAGGACTCCCTTGGCTGGAAGGGGCCCAGCCCCTACTCAAACTCAGGAAGCCCAGCCTCCAAGCCCATCCTTCCACTTTCCAACCTTCACTCAGCTATGCTGTTATGACGGCGCTTCATGGAACGTAGCGGTTCATGCTGTTCGGTAAACGGAGGTGTCGGTACCTGAGCATCGGTCTGGGGGGCGGAGGCAGTTCATCGGGGTCCTGGCATCTTTTCGCTTTCCTCGTGACCTGCTTATAGATGTTGCGAGCCGTCACCCCCACCCACAGCACCGTGGCTAGGGTGGAATAATGAAGGAGAATTCCAACCTGGAAAGGAGATTGAAACACACACATCAACTAAAAGGGAAAAAAAAAATGCTCCCCCATTCAGTCATAAAGCATAGTAGCTGCTAGCAAGATCTATCAAAATGATTGGTGAGTAGCTTCCAAAAATCTGGTTCAAAAACAGCATGAAGGTGAGTTCTCATGGTCGACTCCTGTGCCTGCTAATGAGACTAAGAAAGCCCTCTAACTGCCCATAGGAGAGGATTAGGTCTGACAGCATTCTAACAGCTGGATCAAGGATGCCACAGACTACACCTGATACCCAAGGTGACCCTTAATGCACCCCGAAACTGGTTACTGGACAACTATACATCAAAGGCATGCTTCTCAGAGATGCAATGTCATAAATTAGAGTTCGGTGTGTGAAGCCCATTTTAAGGAGTAATAGAGAGGGCAAGGTCACTAACTAGAGGGCAAGGTCACTAACCAGAGGGCAAAGTCCCAGCACACAAAATAAGCTTTCGAGTAAGAGACCCCAGTTCTAATTCAGAGCTTTTGTACATAACTGTGGTGGTGGGAGAGCAGTATTGCATACTGCTGGTTAGGAGGATGCGGTCTGGAGTCAAAACCTTTTGCCCGATCCTCCCCTTCTCTGCCCTGACACTGCAGCAAGTCACATGACATCTCAAGCACTGTTTTCCTCATTTGTAAACTGAGAATAACATAAAAGTACTGTGAGGTTTCCATTCAATGCCACAGAAAGCATTGAACACCCTGCTGGGCACATGAGAGCAACCAGCAAAAGAAAAGTTCTGTGTTTGTGTTATTATTTATTAGGGATGTGTCTTTAAGAAAATGCTACTTGTCTGAAAGTAACTTCCCTCTCTTGAACGTGGGGGGATTATCAAAACCATCTCTAGGGTTTTTATAGGGATTGAATGAGAAATATCTAGAACATAGTAAGTGTTCAACTAAAGGGTAGATAACTGGCCCAGCCAATGTGGCTCAGTAGCTGAGCACTGACCTAATACCAGAAGGTCACAGTTGGAACCCCAGTCAGGGCACATGCCTGGGTTGCAGACTTGCTCCTCAGTAGGAGAAGTGCAGGAGGCAGTGGATCAAAGATTCTCTTTTATCTTTGATATTTCTCTTTCCCTTTTTCTCTTATATCAATTAAAAAATACATATTTTAAAAAAGTGGATAAAATATGTAAATTATTACACTGTTTCTTCAAGGGAGATAATGCGAGACATGTTTATCATATGACCTGAGTTTGAACCAACCCTGATTAAGGATACAATTCTAAATGAAGATTTATATGAGGCTAAGAGAGTTTTAAAATCTATTTGAAGAGAAACAAATGCAAGTGTCATTGAAGCACCAAGGACATAATTCAGCTTCCTTATCAGACTAATTACTCACTATCTCTTTGATCATTTCTTCTTATATAACTATTACAGATACAATCCTATTACTAACAATCTCCAAGGAAAAACAAATTTTTTCATTCCAAAAGGATGGCTCTCCAATCTCAAGAAAATCAACTTGATTGACATTATCGAACCCAGGTTAATAATAGGAGCGTTTAGACCGCTGCCCAAAGTTCCTTTTACTGAAAGCCCTGCTGCAGGTGACACTTGGAGACATGCAAGCTCAGGGATTATTTTTCAGGCCAACAAACTAGGGTTGTCAGTGTCCTTGCGAGGACTGTGAACGTGCTGAGGGTGGGCCCAGCATGGCCAGAGGAGAAAAGTCAGCTATAGTCCTCCTTGGGAGCAAAGTGGCTCCTTGGAGTAGGTTGGCTTCACTGACTGCATTGTAAAAGCAACACTTACAGACAGAAGTGGAATGAAAAGCATAACATGGTGCTCTGAGTTATGGGAGTCCCTCCCTCTCCCCTATATTGCAAGTAAAAACAGTGTAAGTGAATTTGGTCCACAGGAACCAACACCTTCAAGACAAATCGCTGACACTGACAGAATGACAGGAGCTACTGTTGCTGGAGTTTTCTCTGGTGCAGAGATCGGAAGAATGAGACTGTCAAGTAATAAAGGTTGTAAAATAATAAGTTAAAAAACAGAAGTTAAAAAGATCTTCAACCCAGGGGGGGAAAGATGGTAACCTCTTTTTTACTGACGTATAATTGACATACAATATCCTATTTGTTTCAGGTATACATGCCAGTGATTTGATAATTTATACACATTAGTAAATGATCCCCCCCAATAAATCTAGTTAGCATATTCTTCTGTACAGAGTTATTATAGCATTCACTACATTCTCTGTACTGTACCTTACATCCTCATGGCTTACTTATTTGATACCTGAACATTTTTACCTCTTCATCCCCTTCACCTATGTTCACTGCCCCCAAACCCCTTCCCTCTCTAGTAATTACCTGTATGTTTCCTTAAAATTTCTAAAATTTGTATGGAAGCAGAAAAGACCCTGAATAACCATGGCAATCTTGAGAAAGACAAGCAAACCCGGAGGTATCACTATCCCTAATTTCAAACTATACTGCAACACTAGAGTAATCAAAACAGTATGGTACTGGGATAGAAACCAACATATAGATCTATGGAACTGAACAGAGAGCCCAGGGATAAACCTATGTCTATCTGGTCAATTAATCTAGGACAACGGAGGCAAAAATATACTGTGGGGAAAAGACTGTCTATTCAACGAATGGTGTTAGGAAAACTGATAGCTTCATACAAAAAAAATTAAGCCTGGCCATTATCTTATACCACATACAGAACTTCAAAATGGAGTAGTGGTATAAGTAGTGGAATGCAAGACCTGAACCCACAAACCTTCTAAGAGAAAATACAGGCTGCAAGCAGTTTCCTAACTGTCTGAGCAACCAGTCTTGTCAGCCAAGAGCAACAAAAGCAAAACCGCACAGATGAGACCACACCGAACTAAACAACCTTTGCCAGGAGGCAAACCATCAACAACACACAAGGCACCTCCTCAATGGGAGGAGATATGTGCAAGTTCTACATTAATCACAGGTTCATTTCCGAACTATATAAAGAACTCACACAATTTAGTATAAAAAAAACAACAACCAACCAATTAAAAAATGGGCAGAGGACTTGAACAGACCTTTCCCCAAAGAAGACATGCGGATAGCCAATGGTACAGGAGAAGATGCTCCACATCACCAATCACAGGTGGAATGTGAATCAGAATCACAGTGAAATAGTGCCTCACATTTGTGGAAAATGGCTGTTCTCAAAAAGACAATAAAATAACAAGTGCTGGCAAGAATGTGGAGAAATAAAACGCTCAGACACTGTTAGTAGGAATACAAACTGGTGCAACCACTATGGAAAACAGTATACGTTTCCTCAAAAAAATTAAAACTACTATACTACTGTAGACTACTATACCTCAAAACTACTATACTATATGACCCAACAATTCCACTTCCGGGTGTTTATTCAATGAAAATGAAAACACTAATTTGAAGAGATTTGTGCATCCCTGTATTCACTCCACATTATTTACAATAACCAAGATATGAAAGTAACCTAAGTGTCCATCAATAGATGAATGGATAAAGATGTGTGTGAGGGGGGAGAATTATTGTACTCTAGTAATATTGAAATATATGCAATTCAATATATACATATACATATACATATACCCAATGTAATATTCAGAGGAAGACAAATACTGTATGATTTCACTGATATGTGGAATCTAAAAAATAAAATAAACTTGCCCTCATCCCCCTGCCCCCAATGTCAAGTGCTGGGGAATAGGGGAGGCCAGGGGGAGGTCAGTGGGGGAGGGGGGGGGAAACAGAGACATATGTACTACTATTTGTAATACCTTAAACAATAAAATTTTAAAAAATAAATGAAGCCAAAACTGGTTTGGCTCAGTGGAGAGAGCGTCGGCCTGCAGACTGAAAGGTCCCAGGTTGGATTCCAGTCAAGGGCATGTACCTTGGTTGTGGGCACATCCCCAGTAGGGGGTGTGCAGAAGGCAGCTGATCCATGTTTCTCTCTCATCGCTGTTTCTAGCTTTCTATCCCTTCCCCTTTCTCTTAAAAAATCAATAAAATATATTTAAAATAAATAAATAAATAAAATAAAATATAAAAGGAACAAATTAAACAAAAAACAAAAACCAAACTTACCAACACAGGAGAATTTTAGATCTAAGAGGGAAAACTCAACATAATTGAGTTTAACTGATCCAGGTGACAGTGAAAGAAACTTTGAGTCAGAGGAGGAGACAGGCTCCCACTAGCACAGTGGCTTGGCGGGGTGAGCCCGAGGGTGGGGGCAGAGCTGGGACACCTGCCCCGGGCCCTGACCTCCAGCCCCTGGCATTTCCCTCCTCTGGCCAGGACCACGTGAAGCGGCAGCCATGGGGGAGCAGAGATGGGACTGGCTGGGCGGAGCCTCCAGGAACCCCTGACAAAGGCAGGGCGGGGTGGGGGCCAGGCTCTAGTTGTTCAGTTAAACAATTATGACCAATAATGGAATTTTAGCCATTTGATGTCAAGTAAGCAAATCACCAAGCATTCCACAGTAAGCAGAAGAGAACAGGAAATGAGATCTAGTAGAGAGAAGATTCTTAGCTTTTGGAATGAGGTGCTTCTCATTGTATTCCCCGTCAGATATCCACCTACACTTCAAATACATTTCACTATCACATTCTCTTCCAAATAAACCAGAAATACAAATGAAAAGTTTGTAAATGCTTTGGCAATAGGTAATCTAATTCATAGTCTTTGTAAATGATATTAAATGCAACAGATGATCACTTAGGACATCAATTTCTAAAGCTGCAAAATGGATGTTAATTCATTATCCTAAAGAACTGTACTGAATATATAGGTATATAACAATAAGCTCTCTTACACTGGATATCAGAAATAGTAACAATCATTTTTTTAACCACCAAAACCCCTAAGATATTGCAGCGTGCATAGCAAACGTGCAAAAGCGATGTTTAATATTCACATAATCATATATGAATACTTACAAAAATTAAAATACTAACAGCTTCCACTATTGAACGCTTGCTATGTGCCTAACAATGTATTAGACAATTATGTACATGCTTCCATTTTATACTCCCAGCACCACCATTCAGTTAGTCATAATGACCTTGAGTTACAGACAAGGAGGCTGAGTCTGAAAGACGTTCAATCATTTACCCACCAGAGGTCACAGGGTCAGAGGCAGGACCACCATTCAAACCCAAGCCTGGTGGTACCCAGAGCCCGCACCCCTGCCTTTATGCTGTGCTGGTCCTCACTGAACAGGAAGCACAGGATGGGACTGAGGGATGCCTAGAGTCAGAGACTGGCATTTAATCTATGCCTCTGCCACCCAATAGACCCAGGATTTGGGGAAAGCTAGTTCAATCTCTTAAGACTTTACTTCTGTACTTATAAAATATAATAGAGGCCCGATGCACAAAATTCGAGCAAAAGTAGGCCTTCCTTCCCCCTGCTGCCAGCACTGGTTTCCCTCAGGTCATGGCAGGTACCTGGGACCTGGGCTTCCCTTGCAGCCCTGGCTTCGCCCAGAAGGTCATCCAGAAGGCCGTCTGGTCTAATTAGCATATTATGCTTTTATTATTATAGATGAGCAAGAAGTGTGTTCTAGTGTTAATATCTGAAAGTTAAGATAACACATTTGCAGCAGTTGGCAAGTGGAAAGCTCGTACTATTTCCTGACTAAACCTCTCCCAATGCACCACCCATGCCATTGCAGCAGTTTGCTGGATAACAGATAGGAAAGGACACCTCGAAGGTCAGCTGGTTGTTACATGTAACTTTAGTTGATTAAATCATGAAGTGGTAGAGCAACAAGGTCACTTAAATGAGCCCCAGCCAAATCCTTTCACTGCAAGCTAAGGAAACCAGGGACCAGAAAATTAACGATGAAGCAATTATTTGGTGGTAGTTCATGACCCAGAACCTCGATCCCTTCCAACCTCCAGTCAACAGCCCCTGCTAGTCTATTATCACTCATTTGGCTTCTCTGGCAAAAGAGAGTTAAAAGTTCCAGTAAGTACATAAGGTACCACCAGGGACCACAGTGGGAAATATCTGATTGTTTTCAATCCTTATGGGGTCGGAACCATATTAGAACCTGCCCACACTGTCCATAAAATAGGTGAGCTCTAAAAGGCAGACAAGGAAGACAAGACTACACAGATTATGTGCACATGTCAAATATATGAAATGCATTAAGTTGCCAGATTATTATGATCTCTGAATGCATTGAATGCATAATAATCTGGCCACTCAGTTATATATATATGAGGTCCAGTGCATGAATTTGTGCATGGGTGGGATCCGGCCAGCCTGGCCAGGGGGAGGGAACATGGGCGGTTGGCCGGCCTGCCTACTGGTCAAACTCTTGATCAAAAGGGCAATTTGCATATTAGCCTTTTATTATATAGAATATACACTGAGTGGCCAGATTATTATGCGTTCAGAGATCATAATAATCTGGCCACCTAGTATATGTCCACATTAGAGTTCAATTTTAGAGACTGAAGAACCTTAATGCTCATTTCACTTAACTAGCCCAATCTATTGTGTTTGAGAAGAAACATACAGCCCCTGCTGGGTTAAGTGACTGGCTGTTCTGGAAGACACAGCATTAGAACCTACCTTCTCCTTTCTGCGTTCACCACACCCCTCTTACCTGGCTACCAACTGAACTCAGTGCGAATTGCATGAGGAAAGTGCGGCACGTCGTGTCTGAGTCAGAAACAAGGGAGGCTATGTCTTTCAGAAAAGGGGAGGGCTTTGTGAGAACAGAAGGACATGTGGAAACATAGACAGACTTGCCTTTCCCTTTTCATGCAAATCTTTAACAAATGGGCATTGGCCGGCAATTCTTCTCCTTTTCTTCCTACAAATGGTAGAAAACACCCTTCAGGGCAATGAATGGCAGCCATGTTCACAATGTTTTTCTTCTATTGCCATCCTTAGGGAACTCAGTGTATGTGCCTGCTTCAAGAAAATGCCTATTTTTCAATAATGTGGAGACGATTACTATCATGGTGTGCTAAGTACTCTCCTTATCGTTAATGCTCTAAACAGCTCCAGGGGTGAATGATTTCTACTACTTGCAAACAGAGGCCTTTTGTTCACTCACCCAACAAATATTTGCTAAGCACCTACTGTGGTCATGTCCCTGGCTGATTCTTAGGTCAAATCAATGTGATTCCTGCCCCTGCAGAGCTCAGAAGCCAGGAAAATGAGTGGGCAAACACCAGCCAGCTACAGGGTTTTGTAGGCACGTTGGAACTTTAATAAGCTCCACAGGAGGATGAGGGAGGTGAAGAAAGTGCCTCTGGACCAGTAATGGTAGACTGAGACCTGGAGGGTAAGTGGAGTGAGCCTCTGAGGAGGGACAGGCTAAGTTGCACTACTGACCTGAGTGAGTGACTTCTAATGGGCACCAAATAAGGTTGTTTTCAAGTGCACAGTTAGAGCCTAAAACAGGGATATGTCCTGCATAGCTGAGAGGCAATTTCAGCAATAATAACAGTAATAGTAATGACTAGCATCTACTGAGCACTTACTGTATGTCCTGTTCTCTTTAGTCATTGAATCCTCTCAGCACTTCTTATATTGTCCAGACTCACATTTTTAAAAAAAATGTTATTATTGATTTTAGAGAGAAATGGGGAGAGAGAGAGAGATAGAAACATTAAGGATGAGAGAGAATCATTGACCGGCTGTGTCCTGTATGCCCCACACGGGGGATCAAGCCCACAATCTGGGCATATGCCCTGACTGGGAATCAAACTGTCTTGGTTCATAGGTTGATGCTCAACCACTGAGCCACAATGGCCAGGCTACACTTACATTTTAAATGATATCTCAGATATACACGACCGGATAAATCATCTCCCTTAGGTTCATGGCTCATATTAATGATTGGACAAAGCATGGCCTGCCTTCATGTAGTCATTTATTTAGTTACTAGAGGCCCAGTGCATGAAATTCATGCATGGGTAGGGTTCTTAGCCTGGCCAGTGATCTGGGCTGATAGGGGCCTTCCTTCTGGCTGCTGGAAGGGGCCTTCCTTCATTCCATGCTGCCCCCTGGTGGTCAGCACACATCATAGCGAGAAATTGGTCTCCCAGTCAAACTCCCGCAGGGACAATTTGCAGACCAATAGTTTTATTGCTAGCTTTACCCTGTGGCCAGATAGGTTTCTACTGAATGAGTACAAAAAACGTTTTACACAAATGTTAAAGGCATGCTTTAAAATTAAATACCCATTGCATTTTGAAGTTATTTATTACATTTTTACAAGCTAATATATTTTTTAAAGTATGATACTTTGTAAAACACTGTGTAATATGAAGCAAGAATTCTCACCATCCATCTGCAATGTGTTAATAAGTATTCAAGAATCTGCCAGCAAGACAAAAGGTTAAGACCTGGACAAAAACCTGTATCGAAACAGGATCCCCATCACCCAAGGTAACCGCCACCTGACATGGTATGTTTATTATACCCTTGCTTTCCTTTCATGACAGTTTTATTGCACACGTCATTAAAAGTGTAGTTTAATTTCAGTTACCTTATCTTTATGAAAAAAGATAACAGGAAATGTAATTTATGATACTATGACATATTAATAGTTACACATTGCTGTAATCCATTAGTTTTGACTCTTGTATAATATCACGGTTTATTCATTCCCTCTCTCAGTGATGGGCATTTGGGTTGCTTCCAGGTTTCTGCTACTGTGTATAGGGCTGCTATGACTATTCATATGCACATGCATACTCAGATGCACACCAAAGTTACATATGGGCAAACTTAGTCTCTCAGCCCAGGCATGGGATAGCCATGTCCCAGGGTATGTGAACACCCAGCTTGAGAAGGTAAAGCCTCCCAGAGTCATCCAGAGACATTCCCACAAACAATGGATAAAAAGAGCCTGTGGATCCACATGTGAAATGCCTGGCAGTGTCAGGCTTGATTTTTGCCCCCAGAAAAGGCCAAAATGTTAACTAAGTGTGATCTGAATTTGCATTTCCGTGACCACCAGTGGTGTTCAACTTCTCTTTATGTGCATATTGGGCATTTACAGTCCTACCAAATGCCTGCCTACTCTCCATGTCATTTTGTTCTATTGGGCTTTCAGTGTTGGCCTTCTCACTGATTTTAACATAGTTTTTATTCTAATGCTGTCTGTGGTATGTATTGAGAACACTGTCTTGTGTTTTCACTTTTGTTAAGGAATCTTAGCCAAAAAAAGGTCTTATTTTTAATTTAAATTTATCTCTTTTCCAGTCATTGCCTCCTTAGTGTCATACTTAAGACATTCTTCCTTATTCCCCAAATTGTGATATCATCGAAGGTGAATTTTAACATTTTGGCCTGGGCATGTAAGTTTTTGATACACTCAGAGTTGAAGTTTTTGTTTGCAGGAGGATATAGATCCAGGTCCACCTTTTACTAACTAGACTTTCTCAGCACCCTTAACTGAAAAGCGGTCTCTCTTCACCCAACTGAAGGAGCTTGCAAGTCTGTCTTCTACAAAGTTCCACACGGGTCTGCTTCTAATCTGTCTCTTCCATAACATTAGTCAAGCTAATGATCACTAAACCAAATGCTACAGTTTCATTACAATAGCCTACTTAGCTCTGATAGCTAGAAGGACAGACAACCTCCCCACTCTGCTCTTCTTCTTCAGAAGTGTCCTGGCTATCTTTGATCCTTTACTTTTTAAAAATGTTTTTATACTATGCTGCGGTAAAAAAGGAGTTCTTATCATGTGCAATAGTATGGATGGAACTGGAGAGCATTATGCTAAGTGAAATAAGCCAGTCAGAGAAAGATAAATATCAGATGATCTCACTCATTTATGGAATACAATGAACAACATAAACTGATGAACAAAAACAGATCCAGAGAAAAGAGAAGCATCGATCAGACCATCAAAACTCAGAAGGAAGGTAAGGGAGGGTGAGGATAAGGAGGAGAGATCAACCAAAGGACTTGTTTGCATGTGTATAAGCCTAACAAATGGACACAGACAACGGGTGTGTGTGTGTGTGTGTGTGTGTGTGTGTGTGTGTGAGGGCATGAGTGAGAGGGATAGGGGAAATAGTGGGGGAATAAGGACACATATGTAACACTTTAATCAATAAAGAAATTTAAAAAAAATTAAAATGTTTTTATTGATTTCAGAGACAGGAAGGGAGAGGAGAGGGAGAGGACAAAAACATCAATAATAAGAGAAAATCACTGATTGGCTGCAGGTAAGCCCAAAACCCAGGAATGTGCCCTGACCAGGAACTGAACCATGACCTCCTAGCTCAACCACTGAGCAACACTGGCCCAGCTGATCCTTTACTCTTACATAAATCTTACAACCATTTATAGAGGAGAAATTAGTCCAGATATGACTGACTGGTCCACATGTGACTGCTTCTGGACTCACAAGCTAAACTGGGGCCAGGATGGAGGTTACTTCCTGTTACACCCTTGGAGACTGTGGGATCCTTCCTGGATGCTCTTCTTCTCACATAAACCAGTACTTCTCCTAAGTGTCCCACAGCATGCTGGTGCCTGGAATAGGCCATTGTTGTGGCAGGGTCATGCATATAAGGCATGTTCCTATACCTGGGACTGGTCACACACCAATACCCTGCCCCTCCTGCCCTGTTCTATATAATTCTTTGGCTACCTATATAACAATTTAAAATTAAGAGTTGAATACTTTTTAATTCTTCATATTTATCACACCTAAGAGGCATCTTGTTTTATTTTACAGTTAAATCATTTTCTAACTCCTATTGTTTTTATCAACAAATAAAATAATTTTAAGTATATATTTTTATAGATTTCAGAGAAGAGAGATAGAGATGCAGAGAGAGAAAGAGAGACAGAGGGAGAGAAATTAATGATGAGAATCATTGATCAGCTGCCTCCTGCACGCCCCCTACTGGGAATCAAGCCCACAACATGGGCATGTGCCCTTAACTGGAATTGTATCCATGACCCTTCAGTCCACAGGTTGATGCTCTATCCACTGAGCCAAACCAGCTAGGGCCAAATAAAATAATTTAAAAAATCCTACTGTCAGAAAACGTTGACTTCAGTTAAAGTCAGGATTTGGTAAAATTTTTAAATGAAATGCTCAGCATTATAACAGTTGCAACAAGTAGCACTGAATTCCTAAAGCTACAGAGACAAGACCCTTCAGTGACTAGGGGTGTCGAACTCAATCAGAGAAGGGGCCAAAATCTAAAATCCAGCCTAAATCGCGGGCCAAATGGTTTACTGAACAGTCATAAACTGACAATGTCATAAACTGACAGCGGAGTGCAGTGATGACAGCGCGGTGCGGGCCACATTGCAAGGCCTGGAGGGCTGGATTTGGCCCGCGGGCCTTGTGTTTGACACATGTGCTTCAGTCCTTTAATCCTTAGGAAATGACAAGAGAAAACCTAAATCATGCTGGCGACTGTTTAAGGGACACACATTCAGTTCCGCTTACATTAGCTAAAGAAAAAAGAAAACTTTAAGGGGACCTTTTCCATATTATAGTTCATGAGACATATGAAATCACTGTCCAATAGCAGTACTTCTTTTCCATTTCCGTTTTTTTGCTCAGACTTACCGCTTGGCAAACACTGGCATTTCTGGTCTGGGTGATGCCTCCCACAAAGACCGCACAGGTCAGGAAAACATGCAAACACAGGTTCACAAGCATGTGCCAGCCCTTGAGACTGATTCTGATCAAACTGTTAAAAGAAAAAAGGAAAATATTAATATTCAGGCTAGTACCTTTGGATCAGGACACTACATTACCTGCCTTCAAAACTTCAAGCTTAAAATACCACATTTTGTATGCTATCAGACAGACAAACACACACACACACACTCTTTGAGAACTCATTTAACTCAACACTGTTTCTTAACAGTTAGCTTTACCCACTAAAAAAGACAAGCCATAAGTGAAACTACTGCCCCCGCTAGGGGCTAAAGAAATTCTCCATAACGAGAAACATGTGGGCTTTTGTTACTGCCGATGTCCGTGGCAGGTGAATAACTTGTTTGCTTCCTAGCGGTTTCTGCAAGGTGACGATCTCCGCTTCCCTGACCTGCCCCTACCCAGTGCTTTTCTTCTTGGCCTTTCCTAATAAATGCTGAAGTATTTCTTTCCTTCTTTTATTTTAATATCAAAACCGCCTTTTGTTTCTTAACTAAATGTCAAGAAATGCCATGCAGGTCCGGCTTGAATAGGAAAATACATTCTATCAAAACCTCTTCGGGGCTGCTGCTTAGCAAATCCCTTCAGCGCGCTGTTTCCTACCATCAGAGTTTCTGTAGCTCTGCCCCCGGTGAACAAAAACCACACCTCGTGCTTAAATGCCACAAACGTTCTTAAAAATGCCATCTATAAAATAAAGAATATCAGAACAGAGAAGAAGTCATAAGCCAGAAATAAACCCCTATTCTGGCTCTGGAAGACCAGCTCCAGGTAACAAGCTGCACCTGACCTCACCCCTGGTGGCTGCCGGCCCCATCTCCCAGCCTCCTTCCCAGGTTTCTCTCCCAGACACAACTGACTGGAGGCTGTAAAAGCTACACTGGCCCTAACCAGTTTGGCTCAGTGGATAGAGTGTCAGCCTGTGGACTGAAAGGTCCCAGAATCGATTTCAGTCAGGGGCATGTACCTTGGTTGTGTGCACATCCCCAGTAGGAGGTGTGCAGGAGGCGGCTGATTGATGTTTCTCTCCCATTGATGTTCCTGACTCTCTATCCCTCTCTCTTCCTCTCTGTAAAAAATCAATAAAATATATTAAAAAATAAATAAATAAAAATAAAAGCTACACAGACCATCTCATGTATTAATTATGTCGAAAACTACATGAAATGAACACAGCTTGCATGTGTTCTAAAATAATTGTTCTTATTCTGGAAAGATGGCAAAACACACACACACACACACACACACAAAACTATAATATATACATTGTACAACCATTTGTGGAGGAGAAATTGGACCAGATGTGACTGGCTGGTCCAGATGTGACTGAGTGCAATGTAAAATAAACTCCTTTCCATCAACGTCCTGCACGCCAGGCTTTATGCCTCACCTGTGATGGTACATGTAGCTGACGATGACGGCCAAGAGGCACAGGAGGAGAATGACGGCAGTGGTGTAGATCACAGGGTGCAGGAGGCTGGCGGCCTGGGTGTAGAGCTCAGAGCCCGTCAGGTCCTGCAGGGAGAGAAAGCATCGCTGTAGCTGAGCTCTTCCAGACACATGCCTTCTGAGATTTTCTCCTGCGACAACACACTGAATACAAAACTCCAGTCCCTGCAGTGGCCTCTAGGCTCCTTCTCGGCACTGGCTGCTCCACCTTCCGCTCGGACCTGCTCAACACACGTCACCACTTTCCTGCTGGCTATCTAAGCTGGGGGCAGTTACAAGTGGAGACACCACCGATGTCTGGCAGACTTGAGGTAAGGGCAAGAGGAGGGTGCGAACCTGCCTTCCACAGCCCCTGGCCGAGAGGAACAACACAGGTAGCTGGATATTATCGGATAAGGCAGTGGTTCTCAACCTTCCCAATGCTGCGACCCTTTAATACAGTTCCTCATGTTGTGGTTACTTCATAACTGTAATTTTGCTACCGTTATGAATCATAATGTAAATATCTGTGCTTTCCAATGGTGTTAGGCGACCCTGCTAGCGGTTCTCAAGCTCTGGGCCCCAACCCACAGATTGAGAACCACTGCTGTAGAGCCTAAGACCATTGGAAAACACAGATATTTACATTACAACTATGAAGTACGATAGCAAGGAAAATAATGCTATAGCTGGGGGCCAGCACAACATGAGGAACTGTATTAAAGGGTTGTGGCATTACAAAGGTTGAGAACCACTGTGATAAGGCATTGGACAAAGCACCAATCGAGTTCCCAAAATATATTACAGATTGTAATATTTACATTGAAAAGAAATGTGTTTGTCAAAAGCCAAATGAATGTGATCTAGTGCACGAAAGGAACAATTCTGAAATCAGTGACTCCTGATTCAAAGTTACCCATGGAGAAAAACACGAGGACTACGTCACTGGTCACCGAGGGCACGGCTCCCACACGCCATTCCTGGAGCCACAGCACCCCAACCTGCCCCCATGCAAGAGAAGCCCTGTGGAGACGCAGACCAGGGGAGGTACAAAGGGCCAGGCAGTGAGCGTTGGGGGCTTTGCATGTCATGAAGCAAACCGAGACCATTGTGTGGGCACTTAAAGCTACTAACCCCATTTAACAATTTTCAAATCACTCTTAGCTTTCCAGCAGTTATTAGGTGTACTGGTTAATAATGCGGATTTTTTCAATAGATGGAGTTATGCATAGTTTGATATATGTGCGGTTTGATATGTATGCAATTTTGTTGTATGGACACCAAGCTTCAAAACTTCATGTGTCAAATTTGCTGAAGGTTTTAACATCATAAATATTTTTATGCTTAAAAATATTGAATATCGTGTCAAAAAAGAGCATTTGCGGGAAGTTTTAATTCATTATGTTATCTTGAAGTAAAAGTTATAGTATACTTTGGGAAGGTTAGGGTGAACATGCTCCATCTCAAGATACTTGTGAATGCTGGTTTAAACACTTTAAAAGTGATGATTTCCATGTGAAAGACAAAAAACGTCCAGGTTCAACCAAAAAAGTTTGAAGACCAACAATTACAAAAGCGTTATTGGATGAAGATGCGTGTCAAACTCAAAAACAACTTGCAGAAAGAATAAATGTGGCTCAGCAAACAATTTCTGATCATTTACAAATCATGGGAAAGATTTTAAAGGAAGGAAAATGAGTGCCACAGCAACTGAACGGAACACATATGGAAAACTGAAAAGTCATCAGTAAAATGTTGCTTCAACGGGCATGAAAGTCTTTTTTGCATCAAATTGTGACTGGCGATGCAATGTGGGTTTATTTTGAAAATTCCAAACATATAAAATCATGGGTTGATCCAGGTCAATCATCAATATTGACTGCAAGGCCGAATCGCTTTGGAAAGAAGACAATGCTCTGTGTTTGGTGGGATCAGGAAGGTGTGGTGTATTATGAGGTTCCAAAACCAGGTGAAACTGTTAATACTGATCACTACCAACAACAAATAATCAATTTGAACCACACTTTGATCGTGAAACGACCAGAATAAGCCAGAAGACTCGGCAATTAATTTTGCTTCATGATGATGTACCATCACACACTGCAAAACCAGTTAAAGATACGGTAAAAGATCTTGCCTGGGAAGTATTAACCCACCTGCTGCATTCACCAGACCTTGCTCCTTCAGATTACCACTTGTTCTGATCAATGGTATGTGCGCTTTCTGAGTAGCACTTCAAAATGTATGAAGAAGTGGAAAATTGGGTTTCTGAATGGTTTGCTTCAAAATAAGAAAAGTTCTATTGGGACGGTATCCACAAATTACCTGAAAGATGGGGAAAATGTGCAGCTAGCGATGGACACTACTTTGAATAAAGAAAGCACTTTTGATGTTTCTCTTGAAATTACCGTGTTTTCTTTGATTACAAAATCCGAATTATTAACTGGTACACCTAGTGAAACCAACAGTGATGTGATGTGATTACCACAGTAAATTTAGTATACATCCATTATCTCACATGGATTAAAAAAAAGAAAACTGAATTGGTGGGTCAAATGCTTGCCAGGTTTACTGGCCCCTGGTACAGAGAGAACACACAAAATAAGAAAAGCTTATCTTGATGGCACAAAATTCCAGAGACTATACAACTACTTAAGACAGTTGCGATTAAGATAAGAAAAATGTTAAGATCTCAAACAAGAGAAGTAGAAATCTGAACCAAAATCATTTTTAATTATACCAATAAATAAATACAGACAATGATACTAACAGCAAAGCATTTCTAAATTCACTGTCCCAAAACGGCCACTAGGAGACACTCATGAGAAGGAAAAGTGAGACCTTCATTCTCACTTGCAACACAGAGATGACACAGGATGTCTTCTCTGCCTCCAGTGCTTACAGGACACAGTCTCCCACCAAAGTGGTAATGGAGTCACTCTTCTTTCGGGTACAAAGTCCAAGAAGAAAACTGAGCTCAGAGTGAAAAGTAAAGTTGTAGACATTAAGCAGTATTAGAACACCGAAAGTATGTTAAAAATCACAAAGATTATTATTAAGGATACAACTCAATGAAAGAAGTGTTCTTCAAAATCTTTGTTTCCCTGACAGACAAATATTCCTTTTATTTTCAAGTTACTTCTAGTCGGAGAATTACTATATAAATTCACTGGCAGTTTTAAAGAGCTCATTAGTATTGTATCAATAATAAGGATAAGTATATATCAGCAGTCCTCTAGTTTCACCAGGATCTGAACAATGGGAGAAAGTAGAGCACATCCTGTTAGAATATAAAGAATTATTTTTAAAAGTTTACCAATACATTAAAATTTAAAAATAGATCTGCAATCAGAAATGTAAAAAAAGACTATGACTTCTGTGTTGCTTTTTATATTTCCTCTAAGAAACAAGGCATAATTTAAAGATTTTGCTTCCCTTACATCACACCATACGTAGTCCCTTCCAGTCAAACCTTGGACCTAAATGTGAAAGATAAAACACATTAAATCTTCTTAAAGAAAACAAAGGAGAATATCATTATGATCCTGATGTGGGCAAAGATTTTTTAAATAGAACATAAAAAGCTATTAAAAAAATTCAGAAAAAAATTAAGAAGCCCCGTCAAAAAAAAAATAAAATTGAAAGAGTAAAGGCATATCCATAGGCTTAATGTTTGACCCCCACCCCACTCATATATGTTGAGATCTTAACAGCCAATGCTAAGAGGTGGGGCCTTTGGGAGGTGATTAGGTCATGAGAGGGAACCCTCACAAATTCTAAAACTTCTTTTCACAGGGGAAAAAACAATTTCTTCTTTTTTGATTTTGTTAATCCTCATCTGAGGATATATTTCCATTGATTTTTAGAGAGAGTGGAAGAGAGAGAGAAAGACAGGGAGAAACATCCATGTGAGAAAAACACATCAATTGGTTGCCTCATGCATGAGCCCCAACCAGGGCCAGGGAGGAGCCTGCAAACAAGGCCTGTGCCCCTTGGCTGGAATGGAACCTGGGACCCTTTGGGCCACAGGTTGATGCTCTAGCCACTGAGCCAAACAGGCCAGAGCAAGTTTTCTTTTTTTTTAATCCATGTGAGATAATGGATGTATACTAAATTTACTGTGGTAATCACATCACAGCACATGCAAATCAATTCGTTAGGTGGTACATCTTAAATGTATATAGGGCTGTATGTCGATCTTACCTCAATAAAACAAAAACAAAAAGTCAAAGATAATTTTTAAAAAGTGCAAGATCTGGGCAATACCATCACAAAAGAGGGTCCTGAAACTGGCAATAAGAAAATGAAGAGGTGCCCAGCATCATTAGTCACCGGAGGAAGGCAAAGGAAAACCACAATCATATATCATAATCCCACCACCAAGACTAAAATTAAAGAATTAGAATCCCAAAGCACTGGCAAGGATGTGAGGCTACTCAAACTCTCATTACGGGTGCGACCGTAAACCAATGCAACCACTTTGGTCAACTGTATGGTATTATCTACTAAAGCTAAAGATAGGGATAGCCTCAATCCAACTATTTCATTCCATCCAAAAACATGTACATGAATAATCATAGCAGTGTTTTCTTTGTAGCCAGAACCTAGCAACCAAATGTCCATCAACAGCAGAAGGCACAAGTCTGGGTATTTTCATAAAATGGATTACTATGTAGGAATGCTGCTACATGCAAACACAAGGATTCATTTCAGAGATATAACTAATAAGACAAGAGACAACACAAAAGTATGTACTATAGGATGCTAATTATATAAGGCAAAACTTTTCTATCAGGATAGTCATCAGAAGGTTGCCTATCTCTTGAGATGGTGAATGAAACTAAACAGAAAGAAACACATGGTAGCTACTAAGTGCTCAAGTAAGAATCTTGATTTTGATGATAGCTAAATGTGTGTTTTCAATGTACAAATATCAGCAAGCCATACATTTCAGTGGTGTGTACTTTTTGCACAGTATCTCAATTTAAAGCATTGGTCCCCTTTTGATTGCCAATTCTACTTGAGAACCTAACCTCCAGATTTTCTATTAAATGTGCAAAATAATACTGTATAAGCAAATTACTGGAACCAAAAAAAATAGAGGAATATGTAAATAAATTACAGTAGGGACATAAAATAATATTCAAGGGTGAAAAAAGGATGAGGAAGCTCTTTTATGATATGAGAAGATTTTAGAAAGATTTAGGAAAGTGATTAAGAACACAAGCTTTTAGCCCAGCCAGCATGGCAGTGGTTAAGCGTCAACTTATGAACCAAGGTCATGGCTAGATTCCCAGTCAGGGCACATGCATGGGTTGTGAGCTCAATCCTGAGCATGGGGCGTGCAGGAGGCAGCCGATCAATGATTCTTTCTCATCATTGATGTTTGCATCTCTTTTTCCCTCTCTCTTCCTCTCTGAAATCAATAAAAATGTGGGTTTTTTTTTTTTGTTTTTTTTAAATACAAATTTCTGAAGTCTGAATTAAAATTTCAATTCCAACACTAACTAAATTTGTAAACTGGGGCATGGCACTTAAGCTCTCTACACCCTGGCTCTTCCATCGGCAGACTGGGGGCTTTGATAACCGTATTATACTTCATGAGGTTCTTATCATGACCAAATTAATGAATGTATATATAAAGACTTCAAAAGAGTGCCTAGTACATAAGTGCTTAATGTGAATTAGCCACTGCCATCACCACCATCTCTGTCATTATTACCACCATCACATCATTAGATGTCATCATCATAAAATCTTTTTCTGTCCTAGCTGGTGTGGCTCAGTGGATAGTGTTGGACTCAAGGGTCCCAGGTTTGACCCTGGTCAAGGGCGTGTACCTGAATTGCTGGCACATCCCCAGGAGAGGGTGTGAAGAAGGCAGCTGATCGATGTTTCTCTCTCATCAATTTTTCTAACTCTCTATCCCTCTCTCTTCTTTTCTGTAAAGAAAGCAATAAATATATATTTTAAAAAATAAGAAAATAAAATATTTTTCCATGGAAACCATTATTATTATAAAATGTGGTTTCATGAAAAAAAAAAAAAAAGGCAGCACAGTTTAGAACAATGTTTGTAGCATGGAAGCTTTCTGTAAAAATGAAAAAAAAATACATTCATTTTTGTTTCAATATGCCTGAACATATATTCAATAATTGGTGGTTACATATTTGGTGGAGAATGTGATGGGAGAGAGGGGTGGGAATCAAGGTGTCATTGTACATTAATGTGCAGAAATAAGTATAACTTTTGATCCATGTGCATGCAGTACCTGTTTCAAAATGACATACACAGTTCTCATGTTCAATTACAGAGCAAATGAAACCAAACTTTGCTTTTATTCAGCAAGGTTTATAAAAACAACATTTAAAAGCAACACTAGAGTTGTAAGAACAAATGAATGCTCTATAGTTTCACATATTTCTAGGTGAAGGCAATAACAAAGATGATTCAAGGTACAGAGATTTTATCTTTGCTACTCCTACCAATTAAAGAATTAAGCACTACATAAATGGTTTGACTCTAACCATTACCTTCTTGATATTTAAGTTTTTTTGTTTGTCTGTTTGTTTCTTACTGGCCCAGCTCCTAGAATTCTTCCTGACCCAACTGCTTTCTCTGATCATCTAATTCAAACAGACCCAATTTCTGTTTAACTTTTTCTCTGGCTCCCACAGAGACCTTCTGATATAATGGATTATGGCAGGATATCTACTGAACCAAACTACAGTATCTGTTTGAGATTTAAAAACACATATATTTTTTTTTTGCCTCATTTTTTAGTACAATTTAAAATCAGATTGGGAGGAGATTTTTGGGCTACCTAAAAAAACAGAAATTTAGGCTTGGTATAGAAAACAATACATGAAGATATTTTTTAAGAAAAATAGGGTTTTATCTATTATTCAAATTAGTGTCAGGTAAGGAAAAAAAGATGTTAAATTCTGATTTTGTTTTTTAATTTTCACCTGAGGATATGTTTATTGATTATTTAGAGAGAGAAAGGGGAAGAGGGAGAAAGAAAAAAAAGAGAGAAACATCGGTGTGAGAGAGAAACGTCAATCGGTTGCCCCCTCCATATGTGCCTTGACCAGGGATCAAATTTATACCTAGGTATGTGCCTAGATTGGGAATTGAACTTGCAATCTTTTGTTGTAGGGGAAGATGCTCCAACTAACTAAGCCACCTGGCAAGGACCAACTTCCAATTTTTAAAAGGAATTTCTTCTATTTTAGACCTTATTATTTGAGAGTATGTATAATTTCATTTAATAGCCTTTAATGTTTAATTAGCAACTCTAAAAATCCCACATACTATATAATTTTATCATGTATGTTTGTCAACATTTTAGATACATTTCAAGTTGCAGCCTCTAGGTGGCACAATTATATCTAAGAAAAGCAAAAGAATGCGTATTCTTTGAAAGTAGAACAAAGTCTTAGCACTATATTTTAGCTTTAAAGAATTGTGTATAGCATTTTTTAAAAGATTAAAGTATGAGAGATAAAAGAATAGCTTATTCCTTCTAGAAAGGGATTATACTAATTTAAATAGTTTAGAAGAACAGCTAGGAAGTTAAAAAAAATAGATGCTTAAAACGGGTATTAGATTAAATAAAAATAAAAGTTTCACATGGTACTGTAGCATGTCATTACCAGTGAAGCTTATAAAATGCCTTTTGTGTGTGTGTGTGTGTGTTTTGTGCCTCATTTATTTTCCCCAACATTTTCTACTTAACTATTATATAAATTTCAGACAACGTTGTATCTCTATTATTTCTCCTCCAGTGCTTCATAGTTTCTGGTTATTTTCTAATCAAAACCTGAATGAGAAAATACTTTCAAACTGAAAGGGAAAATGCTTCATCCTTTAATCAATGGTTCATACTTTAATTTGAAAGATTACTACGAGTGAATACATTGTGAACTTAAAGAAACCAAACTCACAAGCACAGAAATGAAACATCCTCTGTTTGTGAGGAGACACCTAAACTATCAACACGAACTTTACACCCAAAAGGATAAACGACTTATATAAACACAGCTGAGTCTAAACAGGACAGAAGACCCTGCCTCTGTCCGCTGGGATGCATAACACTCGGTAATTGATGTCAGTGGAAAAGGCAAACCTTATACACTCGCCAAACAATCTATTTGCTCTTCCTGTTTGACAGGTGTGCCAGGTAGCAGATGCTAATGTGAGGGGTCAGAGACAAACGAAACACGAGTTGAGGAACATCTATGCTACCTGAAGCTTGCTTTAAGATCATTTCTAGTGGTAAAGGCTCTTTAATTTTTTTTTTCAAGAAAAAAATAAATCACACACAGCAAAAAGCATCCTATTTCGAGGCTAGTTAAGGTTTTCATAAAATATTGTCTAGATAACGGATTCAGAGCTGGAGACAGAAATAAAACGTGGGCGACCTCACTCGCAGGTTAGCCTCAGGCTGTCCTGAGAAATGCCTTTCAGGTTCATTAGCCATTCCTTCCACTGCATTCTATCGATGCTGCAGGATGTCAGTATCTTATAATAAGTGCAATATAAAATAAGAATTAGCATGATTAATTCAATACTCGCTAGCTCGGGGATCAGATGCACATAAAGAATGTGTTCATGAAAAGACCTGTCCGTATACATTAGTAACTCATCACTTTTCCGAAGATGAATAATGATAAATAACAGAAAACATTGGCTTGAGTAGCATTAAAATGGAAGACATGATTTGTGTCAATACCGTTGCTTAAGGAGACGAAACTAAAATGATTACTGTTCCCCTAAATTCAAAAGGAGACCAAAGAGGGGCGGGGGAATCTCTCTCTCACTACTCACTGATTATCTGTGGGCAAAGGAGTCACTTACTGTGTTGAGAGTTGGATGTATAGACAAACCCCAAGATGTCTCCAGACCTTAAGGTCAAAGTCTACCTAGGTGAACTGATTCCCTTACAGAGTTTATTGAAAATTCCTCTATCAAATCCCATCCAATACCTTGCACCTGGTAGGAACTTGGTTTGCTTTTAAAATCAGAATTTCGCCAAACATCACCTGTTATGTAAAGGGAGCAATTTATGTAAAAAGTTTTCTGTGTGGCAGCTGATCGATGTTTCTCTCTCATCCATGTTTCTAGCTCTCTATCTCACTCCTTTCCTCTCTGTAAAAAAAATCAGTAATATATATGTATATTTAAAAAGTTTTGTGTGTGTTTGTTTTTTGAATCTTCACTTGAGCTTAACTCTGCATCAGGCAAACACGAGGAGACGGGGCGTTTACGCGTAAAGAGAGCATCTGCCATACCATCAGCACGGCGTAGTTGCTCAGGGAGAAGCACTGGATGGTGGTGATGTTCTCGTCCGAGTAGAGGATGTGGCAGCCGTCAGACTTCCAGCCGCCCTGTCCGTTCAGCAGGTCGAAATCCCACTGCGCGGCCACGGCATCGGCCCCGTGCGCGATGCGCCGCAGGGTCACGTTCACCGGGACGCGGTGGCCGCCCACGGGCGCGCCGTCTGGAGGGAAGGAGAGGACAGGCATCTCTGAGACCAACTTCGCCAACAATGAAATGCCAGCCTGTGCAGAAAGGGGGACTGTGCAGTCTCTCTCTGCGCTGGTGGTTCATTGAGACGAGAAGGAACCACAATAAGCATCTGAAGGAGCAGGGATTGGCAAACCCACGTTGCAGAGAGCATATGCCCATATGCCGCGTACAGACCTATTTTGGTGAGAATCACGGGGGTCACCACGGTGCGCCGTTTCCCATCATCAGCCAGGTGGGTGGAGTTCCCGGTGGCTGGAAACAGCTTCCCGTTGCGGAACGCGATGAGCTGGAGCTTGCAGAGAGAGTCGTCGGTGGGTCTGACTTCTCTCTTCTGCTTTGGTGAGAAGAGGGACGGTGGGAGCTGAATAGAAGCTTCTACGATCGTGTTCTGAAAGAATATGAACAGCAGCAGCAAAAAGAAACGGTGGTGGTATTAGCATGTAGAAACCAGCAAGCATATTTTATGGTGGTTTACAAATGTTTTCTGAATAGATGCTGAATACTTTTTTAAATGTATACATGGAAGTGTAATAGCTGAAACAATTTATCGGTTCAGTGAGATGTCTGAACACATATCATCACAGAGGCAAAGACTATAAAGATAAAGAGAAAAGAAACTCGATTTCCAAGTTAAAGAAGTAAACAAGAAATAATTTCAAACCAGAGTGATTTTTTTCCCAGGATATCATCAACTGGGGAAGTAGATAGCGTTAAACAGATCAGGAATCTCTGATCACTCTTGATGACAATTTTACGATGACAAAATTTGGTAAATAAGTACAAATGTAGCGTATCACAAATCTGAGCATAATTAATTTGGGTTTATGGAACTTTAAGGTGATTTATGATGGATTCAAAACTGTCAAACAGCAAGAGAAAGAAAAGGCACAAACATAATAGAAGCTTAGATTCAGCAAATTCTTCTTTTAGACGTTTCCCTGAGACTAAGAAACACATAATGTTTAGAAAAAAACAGAGTCACAAATAAGAAACAACAGAAGATGCTGGCTGGTCACTGCATGTTTTGCAGACTGCTTTATTAGGAATTTTAAACTAATAAATTATTCAGCATTCAATAAAAAATAAATCTATAAACCCAGGAGGCAAATAATAACTATCTCAGGCAAAACTCCCTGTTTTAAGAATTTATCACAGTCTTTCCCTTGGCACCAACCAACCTCTCTCTCTCTCTCCAATCCAATGTTCAAGCTGCCAATGGAATTTCCTCTTAAGAAATAAATCTGATCATGTTCTTGGTTCTCCAATGATTACAAAATAGTGGGCCCCAAACCTAAGTAAATACGCCATATCATTTGGATAAAAATCTATGCCTCGACTTCAGCGTTTCACACTCCCTACATCCAACTATCATCTGGCCACACTGAATTTCTCTCTGTGTGAACTCCCTCCGTTCTTTATGCCCCTGTGGAAACACCGTACCGGCCAGTGTCCCTGGCCGAAATGCTCCACTATTCTTCTGTCTGGCAAACTCCAATGCGGCAGATTTGATGTTTCGCAGGATAATTGTGTTGGCAAGGTAAAGGACAGGTCAGGATGAGGAAGGTTGGCAGCCAGGAGAAGGACTTTACAAAGCACTCTACAAAGGGCTCTCTCTCTTTTTTCTTTTCTTTTTTGATGATTAATTACCCGAGTCCTCAGTCTCCTGCTTTTACCCTTAGTTGCTTCCTCTCCTGGACTCCCGCGCCCTCCTGCACAATCTCCGGCATAACTCACATTGGCAGCCTCACAGTGACTCACCGCCTGGCCCTCCAGCTAGAGAAGGAGGAATTTTAAGTGCAGATAATCTCACTGGCTTTTCCAGGCCTCTCTTCAGGTTAATAATAGCTCCTGGCAGTCGTATTTGATCAAAGTAGCCTATTGTTTATGAAATTAATAGAAGTCCGTGACACACGTTTTTTTTGTTTGTTTGTTTCGTTTTGTTTTTTGTTTTGTTTTTAGGCAAGTGAATAATTTTGAGTTTGTTTTTGACTGCTGTACTTAGAACCACATTGAAAGCACAGCAGATACCTACAAATATCTGTTGAATGAAAATATTTTGGGAGTTTGAATAGTGACAGATGGAACCTTATTTTTAAACTGAAGATACCTAGAAAATATTAGAAATATTTCATCTAGGAAAATGCATGAAAAGGTTTCTGCTATTGTCACAAATATAATCTGGGGGAGGGAGACAACGTGTATTATAAACTCATTCATTAATCTAACACAGTTCTATTAAGTGTATACATTTCTTTCAAGTATATAATGAGGGATTCAAAAAAGGGGAAAAAACATAGAGGGGGGTAAATGGTGATTGGAAAAATAAAATGTTTTTAAAGAAAGGAATAACATCAACAGATTGATTAAAAGGTTTCTTGAAAAAGTGTTACACATACAAGATATTTATTAAAATTTAAGTATAAAGTTCTTGAATACAAAATTAAGAGCTCTGGCTGGGTAGCTAGGTTGGTTAGAGCATCATCTCAACACTCCAAGGCTGCAAGTTTGATCTCCCTTCAGGACACGTACAAGGATTAACCAATGAATACATAAATAAGTGGGACAACAAATTATTCTCTCTCTCTCTCTCTCTCTCTCTCTCTCTCTCTCTTCTCCCCCAACCCCTCTAAAAAGGCAATCAATAAAAAAAAATGATTTGAAAATAAAGCATAGTTCTTAGGAAAGTATTACTTAGGATAAATCATTTTTTAAAACAAACCATAGAAATATTTTCTAACAGAGAGCCGAAAAATGAAATGACACATATAATTCCTAGAACTCCAAAAACTTTTTTTTTCACAAGTTTAAACTTGTAAAACTAAACAAACAACTATTTTAAAAACCCAAGTGTATAGATAAGTCAATGAAAAATGAAAGCTTCCTTCAAGACTGATCCATACTTATGGCTTCTACAATATCCTGCAGAGTCCAATAAACAATATTACTAAATAATAATTATAGGTTCCTTGTGATGGAGACTGGGTAGCCTAGAGGTGCTAGAAAAGCAAACTTCAGCTATGTCAATAAAGTTTAGAGGTTTATATTAAGAATTTAATATCTGTATATTTAATTTTTTGAAAGAAGTTTTGATCATTTATTACAGAAAGGTTAAAAATCTATTTATTTTTTTAAAAATCACTGAGACACTTATTTAATTTTTTACATTTATCATGATTATATCGTTTGCCAAATGGCCTGAAGTGCAGAATCATAGCGTTTATAATTTCATTTAAACATATATTAATTTTTGAAAGTATGGATCACAGCAATGGAAATAGATATAAACACATGAATTATAGCTAATAAATGAGGAACGCTGCTGTGGGAATCCTTTGGGAAGTACATGTTTTTGGTATCTGATGCTGATTATTAGAAGCTCCTATGCCACCCCTGGGGGAACGAACACAGGGCTAAAACGAGAAGCCGGAACCCGGGCCCCAGCCTCACCAGTCAGCAGCTGCCCAGCACTGCCCAGTTCTGTTGTCCTCTCTGGGACATCTCCAAAGCCAGTAGCTATCTTTCTAACAAACACACCTGAGGGCCCAGTGGGATCGTGGCCATGACGAAAACAGAAAGCGAAGATACTGTGAGCGGGTGGTATTTTTACTGTGATTATTTCTTTTCAAAAATTTAAAAATATATTTTATTGATTTTTTATAGAGAGGAAGAGAGAGGGATAGAAAGCTAGAAACATCAATGAGAGAGAAACATCAATCAGCTGCCTCTTGCACAACTCCACTGGGGATGTGCCAGAAACCAAGGTACATGCCCTTGACTGGAATTGAACCTGGGACCTTTCAGTCCACAGGCCGACGCTCATATCCACTGAGCCAAATTGGTTTTGGCACTATGATTATTTTTAAAAATATATTAGTGTTGATTTCAGAGAGGAAAGGAGAGGGAGAGATAGAAACATCAATAGAGGCATGCGTAGATTGGGAATCGAACCATAACCTCCTGGTTCATAGGTGGACACTCACCCCCTGAGCCACCCGAGATGGGCAGTATTTTTATTATTAATGCTGCAGTGTGGCGAGTGGTTATCTGGTGGCAGAAGAGAGCGCGAAGAGGGAGGAGAAGACTTCCCACAATCATCTAGAAGCTCCTCATGTTTTCACTTTTACAATTCTGGTGTTAATTTCAATACTAAAAATGGACTAAGTCTGAACACACATAAAATCAATGTTATCATGGAGCTTTTAAAATGCCTTAATTTGCTAAATTGCTAAATTCCTATATATATATATATATATATATATATATATATATATATATATATATATATATATTTATCTATTTATAATGACATTAAGGTGAGAAGAACATGTGAAGTATGTTCACTCAAATACTTCTAGACTTCAACATCATTCCTTATAGAACAATCTGGAGTCCCACCACCATGTAATTGATAAATTTCTCTGAAATCCTAATTTGTTTAAGTCTATGGAAGTCTAACACTAAAATTAGAGTCAAAGAGCCACCTGATTTAAAAGAATAAAAACTAATTTATCCATGTTTTCTTAACCCTCAGCCACTGGATTTCAAACAGATAGATATGATGACGCATTCTAATTGTTTTTTTGTGTCTACTTGGTGTTGAGCTGCATACCACCTTTTGATTATTTCACCACTAAAGATGAACAGGGATTATGTTTGCCTTTAGAATTAATGTTTTAAACTGACTTTCTTTGCTAATTAAGTATGGCTGTTAATTTTTATTCAACATTTACTGAATGTTTCATTGCTCTGTGCTTGGCACTAGAGATACACAGTAAAATAAGTCAAGGTTCCAGCCCTCAAATATCCATCATTTAATGAGAGGGACCACAAGTATAATAAAGCAATAATAAGAGATAACATTTATTAGGAGCTTATTCTCTGCCAGCCACTGTTGTTAATGTCTGTACATTTACCTCATTTAATCCTCTTAATAATCCTTTGAGTTATATACCATTTCATGATTCCTGTGTAACAGATGAGGAGTTGACATCAGAAAGGTTAAGTACTTGCCCCAGTTTGCACAGCCATTAACTGGGGGAGCAGAATGTGAATATAGAAAGCCAACATTTTTAGTCACCATATGCTATGGCCTCTCTCCACCCTATAACTCAACTCACCATCACATCGGCTTCTAATTATTCTGGAGAATGAACAAGGCACCATGAGACTGGCAGACAGTGATGAATTCTGAGGAAGAAAAGATGGTGCCATGTGCATGGAGGCTTACTGGGAGAGGAGCAGGGGTGGTGCTGAGGGCACAGAAAAGGGCAGAAATGAGGGCAGGAAGCAAAATCCTATCTAATAAAAGAGTAATATGCAAATTGACCGTCACGCCAACACACAAAGACGGCTGCCCCTATGTGGACACAAGATGGCTGCCACAAGATAGCCAGCAGGGGAGGGCAGTTGGGAGGGACCAGGCCTACAAGGGAGGGAAGTTGGGGGTGATCAAGCCTGCAGAAGAGGGCAGTTAGAGGTGACCAGGCCAGCAAAGGAGGGAAGTTGGGGGCAACTGGGCCTGCAGAGAAGAGCAGTTGGGAAGGACCCAGGCTTGCAAAGGAGAGCAGTTGGGGGGGAAAGGGGGGGAATCAGGCCTGCAAGGGAGGGCAGTTAGGGGTGACCAAGCCTGCAGGGGAGAGCAGTTAGGGGGGGACCAGGCCTGCAGGGTAGGACAGTTAGGGGCAAACTGGCTGGCGGGGGGAGGGGGGGCAGTTAGGTATCATCAGGCTGGAAGGGGAGTGGTTAGGGGGTGATCAGGCTGGCAGGTAGAAGGGGTTAGGGGCAATCAGGAAGGCAGGCAGGTGAGCAGTTGGGAGCCAGTCCTAAATTGTGAGAGTGATGTCCGACTGCCCATTTAGGCCCGATCCCTGGGATCGGGCCTAAATGGGCAGTCGGACATCCCTCGAGGGGTCCCAGATTGGAGAGGGTGCAGGCTGGGCTGAGGGACACACACTCCCGTGCACAAATTTCACACACCAGGCCTCTAGTGTGTGTGTGTGTGTGTGTGTGTGTGTGTGTGTGTGTGTGTCTGAGATGAGGGAAATAGGTGACACATAGGTAAAAACTGATTTCTACATTACTGTCAAGAAAGGTTTAAAGAACCAATTCTTCCAAAACACTGGTAGAAAGCAATCAAGGACGGCCCCTACATTGGTAAAGACTGCTTTTTTTTATGGATTTAACTTCATATGCTAACATATTTTCTCACTGTAGGGCAATATAATCAATTTTTGGATGTTCAAGTTACCTACTACTATATTCAAAGCATTCAGGAGAAGAAAAAAAAGCACAGGCACAATGAATATAAATTGTCCTGGTTATAAAGTTTCTGAATTTAGCCAACTAAATGCCAGGTTTTCCGTTAAAGTGCTAAAACATTGTGAGCCGCCGACATTATACTGAGTTTGTGTCACAAAGGATACATTCCTCTTTTACTCCGTTTGAATCATGGCCACGTATGAAGCCTGGATAATAGTGGAATGTGTTCTTGGTTTCTGGACACAAAATGATCATAAAAGGGTAGAACAGTGTGAAATTGACACATGTGAATGTTCACTTAAAGCTTTCTACTCTTAGCAAGTAGAAACACTTCTTACCCAGAGGGTAGATTGTGTAATTGATACAATATATAGGGTTTTGCCATTTTTTAACCAACTATGATCCCCTCAGATGGAAGGACTCCTCAATTGCAGGTGCTCCTCAAGGACACACACCTCTCTCTCATGGGCTTGTGTGCGATGCTGTTTCTATTCCTTTTGTGGTTTTCCTCACCAATGAAAAATGCAATAACCCAAGGATCAGGCCTGCAGCGGTATTGCTGGGTACATCACGCGTGCTCACAGAGCCCAGAAGAACACATGCATCATGACAACTTCCCTCTGAGTACACAGCACCCAGTACACAGATGACCATCAACCATCCTGACCCAGTTGAGATGTCTCGGGTGGTGGTGGAAATGGTCGTTTCTGAATTTACCAAACTGGCTTGCCCTGTGGAGATCACCAGGGTAAGGTATGACAAAATACATGAACTCTCCATTCTTTCATTCATTCACTCACCCATTCAATATTTCTTGAGTGGCTACAATGCATCAACACCTCACGCCTATGTGATCAATTACTATGCAGCCCTCTAAGTGACTGCCATACTGCCTGTGACCTACACTTAAGAAAAAAGCCAGAGAAAGTACTTAGGAATCAACATCTACAGAGAACACAGTCACACATGGCCACACCAAGTGAACAAACAAACAAACAAACAAAAATGTGGTCACATTAGGGACCTCCACTATTTGCTTCAATGTAGTTCAATGAAACACATCTAAACCCCAAATTAAAAAAAATAATAATAATAAAATCAATAAAAATGCTTCAGATTTTTTCCTGCTGCAAAAAAACCACACATTTTCTCAAGACATATCACGTAGGACTTCTTTGCCAAGAATCTTGATATACAGGTTGCCTGATTAACTGCCTTGTCTCAAGGGTGATTTCCCATTCGGTCCAGTGGGCCCACAGCCAAAAGCACGTGATACTTTCATGTCTTTAAAATCAGGAGCAATAAAAAGGAAATGTAAGGTCAAAGAAAATGTTTCACTTTGTAATATTAATGTATTCATCTTCCTACCACAGAAGTCGTCAAAGATTCAACTTTGATATTTTTTAACGCAGCAAGGAGTCCAAGGGGTGAAAAATGCCTGGCTCTAGGAAGCTATCCCATAGTCATTCCTGGTCTGAATTTATTTTACAACAACAGCGAAAATCATACCAATACTCCCTGCCCCCAAATAACGTCTATTAAGGTTATTCTGCAATGCAGACCATGCTGAGTGCCTAACGGGAAAGGGTCTGAAGTGCTTAGAGGTGATCACGTACCTTCAGTGCCAGACTGGAAAACGTGTTGGAAACATTGCACTTGAAGCTCAGCTGCTTATCCAGGCCTCCGTCGGGGTCCCGCCTCCCGTAGTCAGACAGGCCTGTGCGGTCCGGGGCGGCCACTTTCTGGAACACGGTGCATGTCATTCCGGTGAAGCCAGTTGCCTTGATGACATAAGCTTCCAGTGCGATATTGGGGGAATACTTGAAAAGTCAACCAAACAGGAATTATAAGAGATTTACAATGTGGGGGGAGGGGAAAGCATGTGCAAAGAAATTTCAAATGCAAAACACTTGTACATTCAAAGAGAACACTTAGATTCTTACTGAACAAAGACACTATGCAGCCAGATGCAAAAGGGGACAGGATATGTGCCATAAAAGATATTGGAAACAAAAGCATAAAATAGAAAGGTACCCATGAAGAGGAAAAGAGTAAGTTTTTTTTTTTTTTTTTTTTTAAATATATTTTATTGATTTTTCACAGAGAGGAAGAGAGAGGGATAGAGAGTTAGAAACATCGATGAGAGAGAATCATCGATCAGCTGCCTCTTGCACACCCCCTACTGGGGATGTGCCCGCAACCAAGGTACATGCCCTTGACCAGAATCGAACCCGGGACCTTTCAGTCCGCAGGCCGACGCTCTATCCACTGAGCCAATCCGGTCCGGGCAAGAGTAAGTCTTAAGTGGGGAGGATCAGACATAAATGCAAAGTCAATTAAAAATAATTTATTTTAAGAGCTCCTTGCAGAAAACAGTAGGCTGAAAAGGAAATGTCTTATAAAATCTAGATATATGGGTCAGCCCCTTTTAATGATGGCAGTACAGGAAGAGCAATAAGGATTTAGGAGATTCACTTAAAAGTCACCTTGTTCAGCACTTCATGTCATAGTCATCACTTTTTCTTTTACAGGGTGATCTAGTTAATTCTTTGCATTAAGTTGCACAGATAAAAATTTTACACAGACTCACTCCAAGGTGCTGCTGCCATTATACTGTATATAGAGCCACCCTAAGATTCCAAAAAACTACTAAAACTGATAAGTAAATTCAGTAAAGTAACAGGATACAAAATAAATATCCAGAAACCAGTTAAAATTATATACACCAATACTGAACTATCAGAAAGGAAAAATAAGAAAACAATCCAATTTATCACTAAATTAAAAAAAAAAATCCTGGGAATAAATTTATCCAAGGATGTAAAATACGGAAAATTGTAAGACACTGAAGAAAGAAAGTGAAGAAGATACAAATAAATGGAAGCATATACTGTGTCTGTAGACAGGAAGAATTAGGATCTTTAAATGCCCATACTAACCAAAATAATCTATAGATTCAATGCAATTCCTATTCACAGAACTATAACAAATATTCCAAAAAATTTATATGGAACCACAGAAGATACAGAATAGCCACAGCAATCTTGAGAAAGAAGAACAAAGTTAGAGGAATCACACTATCTGATATCAAACTATACTACAAGGCCATAGTAATCAAAACAGCATGGTACTGACAGAAAAAACAGACATATAGATTAATGGAACAGAACAGAGTCCAGAAATAAACCCATACTTCATGGTCAGTGATATATGAAAAAGGAATCAAGAACATACAATGGGGTAAAAATAGTCTATTCAATAAATTGTGTTTGGAAAGTGTACAGATACATGCAAAAAAAATGAAACTAGACCATCTTATTTAACCATAAAAATTAATAAACTCAAAATGGATTAAATGTTAGACTCAAAACCATAAAAATCCTAAAAGAAAATATAGGCAGTAAAATCTCAAACACTCCTTTGCAGCAGTATTTTTCTCCTTGGGCAAGGGAAACAAACAAACAAACAAACAAATAAACAAATAGGACTACATCAAAGTAGAAAGTTCATGCACAGCAAAGGGAACCATCAACAAAACAAAAAGACAACCCATTGTAAGGGAGAACATTTTTGACGATATATCTGACAACGGGTTAAACCCCAAATTTATAAAGAACTTATAAACCTCAATACCAAAAAACTAAAGAATCCAATTTAAAAATGGGCAAAGGACCTGAATAGACATTTCTCTAAAGAGGACATACAGATGGCCAAAAGACACACAAAAAGATGCTCAATGTCACTAATTATCAGAGAAATGCAAATTAAAATCACAATGAGATATACTTGTCAGAATGGCTATCATCAATGAATCAACAAATAGGTGTTGGCAAGGATGTGCAGAAAAGGGAACCCTAATGCAGTGGTTGGCAAACTGTGGCTCTCGAGCCACATGCAGCTCTTGAGTCGTGGTTTGCCTCTCTGTTGACTAATGAGTTGGCCGACCACTGCCCTAATGCACTGTTGGTGAGAATGCAGACTGGAGCAGCCACTGTGGAAAGCGGTATGGAGCTACCTCAAAAAATTAAAAATACAACTGTGTTCTGATCCAGCAATTCCATTTCTGGGAATATACCTGAAGAAACCCAAAACATTAATTTCAAAGAATATATGTACCCCTATGTTCATTACAGCATTATTTACAATAGCCAAGATTTGGAAGCATATCAAGTATCTATCAGTAATGAGTGGATAAAAAAAAAAAAAAAGCTGTGGTACATTTACACAATGGAATACTACCCAATAAAAAGAAGGAAAATCTTACATTTTACAACAGCATGGATGGACCTGGAGGATATTATGCTAAGTGAAATAAACCAATCAGAAAAACACAGTACCACATGTTTTCACTTCTATATGGAATCTAATGAAAAAGTAAACTAACAAAACAAAAACAGATTTACTGATACTAAGAACAGACTGACAGCTGACAGAGGGGAGAGAAGTTGGGAATTGGGTGAAAAAGCTATGGGATTTAGCAAACAAACAAATAAAAAACCCCATAGGTAGTCAGCAGTATGATGATTAGCAGAGGGAAAGGAGGGTGGGGAGACAGAAGAAGGTAAAGGGGGGTACAAGGTGATGGAAGGAGACTTGTCTTGGGTTGGTGAACACACAATACAATGTACAGAAAGCAGTTCAGAGTTACCTCAAAAAATTAAAAAATTTTCATTAACCATTGCCACCCCAATAAATTCAATTAAAAAATGAAAGCAAAAAAAAAAAAAACAATTTTAAGAACTTCACGAGTGAGACTGAACTTAGGGGTCTGCTAAATGTAGGCCATGTGGATACTACAGCCTCCACCCCCGTTCCGGAGGCCTGCCAGCATCACTCCCATCTCAGCACCACGCAGAGAGGGCACACCCAGGGAGGTGACAGAACTGACCGTAGAGGACAATACAGAGTCTCTTTCACTATGAAGGATGGGTCAGTGCATGCCTACTCCATAGGCAAGGCACCCTTCTGAGTACCACTTGTGGACCAAGTCCCCATATAAAAAATGTTCTGTAAAGCACAGGACTTTTCAGAATGGCATTCTAGAACCGTGCGGTGCTTACTGTGGAGTACACGTGGGCTCCGTTGGCCAGGCGGTGCGTGGCGATGCGCTGCAGGCACTGCACGATCCGGCTGCAGGCCTTCGCCTCCCTCTGGGCCAGCCACAGGACGCGCTCATCGGCCAGCATGATGTTGCTTGCGATGTCCACCATCACGTCCCCTAACTGGCAGGCGAGCAGGAGAGAAAAGAAACCTCTTAGCAAGCTGTGTTACATCATCCAAATGCTCCTGAGAGACCAAGATGGGCCGGTAGTCTAAACTTCCCAGTGACAGGCCAACAGGCTCTGTCCTTGTTTCCCATTACTGCCTCTCCAGGTAAGAAGAGCACATTTGGCTGAAACCGGTTTGGCTCAGTCATTAGGGTGTCAGTCTGCGGACTGAAGGGTCCCAGGTTCGATTCCTTTCAAGGGCATGTACCTCGGTTGCGGGCACATCCCCTGCGGGGGGCTATGCAGGAGGCGGCTAATCAATGTTTCTCTTTCATCAGTGTTTCTAACTCTCTATCCTCTCTGTAAAAAATCAATAAAATATATTTAAAAAAAAAAAAAAGAGAATAGCACATTCGATTACGACCATTAGTGATAGGTAAGTCAAAACAGGGTAACGACGTGATCACCAAACCACTGGTGAAAAGATGGACATGTGGCATTTAAATGGAGGGAGGGGGAGAGGGAAGACAACTTAATCACGAGGAAGGAAAAGATATCCCATGATCCACAAATGGAAAGATATAAAGTCTTTTTCTGGGAAACCGCTTAGAAACATGTTGTGTGTGTGTGTGTGTGTGTGTGTGTGTGTGTGTGCGCGCGCGCGCGCGCGTTAGCTTAGTATTATCATGAAGAAACATTCACTGCCTAGCTTTTTAGTTTCCAGTCACGTTCAAAACCCTCGTCATGTCCAACCACAGGAAGCTTCCGCCTGCACCGAGCCATGGAGTGTGTCCTCTCACACATAGCTTCCTCTACCTCGAATGAACTCGTCCTTCCCTGTCCCAATTCCATGAAATAAACGGATCCAAAGACATGCTCACTTTTGCATTCCTTGCTTTATTGAGTTATGAATGGAGCCAGTGGGTTCTTTTTATTCACTCAGTTAGTACAGGTGCCAGCATCTGTCAGGTAATGCCAGTGGAATGTCCATTGACTACATCGGACTCGCATGCCCGTGTCGGAGAATGCACTGGACGTGCAGGGCTAATGAGACACACCGTGTCCAGGGGGGGGCAAGGATTGAGCAAATTGTTCCCGAGAGGGAGATCTATGGCAGGAAGAACAACAAGAGCCCTCCCGGGGGTGGAATCAGAGGAGTGAGAAGCCAGCTGGCTCTCTAATCAAGACATAAGCGTCAAAGGTGTGAGGCCCCGAAGCCGAGCCAGAGAGCCAAGACTGCTTGCGGATGTCTTCTGATTATCACAGAGGATCCCAGCGGAGCATTCCAACCTCTTCTGCACCCAGCACTCCTCTCAGGATGCGTCATCATGAGGGCTGAGGTGGGTTTGAACAAATTCAGTGTATCCCACCCAGAGTCCACGTCTCACAGACAGGACTGCGGAAATGCACCAGATACCAAACCCAGGAACCAGGGGCGCAATAACTAGAGTCAGTACAGCGGTGAAGACCAGGACTTTCAAATCCTGACCCCTAACACCAGTACCTTCCTTTATGTGTATAAGGGGGACAGCACACTCCTGTCTGTTCTGAATGTTGTGAAGATGAAGTTTCGATAACACACAGAAGGCTCCCAAGACCATGCCCGGCACAGGGCAAACACTCACAAAGTGTGAGCTCTCCTTGGAATTGTACTGCTCCTGTTTCTAACTCTTGGATCCCAATCTAGGCTCTCTTTGAGGATCGCAGGCTCTGGAAGAAGTGCTAGGAAGGGCGCATATGCAAACAGGACCCATGTGTTCAACAAAACTGCCTCTTCCTCCTCATCCTGGACCCATGCAATTAAAAAAAAAAATACTTCACTGGCCTCACACTGCCCCACCCAGAGTGCATCATGGTCTGTCCTTATTTTACTTTCAATGTAAACGCCCCAAGGGCAGGAGCACCTCAATGTCCTACTTATATTTATAGCCTTATTCACAAGGAGTCGAACTCCTGGTATAAAAGCCAATAGCAATACAATATTCATTTGCTCACTGACTAAATATTTACCAAGGACCAAGGTGAGCCGGACACTGTCCTGAGCAATGGAGACAGAGCAGTGAAAGAAACACACTTATAATCTAGTGAAGAAAATATGAAATAGTACATTTTTTAAAAGTGCTCTAAGCCTTAGCCAATTTTGCTCAGTGGTTAGAGTCTCAGCCCTCTGATTAAGGGGGTCACAGGTTTAATTCCAGTCAAGGGTATGTGCCTTGCAATGCAGGCTCAATCCCTGGCCCCCTGTCAGGGTGTGTGTAGGAGTCAATCAATCGATGTGTCTCTCTCACATCAATGTTTCTCTCTCTGTCTCTCCCTCTCCCTTCCACTCTCTCTAAAAATCAATGGGAAAAATATCCTCTGGTGAGGATTAACAACAACAAAAAAAGTGCTTTACATTACAACTGCAATGAAGGAAATAAGCAGAATATTATAAGATGAAGAATAATGGAATTTAATCCAAACACCCTGTTTTAATGGACTCACCCATTCTCAGAGGGCATTTTCCCCAAACCCAAGAAATTAACAGCATCAACTGACAGAGAATGAGGAAGAGGCTTTGCAGAATCCTGAGCCTGTTTGCACAGTTCATCGACCACTAGTATCCCCAGCATTGATTCCTACTAAACAGGTTGGGGAGGGGGGGTGAATTTCATTCTAGCAGAAGCCCTAATTTCTGAAGTTATGAAGGGTAGTGACTCCCATATGTCAATTACTGAATATGCAGATCAGCTGTTTATACAGCAATTATAATAATTCCCATTCAGAGTAGCTGGAATAATTTGGCTAAGTTTTCGTCTATTATTTTTACCTGCTGTTATTTTAAAATTTCATACAAAAATAAATAGGATATAGGAGACGATATGGCAAAAAAGGCTCTCTGGCTCTCAGAAAAGAAATCCCCACCTGCTGCAAAAACTTAAAAAGAAAAAAAAAAACAAAACAGGAAAATACTAGTTCTACTCTAAGGAAGTGTTTAATGGATTCTCACAATGACAAAGAAACTACTTATTTTATACTTTTTAAAACTTTTAAATGTACAAACTTTATGATGACCTAACATGAGGCCTGCTGGCTACTGAAAAACTATGATTATTATATGATTAAAAACCAGAACCGCGTGTGGCTCACTTGATAACACTAGTAATGAAATTTAATCTACACTAATAAAAGTGAAACATGCAAATTGACCATACCTTCATGATGCCCACCAGCCAATCAGGAGCAAGTATGCAAATTAGCCGGACAAAGATGGATATATGGCCCTGCCCCCCAGCCACTCTGGGCCTCTGGGCAGCCTCATGCAGGCACAGAGCAGCCAGTTGGGGCAGGATGCCTGCTATGAGAAGAAGGGTAGGAGCAGAGGCAGCTACAGGAGCTGTGCTCAGCCCAAAGTGAAGACTTAAGGCGGTGGTCAGAGTGAAGGCCTGGGTCCCGGGTGCCAGAGGAAAACCAGTGCCAGCAGCCAGGGCAAGGAAGGCCTATTGCACCAATCTCTTAGCACAGTGGTTGGCAAACTGCACCTCGCGAGCCACACGTGGCTCTTTGGCCCCCTGAGTGTGGCTCTTCCACAAAATACCACGGCCTGGACGAGTCTATTTTGAAGAAGTGGAGTTAGAAGAAATTTAAATTTAAAAAATTTGGCTCTCAAAAGAAATTTCAATCATTGTACTGTTGATATTTGGCTCTGTTGACTAATGAGTTTGCTGACCACAGTCTTAGTGCAACAATCCTCTAGTGTGTTAATAATTCTAAGACAAGAAATATCTCTAAGAAGGTATGCATGCAGTTACCTCGAGTGACTGCCTCAGTTGAAAAAAACCTATGTTCTTCATCATTGCATCCTAAATGGCAAAGAACTAAGGAAAAGATAGGATGCCACATTTTGCCAAGAGCAGGGAATCATAAAATGCTGTAGGCGTGTGTGGCTGGGTTACGGAAGCAGCTCTGAATCCTCCACGGAGGCAAAAAGGGCACCAAGGAAGAGCACTGCATAAAGCATTCCCCTGGAGTAAAAAGTATTCTCAGAATCTGACTCACAGAGAGCTTCAAACCTGCAGCCTGCATGAGGAGGCATTGTATTTCCCCTTGACCTCATTCCCTGGAGGCCACCACAGCCCCAGAAGGGTCAGGAGGCCTCCCGCACCTGCTCCTCCACCTGTCACATTCAGCGGCTGGGATCAGATGAAAGTGCGCGGGAACGCACTCCATCACAGATAAAGGCCAGAGGATGAAAATGCCACATTAATGACAATGAAATGTTAAATGTCATCTGTTTTAAGAGACAGAATAGTTCTTGCTCTTCTCGATACAGGGGCTGAGCAAAAGGAGGTTCACAGTTGTTCAGACGGAAAAAGACATGCAGGTTATGATGATTACAACAGCCCAATAAACTCTGTGTTTCCTGGACTCGCAGCTGTAGACCTATTTTTGCCCACTCTTGTATATATGTTTGGAATCCTGATCTGAATGAGACCATATCATTAGTAAATTTCATGAAGTTGATGTGGTGGCATAGGAAACACAGAAGATAATGACATAAACTAAACTTAATATTTCATTTCAATGTAGTAGGAAAGTAATATAACACTGAAGGCAGGATATTTATGTGCTTGGGAGTTAAATTCTCCTGGGTTAAGATTTCAATTCTGTCTCAAGTTAGATGCCCAGGCGTAAATTATTAGCCTCTCCAAGACTCAGTTTGCTCATTTGTAAAATGAGGTTGGGAATCCTATGAAAAATGCTTAGAACATCTCATTCTATAGTAAATTAAGAGAAAAAATATAACAAAAAATATCTTTATTAAACAATTAATGCCCCCTTTTTTTTTTTTAATAGAAAAGCCAAATAATCTAGATCCCTTTGGACTTCTCTCTACACTTTTCCTTTTTCAAGCAGAAAGCAGCAGGGGGCACTCTTGTTGATTCTAGTCACCAGGAAAGCAAGAATTACAGGCACAGTATGGGTGAGGCAGCAAGTGGGGCAGTTGTTTGGGGATAGCTAGAATGCAAATGAGAACTATGGGAACTGACAAGCAGTCCACACTGGACTAAATAAAAATAACAGCAGCTGATGCTGTTCTTAAAGTCCAAGTATTCTTCAGGATTTCCTCCTAGGTATGAATTAAGCATACTGAGATGACGCCTAACTTAAAGAACGTCATTCCCCTGATTGATTTTAATAAGGAAATGGCTCTTCAGTGAGAGTCAAGTTGTAAAAGTGTATTTACGTTACTCTTAACTCCAGAGACCTGCATGTCTTGGGATCCCACTACTGGCTTCTGGCTTAAACTGTCAATATTCAATAGAAGGTCTCACTGAGCTAACGATCAGGACCTATGGCAAATATTAAACCTCTGGTTCTACTGTGGTATAGAGGTGGTGACAGTGATAATGATGATGACAGAACAGGAGAAAGAAGTGAGGAAGGAAGAGGGGAAAGATGCTGAGAATAATGCTGCATTTATTCTTCATTACCTTTCAGGAAGGATTTGAGGTAGCCAAGCAACATTTTAAAAATAATTATTTTTAAATAAGAGCACATACATAAAGAGTGGGAAGTGCAGACTTAAGAGAAGAAAAAGAGACAGAGACACGTTAAAAATATGCATAGAAGGCAGAGCTGCTGCGACTGGGAGAAAGGTGATCCTTGCTATGTTTCTAGCCCAGGCGATAAAGGTAGCCTTTCAGTTACCAACAGAAAGGTGAACATTTCGTCCAGGTAGACAAAGTTGCTTTTATAACAAATTCTAGGAACTTGGGAGGTATACTTGTCCAGAGATGCAGGATACAATGGACACCTAACTACATATGGAAAAGCTTAACTTCTAAGGTTACTCCAATTCTCCCAGTGGAAGGAGATTCTGTGTTTTCTGATTACAAAAATGTCTGTGCATCTCCCTTTCTGGGAGAATCAAGAGCTGAGTACTCTGGACAATTCTCCAGGGGAAAGAGAAAGTCCCTGAAGAGAAAAGAGTTGTCTCTTTCTACTTACAACTGACCAAGCAGAAAACAAAGACTCCTTCAGAGGCCAAGAACAAAACAACAGTAGGACTGGGAATTCTGCGAGTGAACTCTGCCCCCAGGGACTGTGTCTTGACATCCACAAGGGGCCAAGGACCCACCCACACAGGCCTTGCAGGAGCAGACCAGCGATGAAGCTGATACAAAGAGGACACCTCCAGGCTCAGGCCACACTAGCACCAAAACAGCCTCACAGAAGAAGGAAGTCAAAGGACTTGAAACTTGATCTTGATTCAAGGTAGAAGGAGTAAGTTGTCCTCCCTCACAGCTTATCAACACAAGTTGACCTTCTCACAGGTGTGAGGTCAGATTTCACAGGACTTCCAAGGTTGGAAAAACCTCTAGCTGAGAACTAATTCCAAAGGGAATGATTACCTTGGGATTGTCCCCAGGCACTTAGCAGAAGCAAGAAAATCACACTTACTAATAATGATAAATTAGGTCATTATCATTAATATCCTGTATCACCAATACTAATCAACATTGTTCTGAGGTCCTCACCAATGGATAATTAGAAAAAAAAAAAGAAAACACACACAAAAACAAACAAACAAACAAACAAGAAACATTTATTACAGGAACAGAAAGACTAATTGTTATTTGCTGGTGACATAATTGCCTGTCTAAAAAAAAAAAGATCCCACATACCAATTGCAAAATTATAAGGTAACCAGACAAAAGGTCTACATTTTTCAAAAACCATAATCAACCCTGGCCCCCTGGCCGGGTAGCTCAGCTGGTTAGAGCATCATCCAGTTGGATACTCCAAGGTTGTGGGTTTGATACCCATTCAGGGTACATACAAGAAGCAACCAATGAGTGTATATCTCATAAGTAGGTGGAACAACAAATCAATGTCTGTCTGTCTCTTTCTCTTTCAAACCAATCATTTAATTAAAAAAAATTAAGGAAAACTGATCATGGACTAGATATTTCATGATATTAAGGACTTAGAACTCATTTTGGTGACATAATAAATATGGTTCTATTTTAAAATTCCTTATATTGTGAAAAAACTATGGATAAAATATGACAACCAGAGTTCACTATTAAATGATGCAGCACTGAGAAAGAAAGAGAAAGGGTGAAGGAGAGAAAGAAAGGAAGGAAGGAAATGAATGAACAAACAGGGAGAAAGAGGAAAAAGGAGAGAGGGATGGAGGGCAAAAGAAAGGAATGGATGAAAGGAATACTGAAAATTGGTGAAGGTGAAAGATATAATGTAGGTATTAATACAAACATTCTCCTATACTTTTAGAATGTCCCAACAGAGAGTTTCTACAAACTTTTCAGAAGGTTAGACCCAAAGGGAAAAACGTTACACAAGTAAGTAGAGAATATGAACACATAATAGTGGTTGTCAAGGCCTGTACCTTTCTCAGAGACATGCTGGCCAGCATCGCCTGGAACTTAACTAGAAATGCAAACTTTGCTTGGCAAACCCCTCAGGTGACACAGAGGCAGGGTCAAGTTTGAGAGACAGTGCTCTGGACAGGACCACAAAGCCAGCAGCTGTGTCTCAGCTGTGTCTCTTGCAAGGCTGAACAACACAGAAATGTCTGACAAGCAAGATCAAGAAGGAGCCGAAATCAGTTTGGCTCTGTGGATAGAGCGTCAGCCTTCGGACTGAAAGGTCCCGGGTTCAGTTCCGGTCAAGGACATATACATTGCTTGCGGGCACATCCCTGGTAGGGACCATATAGGAGGCAGCTGATGGATGTTTCTAGCTCTCTATCCCTCTCCCTTCCTCTTTGTAAAAAAATCAATAAAATATATTAAAAAAAAAATCAAGAAGGAAAAACAAAAAGTTGGGAATAGTAAAAAGAAAAAAACAACAGCCAATACAGAAGTGAGTATTTTTAAAAAATATATATATATATTTTATTGATTTTCCACAGAGAGGAAGGGAGAGGGATAGAGAGCTAGAAATGTCAATGAGAGAGAAACATCAATCAGCTGCCTCCTGCACACCCCCTACTGGGAATGTGCCCGCAACCAATGTACATGCCCTTGACTGGAATCGAATCTGGAACCTTTCAGTCCGCAGACCGACGCTCTATCCACTGAGCCAAACTGGTTTCGGCAGAAGTGACTATGTTTTAAAGTAAGTTAAAGACTTTGCATTTTTTAAACCTGTGCATAACAATGTGCCCAACCAGCTGCTTAGTAAACTAGCCCTAAGAGCTGCCTCACTTCCCCTGTGGAACTAGAGTGCAGCTAGGGGACCACCACACAACCAGAACAGACCTCTCCCACCTTCTCAGCTTTGGAAATGGACAGGGGATGCTTTCATCACGCTCCTAAACATGGAACAGGTGCTGATCTGCCTGACAGGCAGCCTTCAGCTGTTTTCAAAAGACCCCACTGAACACAGCGCTTGGACCTGGCCATTGGGTGGCGGTTAGTGTCCGCCCTCACTGCAGAGCACCGGCTTGGGTCGGCCAGATCCAATCCCAGGTTACAAAGGCAACTGCCCCACAGTATTTCAGCTGTGAAATTATCCAGAGCAGAGCAACTTTTTGGACGTAAAACAAAAATCAATTTAATTATTTGTCCAATGAAGCCATATGCATTTTAGGATAACTTAGCATAATTTTCTGCTTTCATAATTAACTTAAAATGATGCCTCCCTTAACCCTCATAATTTCATTTTATTACACTAATAAACAGTGAAAACTACAGCCTTCGGTTTAACTTTCCAAAGAATCAGGTAGGATGTCTGCCAATGCATCATGGATAATAGTATCTTTATACCTCAGGTATTCAATCTGAATATTTTCCCTGTTTCTCCCTATTTACATCATTTGGTTTCAAAGATAATGGAATCTTTACCTCCCAGGCTAACATGTGAGAAAGTGACAGAAATCTATATCAAACCGAGGAGTGTGTTTTTTTGTTTGTTTTTTGTTCTTTAAACATATTTTATTGATTTTTTTACAGAGAGGAAGGGAGAGGGATAGAGAGTTTGAAACATCAATGAGAGAGAAACATTGATCAGCTGCCTCCTGCACACCCTTTCTTGGGGATGTGCCCCCAACCAAGGTACATGTCCTTGACCGGAATAGAATCTGGGACCCTTTGGTCCTCAGGCCGACACTCTATCCACTGAGCCAAACCAGTTAGGGCCCTTCAAACCAAGGTTTTAAAGTCACTAAAGCATTCTGATGATTTTTTTCTGAAAGGCCTCATTCTTATGTTCTGAGATCATAAGAATGTTAAATTTCTGAAACCTTGAAAATCACATTCTAGCTTTGTAACTACTGCACCTATATTTTCTCACTTGTGTGCACACATTTTGAAGTTAAGCAGGGCAAGTGTCATCCCCATTTCAAAAATCAAGGGCCCATGATTAGTGAATAACTCATGAAACCAAATTCACCTTCCGTCACCAACAGGACACTTTCCCCTACGCACATTCCAAAGCGGCAGACCGTTCACACCACACACGGGCAAACGCAGAGAAACGCACACCTCTGGGCACCTCATTGCTCTTCAGGAGCGGGGAGGTGAGCAACGGTCCCTGACATCAAAACAGGGGGGCATGGGAACACATCTATATGATGGCAAATCTTTTTCAATGTCCATATTCCAAATGCCATTCCAATTACTCCAGTGACTGGAAACACCCCACTTCCATGAATAGCTTGTAATCATGTGGGCAGCCAAACTGTGATTATAATCAGGAATGGAGGGCAGTATTACCACAGAGCAAGAGCCAGTCAGCTTCTCCCAGGGCTGAGAAAATGTACACAGGACGCAGGCTGTGGCCCAGAGTCACAATCAAAGTGCAGGACAGCTCACTACAAACTGTGGTTTGAAGTTCAGGTAACAACAGTGAAATGTTTACCCGAGTCTGATATACACACATATCTATATTCCTTCCCCCTTTAGGATTTATTGATTTATTGAGAGGAAGGGAAAAGGAGAGAAATACAAACATCAATGATGAGAGAATCATTGATTGGCTACCTCCTGCATGCCTGCTACTGGGGATTGAGCCCGAAACTCAGGCATGTGCCCTGACCAGGAATCAAACTGTGACCTCCTGGTTCATAGGTAGATGCTCAACCACTGAGCCATGCTGGCTGAGCTATTTTCCTTCCTTTAATAGTTACATCCTGTCCAGTAGAATGCCCAACGTACGGAGCTGCACTTTCAAAACTTACCTCAAGAATGCAAGATATTAATAGATATTCTACCAAAAATTTTCCTTGCTTAAATTATTTAGGAAAACAAGGCTTATTTTTTCTTTCAATACATATGAATCTGAGAGGCCCACATATAGACTTTGTTTAGCACCACAGTTTCCCTACCACTGTATGCTGAGTACTTCTGGAATAGTAGGACAGGGCAACATTGTGCTAGAAAGTAAATGTGAACCTGCAGGAAACTTCTGGATTAGACAGCAAGGCTCTGGCTCCTGTTTCCAGCCCTGCCCTACCCTGGCTGGATAACCTTGGCTAAATGATTTCATTTTCTTTGGGCTTCCGTTTATGACTTGATCCAGGTTTATTCTAATTCTAAAATTCATGATTCAATCAAAAAAGAAACAGTATAAATGCTCAGCCAGTGTGGCTCAGGTGGACGAGTCCCATCTCATGAACCAGGAGGTCGCAGTTTTATTCCTGGTCAGAGGGTATTTCTATCTTCCTCTCCCTCTCCCTTCCTCTCTCTCAAAAATCAATAAACTTAATTTTTAAAAAAATGAAACAGTCTCCGTCTACATAAAGTTCCCGTGTAGCTGGAAACTTAAATCTGCATCATCAAATTCATTCCAAGCATGATTTGCTGTTCATTCATTCTGAAAACTGCTATAGTCCATGTTTTCCCCCAAAGGATATCATGTGGACAAGCATATCATAGTTTTAATATGGTCCCGTTAAAATGCACTTGTTTTCAAAGCCACGGAATTTTCATAACTTGCCTATTCCAATAATTTGAAATTTCAAGTAAGTCCCTAGGACAGTGGTTGGCAAACTCATTAGTCAACCTAGCCATATATCTATCAACAGTACAATGATTAAAATTTCATTTGAGAGCTAAATTTTTTAAACTTAAACTTCTTCTAATGCCACTTCTTCAAAATAGACTTGCCCTTGCCGAAACTGGTTTGGCTCAGTGGATAGAGCTTTGGCCTGCAGACTGAAAGGTCCCAGGTTCGATTCTGGTCAAGGGCATGTACCTTGGTTGAGGGCATGTCCCCAGTGGGGGGTGTGCAGGAGGCAGCTGATCGATGTTTCTAACTCTCTATCCCTCTCTCTTCCTTTTTGTGAAAAATCAATAAAATATATTTTTAAAAAATAGACTCGCTCAGGCCATGGTATTTTGTGGAAGAGCCACACTCAAAGGGCCAAAGAGTTGCATGTGGCTCGAGAGCTGAGGGTAGGACACTCTTGCATTTCTCTAGGATAGGGGTGTCGAACTCAATCAGAGAAGGGGCCAAAATCTAAAATCCAGCCTAAATCGCGGGCCGAATGGTTTACTGAACAGTCATAAACTGACAATGTCATAAACTGACAGCGGAGTGCAGTGATGACAGCGCGGTGCGGGCCACATTGCAAGGCCTGGCTGGCTGGATTTGGCCCGCGGGCCTTGTGTTTGACACATGTGCTCTAGGACATTACCAAAGGAATTAAGTAACTTAACACACAATCTGGGTGACTACACCTTATGCAGAAGAATGAACAGAGGACTGTGTGGGTAAGAAAAATCTGGAAAGCCAGCCACCAGCGGCCCTGGCTAACCCTAAAGATAGCATGTAGAGCAAAGGTTCCTTCTCACAGGAAGGCTACGCTCTATCACATCCCTTCGCTTCCAAGAGCTGACCATTCACCTCCAGTTCCCCCAATGAAAGGTCACTAACAGAGTGTAAGTTTCTCAATGACAATTTTTGACATGGAAAGTGTATTTAGTTAGTTGAAAGACAGCCAACCAAAACAGGTGTCAAACATAAAGATTCAAGTCTATCACATGACCACAACCTGGAACTAGAAAAAATACCTCTTTCGATTTTTCCTCTTTGGTAAATCTTCCAAATTTCTCTATCATTTCAGCCACGAATATAACATCCATCTTGTCTGAGAAGTTGGCTGCTTCCACGGTGTACGCCAGCAACTGCCTGGCCGTGGCCACGGCGTTGGTGATATTGAGCGGCATCTACATGAAAAGGTAAGAGGCAGCACTCAGCACGTGGATGAACACAATTTTGGACATTTTTTTTTTTTTTTTTTTTTTTGCATTTCGTAATATTACAAGGCAGTCACATTGCATCATTTGCTCACCATGACCTCCTTCGCATGCTTCTTCAAACTTTAGAAAATGCAATTCTAGTGCAAAGGAACCTGAGTGCAATGTTTTGAAAACTTGGAAAGAAATATAATAAATACACCAAACTCCACCAGGTAAAAACATGCTGCACTGTCTCTTGGCCTCTGTTTATCCAAATCCTACACAAACGCAACCCCAGTTGCTTATTGAATGTTTTCCTGAGAATCCCAGCTGGGAGGACCAATGCCGCCCCGCACGGGAGAATGAACCACTGACTTACTTGTCTGTGTCTCCACGCACTCACTGCCAGGGACAGTTTACATTTATGTATTTATTAACTTAAACGTGACTCAGCACCAACCACTGCAAAAAGGGTATACCCGTATACCCGGTGCTAAGGATCATAAGAAAATGTGTAGCAGAAACTATCTTCCAGCAGCTGATAGCTTGATTTGGTTTAAAAAGACACATAGAACCCTGGCTGGGTGGCTCAGTTGGTTGGAGCATGGTCGAGTATACCAAAAAGTTGCAGGTTCAATCCTCAGTTGGGGAGTACATGGGAGGCAACCAAAGATTCTCTATCACAAAGATTCCCCCTCCCCCTCTACCTCTCTCTATCTCTTTCTAATCAATAAAAACATATTCTCAGGAGAGGATAAAAAAGAAAGGTGCAGAGAAGGACAGGAAATGGCACCTGAGTGGTACAGGAATAACAAGGGGTCACTTGTGACAAAGGGACTACAGAAAGGAACCCAGGAGTTGGCCACCCAGGTGGATGGGAAGGATGGTTGGGATTCTGTCTGGTGGACAGAGATGACAAAGGTATTCAAACAAAGGATCAAGGTCAGGTGGTAACAGGAGAGAAAGAGTGGCGCCACAGAGGGCCTGGATCACCCGTTGGGAAGACGAGACCTTATTCCAAAAAACAGATCAGTCAACTGAAGTATTATCCCCAAGTCCCCATGATTTATTTACATGTAAAAGAGAGATCTTATGTAAATGGTTTGAACACCGTGCTTCCTCAGCAACCTCAGCAAACCCCGAAGGCTTTCCCGTTACCTGGTTAAACATATAAAGGACTCTAGTGACATCGTTTGCATACTGGCAGCGAGAGTAATCGTCATCTGCCCAGAAGCCACCGCGGTCACATCTGCGCCACGCCTTCCTCTCGTCCTGCGAGCTTCCTGGATAGATCCCGCTGCCATGGGTATTCCGCGTGCACTGCAGGTGGGCAGTGATGCCCGCCAACGTCCTGGGCCACCTGGGCACACGAGGGCAAAACAGTGTAAGAAACCCGCACAGCCACAGAGGAGGGGAACCCAGGATGAGAACATGCCACATACAGTCGTAGGGGGGAAAAATCAAGAAGAAGAAAAGGCAAACAAAACTCCTTTAAGATTAAAGATCCAGTCCAGCTAGTGTGGCTCAGTGACTGAGTGTCAACCTAGGAATCGGGAGGTCACAGTTCAATTCCTGCCCAGAGCACATGCCCGGATTGCGGGCTCAATCCCCAAGGACGGGCGTACAGGAGGCAGCCGATCAATGATTCTCTCTCATCATTGATGATTCTATCTCTCTCTCCATTCTCCTCTGAAATCAATAAAAAATAAATAAATTATATATATATATATTAATATATATATATATTAATATATATATATTAAAAAAAATAAAGACCCAAATTATATTTTAAAGGTAAACATAGCCTAAACAGTTTAAAGCTTATAGCCAGGTATATTTTAATAGCATAACAGAATAGGATATTTTCATAAAATATTCTAAATGTTGCTATAAACACAGGGAAACTGTATCTTGTTCAGCAAAAATGAAAAATGGTGCAACAAAGTGTTTTGCGTTTGTTTTTAATTACTGTTAAGATACTGTGGGCTGATATCACAGTATAGGAGGTCAGAATCTTCTCCAGGATAATGAGAATGCGGCCTTTTGCAGAAGCAGAGCTAGTATACGCTCAGACCAGAGTTCCCGTGGCAAGGCTAGGACTGTCGCCCCTAATGAGGCCTGCGTGCCACACTGACCCCCCTCAGTGGCATCTAGGAATTTGGAATCGGGAGAGTGCCCGGGAACCGTTAGCTGGTGAGGGCGGCTCACTGTGGCTAGACTGCTGGCACAAGCTAATGGGTTACGCAGAACACCTGCTTTCTTCCTGGGAGTCAAACTTTCTGTGCCTGCATGACCAGCAGTGAGAACTCTGGGTGCTGAGCCTCCACTGGGCCTCCCCGGGCAGAATCACTGCTAGAGGCTGTTGCCTTTTCATGGCTGGAGAAGGAGTAGACTCTGCCTTCATCACCACAATACACCTGAGCTGTCACTGCAAGGAGGTGATGAGTCCTGCAGTCCTTCCAGGAAAGGTCTGCACTTGGGGTGAGGGTGAGGGGTCTTGAGGCCCCCAACGAAGTATGAAACCGCATTTGTCTGGGAGAAGCCCCTCCCTATGCAAGTGCCAGGTCATCACAAACTGGGCTAGGCAAACCTTTGTTATCTGAGCTCCCTTTCTCTACAACCGGCAATGAAATTGAGCACAGTTAATAAAAGTTAAAGCTGACGGGCAACATAGGAACTGCTAAATTATACCCGTCACAACAAAACATAATTCATCACCAAAATTTGCATAAATAGATCAAGCAACACTAAACTAAATTCTTAGGAATGCAGTGCAAGTTTAAATGCATAATACCGTAAGGCATGTCAAAAGATGAGTAATTCATTAATCAGCTGAATGATTAGATTCCTCTTCTATTTTTAAAAATATAAAACACCCAAACACTGTAAGTAAAAAATAGAAAATCCACCATAAACAGAAAATATATTACAATTATTTAATGAAATATTTTGAATATAACAAAATTAACAAATGTTACCTATTTTACTTAAGGTACACAATGTAAGTATTTCAGATGAACAGTTGATCCATATAAAAGACTAATCCACTAGCAATAATAAGTGCTGACTTCCACATATTCATGCGAAGGAGAATTAAAACAAGATAATTTTTAAAAAAGCAATGAAGAACTAGCGGAGCTAATGATGCTGCTTGGACTTGAAAGACTAACACCAAAGGATTTCTTATCCTTAAAAATTGGGCTGCACACCCACAGACCGCAATGATACCAGTCACACACAATATAAACTGGCATTCACAATCTTCACGCTGCTTTTAAAAGCAACAAATTTCCTGGCATTTATAGACACTACAAACTCATTATTAAAATCTTGAACATAAAGAACATTGGGCAAATAATAAATTTAAGGATGTCTTCAAGCAACTTTTTTTTTTTTTAACATAAAGAGAGTTTAAGGTAAAGGCTGTTACCTCTTACAAATTCTAAACTTTCTAAAAAATAAACAAACAAAAAAACTAACACAATGGTTATCGGGAAATTTAATTTGCAGTCTTTCAGTCGTTCTGCTTATGTTAACCGAGTCCAATACCAAATGGCTCCCAAGTTTCAGGCCACCCAATAGCTTTCATTTCCAAAGATGTACATATTGGCAATCATGAATGCCAATTACCATATACTCAGGTCAAGAAATAAACACAAATCCAATTTCCTCCCCCACTTCTTTCTTCTGGCTGCTAAGCTGGAAGAACCAAATAGGGGAGGGAAATATAGATGTGTTTCTCCTAATTCTGGTTCCACTTAACTGCCAGTAGTTAAAAGTGACTTAGCAATATAAAACCTTCCCAAGTTTGGTGGGGGTGGGGGGAAAGATACTATTAGTTTGAATTCTGTACTTTAGAATTTCCAAAATGTTTCTCTACTATAGCAATAGTTCTTAACTTTTTCAATAAAACCACTTGTTAAAAAATGAACATTTCTGGCTCTACCTTTAGGACTCATAAATCAACAGATTTGAGAAAAAGATCAGACCATTTATATATATATATATTATCTCTATAAATGATTCTTAAATCACTGTTCTTCTAAAGTATAGTCCTCAGATATATAAGGATATACACAGGTACTAGTAGCCCTAACCATGAATCTGTGTGCCAGCAGCTCCCTGCTGCCCTCCAGTAGCTCTCCACCCATTGCTCCACCCTCCTGTAGCTCCTCCCCCTTCCCCCATAGCTTGCTGCCCTGCCCCCTCCTGTAGCTCTCCACAGCCTGCTTGTAGCTCGCTGCCCCACCCTCCTGCTGATCCGTGATCCAGTTGTTACACAGTCAGTAATTATGCTTCACAGTATAATGACCATTTGCATATAACATCTTTATTATATAGGATAGGTATAGGTATAGGTATAGATATAAGTATAGGTATGGTATAGAATAGGTATAGGTATAGGATAGTTATAGGTATAGGATAGGTATAGGTATAGGTATAGGTATAGGTATAGGTATAGGTATGGGTGGATATAGATATATTTTCCATTTAGATATATGAATACATATACATTTCTCCGACATTCTTACTGAAAATAGGAGACAAATCATGTGCCTTCGAGGATAAGAAGGGACATGGGGCGAGTCACTTCACCCACTGACCTGAAGTCACCTTTGTTGTTTACCACCCTCTCGGGAGGACAGTACTGCGCAGAGCTTTCTAGCACAACAATATCCACAGTCCGTGTGTTGTTTCCGCGCTTGGTCTGGACGTGACAGCCCCAATTTCCAGTTGATCCAGCCTGAATATTAGAAATGGTTAGGGCACTGCATGAAGAAAGATTTTAAAAAGAGAGAAAATATGGTCAGGCAAACAGGGAAACAACCTGGGCTTCTGTCACTCATTTAGCAAATATGCCCAAATGCAAATTGCGGGCCACGCGCTTGTTAGATTAAAACCAATTTTAAAAATGTCCCTCCACTGAAGCACTTGAGCAGCAAGTCAGGACAAGCAGGTTAAGAGACTTAAATGCGATGGCAAGGGCGAGAACAGAAGCAAGAGTAAGGTGCAATGGTATATAATGCCTGAGACCTCTTTCAGAGAAAGGGAGAGCAGGGCACAGCAGGGAGGGGGATCAGCAAGTGCAAAGGCAGAAACATCCTGGCACATTCCAAAGCAAAACCAACATCTACCTTCCCACTGATTCTACGGGAAAGATTTACGCATGAACAAAGAAGATTCGTATTTTAAAGTATGTAACTAAGAAAACATGTAGGGTAAAATATTCTTTGGAAGAAGGGTTATGCAAGAAATAACTTGCTAAGTCTCTAAGAAGAGGTAGTAAATCACTAATGGTTTAACAAAAGGAGCTTCTACATAAAAGTCTACTTTAATTTCCAAAACGGCTATATATCTCAACAGTTATCAGGAAATTTGACTTGCAAGATGAAGCCACAATTCTCTCATATAAAACCTATTCATTAAAGAGCAAATGTCAGAGCATTTAATTAACCTTTACTCCCCACCCCCACAGGACAAATTAGGCTTTGCTTCCAAGTAGATACAAATGATAAGTAATCAGACATAAAGGATCATTGAAGTAACTTACAAAATTATGACCTGGAGTTTAACACACATGTTCTCAGCCTCCTAAGTCATCAATGGCTATACAACAACAAACGTTCTAATGAAGACTTTGAGGCACTGTTATTCTGAATCAAAGACAACGTTGATCCTCTTTACTGTCAGTAAATAAATCAATATACTGTAATTAATAGATTCCCAGATAAAGGGACACAAATGAGTCTGGCATTCAAGTTAAGTAGCCGGAAAATTCATCAAACTTTCTATTCATGCGATTCTACTGAACTAGGAAGAAGTGTATAAAAAAATCGGCAATGAAAATCATTCTGGGATCCAATAGGTCCCCAAACCTTGTTGGTTCACAGCCCTTTCACCGACTAGATAACTTTCTCATGGCAAAGGTTCCAGTTACCAAGTTAAATCTCCAAGCTGAGCATCTAAGTCCTAACAATGTTGTAGCCACTTGGAAAAATACTTCACATCAATTTGGAAGAAACTTTTAATTCTTAAATAACAACTATATCTAAGGGCCTGTGTGTACCTGTTGGGCATTACACATTAAACATCAGATACAGATCAGAGAACGATAAACTTATTTGTTGTTCCACAATAATTTTTCACTTGGTACTTGCCTTGTAGCCAAGTAATCAACAAAAACCCCACATCCCAAAGTCTGACACTAGCAAAAGGAACTCAGCTTGCCTTAATGGTGACACCATAACTGCCTAGAGCTTGTAACTGCGTGGTGTGTGACAAAGGTCGAGTATTGCTATTCTTCCTCAGAAACCTATCCAAGGCACCTCTATAAACACATATGGTGTCCTGAGTACCTTACACCCATGCTGGGAGCTATAGTATTAATATACTTTGTAAGTATTTCTTAAGGTAACTTTTAGCTGTAACTTCAATGTCTAAAGCCAATTACTAGAATAAAGTTTTCAGGCATCCTCAAGGCAGCACACTTGGAATGTAAGGAAAAAAAGAAAGAAAAAAAAAGGCAGCTTCAATTTCATCTTTGAGGAAAACTAGAAATTCTCAGTCTTACCCATCAAGGATCAATAACATGAGGTGACCAATGAAGAATGAACAGGTGTTTCAGGGACCAAATCAATAACCATATTTTATTTTCCTACAACTCCTATTCATCTGAGCTAACCATGGGTAAAGGGGTTCTCGGTCTTCATATGAAAGATTTTCACTTTAGCCAAGTATCCCTGCCAACAAAAAAATTAGGCAAGGTTGCTATCCTTAGCATATTTCTGTATTTCCAGAAAGAATTTCAATTAAGATATGATTTGTAAAAATAAATTGGTCATATTAATCTAGTTACTTTATAGTCATGGAGATTAAGGGTTCCACATTTATCAAAGTTCTTTTCTTTAGAAAAGTATTTTTAAAACTCTACCGTTGTATCATACACCAATTTTGGTCCATTCATATAATCATTGCTTAAAATGCACAACTGATGCCTTTGAACATATGTATACATGTATGAAATGTGAAAACTACGTGGCAGCCAGTCTTCTCACTGGGACTAACCTACTGCTTCTAACAAAGGAACTCTGCTTCTGCGAAAGACAGCTCCTACCAGACCATCCTCCCTGCAGTTTAGTTACAAGTTCTCGACAAACAACAAAAGGACAACTCTCTGAATACACTGACTGATACAACGCAAGCGGAAACCAGAGAGGAGCCCACACTAGGAAGAAGGGATTGGCCCTAGGGAGTAATCATAAAAATTGTTTTCAATGGCTTCTGTCCAAGGACAGGCCCTTCTCAAATAGAAATTCACAGTCTGACGTGTTGAGAAATCACATGATGGAGGTAGAGAGGAGCCTGGCCATAAGCCCTAATGTCTGCATATAAAATCTACCCAGATCTCTAACTGACCCCACACCTACTACACACAGATAGGGCTGATGCATGCAGGAATCAGCTGCTGCCCAGCACAGAAAGGAGTTTGAATTCAGCCAAGCTAACTGCATGAGGAAACAAAAAAATCAGCTCCCTTCACATGAACAGAACAAAATCCAGAGTCAGGGGTCAAACTTTTTCTTCAAAGGCCAAGAATCAAAACTGAGGATGTTATATATGCACTTATTTAACAATTAAAACTATAACCATTTAAAATTATTCTTAGATCACATACCCAGCAGGCCAGACTTAGCCCAGAGGTTATATGTGAGTGACTTCTCTACAGTGAATCATTTGCAATGTCCAGAAAATAATCCAACATTACTAGATATATAAATAATATTTATTTTTAAATAGAAAAATATAAGCCATAGTCAAAAGAAAACTAGTCAGTGATGATCCCAAGATGACCCAAATGTTAAAAATGCCTGGCAAGGATTTAAAAGTATCTGCTAGAAATATGTTAAAAGACATAAATGAAAATATGCTTTTAATAATCAGATAGGAAATCTCAGTGGAGAACCAAATTATAAAATACGATAGTCTAACCCACAATTCCAAGACATGAATTTCAACTAAGAGAACCTTCAGTTTCTGATATAATGTTTTCATGTCACTTCTGTGGGTCTGTTGTTATACTACCCTCGGGTGACCCAGCAGAGTTTGGAAACTGCAGATTTACTCTTTAAAATTCAAGCAAAATTCTTAAATTCCTACTAAGAAATTGATAGGAAGGAAAGAAAGAGTCAAAGAGAGAGAGAGAGAATCCAATGTCTACAGATAAAGATTTTACTCAAGCAAAATATATGGTGAGCAATAATATCATATATATGTCTACTCTGCTTTTTACACTTTAAAAAGTTCATTTGAATTAAGTATTTTGGTGCTCACACCAGCCATGGGGTTAATAGGACAGGTGATATATTATTTTATACCAGTAGGGTAGAGAAAGGAAGTATCTTAAAATGTAGCATCATAAAACAGTGAAAATCAGGTGATTCCTAAAAGTGAAACACTGAGCTTAGCAGCGGGAATTGGATAAAAATTAAGCTTGACACTTAAAGTTTACAGCATTCCTCCTAAAACTTTAAACAAAATGTTTCTAATTTTTCAACAGTGTTTCTCTTTTATCTTATACCCACTACCCCCTACCCCAAAAAAATAAAACTGGATGGAAAGATAGCTATTTAATTTTAGAAGATGAGTAACAATCAGGAAAATAGATGTCTGCATTTTTAAATGCAAGAAGATGAAATATTGATTCAAACTCCAACTAAACATTACAATTCTCAAACAATAAATCAAATTCACAGAAACAGTTTCTGACTTTAAAAAAGTTTACCTTGCAATCAATGAGCAGTTGTGAATCATATTCTTCTCAACAAAGATACCTTGCGATTCATCAGTTTCAACGATCCGCCCATCCTGATACCATAACACTTGCATGTCCTGGTCGATATAGGAAGCCATACACTGGAAGGGAAGGCTGTCCCCTTCAAACACGACTTGACGGTGAGATGGAGTCATGTAGAAAGAGGGTAACTCAAGGGGAGGATCTAGAGAGAGTAAAACAAACTCAGTAAACAAATACAATGCTATATGCAGGCTCCAGAAAGAAAAGGTATGGAAATTCTAATTAAAACTTTAAGAATGGAAAACCAAACATGCCTCAATAATGACACTTTAATACTAGCAGAAGCAAGGCTGCTCCTGAGATAAGTGGGTCCCAGATGAAAACAAATTTGGCAAAATTAAAATGAAACCATTTTGTAATCAGTTCTGACATTTAGAGTGGTTCCTTTTGGTGGTATCACATCACTACGGGATGACCACAGAAGCAGGTTTAAAAGAACAAATTGGAGCCCTAGTCGGGTTGGCTCAGTGGATAGAGTGTTGGGCCTCAGATTGAAGGGTCCTGGGTTCGATTCTAGTCAAGGATACGTACGTAGGTGGCAGTATATTCCCTGACCCTGGTCGGGGTGTTTGCAGGCGGCAATGTGCCACTCTCACATCCATGTTTTTCTCTGTCTCTCCCCCCTCCTCCCTTCACTCTCTCTAAAAATCAATGAAAAATATCCTCGGGTGAGGATTAACAGAAATCCTATCTAATAAAAGAGTAATATGCAAATTGACCATCACTCCAACACACAAGATGGCTGCCCCCATGTGGTCAAAGATGGCTGCCCCCATGTGGACACAAGATGGTCACCACAAGATGGCCAGCAGGGGAGGGCAGTTGGGAGGGACCAGGCCTGCAAGGGAGGGCAGTTGTGGGAGGCGATCAAGCTTAAGGGGAGGGCAGTTAGGGGTAACCAGGCCAGCAGAGGAGGGAAGTTGGGTGCAACCGGGCCTTCAGGGAATGGAAGTTGGCGGGGACCTAGGCCTGCAAAGGAGGGCAGTTGGGGGGGCGGGGAGGGGGATCAGGCCTGCAGGGGAGGGCAATTAGGGATGACCAGGTCTGCAGGGCAGGGCAGTTAGGGGCAAACAGGCTGGCAGGGGAGCAGTTAGGCATCAATCAGGCTGGTAGGCAGAAGTGGTTAGGGACAATCAGGAAGGCAGGCAGACAAGCAGTTGGGAGCCAGCAATCCCAGATTGGAGAGGGTGCAGGCTGGGCTGAGGGACACACACACACCCCGCACGAATTTCGTGCACTGGGCCTCTAGTAATTAAATAAATAAGTAAGTAAATAAATAATCTATATATATAAAAGCCTAGCCGAGACCAGTTTGACTCAATGGACAGAGCGTCGGCTTGGGGACTGAAGGGTCCTGGGTTCGATTCCGGTCAAGGGCATGTACCTTGGTTGCGGGCATATCCCCAGTAGGGGGTGTGCAAGAGGCAGCTGATTGATGACTCTCTCTCATCGATGTTTCTAACTCTCTATCTCTCTCCCTTCCTTTCTGTACAAAATCAATAAAATATATTAAAAAAAAAAAAAAAAAAAAAAAAAAAAGCCTAAGCAACCTGCCAAACAGCCTGTAGCTATGAAGCTATGACGCGCACTGCCGAGCTGCAGTGACTTAGCAGCTGCGGTCCTCAGGTCCTCAGGTGACACACCTGGAACCAGAAAGGAGGGAGTCCGATTCTGGGGTGCATCACCCAAGAACCGCCCTCTCAAATCCAGGACCCCTTGGGGGATGTTGGGGGCCAGGCCGAGGGATCAGTGCACTGGGCCTCTAATAATAAATAAAAGAACAAACTGTAAAATGATACTTAAATCTGGAGAAGGGAAATGGTGATTAAAAAAAAATGCTGATATAGATACAATTTAAAAATACTTTCTGGAGACTGAATTATCTTTGATTAAACCATTGGTTTCTGGTTATAAAAGTAATGCATACTCATTGCAGAAAATTTAGAACATTTAAAGAGAAAGGAGGGAAAATCTTTTAAGATTCCACATATTATAATCACATTTTAAGAGCTGATATATTTCCTTTCATTCAGAAAAACAAAAGGGAGAACTTTTAATTATATATGAAAAAAATGTATGCAAAAATCATGGGCTCATTAAAAGCCTTTAAAATACTTGGTCCATTGTCTGACACAACAATTCTACTTTTAGTAGTCTACCCAAAAGAAAAATTGCATGTATGCAAAAATGTATGGGAGGAAATTAATCCTTGTGCTGTTTATGGAGTGAGAAATTATTAACAAACTAAATATGCAGTAATAAGGAAGTTGTCAAGTTATAGCTACTTTTATATAATGGATTTGTATGTGTCTATTTTATATGATGAGGAAATAAGTTTATATGATTTCAGGTTAAAAAAGGTTACAACAGTATGAAAATATGCTATTTTGGTCAAAGCCTAGGAAAAAGGTGCAGAAGATAATACACCAACGCATCTCTGGGAGTGATAAAAATGTACCATGGGTTTTGTTCTTTTGATTCTTTTCGGGTTTTTTTTTTCTTTATTGAGGTATAATTAACAAATAAAGTTATAAAATATTTCAACTGTACATCATGATGATTTGACATACATATATATTATTTATTTTCATTAAATCTTAATGCTTTTCCAAAGAGCACATTTCATTTCATCTGTGAAACAATAAAAATGATAATAAAGAGAAAATGAAAAAAAAAAAAAAGTGATAGGATTGTTTCCAAACACAAAGACTAAGTCAAAATCTCCTCCTATCATCTTAAGGACTGTTTTTTGTTTGATGTGTGTTTTTGTTTTTTCATTTAACACACATTTCTTAGGAATAAACCTTTACATACAGAATTACTAGATGAAAATGTATCAACTACTTAAGAACACTGATGCGATTTGCCAAACTATACTTAAAAAGGCTGTATCAATTCACGCCCCCACCAACAAATAATGATTACATCCTGAGATTTTATTACTATCCACAAATCCCTAATTTGTCAATTGACAGAAAATCTGAAGTTCTGTGCTACCCTTTAAAATTGGTTTTCAGCCGAAACCGGTTTGGCTCAGTGGATAAAGTGTCGGCCTGATTCTGGTAGGGGGCATGTACCTTGGTTGTGGGCATATCTCCAGTGGGGGGTGTGCAGGAGGCAGCTGATCGATGATTCTCTCTCATCGATGTTTCTAGCTCTCTAACCCTCTCTCTTCTTCTTTGTAGAAAAAATCAATAAAATATATTTAAAAATAAATAAATAAATAATAAAATAAATAAATAATAAAATAAAATTGGTTTTCATAAAGCTGTTCAGAGCCTAAGAACCTTAAATACCAACCGAGCTGACTTAATTGTTGGCATCAACGAAATACTACTGAACCCATGAAGATTAATGGTGGCATTCAGTTCCATCAACACATAAAGGGAATTTCACAGTCTGTCAAGGAAAACATGGTGGCAGGTAAGTTACAGTAATTGCTCTGTGTTCCCTTCCCCGCTTACCACATGTCAGCAGCTCCTGCTTCACGCCCGTGACCGGCTGGGCCTGCAGGGACTTGGGGTACACGCACCGCGTGTCCCGCACGGTGATGTTCCTCTCCTTCACCCAGCGATGCATCCACAGGATATTACAATCACATAGAAGATACTCGGTCTGAAATTCTCTGTGGCAACCACAATACAGATTAGAGATTACGGTGACTGAAAGGAAACAGAACTTTGGTCTGATGTTGGCTTGGGCTCTGGGCGGTGTGTCCACCTTCACCGCGCCCATGACTTCTGCCACCCACTGGAGATGGTCTCCCCTCCAGGGATATGGCGTGCAGAGGGTTTGGGGACTCACACTGCTTTCAACCCAAATTGCTACTTGAACAAAATCTATGCATCAGCCCTCACCTATGCAATAAGCTCCATAAACTCAGGGTTTTGGAATACCAAAGCCCCATCATTTTTGCCTACTAAAGGCTTACCAATTCATCTTTTTTTATTTTATTTTTTCTATTTTTAAAAAAATATATATTTTATTGATTTTTTACAGAGAGGAGGAGAGAGGGATAGAGAGTTAGAAACATTGATCAGCTGCCTCTTGCACACCCCCTACTGGGGAAGTGCCCACAACCAAGGTACATGCTCTTGACCAGAATCGAACCTGGGACCTTTCAGTCCGCAGGCCAATGCTCTATCCACCGAGCAAAATTGGCTTCGGCCCAATTCATCTTAAAACATGTAGCTCTAATATTGCCTCTTGAAGCTGCTCCATTTTTCCCAGCCATTACCTCCACGTTCTTGGCTAAATGCCTGCCAACTGTCGTGTTAATTTAGGCAACATAAAGCAATATATGATTGTTTCACATGGTCATACTCATAGGGCCGGAGAGTAAACACCTCCAAGGATGGGGTCTGTTTCTGACACTTTCGGCTATGTGCCAAGGGATACCGTAATCACTTACAAACGTGAGGGATTCAGACTCAAACCCATCAAAAAGATATGAAGTCATACTTGATATGAAAGAAAACAGAAAATTATATATTTTTTTAAAAAATACATTTTTATTGATTTCAGAGAAGGGAGTGGGAAAGAGATAAAAAACATCAATGATGGGAGAGAATCATTGATTGGCTGCCTCCTGCACAACCCCCTGGCGATGGAGCCTGCAACCTGGGTATGTGCCCTGACCTTGAATCAAACCGTGACCTGCAGGTACACTGGTTGACATTTAACCACTGAGCCTCGCCAGCCAGGCAAGAATCATCTTCATCTGTGGCAAGAAAGTGTTGTAATTTGGCATTTGGATGTAAGAAACCAAGAGAGGACATATATAGCTGGTACATTAGTGCAATAGTTTCTTGAGTACTTTTATACAAAGCACTAGATATCCATGAGCCATGAGTCTCACTAAGTCCAGCTAATAAAAGTTGTCCCCTGCTAACCTAGAGGGCATTATGTAACAGGGAACACAATGTAAATATAACTAAGGGAGTGTGCCATGTGGTCTGTACAAATAAAACGACACCGTGCAAAGAGCAAATATAACCACTTGTGCTTCCAACACAGACTGTGAGCTGGCACAGGCTGCATCTCAGGGCTGGCAATAAAAAAGAGGGGGGGAGGTGGGACAACAAAAGCAAAGAGAAAGTAATTTTAAAGAAGTACCCGAAGAATGACTGGACTGGTTTCTAATTCCTAAGCGCCAGCCTCTCGTCACTTTCTGAAAGGTCCAAGTGAAAACACTGGTAATTTAACCCAATTTGGGGATGAAAAGACTTCCCACATTCCTGCTACCCAGGGTCTCAGGAGCCAGATTATTCTTTGCAGTCTTTCTTATTTCCTAAATGTCACAGGAATGATTGACTGGAACATCACTCACGATGCCCAAAGGAGATGTTTTCCTTAAAAAGCAGATTTCTCTGGGTGAGAAGACATCCGATGGAGTCTGATCTAATGTGACCCGAGGAGGACCCACCTATGACCGCCATGGGAGGTGGGGCCAGAGGGAGGGCTTACCTGCTAGCTGCATCCCAGTGAAGGGACTACATGAGGTTTCAATGATGGCTGTAGACAAGCAAAGGCGAGGAGAAGGGAAGGGAAGAGGTGGGGAAAGGAAATAAGGGAAGAGAGGAGCCATACCCGGTTTGGCTCAGTGGACAGAGCATAGGCCTGGGGACTGAAGGGTTCCTCCCAGTTTTTGATTCTGGTTAAGGGCACATACCTTGGTTGCAGGCTCCTCCCTGGTCAGGGATCATGCAGGAGGCAACCAATCGATACGAATGCATGTCTCTCACATTGATGTTTCTCTCTGTCTTTCCCTCTCTCTTCCACTCTCTCTCTAAAAATCAATGGAAAAACATCCTCGAGTGAGGATTAAAAAAGGAAAAAAGGGAAGAGAGAAGAAGGGAGGGAGAAAAAGAAAAGAATTCAGCATATATACTAGAAGTTGGCATATATAGAACAGAGGTGCTGGGTAGGGAAGATGATGGAGCGTTGAAAAAAGAGAATCAATCTCATGAGCTACCCATAATAAAAACTTGAAAAATATTACACTTAACTGTAATTCTGACAGAAGTTAGTATAACTGAATGTTTAAAACATATTACTGATTTATCTTGAAATACAGTTACTTTCAAAAGTAGTATTTGTATTATTTCGCAGTTAAAACACTTTTTTTGGGGGAAACTCAATCAATTCTAAAGATACAGAGAACTATGTAAATACGATCTTATATTGACTTCATAAAGCAGATAGATATTCTACATAAACACTCCTAGAAATGTAATACGAAGTGAATTCTGTAGGTTAAGAGGTTATAGGATCAAATTAAGTCTCTAAAGTACAAAAGATTCTGAAGCACAAATCCTTCTGAGAGAGGAATACTTCGCACTTAGGGGATTTAATTAGTCAAAGAACAAAATGTTTTCTAATTTGAAAGCAAAGTCAAAGAGAAAGAATTGCCAATGTATTACCTTGTAATACACATTTCACACATAATATTCTAAAGAGAAAATGGTTACCCCCATCTGAAGTATATTATATTAAGGTTTACAGTATGTTTTTCAATGTGAATACAGCTCTCAAAAAAGATTCTAATTTCTGCAAATATCACATTTTCTCATGAACTCTCTTAAACCATATAACTGTTTTCAATTTTCAAACCTAAGATATATTTACATATGTATATGTGTATATGTGTGTGTGTGTGTGTGTGTGTGTGTGTGTGTGTGTGTGTGTGTGTATATAAAGAGAGAGAGAGAGAGGGAGAGAGAGAGAGAGAGAAGAAAACATTCTTACTTACAAAGATCGTAATGAGCCAAGATAATCAAAAGTCCCTTGAGATAATGAAGAAAACAAATTACCGGAAAGGTTTCTGGGGAAAAAAAGGAAATAATTTCATTTTAAAAATACTAAAAAAGATATCTTTGTATACTATTTCATATTTCTTAAAGTGTCCTATATGCATGAAATATTACAAAGTATGTATAAAAGTTGTTTCAGACCTTATAAAGAGGGAACAATTAGCAAATATTTCTCCAGGGCTATAAGGGAAAATTGCTCTTAACCTCCTACAAAGCAGTCAAGTATTTAAACATTATTTCTGCTAGATAAGGATTTTCCTATCAAATATCAGGTGAGCCTGGAGATTACTTCACTAAACCAGATCTTTGGTCATGCTGTCATTGCAACTAGAATTATTCCTCCGGTGTTCACTCTGTATCGTTTAAGAAAGCAAAAATTCTAAATAAAAAAACACACACAAAAAAAACACAAAAAAAACAAAAGAAAAAGTATGGCCGGAATGATCAACAACACACAGTAACTGAGTAAAAACATCAGCAAAGTGGGAAGAGTCCAGCGTTTAAAATGAAAGATTCCGTGTTGACCTTTTCTTTTGCTTTTTCTTGTATCGATGACTTTCATGAATGTCTTCACCCTTGCAGCATTTTATATGGATTAAAACCCAAACACCCCATGCTACTATCTGAGTATAGTATGTTACACCCATTATTTGATGGAAATAATTCTTCCATGTTGGATTACAAACCCCAACAGGGGAGGGGATCAGTGTGTTTTATTTATTGGGATACCTCTAGCAGCGAGTAACGTGCTGAGGTATATAGTAGGTGCTCAGGATGTGGCGCCCACGTGCAGGTTTCTGACACTCAAAGGGACTGAGGACTCTGGGAGAATGGCAGCATGACCTGCCTACCACGCAATCTGTTCTGTGTCTGTCCTGGTATCCACAACAGATACAATTTAGACCTAGAGTTCTCAGGGAAGAAGTCCTCGGACCTCCCAGGAGGCCTTCAGAGTCTGGGGTGAATGTGTCAAATGGGGAGAAGGTGATGACGGGGCACGTGGATTCCCTGGTGGGGAGAGAAAAGAGAATTGATCTGCGAGAGATCAGCTGTTCCCATACATGCGCAGCAATGAGTTCCTGCTGACTTATTATTCCACAAATGCCAATCCTTGGCCAAAGAATATATAAGAACTTCAATCAGAACCTCACTGGATGGGGTTTTATAAATGTCTCTGCATATAAAAAGCTGGATAAGCCCTAACTGGTTTGGCTCAATGGATAGAGCATTGGCCTGCAGACTGAAATGTCCCAGGTTCGATTCCAGTCAAGGGCATGTACCTTGGTTGTGGGCACATCCCCAGTAAGGGGTGTGCAGGAGGCAACTGATTGATGTTTCTCTCTCACCAATGTTTCTAATTCTCTATCCCTCTCCCTTCCTCCCTATAAAAATTCAATAAAATATATTTAAAAAATAAAAATAAATAAAAAGTTGGATAAAATGATTCTGATCCTCACAGAATTGCATGGGAACCGAAAAAAAAGCAAGCAAATAAAAAAGAACAATAAGAGATGCCTTTTCCTTTTGAACCTATAAGAGTAGATACCAAATGGTAATTCTGCAGGTCACAGGTGCGATTCAAATGGTCATTTCACTCCTAATAACACTCGCCTTAACAAATTGACCTCACTCTTATTTCCACTTCAACCATCATTTGCTCAGTTTCTTTTCCTTTCTAAAAATCCAAATCTCTCCAACCTTTGGGTCAGAAACTGAAGTTTTACCTCTTCCAAAAATATTCCCCATAATATCAAAGCTTTCAATCATCTTTCTCCATGCTAACATGTTCCCTGGAACATACAATACACCGTGTGTGTGTGTGTGTGTGTGTGTGTGTGTGTGTGTGTGTCCCTGCATGTGTAGTAACATGATATTATGTTCTGGTGGTATTATAAAGTACCTCCATGACTCAATTCCATGCTCCTTATCCCCTACCTACTTCTGTGTTTACTGTACAGTTACTTTTTGAATGTTAAACATGGCACAGGTATTTATAAATACTTGGATACGGATTCAAATGCTTTCTTATATCTTAATAGGGAAGAAAGATGTACTTACAATCTAACCAGATTGGTGAGTCCTCGAAATATGTCTGCATTCAGACATCCTATCCGATTATTTGTCAGATCCCTAAGGAGAAAGGAGGGGATTTCTTCAATCAGTTCTCTTAGTTAAGGAAGGTTTCATACATTTCATATTCAAAAACCAGCAGGCAGGTATCAGACAAAACCTTGCCTTTCAGCATCTCTGAGATACTTACCGACCTCAAGGGAGATACTAGGGCACGGGAGAGGCAACAATCCTTGCTCTCGCTTACTTGTGACACGTGCACACTAACTCTGCTTCCTTACAACGCTCTTCATGTCTCACACTGACTCCTGTAAAATGGCCCAAGATACAACTGGAGTGTACTCATGAGAATTTACCCTACTGTCTGTGACACAAGTCCCTAGCTGACCTACACAGTTAATTATGCTGGGAAAAGGGAGGGAACAGAGTCCCATCGCATCTCAACCAACATCCAACACAATGGATAAGCGAGCAAATCAGTGCCCTGCCCTGAGTGGTTCAATCGGTTGAGTGTCATCCCATGTCCTTATAAGAAGTCACAAGTTCAATTCCTGGTCAGGGCACATGGTGGGGTTTTGGGCTTGATCCCCCTGTAGGGGGTGTGCAGGAGGCAGCTGATTAATATTTCTCTCTCTTTCCTCTCCCTTCCCCTCTCTAAAAAAATCAATAAACACACACACACACACACACACACACACACACACACACACATATATATATACTTTTTTTTTAAAAGAGGGCAAATTATCAAAATAAATGCAAAAGAAGAACTTTTATCTTCTCAAAAACATCTGAAGCTTGATGCTTTCTAACTACATTCCTTAAATACTTTTCAGTTTTCAAAGTGAAAAAAACAGAACTGGGTGAACTTTTACTTCAGAGATCTACCATTTAGGATCCATAAAAAATAATTGGGCCATTACCTAGATATCCTTTAACAGTATCTATATAATGGCTCGATTATTTTTTTTCCATCACTCCAAAATCTTAGCAAATGTTTCCATCAAATGTTACTTTCTCAATATTTTCTCTTCTTAATCCATAAACCCTTTTCCTTTACATTTATGTAAAAAGTTTAGTGAATACAGTGGTGGCAATAGGTATAATACTATCTAATAAAGAGGGAATATGCTAACTTATAGCTTTCCCTCAAAGATGGCAGCACCACAGCCAAAAAGGAGGGAATATGCTAATTAACTGCCCTGCCCTCAAAGATGGCTGCACCTACAGCCAATAAAGAGAGAATATGCTAATTGGCTACCCTGCTCTTATTAAATATGGTGTCGCCCACAGCCAATAAGGAGGGAGTATGCTAATTTGCTGCCCCACCCTCAAAAATGGTGGTGCCCACAGCCAATGAGGGAATATGCTAATTGGCTGCCCCACCCTTAAATATGGCAGCACCCAAGGCCAATAAGGAGGGAATATGCTAATTGACTGCCACACCCTCAAAGATGGTGGCATCCATAGTCACAAGAGGGCAATGCCCAGACCCCTTAGCCCTGTGGGAGCAACAGGTACATGGCAAGGCTCCAGGAGCCTGCCTCTGGAGTCCCCCAGTCCCCTGGGTCCCCTGCTGCCCAGGGCCAGCCCGAGGCACAGGCAAGCCTTAGATGGTGGCTGTCCAGCTGCCCAGGGCCGCCTGAGGCTCAGGTAACTAGGGCAATCCAAGGCTTGCACTGCCAGCAGTGGCAGCAGCAGAAGTGTGATGGGGTGTTGTGCCTTCTCCTGATCACCGGGTCGCCTCCTGCCCCTGAGGGCTCCCGGACTGTGAGAAGGGGCAGGCTGGGCTGAGAGAACCCCCCTCCAGTGCATGAATTTTTATGCACCGGGTCTCTAGTACAAATAAATAATAATATAAGAATAAATTCTAGTACAAAAAATAATAAAACAAGAATAAATTCTGAGTACCCACAACTGTAAACCTACTTTTGGGCTTCCACTGTATTTTATTATTTCTTTACTATTTTTCTTCACACCAAGGATAAGGAGCACAACTTTACATCTTAATCTGGAGATTACATTTTAATTGGGACCTAACTGACAATTTCTATAACCTTCAAAAAAGATGGCGTGATTTTCATCATTTACCAGGGGGCATAAGTTATATTGCAAGAAAACCTCAAAACAACGAATCTTTACTCTTATCAGTTGTTAGATTTGGATCAATTCACTCCTTTAAATTTTGATAAAAGAATGAGAACACATTTTCTAAACCAAACTTTCAAAACTATTTTTATCCCATTTTCTTTAATGCCCATTTTATTCCCGATAGTGGAGAATTTCCACCTTCTTTTTTAAGAAATGCATTTTTATTGATTTCAGAGAGGAAGGGAGATAGAGAGAAAGATAGAAACATCAATGATGAGAGAGAATCACTGGCTGCCTCCTGCATGCCCCCTTACTGAAGATTGAGCCTACAACCTGGGCATGTGCCTGACTGGGAATCGAACCCTGATATCCTGGTTCATAGGTCGACACTCCACCACTGAGCCATGCCAGCTGGGCTACCCTTCTTTTAGAGAAGCGACTTGTACTCCCCACTTCTAAACTAAAATGGTTGGACTTTAAATTGTATACTTGCTAATGGAATGAAAAGTTACCAATCTGATGAGAAATGATTAAGGCCACAGCACTGAAACCTACTCGCTAAGTTTTTCATTTAGATATTCCGTAACTTGGGTAATCCTGGGTTCTGTAATGTCTCCCCTTTTTAATTGTCAACTTTTGATAAAAGAATCTTAAGCAATACAAATCTTTATCCATGCCTGCTAATCTCCAGCTCCTCAGACTATTAAAGCTAAGTGTTTAATCTTGTAGGGCTTTAAAAAAAAAGTTCTAGCTGATTTTCCTTTTATTCTTAGGTTTTCACTGTTTAAGAAAATGAGGCATCATCTTGTGAGTTGTTGCTTAAACAAGCATTTCTGGGCTCTATTTATTCTCTTGTCTCAATTCTGAGCTTTAAATGGTGCAATTACCATCGATTCTTTGGGAGACAATTTCATTACAGCTATATCTATTTAAAATGGTATTTAGGTACTGATAATAGGCGTTCATTTAGATTGAGAATTGGCTTGAATTTGTTGATAAAGAGAAAAGGGACACTGGGTGGGGCTAGGTTTTACCTACTTCTGGTAGTTTATTCTGCAGAAAGCCACTTAATATTCCCAATTCAAAGTATCTACAAGATAAAGGCAAGGGCATGGTACACCTCCAAAAACACTGATCGTGTGCCTGTCAAGTGAGATGCACAATTGAAATGAATGATTTAAGGTCCCTAAAAAAAAAGTGCACATATCTATAAGCAACTATGAACAGTCTCTACTGCAGAGTATCTTTATATTTCACCGAGTTTATATCTAAGACTCTCTCAGCTTGCAAGTTGTACACTGTACATTCAATTACAAGTCAGTTGTGTGAAATTAAAAATATATTTTCTAATAGGAAGAACATTACAAACGGCAATTACCTTCCTCAGCAAGAACACAAGAGACTACTTAATGGGTAATGCAATGAAAAATGCTAAGGCAATGCCTGCACAATATTAGTCATGAAACTCAATGCTATGGAACAAGAAATTTATATATTTATTTTGGAAGGTGGTAATTGAGAAATTATTTACTGAAGGATAAAAAACTCAATGGAGAACCTGAGATATTTTTGCAGTGTACTTCAAACAGCCTAATGAAATTGCATTTTATTAACAGTCCAGTTTCCTTAAACCTCCATCTCTACATGAGGGATATTTTTAGGATTAATCTTCCTTTAAAAAAAATAAGCTTCCTTCCAAAAAAAGCTGTGACTATAGCGTGTCAATAATGGAAGATAAACATAGGTGATCTTGCCTGGCAGTATGACACCCCTCCTCTTGGATAAAGAAGTTGGAGAGCAATGATTCAAATATTCTAGAATTTCTCACATTTCAGTGTCAGGATCACTGGGAGGGACAGTTAAAACAAAGATGGTCCAGCCTGGGGGGCTCAGTGGTTGATAATTAACCTATGAACCAAGAGGTCACGGTTCGATTGTCAGGGCACACCCCCTGGTTTTGGGCTCAATCCCCAATGGGGGCGTGCAGGAGGCGGCCGATCAATGGTGCTCTCTCATTGATGTTTCTATCTCTCCCTTTCCCTTCCTCTCTGAAATCAATAAAAATATATTTATACTAGAGGCCCAGTGCACAAAATTCATGCACTGGGGTTAGGGGGTCTCCCTCAGCCCAGTCTGCACCCTTTTCATGGACCAGCTAGACTCTGGCCATGGCTCCCCCCTTGGTAAGCAGATTCCAAGTCCATTTCTAGGCTGTTGGTTTGTGTGTATGATTCCACCCCCCTGCAAAGCCTCCAGGGGTTCCCCAGCTACCTTGTATCTCTGTAGCCTGGCTCCCTGTTGTGCTCCCTGGCACTCAATGAGTCTGTTGTGCAACTGAACTGATACTGGTCTCTGCCTTACTGCTTTATGCTGCTAAGCCTGTTGGTATTGCTGGTTCTAAACGCTACTGACCAACTGCAACTCTGATGCCTACCTGGTGCTTCCCACCCTCCAATTCCTATATTCCCTTGCTGGAGTTCCCGTCTCCATGCCCTACTGACCTACCCCAGGCAGGCCAGTTTTTCTGAGTTTTTCCATTAAAGGGCCTTTATTGGGAAACAGTGAAGAGCAGTGTGAATGGGGAAGAAGAAAACCAGTCTCCTCCCCACACACCCCCATCCCCAGAGTGTCTTCCCCCAGTGCACACAGAGCCAGACGGACACCATGAACCTGCCCCCACCTGCACCAAAGGCTAAGGCAATAAATTCCCTCTGCAGAGTCAGCCTGATATTTTAAATTTCACAAGACCAAGAGAATCCTTTAACTCCTACTGCTCTTAATCTTCCAATACTGTCCAAGAAGGGAACTGAGAGGAGACCTAAAGAGAATAAATTTTGGGTGAAAGATAATTTTATTTGCAAATGTAACTTAAAAAAAAAAACCTGAAAATTAGCATGGCCAACTCTTACAACTGGATCTGACTAAAAATGATCTGACTAGGAAGGAGCTGGTTTTGAATGACAGAATAAGAGACACAAGATGTCCAAAGTATTAAGATGGAAGGCCAGTGTCAACATTTAAGTGAGTCATGCCATGATTAAAACAAGATCAAGCATAATCGGTGTTAACATACAGATATTATGGAAAACAAAACATGAGTAATACTCAGGCACCTTGAACTTTCAAAAAAACTTAAACAATAAGAAAGTATGATGGAACCAAAAGAGAGACAGATAGAGACAGAGATAGACAGGGGCTGAAAGAGTGACTATAAAAAAGAAGGGACACATGGAGTTGGCCTCTCTCCACTTTATCTTTTGTCTCTGATTCTCTGCACTTCAGTGGTTTCTCCTTACTGCCATCAGGGTAGAAAGAGGTGGGCAAAGGTGGAAGTAGAGATGGGGATAAGAATTTGCTTGGGTCAGTGGGCACAAGATGCAGTGTGCAGATGATGTTTTGTTGAGTTGTACACTTGAAAAACGGTATGGTTTTGCAAACCAAGGCCCCAATATAGTCAATAATAATAATAATAAAAAAAAAAGATATTCTGAAACACAAAACACAAATCTGATCATGTCAATTTCATATTCATAAAGTTATGCTAAACCCCTCCCCCCCTCATCTAAACAATGGATTTGTAATTTTTTTTTCACATGTCAAGAAATCATCAAAGCCTACCAAAGCCTAGTCCTGCCTTGACCAGCCTAACCTCCCAATATTCTTCTTCCCCCTTCCACTTCAGACCAAGGCCAAAGAGCTAAACTACTGTCCCAAGAGACATGGTATCATCCTAATGCCCACTCTTCAGGTATTCTTCCATACAAAGAGCAAGCCCAAAGCTAAATGTAGGATGTTCCTGTGGCAGGCCATTCCCTCAGGGTGGTCCCTCCTTTCCCTGAATATTATTACTGTGCTATCTGATACAGCACATCTGCAGGATGTATTTTCATTATCTACCTATTTGCCCCCCCCAAGAGTCTGCGAGCTATCCCAGAGAAGCCAGAGTATGGCCAGCAGCCAGCACACAATAAATGCCTTTGGAAGGAATAAAGGATGATGGACAGACAGTACTACTTGGCTTGAATGCAGGGATACTTCTCAACAATTGTGGAACAGCATAAGGGGAGGACGGGGAGAGGAGTTTTCAGCTGCAGACTAAAAGCTAGTCCTAAGTTTTAAAATAATAATAATACATAAAGTATACATGAAAATGGCAAGACCTTAAATAATTAATAGAAAAGCACCTCAACTGATAGAGCATTTACAACAGATGCAATATGAATGCACTCAGAACTTGGAAGTTAGCTGCAGATGAATGGTAACAGACAAAGCCAAATACAGTGATGATTTTATTAACATATGAGGGACACAACTGGCAAGCAAATCAAATAGCTACACAAACTAATCCCTTCTAAGCTACTTATAGTAAAACTCTCTGCTTTCTATCATGGATCTGGCCAGGTGAATTTATCAAAATTGTTAAACACCCATCTTTTATCGGGTGAAAGCTTAAAGTCGATGAATGGTTACTTAAACGAGAAACAGTTCAAACTCATAAGCAAGCAAATCAAACACTTACAGTCTTTTTAGCGATGACAGTCCCCAAAAGGCACCAGGATCTATACTACTAATAAGATTATTTCGGAGGTCCCTGTGAAAAATAAAATAAAGCAAGTTATTTACATACGAAAACTGTGACAATTATTGTGGCACATTGCACTTAACTACCATGCAGAAAACAACAATGACAATAACAATGGGAGGAAACTGAAGCCCAAACGATTAAGCTAAGATCACCCCAGTAGAGGGCCAGAGCCAGAATTCAAGTTCGAGAAATCTGGCTCTAAAGCCATTCGTGTGGTCAATAGAAGAATAACGGTTTATGTTCAAAAAGATACATGTGTCCTGATGTCATTCAAATTCAAAGGTATCATTAAGCTACAGTCCTAGAAAAGATTGTAACTATAAAAGTTTCCAGAATTTGACCATGATAACTGCTACAATGGCTATCAATTACATAATGTTAAGTCACTGTGCTAAGCAGAGTTTTTGTTTCTGCAGTCTTCTCCCTTCCCTTCTTTACTTTCCCATAGTATATGGTACACTCTAGACAGTGCCTGGAATTCCCAACACCACCCCTGTGGAACCTGATCAACCCCTGTCCTTATTTTTCAAATACTCTGGCCATAGTCATTGGCTTGATTACCAGACCTTGGTCTAACTAACCCTAGAACCTGAGGCGAGGAGACAGACAGAGGTCAAGGAGTAGCCATGTCCATCAGTTTGACCAGAGGTCAAGATGTAAGTCTAAAACTGTCAGTGACCCTCTTGCTATCATTGAGAGATAAAGCCAACAGACAAGAAAAGAGAGTAAATTCTGAGTCCCTGGATATAGCCAAGCCTGAAGTCCAGCTTTCGCTCTGGGCTCAGTTACACAAATCACTAAAATCAGTGAGTTAATATCTGTCTCTTATCATCCCTTTAAGATCTCACAATCAATCCCAAAGGTATCACCCTTGTTTCAAACGAGGAAATTCATGTGCAGCAAGATGACATCTGGCCAAGGTTGTGGTGTTAATATGTGGCCAAGCCAGACATCAAGCTGTAAACATATCTTTCTCTCTGACACAGAGAAGATTTACTAAAGAAACTGAGCAACTGTATACCTAGAGCAAGGGGGAGACAGATAAAGTAAGCATTCCAAAAGCTGGCCATAATTGAATCATGGTACTAGAGATACTGTGCTTTCAATTTCTTTATATGTTTAAAATATTTTATAAAAACTAGAGTGCATGAAATTCATGGGGGTGGGGGGGGGGAGAGGAAGGAAGGAGGAGGGGTGTCCTTAAGCCCAGCCTGCACCTTCTTCAATCTGGGACATCCCTCTTACAATCCAGGACTGCTGGCTCCTAATAGCTTGTCTGCCAGCCTGCCTGATTGCCCCTAATCACTTCTGCCTGCCAGTTTAATCACCCCTTAACCACTCTCCTGCCAGCCTGATGGATGACTAACTGCTCCTCTGCTGGCCTGATTGCCCCCAACTGCCTTCTGCTGCTGGCTTGATTGCCCACACTACCCTTCCCTGCCAGCCATCTTGTGGCAGCCATCTTTGATAACATGAGAGTGGCCATCTTGTGCAAGGATGTGAGGGTCAATTTGCATATTACCACTTTATTATATAGGATGGAAAAACTATAGTATGTGCCATCGTCCAGCACCCTCATGGTCATCACTTTAGCCCAGGTTATATATCACAGTTCCCACTTGTGTCCTTGCTTCTCTTATCAGTTCTCCATTTACATCTTTTTTCTTTAAATTGATCTTTTGTTTTTTTAGAGAGAGAGGATGGGAAACAGAGATAGAAACATCATGAGAGAGAGATAGGGAATCAGCTGCCTCCTGCTACTAGGGATTGAGTCTGCAACCTGGGAATTTGCCCTGACAGGGAATCAAACCAGTAAACTCTTGGTTCATGGGACTATGCTCAACCCTGAGCGACACTGGCCTGGCTCCATTGACATCTTTACAAACATGAATCTGATCCTGTCTCTGTGCCATATAAATCCTCCAAAAGTGCCACAATCCCTCAGAAGAAAGTTCAGACTCTTCTAGGTAACTTAAGGCTACCCATGGCCCTGACCTTGCCATCTTCCTCCTCCAACTCTCATTTCCTAATCTGCTTCAACACCTTCCTTTAACACTCACTTGCTCAGTCCCTCACTCTTCAAATATGCTAGTCATATTTCTAGATGTTTCTAGAAAGAGTCATGTTTCTCTCACTTGTCTGTTCTGTGAGAGAGAGACTGAGACTCCTTATGTAGAGGGTGGATGAACAGTGCTATGGTCTAAACGTTTGTCCTCCTACCCCAAAATCACATATTAAAAACCTAACTCGCAAGGTGATGGAAATAGGAGTGGGGGGGTGGGAGGATGACAGGGTAACTAGGTCATGAGGACACAGACCTAATGAACGTGATTAATGACCTTACAAAGGAGGCCCCAGACAGCTCCCTCTCTCCCTTCCATCATGTGAGTTTTCGGCAAAAAGATGGCCAGTTGGATGTGGAACCTCACTAGACACCAATAGCCGGTGTCTTGATCCTAGACCTCCCAGCCTCCAGAAGCGTGAGAAATAAGCGTTTGTCTTTACAAGCTACCCAATTTCTGGTGTTGTTATAGAAGCCAGAACAGACTGAGACGGATGATAAATGGATGAAATCCTGGCTCAGAGACAGAATTGCATTTACCTAAATTCCACCATAAAAATCTTCTCAATAAATTATGGTTAGCCACTAAATCATTAGAATATTCATCAAGCCAGACAATGTAAAGACTACTGAATGCCATTCATAAGGTAAGTCCACTTCGCACACTTATACCTCCATAAAGGTGGAAGGTAGTGATGCCTGCACCTGACCGAATAATTTAGCAAATGTGTGAATGTAAGCAAATTCCAAGGCAAAAAAAAAAAATAATACCGCAGATTGTTAATGATGATTTAATCTGGGTAAGTAAACTGGTGATATGGGAGATTACTATATTATTCTTTCAATGTTTCTGTATGTTTGAAAATTTTCATAATAAATATTAGTTTCTGTCCCCCACTTTTTAGTCCCAGGAAGTAGAATTCATCATCAGGCCCAATGTATGACTTTCTACCTCCCCCTTCATACCCGATCCCAACCCTATACCTCAAAGAAGATTTTTGGAGAAAATTCAGCCAGAATGTGCTTGATTTATACTGCATAAGTTAAAAATTTCAGCAAATAGAAATATAATGTCTGTTACATTTTTTTAAAACACACTTCACGTCTCTGATTTTAAAAAGGATCAACAGGGAATGAGTTAGCTAATGCACTACATAAATTTGTGGTCCATGATGTACTGCATGTGTTTCTAGAAGATACCTATCATGAATAACTAAGTAGTATAATATGATTTAAAGATACACTTTTTATTTAATAATAAAGAAATGCTTGACATGTTATATAGCATTTAATGATAGCCATATTAATCAGGCATTGCCAAAGGATATTTGTAGTCAGAGTCTCTCATTTACCATTCCCTTCTCCAACCCACAGCTTCCCTAGTGACCACAAGTCTAATGTTAAGATGTGCAGCTGAATCTGAATGGGTTGGGTCATTAAAACAGAAATGCAAAAAGATGCACAAAAGTTGCTTAAACAAAATTATAAAAATATTTAAATAGTTGTTAGGAAAAGAGCTAGCTCCTTTAGGCAAGGCTACAGAGTATATAAGAAAAAAACACATTTTAAGTACAATTATCAGAAACCTCTACTTGAAACAGCTTCCACAATAAAAAAATAATAATTCCCTAGTTATTACAGGAAACTGAGAAGTTAGGCAACCTTAGTTGGTGCCATCTATCTCTCAGATCCCCATGCTCAGAAAGTCAAGTTTACCTCCAGGCTAAACTTTGATCATGAAATCATATCTCAGGTCCAAAAATCACTTCCAAGAAAAAAGTTGTGAAAAGGAATGGAGATTTTGTTCTTTTCTTCGGAACTGGGAGATCTTTCTCTGAAACTTCAAAGCTAACGATCCCTCATCTTTTATTGGCTAAGACTGGCTCTGTCAATTACTAGAAAGATGCTTTGTTGGCCTAGACCCATCACTTAAGGGGCGTGAGGGAGAGAAGGATATGTTCATTGACCAATATGTAATTCTATTCTAGTGTAAGTAATTAGAGAATAAGAGAATGTCACTAAATTCTGACCCATATATAACACAACACAAAAATGATCTATACATATAAAAGCCTAAGCAACCGGACAACCAGATGAGCAAATGACCGGCCAGTAGCTATGAAGCACACTGACTACCAGGGAGCAGACATTCAATGCAGGAGCTGCCCTCTGGTGGTCAGTGCACTCCCACAGCAGAAACACTGCTCAGCTGACAGAGAGGTGCCAGAAGCTGGGCTGATGCCTGGCCAGCATAGTGCCCAGGCTCGAGATCCTCCCAGGCCGCCTGCCACTTCATGCTGTGTGGGACTGATGTGGACAGGGAGCTGTAGCCTGATGAGCTGGTGGGTAAGGCCAGGCTGCAGTGGCATGGAGGTCCACTGATCCCCGCAGGCCAGGCCTAGGGAACCCACTGGTGCACGAATTCATGCACTGAGCCTCTAGTGATATTATAAAATGAAGAGGGAAGATGGAAGGAAAGAGGAAGGGATGAATGGATAAATCAGAGTTCTCAATTATAAGCAATCTTAAAAATATATATATATATATATATATATATATATATATATATATATATATATATATTTCCCCCCCCAAAAAAGGGAGGGAAAATGTATAAGAAGTATACACTTTAGAGAATTCTTTCAGTAACAATATACAGTTCACCCTTCAACAACACAATCTGAACTTTAAAGGCTGAATTGTGCCCGCCACCCCAATTCTTATGTGGAAGTCCTAACCCCTAATCCCTTAAAAATGTGGCTGTATTTGGAGACAGGGTCAAACACCATAGAGGCGCAATGCTTAAATAAGACCTCAGTGATGGAAGCAATAAAGGCCTGAGGGAGTTTCCCTTGTGGAAGAAGCCAGTAGGTGAAATGGTCAAGGAAAGGTCACCTTGAAGTAGAGAAAGTGAAGCACCTCAGAGAGAGCTAAGAAAATGAGGAAAGACTGATTTTCAGCAGCAAAGACGTCCCAACCTGTGTGGCTCCCTGAAGCACTGTGCATGGTTATCCTAAGTGTGTGGGTGACATGGGAATTTGAAGCATGATCCTAGAACAGCATTTGGAAAGCAAGCAAATGAAACATCCATTGTGTAAAACACATCAAGGCTAAATAACGAGTGCTACCTGTCACACATCTGATCTCACAAGCAAAACTAGACTTAATTGCTAAGCCAAACACAATGATCACATTCAGAGATATCTGGGTAAATACATGAGCGTTTATCCAAACGTTTCCCACCGTGTGTGTGTGTGTGTGTGTGTGTGTGTGTGTGTGTGTGTGTTTAAAGTCTGGGCTTCCCTTCTGGGCTTTGTAACCATGAACTTTGTCAGCTTGTTTCTTTTATGACACATTCCTGTCATGACTGAACTTCAAAACAGCATCAACACTTTAAAAGCCAGTGGCCAGCAACCTGTGGTCCATGGCCTGTTTTGTAAATAGAGTCACCTCCACATAGATTCAGTCATTTGTTATCTACTGCTGCTCTCCCACTACAATGGCAGAATCGAGCCACCGTGACAAAGATCATATGGCCCACAAAGCCTAAAACATTCACTATCTAGTCCTTTACAGAAAGTTCGCTGGCCTTTGGTCTAACTCAGTGGTGGGCAAACCTCAGCTCTCGAGCCACATGTGGCTCTTTGGCCCCTTGAGTGTAGCTCTTCCACAAAATACCAAGGCCTGGGCAAGTTAATTTTGAAGAAGGGGCATTAGAAGAAGTTTAAGCTTTAAAAAAATGGCTCTCAAAAGAAATTTCAATCATTGGACTATTGATATTTGGCTGTTGACTAATGAGTTTGCCAACCACTGGTCTAACTAGTTGTTAATTATTTAAAATTTATTTTTCAATTACAGTTCACATTATATTAGTTACAGGTGTACAACTAATCAATATACTTTATATACCTTTCCAAGTTACATTTATATACCTTATAAAGTTACCACCCCAATAAATCTAGTCCCCATCTTACACCATACATAGTTATGACAATAATATTGACTATATTTCCTATGCTGTACTTTACATCCCCATGACTGTTTTTACAATTGACCATTTGTAGTTCTCAATCTCTTTCAACCTCCTCACTCATCCCCTCAACCCCTCTGCAATCTATCGAGAATCAATTTGTTCTCTCTGTATTTCTGAGTTTGTTTCTGTTTATTTAGGTTTTTCATCTGTTGTGTCTTTCTGATTCTATATATAAGTGAAATCATGACTAGCTGTTTTTAAAATTCAATTCTTAAAATTTCTCCGAATAAAACATTGGTAAAAATAAATTTTTATTTTGAAAAGTTGGGATTGTAGAACTAGATTAACAATAAAAATATTTTAAGTAAAATGACAATAACAGATGATAACAAAAGTATACCCATTGCCCTGGTTACGGTAGCTCGGCTGCTTAGAGCATTATCTTGATACACAATGGTTAGGGTTTGATCCCCAATCAGGCACATACAAGAATCAACCAATGAATAAATAAGTGAGACAATAAATGGATGTTTCTCTCCCCCCCCCCCCTTCTTCTCTCTATCTCTAAAATAAATAAATAAAAAAAGTGTATAAGAAACTAAAAGGAATACTCACAATCTTTCAAGGAGACTTAGCCCAGAAAATGAACCATTCTTCAGCTCAGATATTTTATTGTTACTCAGAATCCTAAAAATGACAGAAAATTAAAATGTAAGTTGCCTAATATATGTATACCATCAATATCAAAATAATTTAGCTCATTGTATTTAAATCTATGAGAAATTCTAAGAAGTCCTTTATCACCCTCCTTCCCCAGGTTTTGAGATGCTCCTGACCAAAAGGGAAAAAAAAAAAAAGTTTCTTTGTCTTTCTTTGAAAAACTACCTAAAAGAGCTTACACATCTGTCACTTCTTAAATTGATCCTATCACATTGAACCAAAAATTTAAAATAGAGAAGTCATCATAAAATAGATCTCAGTTCAATATAAGAAGAATGCCACATACATTTATATGTAATTATTCAACTTACTAAGTTGAATACTATTTAAAAATTGGAAACTTATGTTAAACTCTATGAAATAATGGCCTTACAAAGAAAGAAAATACCCCTAGATATCTTTGCAATATTATTTTTAATCTAACAATTACACAAATCTACGTGTCTACATGTGAAAAGATATTTGCCACACACACTCACATACAGAGATAGGAGCTGAATCTCAATAGTATACCACGTGTTCAAAGACCACGTTCTTTAAAAAATAAACTGAAAACAAAATTTACCAGAAGTCACCATGCAGCCACCCCCATGGTAGGGCTTGCCTAAGAGCCTGTGTATGAATGATCTAGCTTCCTCTCTGGCTCCATAACCATGCTCCTTTGGCAGCTTGAAGAACAATAAGAGTTTCTATAGATAAGGCGAAAAGCTCAAGCTACCCCATTTGGGGAAGAGAGAATATCAAGGTAAGAAAACCAATGCTTAGAAAAGTTATGTTAACGGAAGATAAGAGTAGCAAATGACAGAGCCCAATGGCCAACCCAGGACATTTCTGTTCCAAACTCCAACTACTCCACGCTGGTCAAGAGAGGCACTACTGGTATCTTAGGCAGAAAATTCTCCATCACACTCAGGGATGCACAACTTCCAGGGCACCCTTCATAGAGGGTCCAAGGTGGAGTGGTGACCCCTCCCTCCTAGACAGGCAACACACAAGTCTACGTACATGTAACACAATGCCTGTGCCCTAACATTTCAGGTGCATTTTCACATCCTCTTCTTTCTTTATTTTTTAATGTATTTTTTATTGATTTTTCACAGAGAGGAAGGGAGAGGGATAGATAGTCAGAAACATCTATGAGAGAGAAACATCAATCAGCTGCCTCCTGCACACCCCCTATTGGGGATGTGCCCGCAACCAAGGTACATGCCCTTGACAGGAATCGAACCTGGGACCTTTCAGTCCACAGGCTGATGTTCTATCCACTGAGCCAAACCTGAATAGGGCATCCTCTACTTTCATTATTCTAAAAATGTATTAAAATAAAAACACCCATTTGACATCTAATTTTCTTTAGATATAAATGTGATGTTTTTAAAAAATTCCTACTCATGCGGATTCACATTGCAGAGCCTGCTACGTGGGACGATCATTAGGAGCTTCTCGGGTCAAGCACACCTGTGTTTGGAAGCCAGCTCTCCAATCCTGCTCAAGGAACACTGATTTTGGGCAAGTCACTCCAGCTCTCTATAACAGAGTTCCCCCATCCATAAAACAAGAAGGATAATACCTGCTATGTAAGCACTGAAAGAAAACTAGTGACTGCATGACACACCCAATGTGCATTCCTTAGCAATCAGATTCATTTCCTTGGTTCTGAGACTCACACCCTCCCATTTTAATGTGTCTTGCAATCAAAGTCTATTACTGTGTAGTGTTTGGCCTCTTCCCAAAGCTGTTACTAAAGCAACAACCAGGGGACCAAGAACACATGGTCATCAGAAATGTTCAAATTAAAATACAATATGATGTTCTCTAATCAAAATCGCAAAGTTTTTTGAAAGTGAGGTAGTTGGTCAGGGCAAAGCAAACTCAGACAGACATGGGGCCACCCAAGTCCCTGAAGCAAAGCTTCCCTGAACAGCCTGGGGGTGCACACCCAGGAGCCCCCATCCTGCTGTCCATGCATCATCCTTAAGCTAACAAGTCACCCAATATGACAAGTAGCATACCTATTTCAGTGACCTATTTCAGCACGATTTAGAGCAAAGTTAGGAACTCCCAAAGAGGTCAATAAGGAGATAAACACATTGTGATATACCCAAACAACAAAATGTGACACACCATTAAAAATGATTCTTTTAAAGAAACTTGATGAGAAGGAAATTGCTTACAATCAGTTATAACAACAAAACCTATACCATTGATTGAACAAAATCCAGGAAGAACACCTCCTACCCCCAAAAACAATTATTTGGAAGAAATACATCAAAACGATGAGACTTCTATTAGTTTCTCTTTTATTCTTTATAATCTTGCAGCATTCTTTAAAAATATCTAGACTAGACTGATTCTGATTTCTAAAATATTTTCTCAACAACTAAGCACAGCTCAAACTTGAGTGAGTTTTGAATACAATTATATCTAAGCAATAAAAAAAGACTGTTTTATTTATGCTTTGAGATTAAAGACTCACATTTCTTTATACTCCAAAAATGTTTGTCACTTATTAGACACTGACAGTAGAGCAGTGAACAATGGGGACAAAAGCCAGCGTCCAGGGCCTGAGCCGAGACCCCACCAGTCATGAATGATTCAGCCTGTGACAGTCACTTCTCTAGGAAGAATTCTATGTCATCATTAGAAAGACGGAAAACATTAGACCAGAATGATCGTCAAGCTCTCTTCTAGCTTCTTTCATTTTCTATAATTATTGGGTCGGCAGCTAAGTAATTGCGGATTTTTTAAAGAAAATCAAAGACAATTTTTTCATGGAACTAAATAACTTTATTCTGTAATGTATTGCCCATTTTGATCAATGACCTTTTGCCATCTTTCAGGCAGCATCATAATCCCACGTTCAAAAAACTTCTGGTTTTTATTAGAAAAAACTGAATCAGGTACGATTTGGCATCATCATCATTATTGAAATTTTTACCATTCAAGGAGTTTTGTAAAGATCGAAACAAAAAGTAATCAGATGGTGCAAGGTCAGGACTATATGGTGGATGTGGCAAAACATCCCAACCAAGCTCCATTAATTTTTGCCGAGTGACCAAAGATGTGTGTGGCCTTGCATTGTCATGATGGAATACAACACCTTTTCGATTTGTCAATTCGGGCCGCTTTTCTTCAACTGCATTGTTTAATTTCGTTAGTTGTTCAATGTAGACATCAGAACTGATCGTTCGGTTGGGTGGTAAGAGTTCAAAGTAGACAATTCCTTTGTAATCCCACCAAACTGATAACAAAACCTTCTTTTGATGAATATCAGCTTTTGATGTTGTTTGAGTTGGTTCACCTGGCCTGCTCCACGATCTTTTCCGCTTGATATTGTTGTAAACAACCCATTTTTCATCGCCAGTTATCAGTCGTTTTAAAAATGGATCACTTTCATTACGTTTCTTTAGCAAATCGCAGCTGCTAATGCGTTGCGTTAACTGTGATTCTTTAATTTCGTGAGGAACCCATGTATCGAGTTTTAAAACATAGCCAAGTTGTTTTAAGTGATTTTCAATGCATGTATGTGATACATGAAGCTTCTCTGCAATCTCACGTGTTGTACTGTGACAGTCCGAATTGATTATTGCTTTGATTAGGGCGTCATCAACTTCAACTGGACGACCAGAGCATTTTTCATCTTTGAGTGAAAAATCACCAGAACGAAATTTGGCAAACCAATTTTGACACTGCCGTTCTTTTAAGGCTTCGTCACCATAAACAGCACATAACTTTTTATGAGCTTGCGATGCGTTTTTCCCTTTGAGGAAATAAAAAAGCAAAATATGACGAAAATGTTCCTTTTGATTTTCCATTTTTTAACGAACGCCAAACGAAAACTACAAAACAGATCAAAAAACTTTTTTTACTGATTAACAGCTGAATAGCCAACTATCAAATAACAAAATGTGTTTTACATTTGTACTACGTCTGCAAACCTAAAAATTCAACTGAAGCCATATATGTGTGAAACCCGCAATTACTTAGTTGCCGACCCAATATTTCTGTTTTAATAAGCGAAGCTGTTGGACTTCACAGTGACCAGGAATTTATCACCAATAAGCCAAAAAGGACAACGGCACAGTCTACTTCCTGAGCTCCGTGCCATGAGAGCTGAGAGCCCTGTGGAGGGGTGAAGAATGAGATCCAAATATGGAAGTGGCCTAGGAACCACTGTCAGGGCAGTGACCGTTACACCGCACGCACTGCGCTCTGCATCATTTCATTCAGCCAAAGGACCGTCATTGGCTCAGTCCTAAAGGCTGTGGTCCAATAAGTGACAGGTTTTATTGAGGAGAGTAGTAAAAAGACATTTCATCACACTTAAAAAGTTATAACTGTAACCTTAAGAATATATTTACAGCCTCATGCTAATATATTCGGTCACCCCATCACTCGCCCTGTTTAAGGATTCTGGGCAAGAAGACGGGATCTATAGGAATAAATCCACCTCGCAGACAGTTTTTATACTCCATTCTGAAATGGGGGACTGTGGAACGAGGAAACGCATAATGTCGTGTGTCATTATAAACCTAACACCCATTCGTAATCCATATTTTTGCTGACATCTCTGAAATTTCAAACTTCCTAGGAGGTACCTGAGTGAAAAATAGAAAACCTGACTGAAGTTATAAAGCATAGATATACCCATTTCTGTTCTATGCGAAGGGTGATAACCCCGCATGATGTATAGACAATGCTTAGGAGCGCTGTGCCGGGCCCAGGCCTCTTGAATTTTAACACTGTAATACAAGCTGTGTCCACGGCTGTAACTCACAGCCCCAAGGCGGTTCAAGTATATCACTTATGCTGAACATGAAAAAAGGAGTAAAACAATATAAACATGCTCGTGGTTTTGTTTTGTTTTATTTTTTGTTAATCAAAGTTTACGGAACAGAAAGAAAGAGAAACTAAGTATTGCATGCTCTCTGTTGCTTGCTATTGCAAGTCCTGGAATGGAATGCTGTTAATGACACCCACACCCTGCACGGGAAAAGGTAGAGAATAATTCTCCTTTTGAGAGGAAATGAAAATATATAATTCCAGAGCATTAAATATTCAGAGCAAATGTTAGGAATATAGTTATTAACAAAAACCACTGGAGGGAAAAATCAGCGAAACAATCACACAGGGTGACTGTCCTGGGTGGCATGGCGATCCTCCATAAGGTGTGTCCGCCCAGAGCCTGTGCCTGGGATCTTAACTCAAAAAAAGGCTACTGGTGACGCAATGAAGGGTTTGGAGATGAGAGCATCTGGATCAGGGTGGGAACGAAATCCAAGGACAAGTGTCCTTAGAAGAGGCGAGCAGGAGACTCCCAGAAGGTCTGATGAAAAGGAAGGCAGACTCAGAAAGAGAAAAAAAAAAAAAAAAAAAGGAAGGTGGAGGAAGGTGGGCAGATTTGGAAGCCACAATAACTGGAGGTTTTCCAGACCCAAGGAAAGGAGCGAACAGGACTACACTTTGTAGTATATTTTATAAGCTTCTTGAAAATTTAAACCCATAAGCAATGTTAAAAGATAAATAACAGCTCTGACCAGTGTTCTGAATGGTTAGAGCGCTGGCCCGAGCACCTAAGGGTCTCGGGTTTGATTCCTGGTCAAGGTCAAATACCTGGTTGTAGGTTTGCTCCCAGCCCTGGGTCAGGGTTCATGCGGGAGACAATCAGTAGATGTGTCTCTTTCACATTGATGTCTTTCCATCTCTCTCCCCTTCCTCCCTTCCACTCTCTGAAAAGCAATGGAGGAAAAAAAGATAAACCACACACAGGTATAACTACTATCAAAAACAAATGACTCATTTTTCAAATATATAAAGAGCTCTTTTTTTAAATATCCCTAATAAACTAGCAAAGGCCATGACCAGATAAAAGCAAATATTAATAAATCATAATCATATGAAGGGATATACAATCTAAATCATGAGAGAAATGTAAATGAAAACAAAAACAAGATACCATATATCACTAAGGGTTGATAAAAATATGCTCACTCTTTTTTTTTCAGAGGGAAACAATCACTCATATTTTGCCATAAATCAGTAAAATCACTATGAAGGGCAAAAATACAAATATAATATCTGGTCCATTAATTCCTTTTTGGAAATATATCCTAAAGATATTCTTGTACATTTGCAAAATACATTACATTAAATGTTGTGTAACTATATATGTCTATAAGAAAAGTACTCATTGTGCTATTGTTTGTAAAAGCCAATGACTGGATATTTAGGTTGGTTCCCATACTATGGGATAGGTGCAAGCGGTCCACAAAAGGGTACCCCATGTAGACGGAGGGCTGCAGAATTGGGGAGAGGGAGCTCTTCAGGTATTCATACAGAAAGATCAATGACATACTGAGGAAAGAAGGCAAGCATTTAAATATTAAAAGTTTCCCTCCCTTGACACTTCTGATTTGCTCAAGGAATACAAACTGTAGTAATGCTATCTGATTCTGGGTATTAGATTCATCATGCAGATTAACACCTGTTATTGCTACATCGTCCTTAAGTACAAGGGAGATGGACAACAGAGCTAAGCGATGCTTTTGGGTCACTAACCTACTGGGCCTATGGCCTCCAAGCATGTCAAACTTGTGGCCGGCGAAAATGCTTGGGGCCTCAAACCGTTAGAACCACCTCTGATACACTAAAATGAGGAATGGGAACTCCCCAAAAGTAAATTTTCAGTGCTTTGCCTCATTTACCCCAGGAATGAAAACTGGTTTCTCCACAAATTCTTCAAAGTTCTAGTCCAGGGGCAGCCAACTCCATCATTCCAGCTGGTCTCCCAGCTCTAGGAATTTTTATTTATTTATTTTTTTAAATGTTTTTAAATGGTTAAAAGGAAATGTTAAAGAATAATATTCTGTCATACATGAAAATTATATGAAATGCAATACTCTGAAAGTCTGAGTGGAACACAGCCATGCCCATTTGCTGACATGCTGTCTATGGGAGCTTTCGTTTGATGATGGCGAGTTGAGTAGCATCAATATCTTGGCTGGCCCGCAGAGCCTAAAACATTTACTATCTGGCCCTTCAGAGAAAAAAATCTGTCCACTCCTGTTCAGCATCCTCTGTCCTAGTTTATTCTCCCTTTGCAGGCAAATGAACATCAAGTGCTGATTTCTAAATGAATTCTTTTAATTTATCTTTATTATTGAAAGTATTACATATGTCCCCCCTTATTCTCCCATTGACTCCTTCTATCCCGCACACACCTCCTACCCCTGCCCCAGGCCTTCACCACACTACTGTCTGTGTCCATGGGTTATGCGTATACGCATACAAGTTCTTTGGTTGATCTTTTCCCATCCCTTACCCTACCCATCCCGCAATTCTTCCAAGCAAATAAGAATAAGAGAGCATCTACTGGACTCCAAAACTCCCCATCAATCTGAACAATCTTTATTTTAAAATCACGTTAAATCCCACATGCCCTCAGCAATTATAGACATTTTGTCCTAAGTATTAGTTGATTGCTCATCAATGTGTCCTCCTCTTACTGGCATTCATTCATTCATTTACTCATTCATCCATCCATTCACTCATTTATTCATTCAGGCAAAAAAAAAAAAAAATTCTGGGTGGTATATTTTAGTTCTCTTAGATCAAAAGTGTTTTGCCCTCACTCATATCATCTTGTTTTAACAACACAACTTACTGAAATAAGTGTTGAGAGGTTTGTGTATTTACCATGTTTGTCACAAAAAGGTCAAACTCCTGAAGTGTAGAGACCTTGACCATTACTGCATCCCCATGAAAAGAACATACACTGGGGATATGCAGGGCACTGTCCAGATCTCTTGCAGTTCCACTCACTTTGCAGGCAATGCCATCCAAGGACTGAGCACTGTACTGGTAAGAAGCATTCCAGGAAAGACTCTCTGGTGGCAATCTCTGCACTGAGCTTCTGACGGGCTGGCCAAGACTTTCCTGTAATTGAACTTTAGTCTGAGGCCCCTCCTACCTGATCATCCTTCCTTCCCCCTTTCCTTTCACAGGTGCTAGATCTGCATCCCAGTCCGAAGGCTTCCATGCCCACTTCTGCCTCATGTCTCTCTGTCTTCCAGTTGTTTCCCCAATAACAATATTGTACGTCTAACCTCATCCTGGCATGTGCTTCCCAGAAGGTCCCGTTGACAAGATGCCCACAGAATCTGTTCAATAAATGAATGAGATAAAATTATGGCTGGATTTAAGTTTCTATGTTTGGTCAAAGATCCCTCTCTAGCCCAGCTGGGGTGACTCAGTGGTTGAGCATCAACCTATGAACCAGGAGGTCATGGTTCGATTCCCAGTCAGGGTACATGCTAGGGTTATGGGCTCGATCCCCAGTGGGAGACATGCAGGAGACAGCCAATCAATGATTCTCTTTCATCATTGATGTTTTATCTCTCTCCCTCTCCCTTCCTTTCTGAAATGAATAAAAATATGTATTTTTTTAAAAAATTCCCTCTCTAGGGAATTAATGATAAAAAATCTATAATACCCTGGCATTCACAGGAACCAACGAGAAGTACAAATATCAGTCCCTTCTCACAGTCCCCTTTCCTATCTGAGGCTTAAGAACATTTTGGGGAAGGGCCAAAAATTCTACCTCAGTATGTCTAGTTTTCTTCTTTTAATATTGCAATAAAAATATTCTAAGATACTGTTTTCAACATTATAACTCTCCTAAAATTAGGACCATCTTAACATCGATATCAAAAGAAAATTTCCAGCTGCTAGGAGAAAGAATACATTGTGAATTAAACCGTGGCTGTCAATGATGGCGCATACACAAACTGAGGTTGAATTTTTACATTGGGACCCCTAATTATGGCTTAAAACTTATACATTCAGGTTTCATATGATGCATCCCTGAAATAAAAAGTTGTCTAGTCGGAGATTGCATATCCTACAGCAAGCAGCATAACGAAAGGCAGCAGAAATGTTAAACCTCTCAGAAGGTAACAATTCAGGAGGGACTGGTGGGATTCCTCCATGTGCCATTGACAGCAATCACTCAAGCAGCTCACATCTCAGCTGCCAGTTAATGTCTAAGGAAAACAGTTAAACTTCCAATGATGCATGATTCAAATAAAATTGGGAAGAAAAAAATAGTTTGTTAAATTAATCAGGTAAAAAATACAAGCAACACCCTATCTGCACAAATATCCACATTATATTATCAAGGCTAAAGATGCAAAAACATTAAATAAAAATGAAGCCAGGGTCACCTTTATAAAAAACTCAGTGGGTTAGGAAGTATGCATCACACTGCCAAATGATTGAGGACATATTTATTACACATTCATAGGCAGAAAAGCAACGGAGAACGCAAAGGCATAAAAGTGAGTAACAACAAAATCTGGATAGGGCTTCTGCTTATTATTCTGATTCTTTTAACCTTCACATAAGTTTAAAATTACTTTCAAATAAACACCATGTTAAAATGATACTATGCGTTAAGGAGAATGGTCAAGTGACTCTGAAGAGCTCTAAATGAGAAGGCTGGGTGTCAACTTAAATACCGAAGAACTGGTATTTCATGGTGTGGGGAAAAGATTTAGAGAAACCAGCTCATAAAAGAACTGTCTCTCAGCTCCCTCACTGATAAGCTGTTTGGAAACAGGCATCTGATCTTAAATGGAATCAGTCTTCCTTCTCCATGAGCTTTTTAGTTGGGGACTGGTCTCCTGGACTCATTCTCCATGTCTAATTCTGCTTCAGAGTTCTCAGCTTCAACCTATTGTTTTGAATTCTGAAGAAATTCCCTGCTCTATTTTCCAGAGGACTATTTTATTTCTTTCTTTTTTCAATATATGTCTGTATTGATTTCAGAAAGGAAGGAAGAGGGAGAGAGGGATAGAAACATCGGTGATGAGAATCACTGATCAGCTGCTTCCTGCACGCTCCATACTGGGGATCGAGACCACAACCAGGGCACGTGCCCTGCCTGGGAATCGATCCCTGACCTCCTGGTTCATTGGCAGATGCTCAACCATTGAGCCATGTAGGCTGGGCCAGACTACTATTCTTTGAGTCGGAAGCAGTTCCCACTTTCCTCTTGACCCCACCTCCTGCCCCAGCCAGAGCTTCCTAACATTACCACCTCACTGTTGACTTCTCACACCCTCACCCACGGGTGCTCTTGCTTTATACAGTTGTCCTCTTAGGTCTGAGACTAGGAATGACAATTGTCCTGTCCTAACCTTGTGCAGATCATCCTGCTGACTTCCTCTCACATATCTGATGACCCCTGCTTGCTTGCTCACACTTACAAAGGGGAGTCTGGATGGATGAGAGTCCCTTACAGCAGAGGGCTGCTAAATGATCAACAAGAGAATAAGAGTGAATGGGTAGGAAAAAGAGGTGGAACAAAAAGTGCCTTTATTTCAAGGTTTAGAAGTCACATATCCTTGGAAAGTAAGGACTCAAACGAAACCTGGGGTCCCCTAGGACTTCTCCTTCTGGCTACAACACCCCACCAGTATCCTATATCTTGGCAAGTTGCCCAGTTTATTGGAAACTAAGGAAACCCTGCCACCAAGCCTTTGAGCCAAACTCACCGAACGCAGAGTGAGAGCAGCTGTTCTAGGCGTGCAAACTCAGGGCCAGCTCTCCGCTCACCCACTTTTGTTGCCACTCCCTATAGATTCAACTCTTGGAAATCTTCCAGGATCCGGACAGGAAAATGCATTTTTCTAGCTATCCCCGCTCTCATTTCTTCTGGGCTGTAAGTCCCTGTGCGTGGAATGTCACCATCAATCTGATCCCATCTGTTTTAGTTATACTACGTCGTCCTCAATACTTCTGCACCACGGGAATACCTTTCTCATTTCCCAGCCCCGTTAGTTATAGGTCTGCTCATAGTTTGTGTGTGTGTGTGTGTGTGTGTGTGTGTGTGTGTGTATGTGTGTGTGTGTGTTTGTGTGTGTGTGTGTGCGAGTATATGTGTGTGTGTGTGTGTGTGTGTGTGTGTGTTTTCTGTCATTTTCCACTGAGTTTTGGAAGGAAAGGGGGGAAGGAAACAACCGTGGTTCAATGTATATCCACTTAGGGGATTAGAAGGGTCTTTTCCTAAAAGTTGAGGACTATCTCTTCTTCAACCTCCTCTCTGGATGCTAAGTGACTAGAGCACATGTGTCAAACACAAGGCCCGCAGGCCAAATCCAGCCTGCCAGGCCTTGCAATGTGGCCCGCACCGCGCTGTCATCACTGCACTCCGCTGTCAGTTTATGACATTGTCAGTTTATGACTGTTCAGTAAACCATTTGGCCCGCGATTTAGGCTGGATTTTAGTTTTGGCCCCTTCTCTGATTGAGTTCGACACCCCTAGACTAGAGGGCAGGCATGGTTTCCCCCTCATGCAGGTTTTCCTTCACACATTTTGCCAAAACCTCAACAATCTTTCACTTAACAGAGTGACGACTGTTGATTACCAGTGTGCCTGTTCAACAGGACACTTCTTATGTCAACCCGAGTCAGAGACCTAGGTCCCCTGTAAGACAGTCACGTTGCCCCAGGCCAGCCCACTCCTCAGTGCCACAGCCATCCTGGCCCACATCCCGGTGCCCAGCGCCAAGCAAGGGGGTCGGATGCTGGGCGTGGGGGAGCATGTGAGGCTCTGTTCCCTGACCTGGTGACTCTAACCAATTTCTGGTCTGGGATCAGTTTCCAGCCTCTGCTCTGTCCTAAGAATTATTGAGCATGAGCGACAATGACAGAGGGTAGGCTGTGGATTACCAAGGACCTGAATTTGAACCTCAATTCAGGTCCTTGATAATGGATCTGGCTTCATGACTTTAGACAAGATGCTTACTCTCATTCACTTAGCGCTTCATCTCCGAGTCATCCTGGGCATTCCTGAGAGGAAACACAGGGCTTTTGTGAAGGGTGCATGTGGCGGAGCACTAAAACACAGGCTGGAAAGGTGCAAGCAATGGGACAACATCACAGCCAGAAAACGGTATGAGGCCCAGACTTTTCCATTCAGCTGTATCTGCTGCTGACCAACCACCCAGGCCACCAAGTCACCTACTGACAAACTCTATAGCCTCTCTTCTTCCATACAGACTGTTCAATATACAGAGTGGGCAAAAGTAAGTCTATAGTTGTTCCTATGGAAAATAATACAATAATTAATAGGGACAATACTAGTATAAACTGTTTCACATACTCACAACTGTAAGCCTACTTTGTCCTCCTACCCTCCCCCTGCCCCGTTTTTTTCTACAGATGTAGTGAATTGGGGGAGAATTCTGTATGCCCACCTGCCCTCTTGAAGCTGTATGCAATAATATTTCCAACTTCCCTCTTCGCAAGGTGAACACTTATTAAAAATGAGACAGCAAGTCAAAGACACTGACAGCTAACATACTACTTGAGGGTCACAATATAGTTTACCATCAAACAGACACCTGAGACTAAAAGGAGGGACCATTAATGTTTATGCTAAGACAACAGGTGTCAACCTGGGCCTATGGACACCCTTAACTACTCACGTGGGTCACTGAGTAACCTTTCAAGTCCCCGGCATTTTTTATTAAAGTCCTGACATTGCTTTAAGGTCTGTTTTTGTTGTAATTATTTCAGATCCTTTATTCAGTAGTTTCATAAATAAAAAGAAAATAATCTATTTTTCTGCTTTAGCATTAAACAATATGTTTCCATGTAATTGACTAGCATTCGGGTGATAAAGAAAAACTAGACAGCTTTCAAAACCGCCTCAAAAAGAAAAGCTGTTTATTAAATAACACTTTATCTTATCTTATGAACAAATCAGCACCATGAGAGCAGAAAGCCCATATTTCAAGGTGTGGGTACATCATAAATAACACTGGATGCTTCATATTTATGAGTACAATAAAAGCAAATTTATTTGGCATGTTAAATGAATAGAGAGCTTTCTACTGAGACCACACTGGGGTTCTTCTAGGATCTTTGATTTTTAAGCTGAAATTTCACAACTGCTCATTAACTGAGAAGAGATCTGAGCACTTACCATGTGCTGGGAGTGACACTGAGGACACACACATGGACCTCAAGGACTCACAGCACACATGCTTCCCAGTGCTACATGCCACCGGTGGGATGCAGGACTGATCCCAGGCGAACAGTGTCAATGTTGCAGAAAAGCTCAATGATCAGGGGAAATGTTTCTCAACTTTATTTTTTTTAAAGTAGCAATCCAAAAGACATAAGACAGGAAGAAAAAATGACTTTCAAAGGACTGTATGAGTCTTCTATTGCTGCATAAAAAAATTACCTTAAGTCAACAGCTGTGTATGACTGCAGGTTGCCCAGGACCAAACCAGAGAGGATTGGACCTGCATTACCACCATTTGCCCACCATCCAGAACTGAAATATCATTGCTGACATATACACATAAGGAACTGTTTGACAATGAAACTGGGTCTCAAAAGAACTGGTGACCTAGAAAGAAGCTCACTACAGACTGGTTCATATGCCTTTCAGCATAACCATTATTGCTTGTCTCATTTTTGATTCTTATAAGTATGTTTCCAGTAGGACATGATATCACTCATAAATGGTGGACAACATAGACTGATGAACAAGAACAGACCCAAAGATAAGGAGCCATGGGTCAGACTGTTGGACCTCAAAGGAAGGGTGGGGATAAAAGGGAGAGGTCAACCAAAGGACTTATGTGCACACATATGAGCCTAACCAGGGGTCAAGGACAATAGGGGGGTGGGGGCATGAGTGGGGGGGGGGGAATTGGAATGGGGGGTTGAGGACAAATATGTGATACCTTAAGCAATAAAGAAATTAATTTTAAAAAATTACCTTAACCTGCATGCTTTACATCAACACCTATTTCCTGGCTCCTAGCGCTGCCGGCCAGGAGTCCAGGCACTGAGTGAGTGGACCCTTTGTCGGGTGGAGCTGGCCGCAAAAAACCTGGTCTCCAATAGGAGGATGCTCCTAAGCCAATGAATGGGCCTGGGGGGGGGGGAGGGGGAGGGGGGCGGGGAGGGATGGAATAAATGCACCGCCTATGCAGCGTGCTGGTCAGAGTCTCACGTGAATGGGAGTAGTGAAAAGTGGGTCCCCGTCATTTTAATTTGGGAATTGTTGTTCCCTTCCTGGGACGATCTGGAACGGTCCTTTGATCATTACAACATACTTACTGGTTATAAGTATGGACTCTGGAGTCAGACTGCCTGGGGTCAAATCCTGGTTACATCCCTTACTGCCTGGGTGACCTCTGGGAATTCATGAGCTTCTTCTATGCCCTGCTCCCTCAGGCACAGGAGGGATCATGCTCATGAGGATCTCCTTAGGGAAATAGAAGAACTGACTACAAGACTTCAAGCACTCCGTCAGGATCCGACCCACTCAGCAAACATGACCTGGCCCAGAGTGCTAATGGATCACCCGTCTTTTTCAACTTATTTGTGGGAATTTAATATGGACACCGGCATTTTATACCAATACAGTCTCCCAGGAATTTAACATATGGGAACCAGCGTTTTACTCCAATACAATCTCCTAGCAACTATCCAGACCCTGGGAGCCACTCTCCATAAAATACTCGGAGAGCACCTTTTGGAACCTATAGCTGAGGAGTGAAATCGGTTGTTTTTAAAGGGGCAGAGCTTCCTGATAAGTACAGAAATCTAAATAATTCTACTGGTAAGAAGCCTCTTGAGACTATTTGTAAATTTCATTGGCTGTGCCACTGTTTAGAAGAAGCTGTTGAAAATCTCAAATAGTGAACAACCTTACTATTACAAAAAAGCCCTGAGATCCTAAGATTATAAAACCAAAGAAACAATTAATCTAGTCATTTAGGTGCCACCAAATCACCAGTCCCAGTATTTCCCTGATAACCTCCCACTCCTTCCTGACAGCCACTCCCTACTCATGGATGCAGATGGGTGCAGGCCTCCGAGAAATCTAATTGCCACACTGGTGGTTCTACTACAGAAGTGACATCATAGGCAACGCTGCCCCCAAATATAACTTTCCCAACTGCTGGTGGGGTCATGACCAGGAACTGGCCTGTTCACCAAGCAGGAGGAGCTAGGAGGAAAGGGTCAACAGGAAACCACTGTGAGACATAATTAGCCAGAAGGCTGGTGCTGGAGGAAGCTTGTAAGGGGTGGGGGGGTGGATACAGGCAAGTGAAAATCACTGTGTGATACAGAATCTGCAAGATGTCTCTAAAGCCTAGAAATAAAAGGAAAAAAGTGTGTGTGTGTGGGGGGGGTGGGTGTGTGTAAGTCTGTTCACCAGGCTAACACTATGTCTGTTTCCAAGCATTGTGGACACCCTACACATTCTTTAGGTACTCAGCAATCCTGACAAGCAGGCTGGTTGGCTCAGTGAGCTGGGGTTTTTACATCTATATTCTTGTGAATACAATGCCCTAAAAATCTATACCCCAGAGGAAGAAATAGGGACATGCAAAGAGACAACCAGTGTTGCGAAAACAGCTCCTCAAGTGTTCAGATCTTAAAGATGAGAACCCAGGGGCAACAAAAAAAAGAATTATTTTTTTAATGCAGTGAACAGGAGAGCACAAGGCCCCATGTGGGTATTGCCCTGGGGACTGCAGGCAGGTCTCGGCAGGTGTGTGGGGGCCATCAGGGCTTTGGGTGGTGAGAAAAGGCATGCAAGGCTCAGGCAGGATCCCAGCAGGCCAGAAGCTCAGCGTCAGGCATCTTCCATTCACCACCACCTGTGTCTGCTTCTGGTCCTTTAGCTCCACGGTCACACAGCTGCTGTCACACTCACTAATTATTGAATTTCGGCCACTTTATGTTGTCTGGGCTCAGAGGCACCCACAGGGAAGTGGCTGGTTCTCCCACAACGTTTCCCTGCCCGGATAAATCTGGGGTGTGCAGTACCTGCTAGGCAAACACTGGGCAGCCGTGAGCTAAAAGTGAAATGAGAGGGAAGAAAATGAGATTGATGGATTCAAACCACTTTCTAAGAAGTTTAATTCTAAAGGGAGGAGTCTATTTTCCAGAGGAAAAACAGGGCCATACAGGAGAAACATCACAAATGTGGAGAAGCGTTTACAATGTAGAAAAGATAAGTGGCAATCTCTCAAAGCGTAGGAGGAAACTGGAACAAGAAAAAGGGAAAAATAAATGAATCTGGGTAAGAGACTGACACTTTTCACTACCAAACGGAGAGTGGGAGTTTAAGCCTGGCCCTTGCAGGTTGAGCATTCTGCTTTGAAGACACAGGGCTTACCCAGGATAGGTAAATGCACGAGGCATCCCATGTTAAGGGTAAGGCAAGATTCTTCCCCCAGTCCTACTTGGGGAAAAGAATAGTAATAAAGCGGGGGAAATGGGACTTCTTTAAACAAGGACTTCCTGAGTGTTCCTGTGGTTTAGGCTGAGGACACAGAGAAAAAAACCACCAAGAGTTCGCAATCTGGAGAGAGTGAGGACTGGAAGCAGATAACTTCCAACAGTATGACAGCTGTGGAAACACAAGCGGACCTGAGGGAGGAGGGGGTCACAGGGAATGAAGGGTCAGCCCAGCCCTGGAGTCTTGGCCATAAAGGGAGAGTTTTAAATGATTAACTTTGTTTACAGGAAACAACAAACAGACAAAAGGCAGGTTAAAAAAAAGACGGATCTAACAGAACGCACATCCCTCTCAAACAGGGTCCTGGAGATGCACACACCATCAGTCAATGTCTCTTCACCTCTTTCGTGAGAAAAGAGTTGGTAAGAATTGCACAATAAAAAAACAAAGAATGCTTTTAGGTCTTATCTTGATGGGAAATGAGTCAATTTAATTAGGTTCCAACAGGCTAACAGAAAGACCAGTTTAACCATTGCATTGAAAACGTGTGTATTACTGTTACACCTCGAAGGCCACTCTTGGAAGGGTTTCGACCAAAGTGTCACCCAACACAATGTACCACCTGCTTTCCGTCCGGTCACAACGTGAGGCTATAGAAGGAGAGCCGGTAAGATACCTGTCATTATCCTAGGGGCTATGGTTGCAAAACAAAGACTCTGACCTCAACAGAACTGACATTCTAGATGAACCTTGTTTTCTACAATATTTCAGAAAAGCTTTCATCTAGGGAGTGAAATTAACCCACAGTTTAATTCACATACCATGCATTATGCTCTGTGCCTGGGGGATGAAGGGTGAAGGGGGGCATTGGAGAGCTCAGAGTACCCCAGGGATCCTCTCTTCCCCAACCCTCCCATCCCCCCCAGATCTGGCTTATTCCTCGCAAATACAATTCTGGAATAGGTGGTAGCAGCACTTACAAAGTCTAACTGCCTACGTGTTCAAAGGATATAATGACAATTCTAAAACACAGATCGTGCAGGTGATGGACAATTCCGCCTTCTTCGTATGGAATATGTAATTGTAATTCCACTGACCTGCCCCTCTCCCTCCCATAGCGATTACTCAGGAACAAAAGATTTCAAATACAAGCAACTATTTATATCTATACATATAAAAGGCTAATATGCTAAGTGTCCTATGGTCCAACTGGTCACCATGATGCACACTGATCACCAGGGGCAGACGGTCAACGCAGGAGCTGCTGAGCAGCAGTGACATGGCAGTGGTGGTTCTCGGGCCACACACCCCGAAACCAGAGAGGACGAAGCCCAATGTCTCTCGGAGCCGCAAGATTCCAACTTCAGCCTTGGGTTATATTGTTGTTGTTGTTTTTAATATATTTTATTGATTTTTTACAGAGAGGAGGATAGAGGGATAGAGTTAGAACCATTGATGAGAGAGAATCATCAATCAGCTGCCTCTTGCACACCCCCTACTGGAGATGTGCCTGCAAGCAAGGTACATGCACCTGACCGGAATGAAACCTGGGACCTTTTAGTCCACAGGTGGACACTCTATCCACTGAGCCAAACAGGTTTCGGCTATATTGTTGCTGGGACACTGTCAGCCCTGAATCTGGTTAATTGCACACTTCATTTGCATTCCACACCTGTATACCAGCAACCCTCGGGAGATGTCAGAGAGCAGGTTTCGGCCTGACTCCTTTAGGCCAGGACAAGGGACCCCAACTGCTGAAGGGACCCTGCTCACTCGGCAGACTCTGGGGAGGGACAGGAGTTTGGCTAGAGGGTATGTCCAAGCCCATATCACCCAGTCCTACCTACCCAGCCACCTTCTAATTAATTTCCTTTCAGTGTGCATAAATCCGTGCACTGGGTCACTAGCATTATATAATTTGAACTTAAGAAAGGGAATATGGGAAGAAGAAAAAAGGGCAAAAGATGGCTGTTTGTAGTTTTACTTAAGCTAAGAATCATGAATGTCAGTCATCTGCATCGATAAAGAGCTAAAAGCAACTAGCAAATGCTTGGTACACGAGCCGACTCAGGCTCACAGCCCAGCAACACAGCGATGCGCCCTGACAGAGGAAAGCCTTGTGTGGTCTGCCCCACATGCCTGTCAATCGTAAAGTCAAGAATATGACAGGGATGCCCACAGTCCCGCCTCCTTAGTTCCACTAAAGCAGCAATAAAACAATGAAAGGAAGACCCTATCCAAAAATGTCTTGTCGGAAAACATCTCCAAGTATCCCCTGGGGGGAGGGGAGCTATTAGAAACAAAGATGACAGAGAAGGTAGCCAAATAGAAATGACCTTCTTGCAGACACAGCAAAATACATTCATCTCTTACTTAACAGTCAGAATGCAAAAAGAGCAAAAATAAGCTCTTTTTACTTATAAAACTCTTTTAAGACTAAAAAGAGAAGAAAACCTCCAAGATCAAATCCATCCTTGGAAAACTGGGCCTCCCATAGTTTCTCTATACTGTTTCATTATTTTGTATTAATGATTTTTTTTTTTTGCCCCAGAAATGCGTCTCTATTTTAAATCAAAATAAGAAAGGCAAGCTATACTTAGGGTGGGTGGGTCATGTGTTTAGTTGCCTACTCCCCAAGTGATCAGGCCCTCGGATGCTGGCTTGGACAGATGCTGGCTGCGGTCTCACTCTACCAGCTAATTCACTCAGCACCACGACACATCTTTAAACCTTAGCTGGTATTAAATCCAGCTTTGGCACATCGCTCCCCACTATACAGAGAGTCATTTTCTTGTCTCCTCTGAAGGCCTGATGTGAAAGCTCTCAGCTCTCTGTCCTAAAACTGTCTCTGGACTTCGATCCTTCTCTGCTGCACTTGGAACAGGTCTCTCTGTCCCATGCGAGGCAGCTGACCTCAATGTGTTCCTCTGCTCCTTCTCCCTTCTTTTGTGGCAGCTGATGACCCCTGGTGACCATGGTTAACTATTTAGGTCACTGGGCCACTAAACAAAAGCTTCTTATCCCAGGTGACCTGGGTATCACCTACAGAGTTCTGAAAAACACCAACATCCAGGCCCCAAACTTTTTTTTCTTAAATATATTTTATTGATTTTTTTTTTTTTTTTACAGAGAGGAAGGGAGAGGGATAGAGAGCTAGAAACATCGATGAGAGAGAAACATCGACCAGTTGCCTCCTGCACACCCCCTACCAGGGATGTGCCCACAACCAAGGGACATGCCCTTGACCAGAATCCAACCTGGGACCCTTCAGTCCACAGATCGACGCTCTATCCACTGAGCCAAACCGGTTTCAGCAAGGCCCCATCCTTAAACAATAAAATCAGAGCATGAGGTCCATGGTCCAGTCATCCGAACTCTTCATGCTCCCAGGTGATGATTCAATGCAAAGCTGTAAACCCCCACAACACAGTCACCACCCAGGTTACAGCAAAGTGGAGCACTGCTCCCTGAGATTCAGGGCCTGGGGCAGTGGGACTGGCCTGGTGCATTCTTCACACAAACACCAGTATAGTCTACATGAAAAGTCTGGGAAAGAAATGCCCTAAGTATTGGAAGGGACTCTGTGCTACAGAAAGTCTGAGACATACAAGACTGGGGAAATGTTGGTTTGTTTTGTTTTGTTCTAAATTTATGGGGGTGACAATGGTCAATAAAATTATGTAGGTTTCAAGGAAACAATTCTGTAATGCATCATCTATACATTGATTGTGTGTTCCCTACCCAAAGTCCAGTCTCCTCCCATCACCATTATCCCCTCTTCTATTCCACCCACCCCTTTCCCTCAGTAATCACCATACTGTAGTCTGTGTCTCGGAGTTGCTTGTTTGTTGCTTAATCCCTTCACTTTTCCACCCAGTCAGTGTGTGCCTGGCCCATGAACAGCAGGGGAAAGCAATGATGGTCATTGAACTAAAAGGTCTATCATTCTCTTTAGCAAGGTTGGTCCTAAACCAGTCTTGAGAATTTCCCCTAAGACAGTGGTCAGCACACCGTGGCTGGTGAGCTACATGCAGCTCTTTGGCCCCTTGAGCGTGGCTCTTCCACAAAACACCATGGCCTGGGCGAGTCTTTTGAAGAAGTGGCATTAAAAGAAGTTAAAGTTTAAAAAATTTGGCTCTCAAAAGAAATTTCAGTCGTTGTCCTGTTGATATTTGGCTCTGTTGACTAATGAGTCGTACTGCCCTAAGAAATCCAGTGTCTTTCATAATTTCTAAAAATCCACCAGTCCCTCGCCTACCTCCTGCTGTCTTAGCAGAGGACTCTGTGGAGGAAGATGCAGTTAAACCTCATCAACTAGAGCTGGATATTCAAGCCTAACTGGAGAGACACCCTACAGATATTGTATAGCTGGAAGGCAAAAGGCACCGTTCCAGAAAGAGATACTTAGCATGCAAGACTGGAATAAAACTGGTCTAATGAGTACCCCCCCCCCCCCAACACACACATACACAAAAAAAGTTCCTCCCAGAGATGAGAAGTCACATAAGCTCACCTGTGTCTACAGCAGGCTGAGTAGTGATGCATGACTATTTGTAGAATAAATGCAAAAGCAAGCAGCTTAAAAATCTCCAATGCAAATGATCAAGCATGCCTCTAGAGAAGAGTAAATATCAAAAGTAAATGATGGCCTTTCGACAGCTCCTGCTGGAGGAGGAAGGCACACATCCTAACCTGGGCTTGAAGAGGAAGACAGCCCCTGGCCGGGTGGGTCAATGGACTGGAGTGTTGTCCTGTACACCAAGAGGTTGCGGGTTCGATCCCCAGTTAGAACACATGTGGGAGGAAGCCAATCAATGTCTCTCTCTCTCTCTCTCTCTCTCTCTCTCTCTCTCTCTCTCTGTCCTCCCCCCCCCCCCCCCCGCCTCTCTTTTTCTCTCCCTTCCCCTCTCTCTAAAATCAATAAGTATATCCTTGGGTGAAGAGTAAAAAAATAAAAAGTAGCCAAGACAGACAGGTGCCTCTGATGAGGTGCCTGCTATAGCTCTGCCCCACCCAAGCCAGCATGTAGGTGATTCTCTTACTAGCCATGCAAAATTTCTAAAAAGTTTATTTGTGTGTGTGTGTTGGCGGGGGGGGGGGGGGGGGGGGGGGCTTGGGAGATATACTGTTTACTTTCTGTAAAACTCCCTCTTCAGATGAAAATTGGCTGCCCTAGAACATAAATGCAAGCTAAACCATACATAATGCATAAAAATATTAAGTTTTAAAATACAGTCAGGCAACAATGAAAAATTCATTGAACAGTTTCGCATCTATAGCTTCCTAATCTTTGCAAAAGTCAAGTTGATAAGGTACTAAAATGTACAGAACTCTGTATCCTCATTGTTATCTGTTTTGAGAAAAATGTTGACACAACAACAAACTAGTTATATTCTCTGGGTTTTAAGATTCCTCCATAGGAAGACAGTCAATATGGAGAACTACTGCCTTTAGAGACCTAGTTGAATGAGGTGGGGAAGGGAGGAGTCACCTTCTATTAATAAAAAAAAAAAAACTTCACCCTGTGTCATTTTCTGAGTTAAAGAGCTTTTTACTTTCGTTGTTTGCTTTGTTTGTTTGCTTGTTTGTTTTTAAAAAAAGCATTTTTATAGACTCCTGGGTATAGAAGCTATAACTTGATTGGGGCAACCATTTACAAATGTTCCTACATTCATTTGTTGCTGGCAGTTTGTTTTCTGGGTTATTGCCAAACTCACCAACTTCCTGCATGCATTCCCGATGCTGGAGGACTGTAAGCAGGCAAGAAGCAACAGGATTCCAAGACCGGGCTATGCAAAACCTTCTCCTCACCTTGGAAAAACATGGGACTGGCGCTCATCCACCAAATGCCTACGTCTGCCCCCAGTGCTACAGTATTTCTGAGCAACTTGCCCACCTGCTACTGTATGTGTGTGCTCACCACACACGTAAGATCATGTAGGTCATATGTAACTGTAAATAAAGGTGATATACTTGTTCTCGAATTAGAGATCCCACAGCTATGGAATGCTAACCTAAACTAATTAACTAAATGTTCTCATTTGCCATAAATGGGATAGAAATTTGAATCTGCATCCCTCTTTATCCCTCTACCTGTCCTGATTTTCCACCACATAGCTGTACCTTTGTTAGCCTTACTCTTATTAATACAGATCAATTTCATGCCCATACACACTGCAGGCACCTGCCAAGACAGACCTCAAGGTCCTTCCCTACCAGGGGATGGGTGTCATGAGAGTAATGTCAGCATCACACAAGTGACACAAGAGCACAGACAATAAGCCCTGTTGGGTTCAGAGAAGGGAAGAGAGATGGCAGAGTCACAGCAGCTGAGGTGGATTGTGAAGGACCCAGAATTTACGGGATCGGGGACTCCAGGCAAGGATGACTAACACAGCCAAGGTGCACAAGACACCAAGTAAAAACTCTGCTCAGGGACAATTGCAGGCACATTCTGGAAAGCAGAGAGCTTGTGGATAAGCCTGATCCTTGGAGGAAAGAATCGTGGCTTCTTACCCCGAAGCCCCTAGCACTCAGCACTGTGCCTAGAACACAACAGCGCCTCAGTGGATGTGCAGGAAAAGATGTCTGTGCTGAGTGTCTGGAAGTAAGGCTACCAAGATTTGTAAGACCTTAAGACCTTGAACTCAAAGACAGAAACCTCACTCTTGACCATGGGAATTCAGGCCCCACAAGCCTGCTGGGCTATTCATGAGGCTCACCTTGCTCCTCTCTCCCTCTGTGACACTCACCTGACAAAGAAGCAGCCCAGCTGGTCCCAACTATGCGCATCTCTAGGCTGCATGGAGCTGGGAGAAATACCCATGTGGCCACCTCCGTCTGAATCTGATCACCAGGCAAAAGTGGCCATGACACCACCCTGTTGCCACTTCTGCCATCCCAGGATGCTCACTGTCCACTTGCCAAAAGGACTGCCTCCCTGCTCTTACCCAGCTGCTCACCCCCTCCTGCCTCAGTCAGCCTGTGCGCCTCTAAGAAAGGAACAGCAATGGGGCAGATAGGAGCTCCCTCTTCACCACACCTGCCCTCCCCCTTGCCCTTGGGCTCCTGTTTACCACCTTCCCTGTCTTGTGGGATGAAATGGCCCTGCTGCCACCAAGAGCCAAACCCTCCACTGTGTGCCAGCTCCCAGCCATCTATCTCACCTCCCATCAACCACTACTCCCTCACTGAACTATTGCCAACCTCTCAGGCGTGCTCCCACACACATTCCCTCCTAAGAAACGCCCTTCCGCACCAAACTCCATCCTCATCCTGTTCTCCCTTCAAGCCAATCAACTGTCTCCTCTAGCTTCTGGTCCATGGATCCGGACCATGGAGGGCCCCGGGCTCCAGGCTGTCAGCTTCAGTGGCGAACGCCTTGTTCTTACTGCTCTTGATCTCTCAGCATCTCTCAACAGGGCGCCCATCCCTCTCTTCAAGCCTCAGCTTCTCTTTGGGTTGCCCCCCACCTCCACTGCTTGTGTGGGGCCACCTCCTCCTCCCTGCTGCATACTCCTCCCTAAGTGACCCTCCCAGACCCAGCTTTTAATGCCATGTATGGCCAACAGTGCCAGAAACCATCCTTCCACTTCCGTAGGGCCAGTCACCTCCCCTCACTGTGGGGAATGTCTCTCCCCACAGTTCAATCCCTTAGTTCCTTTCCCCCAGGCCATGCTCAAGTCCTAACTTCAGAAAAATAAAAGCTCTCCCTCACCTCCACAGCCCCACAGTCTCTCCCCTTCTCGGGCTTCCTCATGAGCTGAAACAGGCAGCACAACAGGATTTATTACTTAATGACAGGCCATCCGTAATTGTTCCCTAAATGCCTTCTTCTTCTATGCAAACCCTTGTTCCCCACCTGGGTTACCTTTCTCAATGATACAAGCATTCCTTTTGTATCCCTGGCACCCAGCAGGACACGCCAGTGATGTCCGATGACCCGTTTTTTTTTTTTTATAGAAAACAAACATAACATTTTATCAAGTCAACAGCAACACTCATGCACTGTTTTATTTTAGTCTGTTAAAAAAAAAAAAAAAATCTGGACTTTGTCCCTAAGTTACCTGACAAATCATAAGTAATTTCTGTTAAATCCTTTGTCCACAATCACCATGCAACATCCTGAGAAAGAATTTCCCATTTGGAAAAGCAAGACTGAGTACAACCTTGTATCAGTGAAGTCCTCAGAACATTTTTTTTTAATATATCTTATTGATTTTTTACAGAGAGGAAGAGAGAGAGGGATAAAGAGTTAGAAACATCGATGAGAGAGAATCATCAATCAGCTGCCTCTTGCACACCCCTCACTGGGGATGTGCCCGCAACCAAGGTGCATGCCCTTGACTGGAATCGAACCCGGGACCTTTCAGTCGCAGACCGACGCTCTCTCCACTGAGCCAAACCGGTTTAGGCCCTCAGAACTTTTAAGACTGAAAAGAACTGAGCAGCATCTCACATAAAACATGGACATCTAACAATTTTTACAGTATGCCTAACAAAAACGATCAAGGCAGCGTGGTTACGATTGTATTCAACATGTGCGAAAAAATAATGAACACAATTTAATCCTTTAATCCAGAGAGACAGAGAGCAAGTGTGTTCATGCCAAGAATTCCTGCTAGAACTCTCTGTGAGTGTGCCTTTGGGAGCCCGTGCTGTTCGCGAAGACAGTTGAAAAGACTGCACTTCGGGCTACGTTTAAGTCCAGTTCATCCGCTCTTGGCAAGTGGAAAGAGTCTTATTTTTTCATTATGAAAACACATAAATTAATTCTATCTTATCCTTGCCATCCTCTCAATTCCCATCCATGTTCCACTGAAAACAGCTGGCCACAACTAAGAGATTAAAACAGGAACCAGAGAGCCGACCTGTTCTCTCACTGGCCCCTCTGGCCTCCCCTCTGACCAGGGGGCAGTGGACACCTGCCACTGACATGCCAGCAACATCAAAGGCACAGCATCCATAGCATCACATGCTCTCTCCCAGCAGGTGGGGATGCTGGGGTCCCCAACCTTCCATGCTCTCATTTCCTCCCCTCACCATTTCCTCTACCATTGTCTTTCTCATCTTCCTTAGATTGGATCAGGATCCTCAGATCCTCCATCCCAGTGGTCCGCAAACTCATTAGTCAACAGAGCCAAATATCAACAGGTTAACAAGTGAAATTTCTTTAGAGAGCCAAATTTTTAAACTTAAACTTCTAACGTAAGGTGACCAGACGTCCCGCTTTTGGCGGGACAGTCCCTATTTTTAACAATTTGTCTCGCATCCCATGGTGTTTTAAAAAAGTCCCGATAAATCCATGGGATGTGGGACAAATTGTTAAAAATAGGGGCTGTCCCACAAAAAGCGGGACGTCTGGTCACCTTATTCTAACGCCACCTCTTCAAAGGCCGTGGTATTTTGTGGAAGAGCCACACTCAACCAACGGGCCAAAGAGCTGCAGTTTGCTGACCATGGCTCCATCCCATCCCACAAGGAGGACTTGGCTGCGCTGCCCTGCCCTGCCCTGGATTTCTTTTGCTCCATGTGCACCACAAGAGAACATTTACCCTATGTTCTGAGACTTCTTCATGCGTCTTTCTCCTCAAATACCTCCCCAAGTTCCTGGTGAAGAAAGACAATGTTGATGTTTCTATTCTCGCTGACTTGTATGGCGTACACCAAAAAGTCCTGCCTCTGGTACCTTCGAAAGTGACCTCATTTGGAGACAGAGTCTTTGCAGATGTAACTAACTACGTTCCGAATCTTGAGATGAGATCATCTTGGTCTTAGGGTGGACCCTGAATTCAGTAACTGGTGGCCTTATAAGATAAAGGAGCATATTTGGGACAGAGAGGGAAGAAGGCCACCTGGGGACAGAGGAGGAGACGGGGGTGGATTTGCCAGAATCCAAGGAGGGTCCGGAGCTGGAAGAAGCAAGGATCCTCACAGGGGTTTTGGAAGGATCGTGGCCCTGCTGACACCTTGCTTTCCGACTTTGAGCCTCCAGAACCATGATAAGAAATTTATTTTAAGCTAGGAGTTTGGGTACTTTACCACCACCCAACTGGGAAACTAACACCGAGTCCAAATCTCATCATGATGACTGCTGCCCCAGGAACCACTCAACAAGAACTACTTCACTCAGAAGGAAAATGAAGGCAAAGGGAGGAAGACAAGAAGCCTGCGAGCTGCAGGAGGAGCACCTGAGACATAACCTCCACCACAATGTTCATTCACTGTAATCACCTAGGCCAATGTTTCCCAACCTTCTCTCATGATGAGAATCACCTGGTGGAGTTGTTAAAACACAGATTCCTGAATCCCAACTAAGAAGTGCTATACTAGGATTTTTGAGAACATATAGGTAAAATTGCATACCTAACTTAGTGCTCTGTATATAACATCTGTCTTAGAGCACTAGTTAAGTATACAATTTTACCTATATGTTCCCAAAAATCCTAGTTTAGCACTTCTTAGTTGGGATTCAGGAATCTGTGTTTTAACAACTCCACCAGGTGATTCTCATCATGAGAGAAGGTTGGGAAACACTGCATTAGTCAACAGAGCCAACTATCAACAGTACAACGATTGAAATTTCTTTAGAAAGCCAAATTTTTAAAACTTTAACTTCTTCTAATGCCACTTCTTCAAAATAGACTCACCCAGGCTGTGGTATTTTGTGGAAGAGCCACACTCAAGGGGCCAAAGAGCTGCATGTGGCTCGCCAGCCGCGGTATGCCAGCTACTGGCCTAATGGAAATAAAGGAACTGGCCCAAAAGACCTCCTACCAGCTCCAGAACACCTTGAACCAACTTCATCCAGAACATCCGCTTTATTTGATCCTTAAATAAATTACAAGTTATTGCCATTTTCACTAAAAATTTGTATAAATTTCAATTTCATCTAAAGAACTTCCAGGTGTAAAAAACATTTTTTTAAAATTAAAATGACATTTGAAAGGTACTTATATTTTCAACAGTCCATAAGAAATTCAATGAAACAGCTGAACTGATACTATGATGCAAAGTGATTTTCTACAACGTTATCTTTTTTTTTTTTTTCTTTCCGCAAAGCAAAATCAACAATTCACAAGTAGCAAATCATTCCAGCTGGAACTACTGAAATTTCAGGAAAACTGGACTTAAACTCAAATCAGCTTAAGTAACACTGACCCACAACCCAAATGTAGAATGACTGGGGTTTTCTCCAGTTGACTGGAGACTGTAATTAAGGTCCCATACCCCCAAAAATTTCCATTTCAAAGAACAGGGCTCAGAAATAAATACAGCTGCTGCCACTATCAAATGGTCAAGTGCTGGTAGAGGAGTCAAGCAAAACAAAAACTATTTTGCCCACTTTTATGCCTCCATAAACACACACACACACACACACACACACACACACACACACACACCCTTATCATTGTTAAACCTTTCCTAATCCAAACAAACAGAAATGAAGACCAAAGGTGTTTTGATGCAATTTATACTTATCTTACCTATTCTACTGAATTTGGGTTAAATTAAAAACCATAGTTTAAGTTTTTCACGGTCATGCTGTTCCCCTGGCCTGATGTTTTTATAGTGGCAGCTTTGGTTTGGGGTTTTGTTTTGTTTTGAAAAGACCATGGGAAACCATATAGGGGGACACAGAGCCGAGAAAACTCCTATTTCCCTCCCATAAAAGATCCCTTGGGAACACTTGAAAGCTTTCCCAAACCAATTCACGGTTTGGAAAACACAATCCAGAGGACCGTTCCCCTGGAACCCGCAGAGCCACGCCTGCACCACTGGACCGTGCATCTCGGCGCACACTGCCTCAGTCAGGAGACCAAACCCTTCTCCTTCCAGGTGGCAACTCAATCCGAAAACCGATCCCTCCAGTTGGAAGGCTGAACAAACCCACAGTGTTCAAACCCAAAGTTCTCGGCTTTTAAATCTGAGCCTCTCTCTCTCTCTCTCTCTCTCTCTCTCTCTCTCTCTCTCTCTCTCTCTCTCTCTCTCTTTCTCTCTCTCTCACACACACACACACACACACCCCAAAACGGGGCTGGCCGTGGCAAGACTTCATTTCAAATATGTTTCTAGCCCTTCCTAACAACTCAGCTGTAAAAGGTGCTCTTCCACTCTTAACAAAAACGCAGGCAGCAAAAGGCAATGCAATTGTCTGGGCGTCCTGAGTTGGGAGTTTTGATACTGTTTGGATATTGATATTGAAAACTAGTATCTGAGTGTAACTTGTGCACAGAGCAAAGGGCTGGCTCTGGGAATCCAGCGCGGTTTTCGGGAAGCCCGAGCCCAGGATGAATGAGCGGCAACTCTGCCAGCGGCGTGTTTACTCGCATCCTCACGTGGCACCGCGACGGGACCGCTGCGCCCCAACCGCGCGGGGCGCGCCGGGGACCCTGAAAACTTTGACTTTGCAAACTTAGCGGGGCCAGAAGCCGGCTCGGAGGCCGGGGCAGAGGCTCCAGCCTCCCCCCCTGATCGGTGCCCCGGCCGAGCCCTCTGCCCCGCGGCACCCCCGCTGCAGCTCCGTCCACACAAAGGCGCGCGGTGCGGGCAGGTCCCTGCTCCCAAGCTGCGCGCAGAGAGCAGAAAGCACGGGAGGGCGGGCCGGGGAGCCGGGCTACTCACAGGGTGACCGTGCGGTTGGGCAGCGTGTCCGGGGGCAGGACCTGCGCGAGCTCCAGGCTGCTGCACACCACCTTGCCCTCGGCGGCCCCCGGCGCCCGGCTGGCCACTCGCGGCCGCCCGTCGTGCTTGCAGCCTGGGGGCAGCGCCGCGGCGCCGCGGCCGCCTCCCAGCAGCGCCAGCAGCGCGATCGGCAGCAGCAGCGGCGGCGGCGGCAGAGGAGGAGTAGGAGGAGGAGGAAGGCGGCCCCGCCGGCGCCCGGGCGGTTCCATGCTGCAGGCCGGGGCCTGGGGACCGAGCGGGCGGGCAGCGCTGGCCTAGCGGGGCCCGGCGGCGCCCGGGATCGCGGGGCCCGGCGGCGCCCGGAGCCTCGTGGCGGCCGGAGGACGGGCCCCCCTCGGCGCCGGCATGCTCCTTTGTCCGCTGAGGCCGCGATCGGCCTCCTGGAGCCGCGGGGTCACGGCAGCAGCGCGGGTCCCGGCGCCGCTCCACAGCCCGGCGGCGGGAGCGCCGCTTCCTCCAACGTTGCCGCCGCCGCCTCCAACCCCGGCCGCTGCCCGTGGCGCCCCGCCCCGCCCCGCCGCCGCCTCCGCCGCCTCCGCCGCCGCCTCCCCGTCCCCGCCTCTCCCCGCCGCCCGCCGCCCGCGGCTCCGGGAAGCCGCGCGCTCCCGGCCCCGCCCCGGGGCCCCGAGGCCCGGACCCCACCGCGGCCTCCGGGCAGGAGTGGTGGGGGCCCCCGCGGGAGCAAGGGAACTCGTGGAGAAAGTTCTAATCCAAACTCCAGCCAGGGAGGTGGAGGTTGCACCTATTCCCGCTCCCCTCCCCATCGCTGCCTCCGGACGAAGCCACCCCTTACAGCCCCTGGAGCCGGGGGCCTGGCCGCAGTGAGGGCGCAGGGCGGGGCTCAGTCTCCCAGGAGAAGTGAGGCCAGGAAAAGTGTCCCAAACCAGCTATCTCCAAAGGAATCGCCTTCCCACCTCCCTCCCCGGGCAGGGGTTCCAAACCTTCTCATGCCACCCAGTAAGTAGTCTCATTTGTCCCCAATACAACAGGTTCCCCGCCGGGATGGTGCGCGCTCTCCTGTCCTGGCCATCAGCAGCTCTGGCTGTGGTCCCTGCTAAGGGTGCATGGGGCCTCCCTCCCTGGAGCAGCAGCTCCTGGAGAGGAATTTCCCATACAGGTCCCCGGATGTCAGATGAGGTCAGTTAGCTTAATAGTGTGAGCAAACTGGCCGAGCAACCCCAGCTGCCTGACCCGCCTCATCGTTTGCAGACCAGGGCTCACCTACCCTGTGTTTAAATATTTACAAGGAGTGCATGAAACGAACAAGCAAAATACAGGGTGTTCTCCACAAATATATACCCGCACACTTTGAATAATTAGAAAGTGTTTATTAAAATATAAAATACATTTTCAAAATTAAGCTACGAGCTGTTAAAGTGTGTATACGTTTTGGTGGAACACCATGTTTATTCCATTCTCCTTCGTAACAGCCTGCTAGCCCAGGTGTGTGTGCAGAGTCCTAGGTACCTTGGACAAGGTCTAGAGGTAGGAAGGGAACAGAGGCTCTTGAAGTCCATGTTTCTTGGCCCTGGAGATTTTTCATTCCTTGGGAAGGAGAGCTAGGATGCTGCCCTCCGAAATGCAGAGCCCAGGGCGGGGCTTTTCTCGCCTGGTGGGAGTAGGGTTCAAGGCTCGTACTACCTAAGGCCCCTACAGAGTTCACCTAAGGGACCAACTCCCAGGAACCTGTTTATATGACTAGAACTTTCCTGGTAGGAGTAAGGGCGTTCATTTAATGTACCCTACGGCATTAACTTTAAAAAGCACTTCATCGGACCAACATTTTTAAGATTCAGCTTCAGGGGTCTTCAAACTACGGCCCACGGGCCACATGCGGCCTGCAGAGGAGTCTGATCCGGCCCGCCAGGTTTTTTGGGCAGTGAGCGCAGCCGAGGTGTTACAGTAGGAATTAGTAGTTCATATAGTCCGGCCCTCCAGCTCTCTGAGGGACCGTGATCTGGCCCCCACTTTAAAAAGTTTGAGGACCCCTGAGCTAGGTACTGTGTAAACCTAACAGTGTCCTCACTAATTGTATGTCCTGTGATAAAATTGTAGGTTAATGGTCAGTGCTGTCCAAGAAGGCGACTAGGAATGTCTGTCTAACACTGCAAAGGAAGCTTGAGTGAGGTAAGAAGATAACTTCTCATTTTCTTTGATTTTCATGAAAGTGCACATCACCAGATGAGTGGATTAAAAAATAGTGGTACATCTACACTGCAGTAAAAAAGGAGTTCTTACCATTTACAACAGCCTGGATGAAACTGGGAGAGCATTATGCTAAGTGAAATAAGCCAGGCAGAGAAAGAAACATATCACATGATCTCACTCATTTGTGGACTATAGTGAACAACATAAACTGATGAACAAAAACAGATCCAGAGACAGAGAAGTATCAATCAGACTGTCAAACCACAGAGGGAAGGTAAGGGAGGATGGGGGTAAAGGGGAGAGATCAACCAAAGGACTTATATGCATGCATATGAGCCTAGTCAATGGACACAGACAACAGTAGGTGGGGGCAGAATGGGTAGTGGAGGTAATGGGGGAATAAAAACACATATCTAATACCTTAATAAAGAAATTTTTAAAAAATGAATGTAAATTTGAATCTAAATAGCCAAGGTACCTGGTGGCTACCAGGTTGAACGTTGTAGATCTGGGTACTGATGGATAGATGAAAAAGTGGGAGACCATTACCACCATCTACTTTTTTTTATGAAGATAAAAGTCTCAAAAAAAAAAAAAAGATAAAAGCCTCCTATTTCAGCAATGCGGAGATTATAATAGCTACGTTACTATTGTCATGGCCACAGATTCTCATGTGAACTTAGAATCTGTGACTATTTCCACAAAGTCTATTAAGCCTATAGTTGAAATAAGCATGCATGTCCCTTTTGAACTTTGTTTACCAAAGGATAACATCAACTTGGTACATAGCATCATTCAGCTTCATAAGTGAGAAAATTATCTAAATACAGAATTATCAGAAAAAGAGCTATCTCAGGTGTTACCATGACTCCAAAGAGAAATTGGAGGAAATGTGTGGGGTTTTTTTTAACATGGGTAATTTCAGTCATTCTTGCATAGAAATCACTCACTCAGACTCTCTCTGAAAATAAAAATCATTATAGATCACAACAGGTAGTATGTTTAAGCTGGAAAGGGCTTTAGGAAGTGTATCTTTCAGCACTGTAGCCCTTTGAATGCACACAACCCAGTTATTACCATTCTGTACAAACGTGGGCTCATAAGGCACGATAAAGCACGGCAAGCAGTCCCTTCTACAAGTACAAAGCTCTCCAAGGACTACCTGGTCTGAAGTTCACTGTCACTTAGGCTGTGTCACACCAAACTCCTCACTTTATTTTTATTTTTTTTTTTTTTGAGAAGTTTTAATTCATTGCTTTATTTATTTATTTTTTATTTTTTTTAAATATATTTTATTGATATTTTTTGACCCCCTCCCTCCCTCCCACACATCCCCTCCCTCCCCAAAGTTTTGTGTCCATTGGTTGCACTTATATGCATGTATACAAGTCCTTCATTGATCTATTTTCTCCCCCAGATCATCCTCCCCTCCCCGCTGAAATTTGACAGTCTACTTGTTGATATACTGTCTCTATATCTATCTTATGGTTCATCAGTTTATAATGTTCTTTATTATCCACAAATGAGTGAGGTCATGTGGTGTTTCTCTTTCATTGATTGGCTTGTTTCACTCAGCATGATGTTCTCCAATTCCATCCACAAACTCCTCACTTTAATTAAGCTACCAGCCCTGACAGCCTCTTGCAGGGCAGGTCTGTCTGCTGCTGCTCCTCCCTCAGGCGTCAAGGCCATTATAGCATTAGAAGTTGTAGGACTTAGCAGGTCCTTTCTAAGGTTTTCTGTGTTTGTGATGGGTCCCACGTCCCGACACCCTAGAGAAAGTGTTTGAGAAATTGCTGGTTAACCTTCTCCATGTACACAGTTCTGTAAGCTGTATTGCGTCACCTGTTGCTGCAGGGATGGCAGATGGGCCACAGTCCAAAGCCTCCAGACTGCAGATCCCGTCTTGCTATGTTGTGTGAAGCTTGTGGGAGCTCCCAGGGAAACACTCAGAGGTGCTTTGTTTTTCCTCCTAATACAGACATGGTATACACTATCTGCCTAAGGAGCTATGCAATAAATGTGTGTGTATATGCACATATGCCACCCTCTATGTGAACATATTCTTTTATATGCTAGTGTTCTTCCTTCTCTCTACCAGACTTTGAGCTCCTGAGGCTTTGCCAAACCCCCTGCTTAAATGACTCCCTCCCACCTTCAGACAGCCCCTATTGTGATACTCTAGCATAGGGGTGTCGAACTCAATCAGAGAAGGGGCCAAAATCTAAAATCCAGCCTAAATCGCGGGCCGAATGGTTTACTGAACAGTCATAGACTGACAATGTCATAAACTGACAGCGGAGTGCAGTGATGACAGCGCAGTGCGGGCCACATTGCAAGGCCTGGCGGGCTGGATTTGGCCCGCGGGCCTTGTGTTTGACACATGTGCTCTAGCATCTAGACCCGTGGTCGGTAAACTGCGGCTCTCGAGCCACATGCTGCTCTTTGGCCACTTGAGTGTGGCTCTTCCACAAAATACCACGGCCTGGGCAAGTCTATTTTGAAAAAGTGGCATTAGAAGAAGTTTACGTTTAAAAAATTTGGCTCTCCAAAGAAATTTCAGTCGTTGTCCTGTTGATATTTGGCTCTGTTGACTAATGAGTTCGCCGACCACTGATCTAGACCAATTACCTAGACTGAGCTTGGATAACATGACTTGTTTGGACCTGAAGACAGATACCTTGTTAAGTGTATGCGCATCTCTGTGGTGTGGGCCTCCCCCACTGCAATGCCAGCTCCATGGCACTCTGCCTTGTTTACCTTTTCTGGCAGACACTGTTGGATGCTGCCCAATGGCCATTCCTAAACGTTTTCTCCCTCGGCGACTGAAAAAGCTAATTACCCCCCAGCTTCCCTCCCAAGCATTGGTGGCTGTAACCTAGTTCTAGCCAAAAAGAAGCAAAAACTGCACTGTCCAATAGGGTAGACGCGATACATGTGTTTTAATTTCCATTTCAATTAAATAAACCGAAAAAATCAGCTCCTTAGGCACACTAGCCACACTTCCAATGCTTGCTGGAAGATACTATTTTGGACAGTACACATGATGGAACGGTTTCAGCATCACAGAAAGTTCTATAGTAAATACCCATCCCAGGGGAATTCTGCTGGGAACCCTCAGGATAGAAGTTGTTTTTGTGATAAAAAAGAGAATTGTACTAGTAAGAGATCTCTCTCCCACCCGAAGCTGAAAACAGGTGTTTTGTGACCACAAGGCAAAAAGCCCAAGGGAAAATTCCAAATTAGGAAGAGGAAATGTGAAGACAGAAACCATGTGGATCACTGGGTCGTAGGTGAGCTGCCCATCGAGGTTCTGGACTTATTTTTAAAAAAAATATACTTTATTGATTTTTTTTATGGAAAGGAAGGGAGAGGGATAGAGAGCCAGAAACATTAATGAGAGAGAAATATCCATCAGCTGCCTCCTACACACCTACTACTGGGGATGTGCCTACAACCAAGGTACATACCCTTGATCGGAATCAAACCAAATCAGTCCGCAGGCCAATTGCTCTATCCAGTGAGCCAAACCAGCCAGGGCTGGACTTATTTTTATTGATAGTTAATATTCTTTCTTTTAAGCCACTGCTGCTGCAGTATTTGGGTGTCTAGAACAGTGTGCTTGGCACAGAGAAAGAAGTCTAAAGTGATTGTTGATCAACAAAATTTAAATCTTACTAACTGTTATGTTCTAAACATCTAACCCAGTTCATATCCGTATATTAGCGGGTAAGTAAAAGTCTATTTGAATTAAATATTTTGGACAACTGAGTATAAACTCCTAGCTAAAATCAACTAACATGAGAAGATTAACTGAAGTTTAGTTTTCTACCCTGTTTCCCCGAAAATAAGACAGTGTCTTATATTAATTTTTGCTCCCAAAGATGCACTAAGTCTTATTTTCAGGGGATGTCTTATTTTTCCATGAAGAAGGATACGGTACACATTTATTGTTAAATAAAAATAAAGGAAATTTATTACCTGTATACGGTACGGTAGTACAGTAGTTGTCAACACAAACCAGACAAACTGTGAATCCTACAGTATTAAGAATTTACTCATTTATTCAATGACAATCATGCCATCATCTTCTGGAACATCATCATAACAATCCAATTCCTGAATTTCCTGGTGAATTTCTTGTGACTCCATTTCTTTCAGAATCAGTGGACCAAATCTCTCATGTTTAGCAATAGCACTGTCTTTAAATGAGTACTTCTTGTCAAGGTAGCCTGCTCGCAGTGCATTTGCAATGCAACTGTCAGTGATTTTCTCCCATGAATTCTTCACCCAAGTCACAACTTCTTGCAGTTTAGGTTTCACAAAGTTTCTGAGACAGAGCCTGGGGGGGCGGGGCTTATTTTCTGGGGGATGCCTTATATTTCACTCAGAAGGAAACCTGTAAGTAGGTCTTATTTTTGGAGGATGTCTTATTTTCGAGGAAACACGGTAGAAGCAAATGGAAATATGGATCTTCATGGTAGAAATTAATAGGAAAAAGAACAGCAATGCTTAGCACTTGAAATGTCTCAGTGACACTTCCAGGTACCCTGTTAATAAACAGACATTTTCTGTGGGTTCGGTGTTTTTCTTTTCCAATCATTTAATGTTAATCTATTAATTGTGACAGCTGGAGTTTCTGTTTTTAGTCATTACATAGTATGTGCGAGCATGTGTACTTGATCATTATCCAGAGAGGAACAGCCACAGTGTCTCAAATCACCCCCGAGCCTCTGTAGACAGCTCAGCTTCTGTGCTGGCTGACTCGTTGGTAGAAATAGTGACCTTTGACATGCCACTAAATCTCACCTTTCAGAATGAGAGTTTGAATTGGAACCAGCTTCCAAGAGCTTGGATTTTATCCTGAGGAACCATGAATTCTTCTTTTGTCTGTCTGCCCGCTGCCAGACAGTTCCTGAAATGTATCCCCGTGACAGTTAAATGCTCTTTTTGGGTGACCAGATGTCCTTCTGAAATGGCATATCCTTTACCCATGGCAATGTAATTATCATCTGTTGTAAATATAAAGGAGAAAAATGAGGCCGAAATTGGCCAGCAGGGGCACGTGGGGCTTTACCTTGATGTTACTGTTGTCTCCGAGCACAGGACTAGGCATTTAAGCACAGAAGTTGCAGAACAGGGAGGCTCATGGTCCAAATTAAGATGCTCTAATCACCCAGCTTATTACATACACTTAAAATATATGGTGAGAATTGGCAAAAGGTTAACTGGCAATGGACAGGAAGCAACCAGAGGACAGATCACACCACCCGACTATTGGGTCACACCATGTTTTTATGAACTATCCAAGTTACTCCATCAGTCTGTGTCTCTTCTAACTCAGACACATCCAACTTCCTCACTGCTGGGTGTGGTTACAAGGACCGGAGTTGATGTTTAAGCAAGATGGCTCAACAGTTTTAGGATATCTGGGGCCAACATCTCGCTTGCTCTATTAGAGAGATGCTGGGATCATTGTGTCTGTCCACAATTATAACACCTGATAACCCACTGGGAATGTTAATTGTGCATCTTGGACAGAGGATATGCTGAGCCAGATTAGATTTCACCTGTGTTCAGCCCATTAATTATTGAGTGCCTTGGGTGCTATGAGCATACTTAGTAAATCGCAAATATTTGCAATAGACTGTCTCCATCCTTTTCTACCTAGAAGTAATTTTTACCTTTGTCCCATCATTTTTATCTGTTTACTGCACATGTATGCTTTCTCTTTTATGTCTGCCATGTCTCACAAGCCATTTGCCTCTCTACTTAATGTCATCTTTTCTTCCTTTTTTCTATTATTTTATAGCAAAATTGAATATTTTAAAGTTATGCATTTAACACATTCATTAGGTGGAGGATGAAACAACAGACTTTTGAGAAATTTAGAAGTATAATCCATTTCAGATTTCATGGATTTTAGATAATAGGATTGTTTTAGTTTATATTTCAACAAATCACAGTGCATGCATAGCTGTCTGTAACTTTATAGAATACTAAAATATAAAGAAAAGTGCTAAAGTAGGAAAAAGCATTGGGTTTTACAGTTGGGATGTCTGGATTAATGTACTGACTAACTTTAGCTGGGTCACTTTGGGCAAGTTAACTTCTTAGAGCCTAGGTTTCTTCATTTGCTGTGGGATTTAATTTATTTTTAAGATATATTTTATTGATTTTTTACAGAGAGGAAGAGAGAGGGATAGAGAGTTAGAAACATTGATGAGAGAGAATCATCTATCAGCTGCCTCTTGCACACCCCCTACTGGGGATGTGCCCGCAACCAAGGTACATGCCCTTGACCTGAATCGAACCCGGGACCTTTCAGTCCGCAGTCCAGTCCAATGCTCTATCCACTGAGCCAAACCGGTTTTGGCTGGGATTTAATTTAAAATGTAATTCAATTTAATATGGTAGCATCAGAAGCATCAAACACATGATTTGCACACAATAGGTGCCTATTGAAAGTTAGTTGAACTTGAATGTAAGCTCATTGTCTCATCTTCCAGACAATGAAGCTGAAACCTAATGAGGCTAAATGAATGCATGTCAGGGTTATACCCTTGGTTCATGTGAAAGCCTGAACCAGAGAGCTGGGAAAACATTGCAGGAGTGATTGGTTCTCCTATAAACCTGTAACCAGGCTTTCTTTTTAACCTGGTCACGAGTTAGGATACGAACAAGTCAGTCACTGAGTATCTGTTTCCCTGCCTGCAACACTGAGAGACCAATAATGGCCCCTGCCATTCTGGGAACATTGGAAAGGTAAAGAAGTAATGCAGGGAGTCAATTACTGGGAAAAAAAATCCTGTGTAATGCTAACCTGTCATTGTAAACATTATAAATTACAAAAGCATGTCATCTGTAGTGACACGAGATTACAATTATGAATATATCAGCCCCTTTCATCTCTAGATTTCTAAATTCCTCCACACACAGTGCTGTGAACATTCTTAGCCAATTCCTAGACAGTTCTACTAGCAAGGCAAAATGGAGAATTAAAACAATTATGCAGAAAATTCTGGAGGAAGCACGTCTATCCTCTCTTCAGGGTCTGACTTGCATGTCCCATTTGTCCAGGTAATGACCCCAATTGTTCACATTTCTTTGCAAGTGAACACCCATCATAATACAGATTAATACACAGACTTTGTAAGTTCAGTTCAATACACCTGAGATGCTTCAGAGGTATGGTCCATGCAGGGAAAGCTTTTGTCTTATTTAATACTGTGTCCCCAGCCCTGAACAGTGCCTGGCATGCAGTAGGCACTCCATAAGTGTTTGTCCAATGAATAGATGAATGAAATGAATAAATGAATGAATGAATGAGTCAAAGAATGGATAATATTTCACCATTTATTAAGGTGTCTCATCGTGATAACAAATAACCACAATCTAATTGTTGTAAGGAAACTTAAACAATGCTTTTATTTATGAAGTCAACACTTAGCTAAGTTCACTCTGCATTGAAACTTCTCACATGTGCACTTAACTCTTAGAACTATTTGAATAGTTGATGCTCTCACTGGTAGAGTCTTCTATGAATCAGGCAAAGTTACTCATCTAATTGAAGCCTGCTTGGCTGTAAAAAAAATCTATATATTAAGTTCTAAATCCACTTAATTAGCTTCCCTAATCTTCATTATATAAAACACAGCCCTTTCTAATGGGAATATATAATCAAAACAACCTGCTGGCAAATAATGAGGCAATGTACAAGGTGGGGCAAAAATAGGTTTACAGTTGTTAGAATGGAAAATAATACAGTAATTAATAAATAATAAGACAATAATACACTTTGTGTTGCCTGTACTCACATCTGTGAACCTGCTTTCTTCCTGCCCTTTATAAAGACTCTTAGGAGAGAGGGAGATTCTGTCTAGGGCTCTGTCCAGTGCTGTGCCTAATCATTCCTTGAGAATCTCAGGGGTTATTGGTTCCTCAGCCCTCTAAGAATACTTTCTGCTTTTGTTCTCCTTTGCTTTGTGTACCCATCCTCTCTCCTCCCCATAGTAAGACTGAACAGAGGAGAGTTAAGGATCACTTATTTCTTAGGTCCCTCCTCATATCACCATGGAATTCTATCAAACTCCTATATTTGTCAAAACTACTGCAGGTGAACCCTAACTGATTTTGCTCAGTGGATAGAGCATTGGCCTGGGGACTGAAAGGTCCTAAGTTCGATTCCAGTCAAGGGCAGGTACCTTGGTTGCGAGTACATCCTCAGTAGGAGGTGTGTAAGAGGAAGCTGGTTGATGTTTCTCTCTCATTGCTGTTTCTAGCTCTCTGTCCCTCTCTCTTTCTCTCTGTGAAAAATCAATAAAATATATTTTAAGAAAAAACTATTGCAGGTGAAAGTGACAGAAGCACAACTCCAGCTTAAACACGAAGGGAATATAGGATTGATTCCTGTGATTAGGAAGGTGCTTCAGACATAGCTGGACCCAGAAGCTGAAGCGATGTCCCCAGGTCTTTCACTTGCCATCTCTTCTCACCTGGCTGGTTTTGTTCTCTGGCAAGGACCACTTACCAGATAACTGAATAGTCATTGGTAGCTCCACCATCATCTTCATATTGTAAAATCCCAGCAAAACCAGAGTCCTCTCTCCCAGTGTTCCCAGTGGGGGCTATGACTGGCCTCTCTTGGGTTGCAATCCTGAAGGAGGAGTGGAGGAATGAAGTCCTTTGACTGATCTGGCCTGGGTTGAAAATACACCTCTTGGAACAAATATAGGATAGGGTGAGTTCCCCAAATATATAATTGATGGCAGAAAAAACTGTCTAATGCTATATTTACCTCTTATAGTATATCAGTTAAACAAACAAACAAACAAACAAACAAACAAAAAAAGGAAATAAATGTCCCAAAATGTTAATCACAGTTGTTACTGGATGGGAGGCCTGCAGGCAAATTTTAACGGCATATATAATAAAAGGGTAATATGCAAATTGACCCTAAGGGTGGAACGACCAGAACAACCGCTCAACCAGTCACTATGGGGCGCATTGACCACCTCTTGGTCCCTCCCTCCAGAAGGCAGGCATCCATTGCCTGATGGCAAATGGGGAACTGGGGGTGGGGGGAGGGGGAGGGGAGGTTTGGAGGGGTGTAGGGAAAGGGGAAGGCTGGCTACTTGCAATCAGGGAAGATGGTCCTGATTGCAGGCCAGGCCTAGGGACCATACCCATGCACGAATTTCATCCGCTGGGCCTCTAGTATATATATATGTGTGTGTGTGTGTATTCTCATTGGAGGAGGGAAATTTTTTTCCATTGATTTTTGGGCGAGAAGAAGGGAGAGAGAGACACATACACATCCGTGAGAGAGAGGAACATCTATCAGTTGCCTCCTGTCTGGCCCGACTAGGGGTCAAACCCTCAGCCTAGGTATGTGCCTTGAAGAGGAATTGAACCCACTTTGGTCTTCAAGATGGTGCACAACCAACTGAGCAACCAGGCCAAGGTCTTTATTTTTTTATGATTTTTGTTATTTTTTAGAGTGCACATACATTACTAATATAAATTTAAAGATACAGATTATTTTCAGTATTCCTTTTATTGAATGTATAAATGTTATTGCTGAGTTTACTGTGCATAAAATACTTTTCTCAGTGCCAAGAGCCATTTACTGAATAAAATGGGCTTGGTTGCCACCTTCAAGATATTTGTGGTCAGTTGGGGAGGACATTTATTTAATTGCTGCTATGAAGGTCTTTAAATTCTTTCAGCAAAGGATAATTGCTATTTAAAAGTTACCAGCTATTATTGTTCACTGCTTATCAGTAGATTTCTCTCTTTCGTAACAGAGAGAGCAAAGTTTTAAATATTTAAAAATCATAAAACATGTTTTAAAATCATATTTATATGCATACCTATAATCATATAGGTGTATGTGTGTGTGTACACATATATACCACAAGACACAGAGCTCAAATATATTAATCTTATCTCATAAAATGTTATATTCTGCTTGAACATATAATGTAAAACGAAATCAAAAGTCAAGTTGCTAAAAAGAACTTTGAAGTATATAAGGTGGAGGAATATTTTATTAATATTATTATTATTGTTATATGAAAAAAGAACACAAATTAATAAGAAAACATCCAACAGGTCAAATGTATGCATAGCTATTTCCCAGAAAGAGAAAAAGGAAAGGTGTGAAATATAAAGAGATGCTCAGCCTCACTGGTAATTAAAGAAATGCCAGTAAACAAAGCCATCCACAAAAATCAAGATGTTAATTTGCATTCATCACATTAGAAAAAATTAAACAAATAATATTCTTCTATATAGTTTGAGGCCATACAAATAGGTACTTTTTTTTTTTTGCTTCCCCCCCAGCTTTATTGAGATATAATCAACATATAGCATTGTGTAGGTTTAAGGTGTACAGCCTTTTGATTTGATGAATTTATAAATTGCAAAATGATTACCACTAATTGTTAGTTATACTTCCATCCTGGAACATAGTTATCATTTCCGTTTTTATGGTGGTGAGAATATTTAAAATGTATTATCTTAGCAATATTCAAATGCATGATATATTACTAACTATAATCACAATGCTGTAAATTAGGGATACAGCTTTTTTGTAGGAAAACTTGGTATCTTTTCAAAAAGACTAACAGGAAATACCCTTTGATATAGCAATTTCCTGGAACATTGGCTCATGTTTCTTGTAATGCCAAAAAAATGGAAATAACATATATGTCTATTAACAAGTTGAAGAAACAGAATGCATTTGATGAATTATGTTAAACCACAGAGGGATGACACATCACCTCAAGCAAAAAGTTGAGGATCCCTGTGTGCTGTGCTGACCTTCTAGCTAAGTGAAAAAAGAGCTACAGTAGATCCTCATTTCTACAAATAAATGTGTATGTCAGAGGAGAGGGGTGTATTTGTATTATTTGTATACTAGAGGCCTGGTGCACCATTTCCTGCACAGGTGGGATCTGGCTGGCCCACCCCGATGGGGGCCCATCAGGCTGGGCTGATTGGGCGGGGGGGGGGGGGGGGCAGGTGGTTGGCGAGCTGGCCCTGCTCCCGACCGAGGTGTTGGGGGCCAATCGGGCCTGGATCAGGCTGGTTGGCTGCCATAGTATGTGTCATAAACACCAGTCATTCAGGTGGTTCTGGTCATTCCGCCATTCCGGTTGCTAGGCTTTTATATACATACACACACACACACACACACACACACATATATATATATATATATATATATATATATACACACACACACACACACACACACACACACACACCCCGTATTTTTCGGACCATAAGACGCACCGGACCATAAGACGCACCAGTTTTTAGAGAAGGGAAATGAAAAAAAAAAGATTCTGAAACAAATAGTGTCCTAAAATATTTTATGTGCATTAAAACCCAACATCACAGTCATAAACACATGTAATCAACCCTGTAAAATAAACAGCAGGATTTAGAACCATTTTAGAGCCGGGCAAGCACACAGAGACCACACAGAGCCGGGCAAGTAAAAAAACTTTTTTTTTACAGTATATGTGTAGGCTATATTTGGACCATAAGATGCAGGGACTTTTCCCCCCCACTTCTGGGGGAAAAAAAGTGCGTCTTATGGTCCGAAAAATACTGTGTGTGTGTATATATACATATATATATATATATATATATATATATATATATATATATGTATATATACACATACATACATTTGGAGTACTTTTAGGAAGGATAGATAGAATCTTGATAATGGATACATTACCTGGGAGAGAATAAGCTGTGAGCAATTCATTCTGAACAATTTTTTAAATATACATTTTTATTTATTTCAGAGAAGGGAGAAAGAGAGAGAGATAGAAACATCAATGATGAGAATCATAGCTTGGCTGCCTCTTGCATGCCCCCTACAGGGCATGGAGCCTGCAACCCAGGCATGTTCCTAACTAGTAATGGAACCATGATCTCCTGGTTCATATGTTGATGCTCAAACACTGAGCCACACCGCCAGGGATGTGTGGCATGTTTTTATATTTTATTTTGAAATAAATTCTGCACATACATATATTGACTTTGTAAGAAAAAAACTAAAATGATTTAAAAATAGACTGAGAGCAAAAATTGTAAATCTGTTTTTCAATGTTTGCCATCAGTAGACAGCGAATCATGAGAGTAGATTTATTCCAAGAAGAATCTCCTGAAGGAAGCCTCTAAATTATCTAAGTGTAAAAAACATGACTATGTAACCATAAAAAACTATAAAGCAAGAAAGTATCTATTGCCCTGAGGAAGTCCTTTGAACCAAAGCTGCTCTTTTTAATACCCCTTTAAATGTAGATCAGGGCACTGGGGAAAAGGTGAATCAATTTGCTTAGCAACCAAGGAGATTCCTGGGAGCTTAGAGATGGAAACTGCAGATGAGGGCCCTTCTGAGGCTCAATGGCTTCCCCTGTCTGATAGATTTAAGTGGTCTTGAGGGAGTTCTGTCGTAAGTAACATTTTAGCTGAGCTTAGAAAGAGAGAGATGCCCCTGGAAGGCTCCTGCAACTGGAAGAAAATAGAAGATTGGGGAAAATGATAAAAGACCAATTTGTCAGGGATTCAGATGGAAGGACATTGTGCCATCCATGGGGACTGGTGAGGGAGGCAATGGTAAGATCTGACAGGGGTGTGTCTTTGTTCATTCAGAACTTTGTTTTTCACCTTAATTACAGTTGGAAGCCATTGAAGGGTTGAAAGAGAGGGAAGACACAAGAAAAGTTGCTGTTTTATGTACTTCTTTTGGCTCCTGGGTGGGAATTGGAGGGAGATGGAGAAAGGTCTGCATAAGAATAGATTCTATGAAACAATGCTAGGTTTCTAGCTGGAGAGGAGAGATTGCAGCTTAAGCTAGGATGGTGGGAATAGGGATAAAGAGAAATGGGCATATATAATGATACGTAGTTAAGAAACTACAAAACTCCTTTTTGTGATTTTTGGAGAGAGGGAGATAGTGAAGATGCCCCCCAGTTTTTTGACTTGACTGGGTGCCTGAGGGTGACTTGACTGGTTGTTTATCAAGAAGACCCTAGAGCAGTGGTCGACAAACTCATTAGTCAACAGAGCCAAATATCAAAGGTTCACGAGTGAAATTTCTTTTGAGAGCCAAATTTTTAAAACTTAAACTTCTTTTTTAAAAAATATATATATTTTATTGATTTTTTTTTTACAGAGAGGAAGAGAGATGAATAGAGAGTTAGAAACATCAATAAGAGAGAAACATCGACCAGCTGCCTCTTGCACACCTGCTACTGGGGATGTGCCCGCAACCAGTGTACATGCCCTTGAGTGGAATCGCACCTGGGACCTTATAGTCCATAGGCCAACGCTCTATCCACTGAGCCAAACCGGTTTCAGCTAACTTAAATTCTAACACCACTTCTTCAAATTAGACTCACCCAGGCTGTGGTATTTTGTGGAAGAGCCACACTCAATGGGCCAAAGAGCTGCATGTGGCTTGAGAGCCGCAGTTTGCCAACTATGGCCCTAGAGGAAGAGCAGTTTGCATAGGAGGGTCATGCATGCTGCTGGGGCATGCTGAGACCCAGGTCCATTTGAATCATTCAGTGGTGGTATAGAATGGCTCTATGTGTTAGAGTCTGCAGTTTGCAGCAAGGGCTGGGATATTTTATTTTATTTTTTGTTAGAGCATATAAATGGTCTTCGAAGTATAGGTGAGGGTAAGATTTTCTAAGTGAGAAAGGAAAAGAGATTTGCTAGCATCTATGCCACATGTGTCAAACACAAGGCCCGCGGGCCAAATCCAGCCCGCCAGGCCTTGCAATGTGGCCCGCACCGCGCTGTCATCACTGCACTCCGCTGTCAGTTTATGACATTGTCAGTTTATGACTGTTCAGTAAACCATTCGGCCCGCGATTTAGGCTGGATTTTAGATTTTGGCCCCTTCTCTGATTGAGTTCGACACCCCTAAATTCTATGCTAAAGAAATTAAAATTTTAAACTTTGGGAGAGAAGAAGGCATCAGAGAAGGAGTTTGCAGCAGAGGAAGAGGAACAAAAGAAAGAATAAAACCCGAGTGTGGCATTTCAAAACCAAATAATGTAATAATTCATGACTGGTGATAAATCTCTATCATTATTTAATTTCTTGTTTTACGGTTAATGAGATTACTTAGTGACAAGGAAGATCTGAAGAAATCTTTCTTTACCTCGAACAATATCTATTTTATTATATATCAACCCTTCTCAAATAGCCTCTGGAACAACAGAGGAAGTGAACGCTGATTTAAACTGCAAAGGAACAAAACCCACTAACACTCTCGGCACACAATCACCTGCCCTGCACACCACACCCAGTCTGCCCTCCAGCCCCAGCATGGAGCTGACGGAATCCTCTACCGCTGGTGGAACAGCTTTTTTATGACGTGGCTTCTGGGTTTTACTAATGAGCATAGAAACTCCAGCTGACTTTCTTCAGCTGTTGCAGGAATCCAGGGAGAAAGATTGTTTTCTTTTCTTTGTGTCTCCACTCAGTTTTTAGGAGACAGAGCTGAGAACTCCTGCCAGATGCCCCGGAGGGGGCATTTCTAAGGATCCCCTTGTCTCTGAGTCATAAGGAAAGAATACCTTACCAAGAAGTCATCGAATGAAAGCTCTCTTTTGCCCATTTATGTCTTTTAAAGATAAATACCTAGTCTAGCCCTTTACAATGTCTCCAGCAAAATTTTGTCCTTTGACAAAATAGGTAAATATATGGGGCTGACTTCCAGAAAAGGTGTTTGGTTTGTTTTTATTGTTTTCTTTCGTTTGTCTTCAGAATGTTAAGCAGGGTTCTGGTGTCTTCTATAAAGGGCCAAATGGTAAATATTTCAGCCTTGGCTGGCTAGGGAGTCCATTTTGCAACTGCTGTTGTCAAAGTAGTGGTACATTAATTAGTGAACGCCACCCTCTTACAGTTCAACTTTATAAATGAAAACTGAAGTTGGCATTTCATGTAATATTCATGTGTCATGAAGTTTTATTCTTTTGGTTTCCCAACTCTATTTAAAAATACAAAAACTAGCCCTAGCTGGTTTGGCTCAGTGGATAGAGCCTTAGACTGCAGACTGAAGGGTCCCAGGTTTGATTTCGGTCAAGGGCACATGCCTGGGTTGCAGGTTCTATCCCCAGTAGGGTGTGTGTAGAAGGCAGCCAGTCAATGATTCTCTCTCATCATTAATGTTTCTATCTCTTTCCCCTCACCTTTCCTCTCTGAAATCAATACAAATATTTATTTTAAAAAATTACAAAAACCATTCTTAGCTCATGAAAACGGATGGAAGACTGACTTTTGCTTTAGAAGCAGGTCTTGACTTGAATTGTCACCTCCCTCTTTCCTCCATCCAATGATTAATTCGGAAAATTCAATTTCAGTTGTTGAAAATGAAAATGTTAAACCTTGGGGGATAAAACAATCTGGCAAACACTGGAGTCCAGTTCTTTTAACATTCTTATTTACGGCAATCTTCGTGGTCTGCACCATCGAGGGATGGCCATTTGCCTGGAGTTGATAAGACATGATGGTGACAGCTCAGATAAGGATTTCAACTACAAATTCTCACCACTCATGCTGAGTTTGAATCAGAACTATTGTCAGGAAGAATGGCGTCTGTCAGTCAATGTGTTGCTAAAACCAGCACAGAGCTGATTGTTGAAGCAGATGTTTGAAATGAAATTATAAGCACTTTGAGCAATTTTGGGAGGGAGTCTAACCCAAATAGCTCTCTTGATATCAGCCTGCAAAAGCAATATGAATTCTTGAAATGAATTTTGAATGTTTCCCGAGCCCTTAGCTGGGAAGTGACCTTGGCTCAATGATGTCAAGTAGGTTGGAATGTGGTACAACTCTTTTTACAAGTGGTACAAGTCTTTTATTATCTATACATGTCCTGCCTACTGGACATAATTTTAAGCAATGAGGTCATGCAAGTTCCTTCTGAATGTTTTATACCCGAGATGACCCCCTTTCAGATAAACAAGTTTATTTTTCTATACAGTGCATCCTTTATATAGAACTAACCCAGGTGATGACTTGGGACCACACTTTTCTTTCATATTCCCAGTATTTACCTTATTTGAGACACAGAAAAAGAAGGGGGGTATTCTATGAAGGTAATTCTGAAATATTGTAATATCAGCCAAAAGACATGAACATGTAGAGGCCCTCATGCTTTGATAACAAGAGCACAATAAAAATATGAAATTCTAAGGCTTTCCAAGAAAAATTCTCACAATTGTGTTTCAGACTAGTAACCAGAATCCGGAAGCAAAGGAAATTCCTTGCTGACAAGAATGCTAGGATAGCCTCTTCCAAGAAAACTTCCTCAACAACTGCAAACTGCACAGTGCTCAGCCTCCTTTAGTCACAGACACTCTACGTAAGGAATTTAAGGCATAGCAACCGCTACGGTAGTACCTGACACTGAAAGGCTAATTGGAAATAGGATGGAGTTTTATCCACTCAAATGAGCTTTGGAGACACCCAGCCTGGACTCTCCTCATCTTTGCTTGGAAATTAGTCCACAGCTCTGTAAAATTATACAGAGGAGAGGAAAGCTTAAAGCTCTTCTCTGTAAATATTGACCCTCTTTGTTCTATCCTTTCTACTGCCCTCACCCCCCACCACACAAATAAAAAGAGGACACACTCTCTCTATCAGGTATTCTTCCTGAGCTTCCAATTTGGGATGATCTGAGTTGGTTTTGTTTTTAATGTTTTTATTGGAGAGAGAGAGAGAGAGAGAGAGAGAGAGAGAGAGAGAGAGAGAGATATCTGCTGCCTCTTGAACATCCTCTTTTGGGATTTGGGCCCACAACCCCAGGCATGTGCCTGGCAGGAATGGAACCTGAGACCTCCTGGTACATGGCCCAATGCTCAACCAACTAAGTCCCACTGGCCGGACAGGATGAGCTGAGTTTTTATTTTATTATGAGTAAACTATTTTATAGTATCCTTAAACAAGGAAAGGACAGAGTAGGCCCCTTATTTGGAGGCTCCTTATTGGGAGTGTGCTTTTTTAGGAAAGTCAAGACCAGGCACCCAAGGAACAGAGGAAATTCAGGGATTTGGAAGCATGCTCTGACTATTAGGGAGACTGAGAGATTATGTAAGATAAATACAGAACAGGTCAGATAATTGGGAAGTTACAGGCTATCAACAGAGATGGGGGTAGGGGGGGTGGCGGGTGGCAAGGTTCAAAGCTTGGTGAGTCCAGTAAGATGACTCAAAGAAGCTGCTGTGGGAGACATTCACGTTGCCTATTCCAGGATATTCCTCACGGTGGGCTTTGGAGTGAGTTGGGCCAGGAATGAGTGCGGGTCCCACCTCAGGAGTTAGTTCTCCCATGATTTCAGAGGCTGAAGATTCCAGGTGACTTAGACCCTCAGTGGAAATGCCAACAACCTAAGGAAATTTTGGAATATTCTTCTCTACTTCAAGGGTAGTCAGAACATATATTGCCTGATTACTATCTTATCTCAGGGTTAGCACTAGCTATATTGGTATGGTTGCTTAAGGAAGTGACACTGGAAATTTAACTTTTCAGATTTTTTTTTTTTTAGCTCCAATAACTGATATAGCAAAATGACTTAGGACCTCCCAAATGTCTCTGCAATTCATCATCTGTTGAGACCAGAAATATAGTGTAGAAATATGGGCTTAAAGCTAAGAAACAGGAGCCAGGAGGGTTACTGTATCTGATGCCCCGCTCTGAGGGAATGTAGACCTGCAGAAATGGAGGATTTCCACTAACACATGGGACTAGGTCAACCTGGTGCCAGGAAGGGTGCAAGGTGCTCCACTTTGGTTAGCCTACAAGATCTGTATAACAGCTTTTTGGGCAGCAGTGTGTGTGTGTGTGTGTGTGTGTGTGTGTGTGTGTGTGTGTGAGAGAGAGAGAGAGAGAGAGAGAGAGAGAGAGAGAGAGAGAGAGGGAGAAAGAAGATGAATGGATATGGTCCTCAGGATCTTATGGGGAAAAAATGATTTAGGACCTCCCAAATGCCTCTAAGAATTCAAATTCACATTAAGCCCCTGCCTCCAAAACTCAAGGAGCTCTTCCTAGCAAACCTGGACCCTCTTATCTGGAAAGAAAATAGACCAGCAAAAACCAAAAGCAGAACAATAATGCAGATGAGTTCACTTTAAAATATATATATTGATTTTGTACAGAGAGGAAGGGAGAGGGATAGAGAATCAGAAATATCAATGAGAGAGAAACATCTACAATATCAGCTGTCTCCTGCACACTCCCCACTGGGGATGTGCCCCCAACCAAGGTACATGCCCTTGACCGGAATTGAACCCAGTACCCTTCAGTCTGCAGGCCGACGCTCTATCCACTGAGTCAAACTGGTTTTGGCAGATGAGTTTACTTTTCACTTTGTGCCTATAAGTTCTTATTGCTGTATAACCGTCCCTACATTATTTTCTAGATTGTTAACATGCTTATGCTAAATAAACCCAATCATAGATTTTCCTGAAATTTATGTCTGCCACTTAATAAAATAAGAATGTAATTACCATTTAAAAGAAAAAAAGGAAAGAAAACAGCAACATAGAGTTTCCTTCAGTTTCCTCGCGTCCCCTCTTTTCAAATAGTGGTGCCTAGATTCCATCTGCAAATTCCTTCAGCTCCTGAGGATGTAATTTGCTTGGAGTTAGGGACTAAAATTCACTTAAAGTGGCTATGTGCCCTTTTTGCTATCTTCTCAACTATCTTGGGCTCTAATTCCTTTTTAAATTGGACCTTTCCAACTTGAAGGAGAGCAAATAGAAAAATTTTCATGTTCTATCACCTGTTAACATTATAGTATTTAAACTCTAGGCCTATCCCATCATTTTCTCTTGCTCCAAACAGTTGACAAATCCCTTTCTGTCATCTTTAATGTCTTTAGATACCTAATTCACTTAGCATTTTACCTTCCTGACTATCCTTAGAGGTTCTTCTGATTCCTTTATATTCACCTGCCAGTCCTAAAACCTTACATCCTACAACTGATGCAACTAGAATTCCACACAGGGCCATATATTATGCCATGTCACCCCCTTTCAACATATGGTGTTTGTATTGAAGGGCAATTGGAATCAAATTGTTCGTTTCCATAAAAAAAAGTGAGTTGGCTTTTCTGACACTTTGATGAAATGCTGTTTCTTTATATAGCCATACATTTGGATGTTCTATCAAAACAACCAATAAGATTGATTGCAGGGTTACTTTTTATGCTTTTAATTGGGTTGCTGCTTTCCTAACTACGGCACATTCTTTAGAGGTGAAAGCCGTTGATTTCACCGGATAATGTTAGCAGTGTGAGAGGGTAGTTATCCAAATTTTGGTGCATTTTAAGGAATTTGGTCTGCATGGCACCTTGCAGCACAAAATTGATGCTCCTGACCCGCCATTAGGAGGAACAGAGCTTGAGTTATTTCCCCTGCACCAGTGATGGATGGTGCTGTCCGAGTCGCTGACACTCTCTTCCACGTTACCCATTGTGACTAATCGCGCACATTTGCAAGATGATTAGCCAAGGTTAGGGGTACAGTCTGTGATTATGAAACCAATTTTTTTCTTTATGTGAAAAATTACCAGCTTACAGTGGCATTAAATTATAATTTTGCTCCATATCTTAACCACTCGTAGGTTTTTAATAACAATTCATATCCCCGTGGCTATTTGTGTGTTGTTTGCGACGTAGTTCTCGACGAGAGCCCTGTCCCATCCTCATTTTTTCTCACATTAATGTCTACAGCCTTGAATATGCCAATGTTACCGCTACAGAACCAGAAGCTCATTTATGTGTTTGACCCACTGTGTGCTTACTAATGATTAAGCTCTGTTCTCATGCTGAGGATATGGCCGTGGATAAATCAGGCCTTTTGTTGTAGTGACAGGAGAGGGAGTGCATAAGGATACAACTGAAGATATAGGTAGGATGCTATAAATAGGGCAGGGTAAGGGATGGAGGGAAGATAGAAAGTGCCAGGGAGGGAAATTGTTGCTGCTTTATTGAACCTGGAACCCTTCAGTCCGCAGGCCAATGCTCCATTCTCTGAGCCAAACTGGTTAGGACTCAGTGTCCATTCTTGCTTCTTTGTCGGGAAGAATCACCCAACTCAAGAGCAGGGGATGTTGGCCTCATTTTATCACTTAGGATATGTGATAACCCAGATGCATCAACAGACATATCAGGAGCTCAAGTGAGCTGGGAAAGAGAGAGCTGAGCTGCCAGATGTCAGAGTAGCTGGTTAAAGTAACAGGCCAAAAATAAAAGAGTTAAGTCTTCAATCATTTACTGAGGTGGTGCAAGCAAGAGGCTAAAACTGGGGGAAATGCCATCTTCTTATGTTCCATTTGTCCGCATGAAATGAAGCACTGCTCCAAGATCAGAGATATTGGGTTTGTCCCACTGTTGAGGGGACACTCCCCCAACAAAAGGCTTTGGCATCTCTATGCACCCCAATTGGCGGGGGAAGGGCGAGGAATGGAAAAGTACTGGATGCTGAGAGTGGGGGACACTGTCTTCAAGATTTTCTTCCCACATAAGAAGGCCTTGGCAGAGGCGCCTAGAGAAGACCTCGGCTGAAGGCCTCAGATAAAGAATGCTAGAATGTAGGAGCTTGGGCTAGGAGTGCAGATAAGCATAGAAGTATGGCCAGAGAGGGGGCCCCGGTCCTTGACTGCATCTCCCTTCAGAGGCTGCTGGGCACTGGCTGTGCCCCATGTCTGGTGTTGAGAGGGCAGCTTTCCTGGGAGGCCTGCTGGGTATAGCCTTGGTAATTGACTACGGTCAGACCTGAAAAATCACACATTGCTTTTTAACCAGGCGCCAGACCCCTCAAGAGGGAGGCAAATTATTTTTAAATTTTAAGGTCCTAAGTGTTTTCATGAATACTTTTCAGTATGGTACGCAGGTGTGCAAGGTATCACTTGGATCAGGGTTAAATTATCTGTTGTTTGAACATTCCTGCATTTGTGGGTTTTACATTTCCATGGTAGAAACCTGTTGGCTCAAAGACTTTTAATTGGGTTTCAGTTCATATGGCAAAAGTAAAGCTCAAGAGGAAAATGGGCTGCTCTGTAATCAACAAAACTTGGTATCTACCAGGCTGGAAAGTCTGGTGTTCTTCCTCCTATTCCAAGTTGCTTCTTCCTTCATTCACCAAGTCTTTTTTAGTTGTGCATTCTGGAGCATCTCTGATTTCTAATCTCTCCTTTCTGAACTCTTTATCCAGGACTTGAGTAACTCTCACCTGGACTTTAAAGCTTTCTCTTAGCTTCTCTCCCTCTTTAGTGCAGTTTATGTTGTACTGTACCATGCTCATCCTTCTCAAAGAAAACAAAAACAAATTAAAAATCTCTCAGAATAAAGAGATCTCTAATGATTTGCTCCCTGGACAATTCTGTGATTCCCTTATATGGCACCAATGTTTTATTTTGGGGAAGAATATTGCAACTTCTTTATAGATCCTAAATGCTTTGCCTAATAAGATAAAGTCTTCCAAAAATGTTCATCGATGCTCCTTTCCAAATGACCTTCAGAAGTTTGCCAACTCATGACCATAAGTTATTTCCCTACCCCTTGCTGAATGCCAGGACATCTCAACTCTCCTGAGGGTCAGGCAGCCTCCTCTGCTGGTCACCAGACAAGTTTTAAAGGAATGGTGGGGGTCCTTAGGTTCACTGGCATAAAAAAATATAAACAAAAAAAAATCAAGCAAAAACTTTTAACTTTGATGTGTTAGGAAACTGCATGTAAGTTAAGCTATAGGATGGAGAATGAATAAACCCATGGTAAGATGATGAGTGTGTCTGTATGATATTAAAAAATCATCTTATATAATAAAAGCCTAATATGCAAATCGACCAAACAGCAGAATGACCAGTCACTATGACATTCACTGACCACCAGGGGACAGACATTCAATGCAGGAGCTGCCCACAACCTGCAGACCCCAAATGGGTGCAGCTGGACATCTCTCTGGTCACCCCGCTGGTCATCTTGCAGAGGGAGTCATCTGGCAGTGGGGGAGGCGGGGGGGACTGGGGAGCAGGTGGCACCAGGCTGGCCAGGGCAGATGCCAGTGGGGGCCCGCCATTCACCCCACAGATCATCCCTGATCACCTGCCAAGCCTAGGGACCTTACCCGTGCATGAATTTTGTACACAGGCCTCTAGTAGGAAATAAATTGCTTTTAAAACAACATTGTTGCTCAGCTGGCATGACTCAGTGGTTGAGTGTAGACCTATGAACCAAGAGGACATGGTTCAATACCTGGTCAGGGCATATGCCTGGGTTGTGGGTTCGATCCCCAGCATGGGGTGTACAGAAGGCAACAGATCAATGATTCTCTTTCATCATTGATCTTTCTATCTCTTGCCCTCTCCTCCCTCCTCTCTGAAATAACCTGGCCACTCCGAGTATATCCTATATAATAAAAGGCTAATATGCAAATTTCCCCCTTGACCAGGAGTTTGACCCGCAGGCAGGCCGGCCAACCGCCCATGTCCCCTCCCCCTGGCCAGGCTGGCCTGACCCCCCAACCCATGCATGAATTCATGCATTGAGCCTCTAATACACACACACACACACACACACAAACACACACACACTGAGTGGCCAGATTATTATGTGTTCAGAGATCATAATAATCTGGCCTGTGTGTGTGTGTATGTATGTGTGTGTATATATATATATATATATATATATATATATATATATATATATATGTGTGTGTGTATATATATATATATTTGTAGGGTTGGGTAAAAGTAAGTTATAATTGTAAGTATACAAAACAGTTTTTTGTATTATTACTTACCTATTATTGTGTTATTTACTTGTATTATAACTGTAATCCTATTTTTTATACACACACACACACACACACACACACACACAAAGGGAAGTTATGTTATAGCCACTACTAAAACAGGTGCAAACAAAAATTGACCTTTCAGGCCTACATTTAGAAGGGAGCAGTCTTGTCCGAACACTTGAGGGCCTTGAAGCAGAGAGACAATGCAGCCTCTTCCCCACATTTCAGTCATAAGTTAAGCCAACCAACTCTTATGTAAAATGTGTCCTAATTGCCTACTCTGACAAGTACACTTCTACATTAAGAAACTCAAAAATATGTGTTAATGTTTTTCATATATATGGCAAAAATAGTAGACAACTCAACATAATTATTAATTGGAGATATCTAGGTGTTATCTTGATGGAAGGACGACTGATAAAATAAAAATACATAAATTATTATGTATTTATTCCATGAAATGTATTTCTCTTGCCTCCATTTCAGCAGTATCAGTAATTATATTATTATAATCATTATTTTCCCTTGAGTTATAGTCTATTAAGAGACATTATATAAGAGATTAAACAATTCTATTGTATTCAAAATGAATACATTTCAATACATTATCACACAAAATAAATATAAAATATCAAAAAGTTAAAATAGTTTTCACAAGTTTGGTTGTTTTTATTCTAGTTTATTCAAACTAAAATAAAATACAAATAATAATATCTTAACTAAAATTAATTAAAGTTGTAATTTATACTTCTTTGAAAATATAATTGTCATATTTAACACAGTATTAAATAAAACTGTTCACATTCCTTGTATTCACTGCCCATTACATTGCTAATGTAAGGGTTGTTGTCAAGTTACACATATATTACATCTCAAATTACATAATGCAAATTTGAGAGTAATATTAATTACTATTACACAATGTCCATCAGCTGCCATGTGCAGTGTGGCAACTATGCTAATTAATTCCTGAGTGCCTCCTGAAGGACATCCTGGACCACTCACTGATAGGAAAGGATACTGGCGCTCATGCTGAGAGGAAGGCTCTGATAGGTGAATTCTTAGAGTAGACTCTTCCTGAACTTGGAAGCATCCAACATCATCAGCTTTGCAATCACATATTTTTGTCTCTATCCCTACCAGTCCAGACACAAAAGAAGAGATATGGAGGATACCTTCCTGGGCCCCAAACAGTGTTGGTGCTGTAACAAAAGTACCACAAACTGAGTGGCTTAAACAACAGAAATGTATTGCCTTACGGTTCTGGAGGCTAGAATTCCAAAAGCCACATGTTGGCGGGGTTTGCTCCCTCTGGGGACCTGGAGGAGAAGGCGTTCCACACCTCTCCCCTAGCTTCTGGTGGCTTTCTGGAAATCTCTGGTGTTCTTCAGCTCTTACATGCATCTCCCTGAGGTTCTCATGGAGTACTTACTCTGTGCATGGTGTCTGTCGCCAAATTCCCCCTTTTAATAAGACTAGTTACTTTAGATTAGGGCCCAGTCTAATGGCTTCATTTAACTTGGTTACCTCTGTAAGGATACTATCTTCGGCCGAAACCACTTTGGCTCAGTGGATAGAACATCGGCCTGCAGACTGAAGGGTTCCAGGTTCCATTCTGGTCAAGGGCATGTACATTGGTTGCGGGCACATCCCCGTTAGGGGGTGTGCAGGAGGCAGCTGATTGATGTTTCTCTTTCATCGATGTTTCTAGCTCTCTATCCCTCTCCCTTCCTCTCTGTGGAAAAGTCAATAAAATATATATATATATATATATATATATATATATATATATATATATATATATATATATATTTTTAAAAAGGATACTATCTTCAGATAAAGTCACAATCTCAGGGACTACAGGTTAGGACTTCAAGGTAGAAATGTGCATTGGGACATAATTGAACCCATAGTAGCTAACTGTTTTCTAAAGACTAGAGCCTTAAGATTAACCTTGAAATAATAAACTTGAAAATGACATCTCCCTAATTGCAGTATTTTTATTTGTAGAATAAGGTTGAAATATAACTAATTCTTGCTTATTTGACTTTCCTTGTGTGAAACTATAAAAAATTATAGATTAGATCTAACTACCATATATTCCAAAACCCATTATTTTCTGCCATGGCTATGACAGCCATTTCTATACAGGTAAAGCCTTAATTATGAAGTTCTAGGATGTCATGTGTAGTAGTTGTGGTTTAATTAAGTAAGCTTTTTTGACATTAGGAAAGGAAAGGGAAAGAGAACAAAAAGGAAGTGGAAAAGTAGAGGAGAGGAGGAAAAAGAATAATCGCAACAGACAGAGGAGAGAAAGAGAAAGAGACAGTAATCCTGATAGATTAATTCTTCCCTGGTGATATGACTGTCAGAGACAAATGATAGAGAATTACCATAGATTTTAAAGTCAGATTCAAACAAAACTCTACTATGTCTGTGTTCTGTATGGATAAGGCTATATATATATATATATATATATATATATATATATATAATTTTATTTTTTTCAGTTTTAGGTTGCTATCAGAAAGGAGTCAAATCCTTTCCATCTGTTTCCAAGATATTTAACTACTCTGACATTAACCTAAATGTTTTATCTTCTTCCCCTATTAAACAAATTATATTTGAGCTTTTCAAGTAGATACCTAAATTTAGCAATTAAAACATAAGCTAAGTAAACACCAAATAATTATTAAATCAATTTGGTTGGAAATTGAAACACTATGGCAGTAACTTAATATTCTAATTATGAACAATTATATAACTAAGAGAATTTTATTGTCGCAGTCATGGGTATATAAACTAATTATATGAACTAATCTGCTAACTAAGATGAATTGTCATTTATGGAACATTAATTTAAATGATTGTCCAAAGCATGACATTCTACAAAAAGTTGATTTCTTCATATAACTCCTTTAAGAGATGAAAATGTGTTAGGGTATGTAAATTGACTTAATTTTAGAATTGTAGTTACCAGCTACTTGAAATGACTTTGAAATCATGTATTTCCTTACTCTGCTTTTAATAGATGCATTGAGTTTGCTTTTTTATTTTCTTATCGTTTTTTGGGCAATTGACATTACCTTCATAATAGGAAAGCATACATTTATTTAAAAGAATGTCTCTATTGAAAATGATATATTCAGACGTTCACCAAGCTCAAGAGGCTAAGCTCAGCTCAGGAGGCCTACATATTTTGGGAATATATAAATGACTAATTTGCAAAACAATGGGTAAAACCAAGATATTTATAATACATACATTTAAAAAATGTATAAACAATTAACGTTGTCCCTGAAAATATCCCTCAGACCTCATAGATGTTTAGAAAATATAATTGGAAGCTCTAGGGCAATAACTCAGGGTAATAACAGGGTTCTGCACCTTACTGTAATTTTTAAGCTTACAATTTGACTCAAATTTTCATGCAGTAAATCTTGTAGACCATTAAATTATTGTTTTCCCTTTCTCATAGGCACAGAAGAGTTTCCAGTTAGAAACCGCCTCTTGCTCAGGGATGAAGGATGAAGAAAGTCATGTAATGTTGGGTATGTATTAGCTAATTTTGTTTCCTCTTCACAAAAGCCCAGTGATGTGGATAGAGCAAGGATGCTTTTCTAGGTTGTAGATTCTGAAGGCCCCCAATCCACTTCAACTTATTAGTGCACATTTAGCCTGCTTATGACTTTTATGAGAGGAAAACATGCCTCCTCTCCCCAGATTGCTGTTGCGGGTGGGGTCCTTGTGATATCCCCAAAGAGGAATTTTCTGAGACTGGGACAGGAGAATGTGATATAGTAGAAAGTTTTATTTCCATGGAATTACATCTTTGGGTTTCCAAAGTCCCATTAATCTTGGTCCAGTCATAGAGAAGTGAGCTGGGGTTTCAGTAGAGCTAACATCAGAGCCAGTGTTCAGAGTTTCCTTTCCACTTTGTAGCCGGGTCCAGCACTGCATCAGGCTGGTTGCAGTTCAGTAGTCTATTGTGTGTGGGTCCGCATGGCCATGGGCCACAGGGGAAAATGCCAGGGAACAAGAGTTATAAGGGCCATGAAAGCACAAGACAGTGAACTTCTTTGTTTAGGGGATTATGTATTTCCAAATGTTTATGCCCTTGCAGTAGTCATGCCCATTCTGACCAATAATTTCTATTCCCAGGTATGATTGACAGAAAGGCCTTTCCTTAACCCCCCAACTTTACTGAGAATGTGTCTATCTCCCCTTTATTGGATTCCTGGGGAGTGTAAACTTGTAGCTTCCTGGTGAAGCTGCCAAAATGACATGCCTCTAGTATCCTACCTACCATTATAATTAACATGATAGCTAGCTAATTACAATGATATCATGATCTTACCCTTTATATAACTAAAATTAGCTACTCTAGCATTCACATCTCAATAGGTTGTTTAAATGTTTATTTTTCACTAATTTCCACATTTGTTTTAGTGAAGTGATTTACTCTGGTATCATGAGCCCAGTTTTCTGAGGTGAGATTTCCACCTGAAGGTTTTGGGACTGTTAGGTATGGACTGAATTGTGTTCCTAAATTCATAACACCCAGTGTGACTGCGCCTTTAAAGACATAATGAAAGTACAAGGAGGTTATAAGAGTGGGCCCTAACCCATCTAAGAAGAGATAGAGACACTAGTTATACAGATACACAGAGTAAAAGCAATGTGAGGACATGGGGGAGAAGATGATCATTTGCAAGCTAAGGAGAGGCCTCAGAAGAAACCAAATCTGCAAACACTTTGATCTTAGACTTCTAGCATCAACTGGAATTGTGAGAAATAAATTTCTGTTGTTAAAGGCACCCTCAGTATTTTGTTATAGCAGCCTTAGCAAACTAATACAGATACATTTTCAGAACGTGACTAGAAATGCTGTGATTAGAAATACAGATTCTAAATGACGTACTGCCTGGGTTAGAATCCCCATTTCACTCCGTACTAGTCCTGTGAATTTGTCTGTGCTTTACCTGCCTGTGTTTTTCCTTCATGTTCTAGAAAGTGAATATTACAGTAGTATGTGTCTTGTGTAGAGTTAAGAATATAAATAAATTATATATGAGAATAGTTCCTGTCACATAGTAAGTTCCACGCAAGTTATTGCTATTTTATTTCTTCTTATTCTTTTTTTTATTAAATATATTTTATTGATTTTTTTACAGAGAGGAAGGGAGAGGGCTAGAGAGCTAGAAACGTCCATGAGAGAGAAACATAGACCAGCTGCCTCTTGCACACCCCCTACCAGGGATGTGCCCGCAACCAACGTACATGCCTCTGACTGGAATCGAACCTGGGACCTTTCAGTCCGCAGACCGACACTCTACCACTGAGCCAAACCGGTTTCAGCTATTTCTTCTTATTCTTTTCTTCTTCCTCATCTTATATTTTTGCAAGGAACCAAAAAGTACAAAAATAAGCTCAGGTAAAGCTTGGAGTTTTTGTAAAAGCACAGATCACATGGTTTAAAAGTTTGATCAGTATAGCAGGAAGAGACTCTAAGGAAAATTGCCATTCACCATAGGTCTTGCTCAATGTATAATTTAACCTATAATTTTCCTTTTAGAGCTTTAGGAAAAGCATTGAAAGGTGAAAACAAATTCCAGCTTTAGTTACAGACAACAAAGTTTATACACTCAAAAATGTAACATTCAAGAGGTCCAGTATAGTACTAAAAATTCCTACATATTCCAGGAAGCAAGAAAATGTAATCGAAAAATAATTTTAAAGAATCAACAGTAGCAAATGCAGAAATGACAGAGATAATTGACTTAGCAGACAAAACATTAAATCACTGTTATAATTATGTTCAAGTATTTAAAGATTGATAAGAACAGGAGAAGAGAAATGGAAGATTTAAAAGTGGATAATTTAGCCTTGGCCTGTTTGGCTCAGTGGATAGAGCATCAGCCTGGGGACTGAAGGGTCCCATGTTCAATTCTGGTCCAGGGCATATGCCTGGGTTGTGGGCTCCATCCCCAGCAGGGGCATATGGGAGACAGCCTATCAATGTTTCTCTCTCATCATTGATGTTTCTATCTCTCCCTCCCTCTCCCTCCTTCTCCCTCCTTCTCCCTTCCTCTTGGAAGAAAGAAAGAAGGAAAGAAAGGAAGGAAGGAAGGAAGGAAGGAAGGAAGGAAGGAAGGAAGGAAGGAAGGAAGGAAGGAAGGAAGAAGGAAAGAAAGAAAGAAAGAAAGAAAGAAAGAAAGAAAGAAAGAAAGAAAGAAAGAAAGAAAGAAAGAAAGAAAGAAAGAAGAAAGAAAGAACAATTTAGAGATGAAATGCAAAATCTAAGAAATGAAAATTTTAGTGGATGAGTTTAACAGAAAAATAACTACAGAAAGAATGAATGGTGAACTTAAGATTTTACAACAGGATTCATAAAATATAAGCCAAATTAAACTGAAAAATAAAATGAACACTGTCTTAGTTGTCAGTTGAAAAATATCAAGTGATCAACCTCCACTAATTGGAATCTGATAAGGAGTGTGTGTGTGTGTGTGTGTGTGTGTGTGTGAGAGAGAGAGAGAGTGAGAGAGAGAGAGAGAGAGAGAGAGAGAGAGAGAGAGAGAGAGAGAGAGAGAGAGATTATGTGACAAAAAATATACCTGAAGAAACGATGGCTGAAATATTCCAAATAGGAGGAATATTTTACACAGCTACAAAAACTCAGTGAGCCCAAAGGGGAAAAAAAGTAACCTACCCCCATAATCAAATTGCAAGAACTAGTGAAAAAGAGGTAATCTTAAAAACAGTCTGAGCAAAAAAACCGGACATAGTTAATACAGTAGAAAAATGATAAGACTTATTAAAACCACGCTAGGCAAAAACAATGGATTTGCTTCTTTAGAGTGTTGGCAGAGATTTTCAACCTTGAAATCTAAATCTAGTGAACATCGCCGTTCAAAAGTGAAGGCAGATTAAAAACTTTTTGGGGGTAACAAAAGCTAGAAAAAAATCATTATAGTCAAACCCCAAACTATGAGGAATGTTAAATGGTATGTGGTAGAAATTTGAATAGACAAAAGAAACAGAAAGTACTGAAATTGGTAAATATGTGGATGAACAAATACTTATTTTTTATTTTAAAATTCCTTTAAAATATAATTAACTTATTAAACCAATAATAATAACTTACTGTGAGGTATAGAACATATTTGAAATTAATATATGACTCATGTATGCCAGCAATAGCACAAAATACAGAAGTGGGGAAATGGAAGTATATTATTGTAGGAGTTCTTCATGTTGCTTAAAGTGATTAATATTGCTTGGAAATTAGGTTGTAGTAGAGATTCTTATTCTAAACTCTATAGCAATCAATAAAATTCAAAGAGATATTAGTGGTGATAAATATTATCAAGCATTACCAAGCATTATCAGGGATAAAGAGTTAGGCTTTGTAATGTCTCCATAATAATCTGGTAATAGTAAGTAAATTGTTTCTCTAATTTCTCTGAGATATTATAGCAAAGAATTAAACCTGAGGAGAGGATGTGGCAACCTGTGAGTTATAGCAGGTCAATCGGAAGTCCAGAGACATTTGTGATTGGCATCTGAAGCCAGGGGAGTTATTTGGGACTGAGCCCTGAACTTGTGAGGTCTGCACTAATTCTGGAGTGTCAGCGTCAGAAATGAATCAAATGGTAGGATATCCAGTGGGAAACTTAGAGAACTGGTTGGTTTGGGTGTGGGGGTGAGAGGGTGAGAGGTGGGGAGGAACCCACAGACAGTGTCAGAAGTGTGAGTAAAGAGAGTTCATGTCTAATATTTTCTCTGACCACAAGAAAATTAAATTAGAAGTTAATAATAGGAGACATCTGAAAAATACCCCAAAATGGAAATTCAACCCATTAGTCAAAGAGTAAATTACAGAGAAATTAGAAGATACTTTGCATGGAATGGAAACGAAAAAAAAATCATACAAAACTTTGTGAGATATAGGTAGCAGAGCATTCATAATGACTACTATAGTTACTAGGAAAATAAAAAGTTTAAAAACCAATGATTTATATATGTATACACACACACACACACACACACACACACACACAAGTATTAGCAAATTTAATCTAATAGTATACTAGTTTAAAAGTCCAGTACAACATGGCTGGTGTGGCTCAGTAGTTGAGCGATGACCTATGAACCAGGAGGTCACAGTTTAATTCTCAGTCAGAGTACATGACTGGATTTCAGGATCAAGACCCAAAAGGCAGGAGGCAGCCAATCAATGATTCTCTCTCATCATTATTGTTTCTCTCTCTCCATCTCTCTGAAATCAATATAAATATATTTTAAGAAAAGTACAATATAGTACAATATAGCATGACCCAAGAATGCCTGATTGATTCGTTTAAAAAATCAATCAATATAATATATTAGCAAAATAAAAGAGAAATACTGCACAATTATGTTATTAGATGTAGAAAATTTTATGAAATACAATTTTATGATGATAAAAAATATTTCAGCAAATTTGAAATAGGAGTGAACTTCCTTAGTTTCATAGAAGGCATCTACAACAAAACCTACAGACATACTGACATCATTAATGATAAACATGTACACACACATACACACAAAACATATACACAAAATCTTAAGATTGGGAATAAGATGACAATATACACTGAAGATTTCAATTCAACATAGTACTGGAAGTATTAATCTATAAAATAAAAAGAAATAAAAGGCATTTAAAACAGAAAAGAAACATGAGTCTCATGTCATGATCCTAATATCATGATCAAATGGTAACTTGTAGGTACAAAGTCCTAGGAAATCTACCAAAAACTTTCTAGAGCTAATAAGTAAGTTTAGTAAATTCTCACGATATAAGTTAATTTACTAAAACCAATTTTATCTTTATACCAGTAAGAAAGATGTCTTGACTTGTGGTGGTGAACATACAATACAATATACAGATGATGTATTATATATAGAATTGTACCTAAAACCTATATTTTATTAACTAATATCACCTCAATAAATTCAATAAAAAGGAAACTTATGTTGAGACAAAAAAATATAAATCAAGTTGTTCAAATGCTAAAAAAACAAACAACAACAAAAAAAACACAGAACAGTTTGAAATTGAAATAAAAATATTGATACCATTTACAAAGCGTCTAGAATCATGTAAATCTTGGGGATATTTTTAACAAGTGAGTTTAGCTACTTGGTAGGATATAAGGTCAAGACACACAAATCAATTATATTTTTAACTACTAGCAATGAATAATTAAAAGATAAAAATTTAAATCACTGTTTGAAAAGTATCCTAAAACATAAACATTTAGGCACAAATTTAATAAGTTACTTACTTACAAGACCTGTGCAACAGAAGAACACTGCTGAGGGAAATTGTGGGAGACCTAAATAAATTAGGAGATGGACCGTATTCATGAGTTGGAAGGCTGGTGGTGTTGAGATGACAGTTCTTTTCAAATTAACCTCTAGTGTCAGTGCAATTACAATCAAAATCCCAGAAGAGTCCTGCTGGCATGGCTCAGTGGTTGAGCGTTGACCTATGAATCAGGAGGTCATGGTTTTATTTCCAGTCAGGGCACATGTCTGGGTTGGGGGCTAGATTCTCAGTGTGGGGTGTGCAGGAGACAGCCAATCAATGATTCTCTTTCATCATTGATGTTTCTATCTCTCTCTCCCTCTCCCTTCTTCTCTGTAATCAATAATATATATATATATATATATATATATATATATATATATATATATATTTAAATCCCAGAAGACTTATTTTTTGTAGAAAGGAGCAAGTTGATATGAAAGATTATATAGAAAAGGAAAAAAGTTAGAATAGTTCTTCTCCAAAAACTCTTTAAGAAGAAAAATATTGCAAAACTTATATTATCTGATGTGAATATTTACTATAGTGTGACAGAAATCAAGATAGTGTGGTATTGACATTAAGATGTAAAAATAGAATAATACAATAGAACAGACAGAAATATATCCACACTTATTTATGATCAATTAACTTTCAACAATTTGCCAAGTAATCAAGGGGAAAAAATAGTCTTCTCAATAAATGATGCTAGAATAATTGGATATCCATAGGGAAGAAATAAAACCCTACTTTTAACTCATACTATATATAAAAATTTACTAGAAATAAAATAAAATATAAAGATATCTATATGAATACAAATGAAACATTAAATATAAAGCTATAAAAGTAAAATTATAAAAGAAACACTTTTTGGTCTTGAGATAGGCAAAATATTTTAGGTAAATGAGACACAAAATCATGAAATATAAAAAAAATATAAACTTCATAAAATTTAAATTTTTTGCTGTTGGAAAGACACTATTAAGAAGATAAAAAGGCAAGTCAGGGACTTGGAGAGAAACATATATATAATATATATGTATATACTAGTAGCCCGGTGCATGAAATTTGTGCATGGGGCAGGGCTGGTTTCCTTCAGGCTGGCCTGTACCTTCTCCAATCTGAGATCCCTCTCACAATCTAGAACCACTGGCTCCTAAGTGCTCACCTGCTTGCCTTATGCTCTTAACTACTCTCCTACTTGCCTGATGCTCCTAACTGCTTCCCTGCTGGCCTGATGGCTGTAACTGCTCTCCCCTCCTGGCCTGATCCCCTAACTGCTTAACTGCTATCACCTGCCAGTCTGATCCCCCTATCTGCCTATCTGCTCTCCCCTCCTGACCTGATCCCTCTAACTGCCTATATGCTCTCCCCTCCTGGACTAAACCCCCTAACTGCCTATGTACTCTCCCTTCCTCTCTGCGCCTTCAGACCCCAGTGCAGGACTGCTGAGGGCTTTTCGCCAGGCTCTGCCTCTGTCCTTTCACCCTCCCTCCAGGCCAGGCAGTGCCACATACCTGCTCATGGTTTTGCCAGGGGAGGGCGCCATAGCCCATCCTGACGCCCCTCCCTGGGCCTGGTAGTGCTGCAGGTCTTGTGTGCTTTCACCAGGTGTGTCAACCCCTGTGACAGCCTCATGTCCCAGTGGCACAAGTTCCCACCCCTGTCCCTGTCCACCAGTTTCTGTGCGCATCCAGCCTGGTCATGACTGTGACACCATTAGGACCAATTAGCATATTATCTTTTTATTATATAGTTATGTGTTTGTGTGTATCTACACTAATGAAAGAGAAAGATGCAGATTGACCATACCTTTGTGACACCCACCAGCCAATCAGGAGTGGCCATGCAAATTAACCCAACAAATATGGCACTTTAATTTGCATATGCAGGCACAGAGCAGAAGGGGGGGGGGTTACCTGTGTTGTTGCCATGGTGACAACAAAGGCATTCCACCCCACTGCAGCCACTCCTGGCCTCTGGGCAACCTGGGAAAGGCAGAAAGGTGGCTCCAGGCTAGAGCAAAGGTGGTGCCAGCAGCCAGGGGAAGGAAGGTCCATTCTTGCACAAATCTTTATGTATCAGGCCTCTTGTATATATACTATATATAAAGAACTCTTATAATTAAATAATAAGTACATGGATATTAAAAGATGTCCAATAAACAGTGGTGAAAAATTTGAACAAATACTTTGTGAAAAGAAGATAGACCAAAATCAATAGGTCCATGAAAAGATATTCAACATTTTTTGTTATCAGGAAAATGCTAATTAAAATCACAATGAGATCCTACTCACTATTCATTTATCAGAGTGGCTGAAATTAAATAGACTGATAATAGCAAGTGTAAGCAAGAATGTGGAATAGCCTTTACTTTCATACTTGGCTAGAGAGGATATAAAATGATACAGTATGAAAAACTGCCAATTTTCTTAAAAATTATGTATCTTTTTACTCTAGGATCCAGCAATTTCACTCCTGGGATGTGAGACCGGAAGTTCCAAGCTTTGAGTCAAGGTTTGTTCTTTCTGACCACTAGCCTCTCATGCTGAAGCCATCTAGGGTCTCACCAAAAGTTGTCTCATTACAGCAAATGACTTATATCACTCTTTTCACTCATAAAATTCCAAAAGTGTTAGGAGCTCTGTGCCAGGAATGGGCAATGAAGACCAAATACATTTTTCTTACTATATCACAATAGCTTACCTGGATGTTTATTATATTAATGCCTATAATATTTGTAAAGATGACATATTTCATAATGAAATATAGAAATACAAAAAAGCAGGAACTGTTTAATTCACCAACTAAGACAATAATTCCACTTGAAATGTGAGTAAAAAATGTGGCACCAGAAGTCTATTTCCTGAAAGAGGGCGAGGGGCAGTGGCGGATTGCAGCCAGTGGGGCACTGTGGTGGTTGTTTTTTGAGGCATTCTCCGACTCATAGCACAAAATCCCACCACGCTACTCAGTAACTAAAGATCCCCGAGTTCCTTTATTTCATAGTTCCCCAATCTTAGATTCTTCATCAAAGCTATTAATCCCTTTTTATCATATCTCGCCCTTTGCCCATGTTTGTGATTCTCTCTTTTCTTTAAGAATATGAAAGATTCTCACTTTATATTCTCCATCTTATAATTCATTTTTGTGAAGCTGTGGGGAGCTTAATTGTGTAGTGTTTGTGGTTTGTTTGAGGTTTCTAACAGGGAACTGGTGTATGGAAGCCTTTATCTAGTGTTGTCCTCACAAAAATGGCTCCTTAAAAAATAAAAATAAAAAAGCCCCAATTTCTGGTGTTTTCCAATTTCTGTGGTGTAAATACTCCCACCATACCAATTTAAGCTACCAAATGGGTGTTGCTGAATGCAGATCTGGGAAGAGACAGCATCACAGTCTCTGGAAAGTCAGCTCACTTCTCTGTAGAAATTCTTCTAAATCACTATCAAGTGTCCATTCCTTAGTGGGGAGTTGCCTTTGCTTTTGGTAGGTACCCAGAACTGTTCCTACTTTCCAACCAATTTAAATTAAATTATTTTTTCAAAAATATACTTTTATTGATTTCAGAAAGGAAGGGAGAGAGAGAGAGAGAAACTTGAATGATGAGAGGGAATTGTTGATCTATTGCCTCCTGCACGCTGGAATGGAGCCAGCAACCTGGGCTTATGCCCCGACTGGGAATCGGACCATGACCATGACCTCCTGGTTCCTAGATTGATGCTCAACCACTGAGCCACACCTGCTGGGTTAAATTAATTTCTTAGCTTCTTTTGGAGCATGCGGGTAGTTTTGAATTAGAACCTGAAATTCATTTGAAGACTGCTTAAGTTAACATATACTCAAAAGAAATATTCTTTTAGTTTTTTTCCCCCTTCACTCCAGGTCAAAAATTGTTTCCCAGTTATATTCCTTTGCAGGGCTGATATTTTTCTCTTCAGGCTCTCATTCAGGGCACAGTCCTTTAGCTTCTGGACTTTATTCAGCATCTCTGTTCCAATTCCCTATTTTGTACAGGCCCAAGACATCCTCTCAGCCACTAAAACCCTAGAATCTTGATTTTTGGAGCCAGTGTCTTTGGGCAGCTTCCAGTTTTAGCCTGGCTTTCTAGTCCAAATATATCTTGGGCTTTTTCACTTCTGAATATTTTTTATCCCTTGTGAGCTTAGCTATGCATTTGAAATAATTTTTTAAAAATGTTTTATCTAGTATTTTAGTTTTCTGCAATGGGAGGTATTTCAGAATATGTAGGCTGCAATATAGCTGAAACAGAGTTCCCATTATAAATACCTAAAATTTTATCTCTTTTTGTTGTTGTTATTATCTATTTCTGTGTAACAAATATTGCAAACTCTGTGGTTTGTAAAAACAATTTATTAGGTTTGTGATCCATGGGTCTGGAGTTTGGACAGAGCTCAACTGAGTGGTTTTTCTACTCTGTATGATACAATCAGGTTTACTTGTTGTTGTTTTGTTGTTGTTGTTTGTTAATCCTCATACAAGGGTATTTTTATTCTCCCATTGATATTTAGAGAAAATGGAATGGAGGGGGAGAGATAAAGAGAGAGAAACTTCAATGTGAGAGAGACACATCGATAGGTTCCCTCCTGCATATGGCCCTGGTCTGGGCCTACAACCCAGAAATCGAACCTGTGACCCTTCAGTCCACAGGCCGATGCTGTAACCATTGAACCAAACCAGCCAGGGCCACTTGGTGGTTTCTAGCTGGAGGTTTGTCTAGTCTGGAGGGTCCATGGAGGGTTTTACTCCCACACCTGGTGCCTTGTGGGGGACAGCTACAAGTTTGGGCTCAGGTTGTTTGTTCTTGCCACATAATCTTAGGGTTCACATCCATAATCTTTCTAGAAGAGTCATCAGTCTTCTAGAAAGATTAGAAGGTAGCTCAGCGTTCCAAGAACCGGTGTTCCAAGATGCCGGGAAACAGAACTGCCAATCTCTAGTTCTGGAGCTCAGAGCATTCCACTTCTGGCATATTCTGTTGCCCTAAGGCCCTCTAGCCCACACAGATTCCAACAGAGGAGGCCTGTTGTCTGTGGTAGAGCGCCGAAGAGTTGCAGACCTGCTTTCATCTACCACGTTACTGGACTAAAATTTTAAGCTTTTCTTGATTTTTTCGCCACCAAGTCTACTTATATTTGTTACTGCAGAAGCAGCAGTTAGGCTAACCTGGCATGTTTAGAACTCTCAGGGATTTGATGTCCTCAGTCACCAATTTCATTGTCATATCACGGTTTTATTGCTTCTTTTGCTTGGATAACATTTTCATTTTGTGAAATGGCTCATCTAAAATTACCATGGAAATGATAAGCCATAGAGGTTTTCTAAACAACTGACATTATATCACCCAGATAAAGCCAATTAAAAGAAGTGATTATTGTAATCAGCATGAAGTTTTAAAATAAATTTTATTTTTGTTGGTCTCAATAGTTTGAAAGGAGATCATTTTGTGGCAAATGTCTGCAGTTGATATTTAATTTTTATCAAGTTGAAAAAATTTTGAATGTCATCTAAGGAATAGTCCAATAAACATTTCAGGGAGGTAGGTTTGTTTTAATAAAAGAAATAAAAATAAGATAGTTCAGGAATTTTTAACTTATCTCTGTTGTCATATTAGTAGAATGATATTTGGATACAGTGAGTTCCACTTGAATCATTTATCGAAAAAATAAGAAAACTTACAAAGCAGTTATTATTTTACTCATTACTGGTCAGATGTGATGACTGTGGCTGAGATTATTAGTGGTCCCCCCTTCACCCGCAGTGGAATAGCATGAATTCATATTAATCTTTTTAATAGTATAGAGTTCTTATTTAAGCTATTTATTCCTCTTCTTTAGGCATTCATCCATTAATGGACATTTAGGTTGTTTCCATATCTTGGCTATTATGACTAATGGGAGAATGAACATGGAAATGAATACACACATACACCCCCCCCCCACACACACACAATGGGATTCTATTCAGCCTTTAAAAAGAAGGAAATCTTACCATTTGTATCAACATGAATGTACCTGGAGGGCATTATGCTAAGTGTGATATAAGTCAAATACAGACAGACAATTATTGCATAATCTCACTTATATATGATATTTAAATTAGTTTCCTAGAAGCAGAGAGTAAAATGGTAGTGACCAGGAATACGGTGTGGAGGGCATTGGGGAGATGTTGGTCAAGGTTACAAGGTCTCAGTTATGCATGGTGAATAATTCTGGAGGTCTGATGTCCAGCATGGTGACAACAAATAGTGTTGTACTGTACACTTGAAATTTGCTAAGAGAAGGAATCTTTACTCACCACAAAAAAAAGGAAGGAAGGAAGGAAGGAAGGAAGGAAGGAAGGAAAGAAGGAAGGAAGGAAGGAAGGAAGGAAGGAAGGAAGGAAGGAAGGAAGGAAGGAAGGAAGGAAGAAGAAAGAAAGAGAGAAAGAAAGAGAGAAAGAGAGAAAGAAAGAAAATGGTAACTGTTGTCAGGTGATGCATTTACTAGTCAGCTTGATTGTAGTGATTATTTCATAGTATGTACATATATCCAAAGATTAATTGTACATCTTGGTTGCATACAGTTTTTACTTGTCAATTTTACTTCTATAAAGCTGAAAAAGATGAATTCTGGCCATTGTGTGGGGGGAAGCAGGTCATGTTCAGCCTTGTGCAGGGACAGGGCCCAAGGAGCAAGTTTGCTCTGGAATGCACTCTCCTGCTGGGGAGCAAGGGACCTCTCGGGGGAAATCATTGATTCCATGTCTGCGTTGGAAGGTTCCATATAAGATTGGAGCACGTGGTTGTGCCAGAAAGCTGGGAAGCTTTTAAAGATTAATGGTGTCATGTCAGAAGACCACAGAAAGCAATTTAAAGGGCACTTAGACAATTTGAGCACCAAAAGGAGGGAAATGGCACTGGTCAATTGATACACTTTAAATCTGAAACTCTAGAGGCCAAGTGCACAAATCCTGCAGGGATTGGGCTGAAACTGGCTCTCCGACATTCCCTGAGAAGTCCCAATTGCAAGAGGACACAGGCCAGGCAGAGGGACCCCACTGGTGCAGTGCACTGGGCCTCTAGTATGCATATAAGAACTTTGGTTAATATCTTCCCATCTCTTCCCCCCCCCCCCCTTCCCTCTAAGATTCATCAGTCTGTTCCATGTTTCCATGCCTGGGGTTTCTGCTCCTGTGTTGAGCATCTGCTCCCTGGTGGTCAGTTAGCATCATAGCTAGTGGCCGGTCAGAGTTCGGCTGGTTGGCCAGTTGCTTAAGCTTTTATATATATAGGTAATTACTGTATCATTTGTACAAAAGAGGGAAACTAACCTACAGCATTGAGTCTTATTCAATCATTTTTATGTTATTGACTAATTTATTGTAGGTTTAGGGTATAGGAACAAAAAATTCAACTACTTTGGATAAATGTAGTTTCTGACTCCAAGGGAATCTGAGTAGAATGATACTATAAGTTCTGACTTTAAACTAGACATGAAATGCTCAAATTGTGTATGTGTACTAGTACATATATACCAGTAATATGGAATATATTATAATGATGTAATATATAACTAAAATACTAACACATTTGTTTTTTAAATAGTTGTATGGTTCTAAGAATAAAAATAATACAAGAGCCATTGGATCCAAACTATTTAAAGTCCTACTTTTCAATATCCTTTCAACTGTGATGATCTCTATAGTAAGAAGGAGAAAGACATTTACATTCCTAACGTTTACCAACTTGAGGGAAAGAACTCTTAGTAGAATAGGCTGAAGAGTTAGATTATGTAGAGAACAAATCCATGGAAGTTAGCTAACTGGTTCTCATACACACAGGAAATCATTGACATAACAAACACTGCACACTGGGACAATAAGTCACATTAGAGTAACCCAACAGCATTCTTCTGGAATAAGGTCACATCAGAGTAATAAACAGCATCCCAGCATAGCCTCTTTTAGTAATGTTAGGGAATGAAAGTGATAGCTGGTTTTTTTTTTTCCTTTTTTAAAACAAAATATGTTTCAGAGAGGAAGGGAGAGGGAAAAAGAGATAGATACATCAATGATGAGAGAGAATCATTGATCAGGTGCCTCCTACATACCTCTCATCAGGGATCAAGCTGGCAACCTCTGCATGTGCCATGACTGGGAATGGAACCATGACCTCCTGGTTCATAGGTCAACCACTGAACCATACCAGTAAATTAAAGTTTTTTTGTTTTTTGTTTTTTTGTTTTTGTTGTTTTTTTGTTTGTTTGTTTGGTTGGTTGGTTTTTTTTTTTTGTGTGTGTGTGTATGTTTTAGTTTGAGAAGATATAGAATTTAGTACAGAAATGTTTAAGAAAATCAAACCCTTGGAATAAGTATTTTTTATCTTAAGACAGAATCTGTGCCTATCTAGTGTTGTTTTACTAGAATAAGAAAAGGAAGAATTAGGTCTAAAGGAGGCACAGTTTTTTAATTAACTTGAAATGGCTATATAAATAGTATATTTAAATGTGTGCTTTTCAGAAATAATTATATGTAGTTATATGTTATATCTCATCTAAGATATTAGGTTTCCATTATTTATAAACTTTATTTAATTTATAGGACTTTTTTTAATACCCAGGAAAGTTTTATTCCTGGAGTTAGCCAATTGCATTTAAAAGGCAAAAGCTTGAGGTGATTCAGCTTCAAATGTTCTTCCTCCCCCAGAGTATCACCCTTCACATTGTCACTGTATTCTGTTCCCTGACTTAATTGCTTAGCCTCCAACCTACAAATTGGAGCCCTGATGTTAAAAGGCTACCTACACACAGATTAGTCTTCCCTGTTCTCAGGCTGCAGCTGAGCCCAGATAAACGTCCCCCGACCTCATTCCCAGCTCCTCGTCCTAGTCCAGGTGTTCCACTAAGTGACACACTTGGGGATAATAGAATAACAGCAGCAATCACAGTAACAGTGGTTTATTTTCCCCACGAATAGTACCTCACTGTGTGCGCTGCCCCATTTTTGCCACTTACTGGTATATTACTTATAAAGCAGGGAAGCCCATACAAGGACAATGAAGGGTTCTTTGGGTAGGTGGGGGTCCCTTGCTCACTTAGAAAATGACTATGCATTTTCAATCCAGAGTGCTATGTCCATGGCCTGCTGCTCTACACCTGCTCTTTAGATGGGCCAAATCTTCCATTAGAATCAGAGATAATCTGCTCTGGGAAGAGGTGTACTGCTGGGATCGTGCCCTTAGGTCAGAATTCTCATATTGTGGACACAATTTCTATATGTATGTGAAATCCTAAATGAAAAATCGACCTTTAGCCGAAACTGGTTTGGCTCAGTGGATAGAGTGTCGGCTTGTGGACTAAAGGGTCCTGGGTTCGATTCCTGTCAAGGGCATGTACCTTGGTTGTGGGCACATCCCCAGTAGGGGGTGTGCAAGAGGCAGCTGATCGATAATTCTCTCTCATTGATGTTTCTAAGTCACTATCACTCTCTCTTCCTCTCTGTAAAAAAAATCAATAAAAAATATATTAAAAAAAAAGAAAGTTGACCTTTATTTTCCCCAAACTAGAGAAGGAAATGTATGATGTTAAGGAAAACCTGAGTAACTTTTCAGTGGATGAGGGTGTAATAACCAGATTGGCCGTGTGAGCTGGAATTCTGCACTCTGGACAATGCATGTCCCTGAAACTATAATGACAGATGCACGAAGATTCCAACTCATGTTCTGACTATTTCCCTCCAAAGTGGAGAACATGGGATTGTCATTTACAAAGACTTATTCAGACTGTAATCCTTTTCAGCATATGTGTGTGCTACCAGGTCAGTAATGTGTACCACATCAACAGGTTCTCTCCAGTTTGAGACTGGATCTCCCTAAAGAAAATCTGGACTAAAACTGCCTTGCACCTGGGTGGATGATGCCCTATGGATTCTCTTGAGCACCCACCCCTCCAACTGACTTGTGCTTGGGATCTGCCTTGTGTAGCCATACATCTCATTGTAAATCTCTCTATAATACAGACTTGTGCACTTTGCCAGAATGACCAAAACAACAAGGTGGATTTCGTTAATTCATAGATGCTCCCTGAAGATTTGGAAATTCCCAAAGGAACTCATAATTTTCACCATTTTGTGGCAGCCTCAGCCTTAAAATAGGAAGAGGCAATTATCTTGGGCATTCTACCCCGGCTGAAGGGAGACCACAACAAGACTTGAAGATCTGGGAAATAACAGGCCAGAAACCTCAGGACACAGCTGCAAACTCGAAAAACACTGACTCTGTTATGACTGCCAGTAAGGTCTCCCTTCCTTGCCTATCACTGCACTCTCTACCCTCTAGGAGTGTTTAAAGAGATGATGAAGCCTTAGCTGGTTTGTCTCAACAGATAGATTGTCCACCTGTGGACTGAAGGGACCTGTGTTTGATTTTGGTCAAGGGCACATGCCCGAGTTGCAGGCCCAATGCCCAGTAGGGGGCATGTAGGAGGTACCTAAACAATGATTCTCTCTCATCATTGATGTTTCTATCTCTCTCTTTGCCTTTCTCTTTGAAATCAATAAAATATATTAAAAAAGTAAAATAACATAAAAGAGATAATGAACAACTTTGGACAAATAATTACAACTTTGGAAGGGCAGATGTATACCCTGACAAATGTCCAAGTAAAACTCGCTCACTTTGTTTATCCAGAGAGGGCGTATGAGTGTGGAACTCACCTCCTCTTCAATCAACAGAAATTCTTGCCACACGTTCTAAGGTTAAAAAAAATCTCAGTGATCAATGAAATCCTTGATTTTAGACATCTCTGCACGAATACTGTAATCCTTTAGAGAGCCTAAATATTTTAGCAGATAAATGCTGTGTGTATTATTAATAACACATTCCAGTAGCTTTTGACATGACTTTCAAAGTGCATCTTTCCCTCCCCTGCTGAGCATCAAAGTGTCTCATCTCCCCTGTGTGATTGGCCAGAGGCCCTTTCCCTCCCTGCTGACCACAGGCAGCCTCGGAGGGGGTCTTCCATGTGTTGGCATAAGTGAAAAGCCTTCAGTGTTACATGGTGAAACATTGGCATGGAGTGGACTCCAGCCACAGTGTGGTGAGACCTCTTCTTCTTCCTTCTAACAATGTAACACTTATGACTAGCTGCTTTGAAGTAAACTTCTGAGTCTCTGCTTTTCCTTTTCCTAGCTCTTGCCTTCAACAATAATCATTATCCCTTATTTGCATCTGCCGTCTATTAGCATCATACACCCCATCTGCTTGTACACTTCACCTCTTAGATTCTCCCCTCTCCAACTTCATTCTCTGGCTCACATGACTTTTTCTTCTCTTTCCATACCTCCCTCCTAGCCCACAGTTATATAAATCCGCAGTAGGTCTTTTTTCTCCATCTAACACAATTTCAGTCTTTTCTGCCCATTCCAAGGTTGATTTTAAACAAAATTCTCTGCTTTTTTTTTTTTTTTTACCACTCAGTTTCAACCAGCTCAGGCTGCAGACAAATGCAAGAACTGCTTATGGTTAAATTTTCTTAGGACGATTTTCCCCCTTTGCTAATGGGGCTGACTTCAAACAGGCATTTTCCTTGTAGACCTCTGAGGATATGGGATAAAAAGATTTATTTCTAGTTCACCTTTATTTTGAGAATGAGGGGTCTAAGCTTTAGGAGAGTGTTTGGGTGGCCCTGGGCCCAGGTTCCTATAAGTTCAAGACTGGGAACAAACCAAGGATGACTTTTCTAGGACTCAGTGAATGCTCTCACGTTTTGTTGACTGAAGATGTGTATTTGGTTCAGGTGTCCATCCGTGGATGAGTGCATAAAGAAAGTGTGGGATATATACCCAGTGGAAGATTATGCAGCCTTTAAAACAGTAATAAAGGGAGCAGTTTATCCAGCAGCAGATGCTCATCTATGATGCTGGGAGCTTGGAGGCAGTGAGAGACCCCTGTGGGTCCTGAACATTATCATAGATTCCCTTCAGCCTCACGGGTTCCTATTTGTCCTTATTCCCCTACTTCATATTCATTCCCTCTTTTAGACTGCCAACCCTGCTGACTGGGGGCTATAGCTGCAGACAAAGAAGCAACAGCCTCACCTGGCTGGTTTCAGCTCCCACAGCTGTACCCATATTAGATCAAATCTCTGGAATAAATCAGATATCTTTATCAATATCTGTATCTATATATCTAACTCTATCTCTATCTCTATTTCTCTATCTCTATCTCTATCTCTATCTCTATCTCTAACTCTGTCTCAGTCTCTGTCTCTGTCTCTGTATCTGTATCTGTATCTGTATCTGTATCTGTATCTGTATCTGTATCTATATCTATGTCTATATCTATATCTATCTTGGCAACGTCTTCCTCTAGTTATTCTGCTTTTTGAACAAACTACAAAGGATATAGGCTGGAACTTGTTCATATACATTTTTATATGAGGATACTGGATTTCAAAGATGGTACATACTTTGTCAAGGTTATATAAATAGCGAGTGGCAGAAAGAAGCAATATATGATCTTGGGCTATTATCTCCCAAACCATGGTCAGACTCATCTGTCTTATGGAATACAACAAGGCAATCACACATATGTGGAATATTAATTGATTGATGAGTGTCACATTCCAAACAAGCCGGGTAATTAATCTAATTCTGCGCTAGTGATTAGGTCTCATTAGTACTATATTTAGAAAGTGAGCATCTAATTTCTTTTAAGAGACATAGATAAATTGGAGGAATTTTTAGGAGACCAACCAACCAGACAGGGATTTAGAAACAGGAAATGCTAATGAAATGATGAGGGCAGTGAAATACCCAGCAAAGCACAAGAGTTCTGCTTAAAGTCTGAGAGGTACATACCTCAGTGCATAGCTGGGCAGAGGAGAAATTTGAGTCCCAGCACATTAACAAAGGGTTTTAAGAGAAGCGGGTTCCTTACCCATCATCCACCATTCTAGAGAACTGTGAAAGCTGACACAATCTCCATACTACCAGGTAAATGCTCAAGTTCAATACTCAAGTGCCTTAGATTATTTTAATAAGAGAAAGTGCTACCACTTACTTCCTCATTTCATCAATTCTAAGATTCATTTCTTCTTTTTCAGGGTAAAAAAGGGATTTATTCTTAAGGTAGTTTTCAGTTCACAGCAAAATTGAGAGGAAGGTAGAGATATTTCCCATAAATCTTCTGTCACCACACTTTGTATTTTCCCCATTATCAACATCCCTCCCAGAGTGGGCCATTTGTTCCAATGGATGAACCTGCACTGACACATATCAGTATCACCCAGAGACCATAACTTACACGAGGCTTTATTCTTGGTGCTGTCCATTTCATAGAATAGTTTCACTGTCCTAAATTCCTCTGTGCTCCACCTCTTCACCCCTTTCTACCTAACCACTGGCAACCACTGAAACAGGTCATGTTTTGACAGCTCTGAAATTAGGATACATCTTAAGTTGCACTCTTGCTTTGTCAGTAGTGTATAATATAATATCTCTCAATTTGATGTTTTATAATATGTAAAATGTAGTAGTTTTGTGATGTGATCTTGGCCATATGACTAAGTGAGAAATACATATGACTTGTTTAGAGTGGAGTAACACTTATCTGTTGCACCATGATGCTTCTTAGATCATATCAACACTTAGTGGCTTAAAATAATACATATATATTTTATATATATATTATAAATATATATAAAAAATCCTTACCCAATGATATTTTCCCCATTGATTTTTAGAGAGAGTGCAAGAGAGAGGGAGAGAGACATCATGTGAGAGAGACACATCAATTGGTTGCCTCCCGCATGCCCCTGACCAGGGCCAGGGTTCTGCAACTGAGGTACATGCCCTGGACTGGAATCAAACCTGAGACCCTTCAGTTCACAAGCTGATGCTCTATTCACTGAGCCAGACCAGCTAGGGAAGTGGTCGGCAAACTGCACCTCTGTTGACTAATGAGTTTGACGACCACTGAGCTAGGGCAATAATCTGTATTTTTAAAATATATTTTTCTATTGATTTCAGAGAGAGGAAGGGAGAAATAGAAGTATCAATGATGAGAGATATTTGCATGCCCCTTACTGTGGATCAAGCTCCCAACCTGAGCATATGCCCAGACCAGAATTGAGCCATGGCCTTCTGGCTCATGGGTTGATGCTTACCTACTGAGAGTCACACCAGCATGGTCCTCTGTATTATTTCAGCTTGATGGTTGTGCTGAGATGGGCTGTAGGGGGCTCACTGTACCTGTGGCTAGCTGTGGGTCAGCTGGGAAACATTGCTTATTATGCTGGGCTTTCTCACAGGTTGGGTGTAATGACTAGGAGAAGTGTCCTCTTCACCTGTTCTTTCATCTTCTGGCAAACTCACCTGGGCTTGTTCTATTGATGGTGGCAGAGTTCCAATAATGTGTGTGGAAGTCTAAGCTCAAAGCAGGCAGGACACTGTGCCTATCACATTCTATTGGCCAAAGCAGGCCACGACCCAGTCGAGATTCAGATAGGGAGATATAGTCCACTTTCTGATTGGTGTAGCTGCAAGGTTACATTACAAGAGGCATGAATATGAAGGTGGCTTAGAAAACCAAGGCTGTTTTTTGTTTGTTTGTTTCAACTATATTTTTTTATTGATTTCAGAGATGAAAGGAGAGGGAGGGAGACATAGAAACATCAATGATGAGAGAGGATCATTGACCAGTTGCCTCCAGCATGCCCTGAACCCAGGGCATGTGCTCTGACTGGGAATCAAACAGTGACCTCCTGGTTTATAGATGCTCAAGCACTTGAGCAATGCCTGCTAGACCTGAAGCTGTTTTTATAAGCCAATCTCCCACAGTCAGATCTTGGCACATAGCAGGACTCAGTAAATCTCATCTGTCATTATCATCATCGCTGAAGACCCTCAGTAACTATAAATTGAGTTGAACTGGTTTAATCCAACTTGGTTGAAGGAAAGAGTGTGGGTTCATGGTGTCATGAGTGCTGGAGGCAGCCTGTGCTCTGATGTGCCCATCCAAGTCTCAGAAGCATGAGGTCTTGGAATATTAAAGATGGAAAGATACTCAAGTCCAACTACTCTCACGTTCTTACTTTATTGGGGAGAAAAGTGAGCTCCAGGGAGGTGGAATTACTTGTTTAAGGTTGCCGAGCAGAAAGGCTTGGATGCCTGATTCCCATGTCAATGGCCTTCTACCAGAAAATACAGCCACCTTTCCAAGTATAACTGTGTAGCAAATCCAATTTCTTTTAAAATCCACATCAAAATAAAACTTGAGATGAATACAGCATGTCATAACATAAGCTCTGAAACATGTAATATATGTTTGTTCTTTTTTCCCACTATAAATGTAAGCTTTTACCCTGTTGGAACTGCGCTTTCTTTTCAATGGTGTCTAAACCTTGCACAATATGAAAATAATTCTCAATTTTAATGACAACCATCTATTTCCTAGTTCAAATATATACGTACATTCTATAAATAGATTTTTTTGGACTTCAATAAGAACAGGCAGCACACAAAATTCAGATACACTTAAAGAAATGGACATGGATAGATTTTTCTTAGTTTCGTGTTAGAGACAAAGAAAATGAACCATTTAGTATTATATACTTAGTAAACCTGATTTACCATGTCAAAGAACAAAGTCTGTAAACAGACTTAGTAGAATTATTGGGCACCGGAGACATTCTAAAATGCATTTTATTTAAAAATAAAAGAGCATGAAATTCACAAATCAAAGGTAACATTAAAATGATCAGCAAAGTGAATTTATTATTATTATTCTGTTTCCTAATAACCACACACAACTGTACTTGTGTGACTGTGCATATGCTCTTTGCTCAAATATACTCAACTGTATACTTGTTAGAGTTGATGTAGAGAGTACTAGATTTGGTTCCGGGAGACGTCAGTGTGAAGCTGGCAGTTCTATAGCCCTGTGCAGTCACATAAATTCCTTGTACGGAGGCACGTTGCATTGCAAAGAATTTCAGGAAGGAGCTGTGTGCATAAAAACAGAAGCTCCTTGTCTTTCCACGAAATGTTTTGTTTTTACCTTAATCTTAATATTTTTAATTGTGCTAAAATACACATAACATAAAATTTACTATGTTAACTATTTTTTTATTTTTTTTTTAATATATTTTATTGATTTTTTTTTTTTACCCCCTCCCTCCCTCCCACACATCCCCTCCCTCCCCAGAGTTTTGTGTCCATTGGTTGCACTTATATGCATGTATACAAGTCCTTCGGTTGATCTATTATCTCCCCCAGATCTTCCTCCCGTCCCCACTGTAACTTGACAGTCTACTTGTTGATATACTGTCTCTATATCTATCTTATGGTTCACCAGTTTATAATGTTCTTTATTATCCACAAATGAGTGAGGTCATGTGGTGTTTCTCTTTCATTGATTGGCTTATTTCACTCAGCATGATGTTCTCCAATTCCATCCAGGATGCTGCAAATGATGAGAAATCCTTCTTTTTTATGGCAGCATAGTATTCCATTGTGTAGATGTACCATAGTTTTTGGATCCAATCATCTGCTGACGGACACTTAGGCTGTTTCCAAATTCTGGCTATTGTAGATTGTGCTGCTATGAACATAGGGGTGCATATATCCTTTCTGATTGGTGTTTCAAGTTTCTTGGGATATATTCCTAGAAGTGGGATTACTGGGTCAAATGGGAGTTCCATTTTCAGTTTTTTGAGGAAACTCCACACTGTTCTCCACAGTGGTTGCACCAGTCTACATTCCCACCAGCAGTGCGCGAGGGTTCCTTTTTCTCCGCAACCTCGCCAACACTTGTCGTTTGTTGATTTGTTGATGTTGGCCATTCTGACAGGTGTGAGATGGTACCGCATTGTTGTTTTGATTTGCATCTCTCGGATAATTAGTGACTTTGAGCATGTTTTCATGTGCTTTTTGGCCTTCCTTCTGTCTTCTTTTGAAAATATTCTATTTAGGTCCATTGCCCATTTTTTAATTGGATCATTCATCTTCCTTTTATTTAGTTGTATAAGCTGTTTGTAGATGTTGGAGATTAAACCTTTATCAGTGGTAACATTTGCAAATATGTTCTCCCACACAGTGGGCTTTCTTGTTGTTTTGTTGATGGTTTCTTTTGCTGTAAAAAAGCTTTTTATTTTGATGTAGTCCCATTTGTTTATTTTCTCTTTAGCTTCCATTGCACTAGGGGTAGTATCAGTGAAGAAGTTTTTTTGGCATACGTCTGAGATTTTGTTGCCTGTGGATGCTTCAAGTATTTTTATGGTTTCCCGTCTGATGTTTAAGTCCTGTATCCATTTTGAGTTTATTTTTGTGTATGGTGTAAGTTGGTGATCTAGTTTCATTCTTTTGCATGTATCTGTCCAATTTTCCCAACACCATTTATTGAAGAGACTGTCTTGACTCCATTGTATATTAGTGCCTCCTTTGTCAAATATTAATTGAGCATATTGATTTGGGTTGATATCTGGGTTCTCGATTTGATTCCATTGATCTATATGTCTGTTTTTGTGCCAGTACCAGGCTGTTTTGAGAACAGTGGCTTTGTAATACAGTTTGAAGTCTGGTATTGAGATACCTCCTACTTTACTCTTCTTTCTCAGGATTGCTGTGGCTATTCGGGGTCTTTTATTGTTCCAAATGAACTTTTGGAGAGTTCTTTCTAGGTCAGTGAAATATGCCGTTGGTATTTTAATGGGGAGTGCATTGAACTTATAGATTGCTTTAGGAAGTATGGACATTTTGATGATGTTGATTCTACCAATCCATGAACATGGTATGTTCTTCCATCTGTTTACATCTTCCTCTATTTCTTTTTTCAGTGTCGTGTAGTTTTCCGCAAATAGGTCCTTTACTTCCTTAGTTAAGTTTATTCCTAGGTATCTTAATTTTTTTGGTGCGATCGTAAATGGAATTGCTTTTTTAGTCTCTGTTTCTATAAACTCACTGTTGGTGTATAGAAATGCCATAGATTTCTTGGTGTTAATTTTGTATCCTGCTACATTGCCAAATTCATTTATTAAGCCAATTAGTTTTTTAATGGAGTCTTTTGGGTTTTTTATATACAATATCATGTCGTCTGCAAATAAGGATAACTTTACTTCTTCTTTTCCAATTTGGATGCCTTTTATTTCCTCCTCTTGTCTAATTGCAATGGCTAGTACTTCCAGTACTATGTCAAAGAGGAGTGGCGATAGTGGGCATCCCTGTCTTGTTCCTGTTCTTAGAGGGAATGGTTTTAGTTTTTGCCCATTGAGTATGATGTTTGCTGTGGGTTTATTATATATAGCTTTTATTACGTTGAGGTATGATCCTTGTACTCCCACCTTGTTAAGAGTTTTTATCAGGAAAGGGTGTTGGATTTTATCAAATGCTTTTTCTGCATCAATTGATATGACTATATGATTTTTATCTTTCAACTTGTTTATGTGATGTATCACGTTTATTGATTTGCGGATATTGTACCAACCTTGCATTCCTGGTATAAATCCTACTTGGTCATGGTGTATGATCTTTGTGATGCTCTGCTGGAGCCGATTTGCTAGAATTTTGTTGAGGATTTTGGCATCTATGTTCATGAGGGATATTGGCCTGTAATTCTCTTTCATTGAGTTGTCTTTATCGGGTTTTGGTATTAGGGTGATGCTGGCTTCATAGAAGGAGTTTGGAAGTGTTCCTTCCTCTTGAATTTTTTGGAATAGTCTGAGGAGGATAGGTTTTAGTTCTTCCTTGAATGTTTGGTAAAACTCTCCTGTGAAGCCATCTGGCCCTGGGCTTTTGTTTGCTGGAAGCTTTTTGATGACTGTTTCAATTTCTTCCCAAGTCACTGGTCTATTGAGATTTTTAGATTCTTCCTGATTGAGTTTTGGAAGTTTGTATTTTTCTAGGAATATGTCCATTTCCTCCAGGTTGTTCAGTTTGTTGGAATAGAGTTGTTCGTAGTATTTTGTAACAATCCGTTGTATTTCGGTGGGGTCTGTTGTTATTTCACCTCTTTCATTTCTGATTTTGTTTATTTGGGTCCTCTCTCTTTGTTTCTTGGTTAGCCTGGCTAGAGGTCCATCTATCTTGTTTATTCTTTCAAAGAACCAGCTCTTGGTTTTGTTGATCTTATGTATTGTTTTTTTGGTCTCTATGTCGTTTATCTCTGCTCTGATTTTTGTTATTTCCTTCCTTCTGCTTACACTGGGTTTTTCTTGTTGCTCCTTTTCTAACTCTTTGAGTTGTAGAGTTAGATCATCTGTTACTGTTTTTTCTAGTTTTTTGCAATAGGCTTGTAAGGATATGAACTTCCCTCTCAAAACTGCTTTTGCTGTGTCCCAAAGATTTTGGATTGTTGTGCTTTCATTGTCATTTGTTTCCAGGATGTTTTTAATTTCTTCCTTGATTTCTCTGGTAACCCAGTCCTTGTTTAATAGCAAGCTGTTTAGTCTCCATGTGTTTGATTTCATTGGATTATTTTTATTGTAGTTAATTTCCAGTTTTATGCCATTATGGTCTGAGAAGATACTTGATATGATTTCTATCTTCTTGAATTTGAAGAGACTTTGCCTATGTCCCAAAATGTGGTCTATCTTTGAGAATGTCCCATGTGCACTTGAGAAGAATGTATATTCTGTGGCTTTGGGGTGGAGTGTCCTGAAGATGTCAATTAATTCCATCTGGTCTAGTGAGTCATTTAGGATTGATATTTCTTTGCTGATTTTTTGTTTAGATGATTTGTCGAAGGGTGACAGTGGGGTATTAAAATCTCCTACTATGATTGTATTGCTATTAATCTCTCCCTTAATGTCCTCTAGCAGTTTTTTAATGTATTTGGTTGCTCCTGTATTGGGTGCATATATATTTACCAGGGTTATTTCTTCTTGTTGGATTGTTCCCTTTAGTATTATGAAGTGGCCTTCATTATCTCTTGTTATGTCCTTCACTCTGAGATCTAATTTGTCAGATATAAGTATTGCTACCCCAGCTTTTTTTTCATTTCCATTTGCCTGGAAAACTTTTTTCCATCCCTTCACCCTCAGTCTGTGTGCATCTCTTTTTCTGAGGTGGGTTTCTTGTAGACAACAGATGTATGGGTCTTGTTTTCTTATCCAATCTGTTACCCTATGTCTTTTGATTGGAGCATTTAATCCATTTACATTTAAGGTTATTATTGATAGGTACTCATTTGACGCCATTTTTATTCTATACCCGTGTTCCTTCTTCACTTCTTATTTCTTTATTTTTACAGTAGACCCTTTAGCATTTCTTGCATTGCTGGTTTGGTGGAGATAAATTCCTTCAGTCTTTTTTTGTCTGTGAAGCTCCTGATTTCCCCTTCAATTTTGATTGATAGCCTTGCTGGGTACAGTATTCTTGGATTCAGACCCTTCCTTTGCATGACTTTGTATATTTCATCCCATTCCCTTCTGGCCTGATAAGTTTCTGTTGAGAAATCAGTTGCTAGTCTGATGGGGGTTCCTTTGTATGTAACTTTCTGTCTCTCTCTGGCTGCTTTTAAGATTCTTACTTTGTCGTTGTTGTTTGCCAATTTAATTATAATGTGCCTTGGAGTCTGTCTTCTGGGATTCATTTTGCTTGGGACTCTGCGGGCATCTTGGATTTGTGTGGGTTTTTTCTTTTCTATTTCAGGAAAGTTTTCTGTCATTATTTCTTGAAATACTTTTTCCATGTCTACCTCAGTTTCCTTTCCTTCTGGAACCCCTATTATTCGAATATTATTTTGTTTTGTTTTGTCCCAAAGCTCCCGTAGGCTCTCCTCCTGCTTTTTAATCTTTTTTTCTAGAAGTTGCTCTACTTGGGTATTTTTTTCCATCTTATCTTCTAGCTCACTGATGCGGTCCTCTGCTTCATCTAGTCTACTCTTGATGCTTTCTATTGAGTTCTTCATGGTAGCGATGTCACTTTTCATTTCTTCTTGGTTCTTCTTTAGTTCCTCATGGCTCTCCTTCATTTCCTCATGGTTCTTTCTCATTTCTTCTTGGCTTTTGTCAAATTTCTCTTCCATTCTTTTTAGCCATGCTATGATCATTACTCTGAATTCTTGCTCTGGCAGGCTGCTTACCTCTGGCTCGTTTACTTCCTTTTCTGGTGATGCCTGCTTTTCTTTCAAGTGCGGACTATGTTTTTGTCTCCCCATGGCCTCTCTTTTCAGGATGTCTGGTTATGTGGTATTCCTTCTCCTGCGTTGATTTTGAGGTACAAAATACAACACTACCAGGTACAACACAAGCGGCACTTAACAGGAATGTATTTACAATATTAATAACCTCTAATAAAGGTGACCACTAGAGAAAGGCAACTTAGGGGATAGGAGAGAAGGAATAAAGGTAAAAATAAAATAAAGAAAAATTAAAAAAAATTAAAAAAAATAAAATTAAAATTAAAAAAAAAATTAAGTAAATTAAAAAAAAAAGAGGGATAAAGAGATAGAAAAAGAAGAAGAAGAAAAAAGTAATGACAAAATGAAGTTGGAAAACAGGGAAAAAAAGAAGAGGGAGAGAGAGAGAGAGAAAGAGAGAGAAGAAGCAAACTAAAAGAGAAATGGGAAACAAACTATATATATATGGAGAAAATTGCCATAGAAAAACCTCTGGACCCAGCCAATGCCAGTAACAATACTTGGAGATTAATACAAACTACAATATCCACTATTATTAAGTAAGGCTATGATATACAGAAGTAAAATAAACAAACAAAAACAGAGGATTTAAAAAAAAATACAAAGCAACAATAACAATACAGGAATAAGCATAACAATTTCACTAAAAGGCATAAAAATTCACAATAATCAACCTTCACACATACAATGCGAAAAGGATAGAGGGGAGAATGGATTTTTTTTTTTTTTTTTTTAACTAGTTGATATAGTGCAGAGATTGGTATTTATACACTTGGATCAGGGGTTGGAACTTAGGTCTATAAGTATAGTGAGAGCTTTAGCAGGGGGTATAGAGAGAGAATAGAGGAAAAACTAAAGCCAGAAAGGGATAGGATAAACTGTAGACTAAAGGGTAAAGTTTAGTAAGAGAGTGATAGTGTAAAGGTTGAGTTGAGATAGGGTTGAATGATGCTATAGTAGAGATTAAAATAGAATGAAGGTTACTCCCAATGTAAAATAAAGAAAAAATAAAATGGTACTAGAGAGAGAAAAAAAAGAAAAGAAAGAAAGAAAAAATAAATAAATTAAATTTTTTTTTTAAAAAAGTTGCAAAATAGCAGTAGTAATAGTGATAGAGATTGAAAAATGTAGTAATTGAAAAGGTAAAATCAAGTAAGGAAAAAAGAAAAAAAATTGTTTCTTAAGTAAAAGACATGAAAAATGAAAATTAAATAAAAGATGTAAAAAATGAAAATAAAGTAAAGTATAGCAAAATTAGCATAAAAATGACCAGTACTGGTCACTCACTTCCTCAGTTAATGTATTTGGCACTTCTGATTCTCGGACCAGACAGTCTTGCAGTTCCCAGCTTTCCACTGCACCTCAGTTTTGTAAGGTAATCCTTAATTTTTAGTAGACTATATCTTAGATATTTGTGTCCATTTATTTTTGATTAATTAAAAGACAAAAGAAAAGAAAGGAAAAAAAAAAAAAAAAAAAAAAAAAAGAAGGGCAGTTTGTAATTCAGCTCTTAGGTGTCAGTGTTTCCGGTTTGACCTCCCAGTCTTTTTGGTTGCTCCGGCCTTCTTTCTCTATGGCTCTAGCTGGCAGGGTGCCAGCTGGCTCCCAGACTATCTCTTCTGGCTCCGATCCCTTGTTTCCAGGGAGGCACTTTCTCCCTGCAAATTCCCCGGATATGCCCAACTAGGCTGATCTTCCCTAGTATTCCGAAGCAAGGGGGTGAAGGGGATCAGGCGCCGAGGTGTCCAGATGCTCCGCCCTTGGCGGGACAGCCGCGATACTTAACACTCTGTCCCGTGTCCCCTGGCTTTAAAAAAAAAAAAAAAAAAAAAAATTCCCGCTTCTGGGGAAGCTTATGCCAAACCCAGCACTAGATGTCGCTGCAGCCTTCTTAGGGCTCAGCTTTGCGGGCGCTGCATGGAGGCAGGGCCGGAACTCCCCGGCTACTGTGGCTGCCAGCACCGCGGGACCGCGATCTCTCAGGCTTTCCCCGCAAATTCTGACCTTTCCGTGGGTGACCGAAGAACTCCTTTGAATCCACACGCCAGCGCCAACTCGGGTGTCTCAGCTACTGGATGGAGCTCTCTGCAGTGGGCTTTCCAGGCCTCAGAGAAGCCACTCCTTTCTCACAGCGCTGCCGCCGCTGCTTCTGCCGCCGCCGCAGCCGCCGCGGCCGCCGCTGTGGCTGTGTTGGCCACCGGCTGGAAATCCTGTCCAGCGGATCGCTGCCTAGCTTCCTTGAAACCTCTGCTGCCCCTCAGCTGCCAATCAACCCTCCCTGAGCGACTCAGATGTTACTTTTATCTGTTCTGGGACCAGAGTCAGAACAAGTCCGACTGTTCGGTCGCCATCTTCAAGCTCCGCCCCCTATGTTAACTATTTTTAAGCACACTGTTCAACGACATTAAGTACATTCACACTATTGAGATACCATCACCATCACCCATCCACAGAACACTTTATCTTGAAAAAACAAAACTCTATCCATTGCACAGTAACTCTTCAGTCCCCCTTTCCTTAGCCACTGGTAACCACCATTCAATTTCTGTCTCTGAATCTGACTGTTCTAGACACCTCATTATAAATGGAATCACATAATATTTGTCCTTTTAGGACTGATGTTTCTTTTAGCATACTGTCCTCAAAATTTATTGATGTAGCATGTGTCAGCAATCCCTTCATTTTTAAGGCTGAATAATATTTATTATTCAGGGCAAATGGAAAGCTGCCCTTTACCATCATCACTAATGAAGTTCCATATATATATATATATATATATATATATATATATATATATACATATACACACACACACACATACACACACACACACACACACACACATACTAATAACAGGGTTATACACTAATTAGACTGGATAGACCGGACATCTTCAGGATGTACCTCCAGACAAAGCCAAAATGGCAGAGCCAAGGCAGAGGTGGTTAGGGGCAATCAAGCCAGCAGGGGAGAGCAGTTAGGGTTGATCAGGCAGGCAGGCAGGCGGGTGAGTGGTTAGGAGCCAGTGATCCTGTACTGTGAGAGGGATCGGGCCTAAACCAGCAATCAGACATCCCCCTAGGGGTTCTGGATTGGAGAGGTTGTGGGTGCAGGTAAGGGACACCCCCTCCCCACGCATGAATTTCATGCACCGGGCCTCTAGTACATATATACTAGAGGCCCAGTGCACAAAATTTATGCAAAAGTAGGCCTTCCTTCCCTTGGCTGCCAGCACCAGCTTCCCTCTGGTACCTGGGACCCAGGCTTTCCTTATAGCCCTGGCTTCATCTGGAAGGACATCCAGTCTTAATTACCATATTATGCTTTTATTACATATAATATATATTATATACTATATATATATATAAAATCACATATTGTTTACCCATTCATGGACACTTGCATTATTTTCACCTTTTGCCCACTAACAATAGCACTGCTATGAACATGGGCATACCCCATTAAGTATTTTTATCAGTGGCAAATTAAAAATATACAAACTGCCTTTGCTCTTAGTCAACAAAATCATTTTCCAAAACTTTGAGTACATGTTGGTGAATCTAGAGAGTCTTAGACATCTCTTGAAATAAACTCCTTCCTTTGTGAGAGGCATAATAGTATTAGGACACAAAAATATACATTTTAACAGAAGAAATAACTATATATGAAGGTTGCCCTTTACCATCATCACTAATGAAGTTCCCCATGTTGTTGCTAATAGCAGAGTAAGACACTCACTCAAGACCTACCCTGTCCTAATGAGAGTTCCTTTCTGGTTTGAGGTCCTCTCTCATGATATCTCTCATCCTCTTAAGATCATGAGACACTTCTGGATGCTTTCTCATGTACCCTGGAGCTAAAGAATGCCTAGTGGATGGGCCCATGTCCTCTATCAAGTCCACATGGCCACCATTTCTGATGCTCATTCTTCACACCAGTGTTGCCTCTGGTTGTCCTGGTGAAATCTTTCTAAGACTCTCCACCAAGAGTTTTTAATTGGCTGAGGTTCCTCTCCATGGTACCCCCTAAACCCACCTGTGGTTTTTGCCTCATCTCCCATCTGCCTTCCCATTGTTTCCCGCTTCACCTTCTTAGAAACATGTACCAGCAGGTGATGCTGTTTTCTTCTCTCTGAAGAAAACCCTCATTTAGTTATCTAGATTGTACTCTGGCCCTCAACTTCATGTTTTTCAATCTAGTGTCAGATCTGTCATTTGTTACTCAAAGCCTTTGTTGCTTGACTTTCCACATATAAAACCAAACTTTTATATTTGAGAGAGAGAGAGAGAGAGAGAGAGAGAGAGAGAGAGAGAGAGAGAGAGAGAAGGGGAGGGGAAAATCCTGATGCATAAGTTAAAATAACTTAATTTCAAGGCTATTGTTTAAAAATTATGAGGTTCAAGAGCATATTTTAGCACTCTAAAACCAGGATAACTCTTTGTTCTCTGTATTCCATGTAATCCCTGCCCTGAGACAGTACATATGTCCAGGTCAAGGGGAAAAAGGAAAGTATATACCAGGTTTTCACACAGTCAGGAAGGCCCAGAGATAACCATGGGGAGAGGAGTGGAGATGGTGAGTATGCAGACTGGAGGATTTGACTTGGATGACTGGGACATGACTGGGGAAGGATGACCAGTTCAACACTTGAGTAGAGCAATTGTCTTCTCAATGCAATGAGGAAGTAACTGGGAAGGAGGCGTGTGTATGTGTGGTGTGTGTGTGTGTGTGTGTGTGTGTGTGTGTGTGTTTGTATGTGTGCACATGCTCACGTAAAGAGAGGGAAAAAGGTTGAATAACATGCATTGAATACCTACAATGTACAGGCACATTGGACAAACTATCTGGTTAATACTCACAACCACACTAGAGAGTATAAAGAAAAAGAAGACCTTGGGTTAGAATCCTAAAACACTAATAAAGGGTTCTTATCTTTTATTCATAGTTGACAGTTCCAACCCAAGGTATTTAGAAATAAAGCAGGAAGAAAGGTGGATGTTCCCAATTCTTTAAAATCAAGTACTGAATTGCTTTGGTCCTTTTACCTCTCTGTTTACCCAGAGGATAAACAAAGAGACAGGGAGGGATGTGGATGAGAGGGACACGCATAACCTTTCTTTGGGGCTTAGGATCTTTTGTTGGCAGCTGGTGAAGCTGCTGCCCCCTATGGTAGGGGGCTATGAAGTCAGAACCCAAAGCCTGGTCTCAGGGGCCCAGCTCCTGCCTGTTACTCCTGGAGGCCTCCCATCTGCATATCCCTCAAGTTTCTTGGTCCTCTGCATCTCTCCCTTGAAAAGTATTTATTTATTTATTTATTTATTTATTTATTTATTATTTTTTATTGATTTCAGAGAGAAGGGAGAGGGAGAGAGAGATAGAACCATCAAAGATGAGAGAGCATCATTGATCGGTTGCCTCCTGCACGCCCCCTTTTGGGGTTTGAGCCTATAACCTGGGCATGTGCCCTGACCAGGAATCCAACCATGACTTCCTGGTTCATAGGTCGATGCTCAACCACTGAACACCATGGTCCTCTTACTCATGCAAATATCTTTCAATTTTACAATTTTTACACATAGTTTGTATTTGTTGAACATATTTTCATAGTACTCCTGAAAAAGAAGTAGAGTAGATGGTTGTATTTAAGCATGGGAAGAGAGGAGAAAGAGATGAAGAGATAAGGAGTCTGCATATAAACCCTCCATTAAAAATCTAAGGTCACCAGCTACTCAGTTGGAGATGCTCAGCTTGTCTGTTCAAACTTGTGCTTAAAGACCAGGTTTTCTGACATTACTCCTCTAGGTTCCTAAGACATTTATATATTGGGCTATGGCCCTTGAGAAAATTATGTGATCAAAAATCTTAGTTGGTAAAGATAGATAAATTAGTACCAAAGATATAGGGTTGCTGTGAGATTAAACAAGAAAACCTATGTCAAGGACTAAAACAGAGCATGCTTCCTTCCTTGAAGTAGAACAGGAAGGTAAGGTGTGGATCCTATAACCAGATTGTCTATTATCTGTTCAGATTCTTGAAATAGCCTTTATTCTTTAGAAAGACAACTTCTCATAGAAGTTTCTGAGGATTCAATGAGTTAACCTACATAAAGTGCTTAAAAAAGGGATTGACCCATAGTAAGTATTTAATAAATTTGGCCACTACTATTTATACTGGTACAATTATAATATACCTTCAGGATGCTTTTGATTTCTTTTAACATTTATAATCTCTGTTATATCATTTACATACCATTCATAAAGCTCCATTACCAGAAAGTCATTTAACCGGCCCAGTATAGTGAAAATATAGAACAGGGGAATAAGAAATCATTAGAAGAATTCTTAGCCTCATCATTTGTTCATTTCTCTTATTGTGTTTATTACCTGCAATTAAAAGGATTTTAATCACAAGTCTCTCACTCTCAAAATTGTCCTTTCGCATTTGGCAAATGTCTGTTTTTTTTTTTTTTTTTCGTTTTTTTTTTTTTCCTTCTGATAGCTATTTGCATCCTCGTATTATTTTTCCCTATTTAGTTTATTGATATTCTTCATGAAATTGGTTTATTTCATACAGTGTTCCCCTGAGTTTTATTACTCGGTGATTTCTTTGTTTTTGATAGTTGCTTTTTTCATCCTGGGAGAAAATTTCCTACAGTATTAACGGGAGTCTAAATTGATCTAACCTTCCTAGACGCCCCAAAATGAGCTTTTTGTAGAAGGATAGTGATTATAGGACCTTTCTCAATTTTGCCAGCCAGACACCTTGAAGAAATCAATTAGTAGGCAAGTTATTAACTAATTGAGCATTTAGAGTGTTCTTACTTTTGAAAAATCAATTAGGCCTTTGCCCTTCGTTTTCCAGCATTATTTCATTATTAATTGTTTTACACAGCAGTTCATCAGCAGCGGGCCCAGATCAGCTGACAGTTGTTTTTTGTATATATTCTGTGCTTAATTGATTAATACAATGAACTGAAAACCTTTAACATCATTGATCATGTCACGGAATGCTGAATAATTGGCTGGCAGAATGCAATTTTTTGAAATTAATGATTCAATGGTTCAAAGGTTCAATGCAGCAGCCGATTGCAGTCAGCAGAAAGCGGATTTTCAGTGTTTCTTCACCATGGATGGTCTGAGTGATAGTCCCACCTCATTCCTCGAGCCCGTTCTATTTTTCTGTCTTCATTAGTGATAATTTTTTGTTCTATATAAAGCATCGGAGGTCACATTTATTATCTTAATGACACTATTTTATTACCACTGGGTAAACATGGCTTTCAATTCAAATTTTGAAGAGATTGCAGCTGTTGTCAGAGGTACAGAAATAAGGTAATTTTGCAGGATGCAATTTCATGCTTTAGAAGATCTTCAAGGGGGGCGGGGCTAGGGAGCAGGTGGTATGGGGTCTGGGCCTTAGCTCAGTAACCTGCTCTGCTAGCCATTCCTGAAGGGATCTGTCCTCATGGGCCCCTTTGCTCCGCTCCTGCAGCTGTCTGGAGTCACCTTGCCCCTAAGGTTTCCACAGGGTTGGGTTTATTTGCATGGCTGCCTCATCAATAAAACTGCAAACTCAGAGGTCATGAACTCACCTAAGGGCTTTTGTATCTTTAGCCCCATTTCTGTTTTCGGAGAAGAATTGGCACTGAATTGATTGACCCGGTAGAAGAAAAAGTTATACATCTCCACACACATATACACACACATAGCGTCTTTCATTCAGTTAGGGAAATATATTTAGTATCTATATAATGCATCATCCTTATGTCAATATCACTTTTCTTTCCTTGACACATGAAAACCAAGTTCCTTGGTTCCCAAGCTGCTCCTGACAATTATTAGGCAAACCTCTCGGTGCTCAGAGAAGCACTTTAGTCAGGTGCTGAGAACCATTTTGACCTTTGCCCTCTCTGGCCTTCAAGCTCTTCCTGAGGTAACATTTTAAATGGTGTTATCTAAAGTAAATGTGGTAGGAAAAAAAAGCCCTTCAGGATAGGACTGGCAAAGAGGTGACCTATGGTCAAATACATTTAGTGAAACACAACAAATCCATCTCTTTAGGAAAGTTCACGGTGCATTAGAATATTAATCTGGAAAGTCCCAGCACAACTTTGACCATACCGAGTTTCTGACCTTGAAACTTCTTTGTGTGAAGCATTCATTAACATCTCAGGGAACTAATGGTCCGTAGGACATATTTTGAGAAATGTTGCTCTAAACAATAGACGGGGTCAGAGAGCGTGAGTTCAGTTGTGCGTTATAGGTGGGGAAAATTCTGCTTTCTTCAGGTGGCAACGCTGTTTTATTTTCCATACACTTGCTTTTTTTTTTCTTTTTCTAGTAATAGCTGTTCACAGCAGAAAACTTGGAGAACAGGTAAAAGTAAAAACGCGAAAGTCTTTATGGCCATTTGGTTTAATGGGTTCTATGCTCAAGTCCATGTGGGAAGATCTGAGTTAAACAAAGTTGAAGATTTAAAAAAAATTATTTTAAAAATCTATTTTATTGATTTTTTTACAGAAAGGAAGGGAGAGGGATAGAGAGCTAGAAATATCCATGAGAGAGAAAGATCGACCAGCTGCCTCTTTCACACTCCCTATTGGGGATGTGCCCGCAACCAATGTACATGCCCTTGAACGGAATCGAACCTGGGACCTTTCAGTCCACAGACCGACTCTCTATCCACTGAGCCAAAAACGGTTTCAGCCAAAGTTGAAGATTTTTATAATCCCTTCTTATAGCCCTACTATGTCCACACTGCACAGGCTGGCTCTCTGTGCTTTATACCATGCAGCTTTCCCCAGCGTTTGACCATGAATTTCTTGGCACTTGGGTGACTCATGCTCCTCAGGACTCACTGAGGATCATGAGGGGACATTTGGAATGCCTCTGGTGATGGCTGCCCGGGGCCTTCACTGGGAGGAATGCTCTCAGGAGGGTCAAGGTCTCCGAGAGCCGCACAGTCTGAGGCACTGTGGATCCATGTCTCAGCTTTCCATCACTTGTGACAGTTGTTTTCTAAGGACCCAGGGCACACAAACCTAGGTAGGTTAGAGCTAAACATAACAAACATGCATTTAATACGCATTTGGGAAACAATTGCTGAGGCAAACCAACAAACATGGATAATGGATTCTGTCCGAAGCTTCATTTTCCAAACCGAGGAGCCATAATATGTGTATTAACCCAGGTGCCTACCTCAACAGCCTCTGGCAGCCTGTGGTTTGAGGAAGGAGCTGTACATCCTGAATGCAATTTATGTGGTTACAATTACCACCGGCACCAAGGGCCACTTCTAAGCTAAACTCTAACACATTGTTACTTTCATGGGTTATTTTTCTTTATCTTTTTTTTCATTTAATCTAGATGCATCTTTACATTTAAAGTGGTTTTCTTATATACAACATATGGTTGGGTAGTGTACAAATCATTATGTATAACTTTTTTTTCTCATCTTCTTAGTTCTAACTAACTTTGAAGTTTAAGCACAATTGCATGTTCTTTCCAAAATGTCTAAGTCTCAGTCTCAGTTTAATTGTTAAGAGTTCAAGAGGCTGGGGTAGTGGGCGTTGCTTATTTCATAGCCACAAAATTGAAGAATCTCTAAAGAAAATTCAATTATGGAACTCGTTATGTTTTCATTAATGCACAGAGGAAAGGAATTTGCTTTCCAAACACATTTAGTGAGTAAAAATCTGAACATACAAGTCTGGAATAGGAAGAATTGAGTGCTTCTGATAGTTGCAAATTTAAGAACAAATAAATAGCAAAATTAAAAGGAATTATAGAAAAATGATGGTAAAGATTTTATTAAGACAACACTGCTGTGCATTATAAGCATGGGACTAAGGTATTAGCTTTAAAGACAAAATATATCAGTTATTAAAGGATGGTAAAAAAAAATAGTACTTTTTTAAATTCTGGTTTTCAAATAGGAATTCTCATTGCTTAAGCACCCACATACAGCAGGCATTAACTATTTTATGTGAATTACTTTATTGAAGTCTGTCATCAACACAGACAGGGTTCTATTTTCTTCATTTTACTTTAAACTTGAAACCTAAGGTTAAAAAAAAAAAAAGCACAGGGACCAAATTAGGCTACCATGCAGTTAGTGACTGGCTCTCATTTTGCTCTTGGCCAACAAAGACTAATCGGGTGCTGCATTTGGGTCTTTTCATGGTAGAATCCTAACCACCAGGACCACTCAATAGCATTCCTTTTCATTTCTTAAAGACATACTTATCCATTTAGAATCCTTTTCTTTATGCCATCAATAAAGAGCTGGATAAATTAAGGCATTTTTACGTAGTTGTCCTAAAATCATAATAAATTTTTCCACCTGTTATGTAATGCAGCCTGGGTAAATAACGTTACTGAGCATTTTGTATGTATAAAGTCACCATTGAGAATGATGCCTTCCTGGGACACACTAGTAAGTGCATACCTAAGGATGAAATGAGCCAGGTGGGACAGCTCCCATCTGTGATGATGGTGGGCAAATCGAGTTAAGGGTAAATATGTTTTGCTTTCTCTTTCTAATTCTTCAGTAAGGATACAAATTCATAAAAAATAAAATAAAAGAATCAAACTAAACCAAGTATAAAAAGGAGGAACTCTTTATGCTATCATCTACCTAATAAAAGAGTAACATGCTAATTGACCGTACCTTTGTGACACCTACTAGCCAGTCAGGAGTGAGTATGCAAATTAGCCCAACAAAAATGGAGAGTTAATTTGCATAAGTGGGTGCTGAGTGGCTTGGGACAGGGCGGAATACTTGCATCATCACCATGGGTGATGATGCAGAAACTTCCACAACATTCTGGCCATTCTGGGCCTCTAGGCAGCATGGGAAGGCAGCTCCAGCCATAGTGAAGGCGGTGCCAGCAGCCAGAAGAAGGAAGGCCCATTCTTGCATGAATCTTCATGCATTGGGCCTCTAGTGTTTAATATATTATGTCTTGATATCAATATAATTCTGGGAGGATTTTGTTTTCACAGAACAGGAACCAAAACTTGTGTGCACCCATGCATACACATACACACACACAAAAGCATGTAACTAACACACAAAAAAGCTGGAATATAATTATGGATATTTTTCCCTTTAAAACTCACATTTTATTTTCATGTTTATGCAGGTGAGGTTTAAAAACACGAAAGGCAATCAATTCAGAATTATGGTTTTCAGAGAAATTGCAGCCTGATTCTCACATTTCTTCATGTTTTTATAAAACATGTGATCATTTCTAAAACCTCAGAGTATCATAACATATTTAAAAACACCAGCAAAATTACCAGACTGAAAAAAGAACACTAAATAGACATTTTCCCCATAGAAAACCATTTCACACACCTACTCAGAATTATAAAGTAAGCCAAGAATTTAATATTGCAGATATATAAAAGAATGACTTATCATTTCCTTGGGAGTCATAACTTTGGATTTTAGACTTCGAGACATTTAATATTTCAAACATGCCACTGCATTTATGTAATTTGGGAGTGGGTATTGAATATACAAGCTTTGAGGATAAACTGGCTCACCTTCATTTTCTTGAAACCAACACAAAAGTGTGCACCTATTTTAATGTGTTGGGCTCTTGGCATACAAATGAAGCATTACTTGAACAATTCCAAACTATGTTTTAAAAAGTCAGCACAATTCAATATTTCTCTAATTCTATGAGTCTGAGGAACACAAATAATCATTTTAATTCTCTGCTAGACACTGAATTACATAATGAATTATATCAAGCCTGGGAAAGTTTTTTTTTTTTAAACTTATAATTTCCTTTTAAATGAAGATTCTGAAATATGAATTAACTCAAAATGAAAATTTTGACTAAAATTAACGGTAACACTTAAAATAGTTCTTACTATTTTAAGGAAAAATCTCCTAAGGCCATTAGAAGGAAAAAAAAGAAGAAGAGGATTATATTGAAGTAGAGAAAAGCAGAGAGAAAAAGAGAATAATTAATAGGCTATACTAGAGTTGAATAACTAAATGAAAACATACAGAACTGCCAGGGCCCAAAGCAGTCAGAATAATATTAATCAAATCCTACTGACTCTTAATTGGAGTAATGAGAAAACATTCTTAGCCTGCTTGATCATGTTGGCATTTTAATTAAACTTTCTTGGATCCCAGAGAAGACAATAGTTTTTTTTGTGTTGGAACTCTTTTTTTTTTTTTTTTTTTTTTTTTTTTTTTTTTTTTTTTTTTTTAACTGTTACCAAAAATACTTTTGATGGCAGTAACCAAATAGTATAATTGGGATCTTTATGTATAGTAACGAGGTAGGACATGTTGCCATAGATTCAAAACCTTGGCTTTTTAAAAGTTGTCTGTGAATCTGTAACTATAAGATACCTGAACAATGAATTGTGGATTTAATTAGAAAAACCTTCCCACATTTTCAGAGATGATGTTATGATTATTCAATAGCATGTATCTAATATAATACAATTATGGTCCAGTGGAATAAAGATTTTCAGTAAATAAGTATCTGACAATCTATATATATAAAAAGCTAGTGACCAGAATGCCAGAATGACCAGAAAGACCAGAGACCAGAACACCATGGACCCTCGCCCAGGCTGGTCCCACCCCCAGGGAGTGGTTAGGGGCGGGGCGCCCCCCCCCCCCCCCCCCCCCCAGGCAACACAATAGACTGCAAGTTTGATGGGGGAAAGTCGAACTAGGGGGGAAGGTCTTAAGGGTCTGCGGGATTGGATGGTCAGCCCCGAGTAGATTTGGAGTGTGCTGGGGAAGGAAGAGGAAGATACAATTGGAAAAAGGATCAGCACAGAACCTTTCTCACTGTGAACCAGGACTGTGCCAGACGGCGCCATCCATGGACTGAATGGGCGGTTGTTCCGTGAGTATGCCTGGGACCAATGTGTTCATGGCAATGGCAGTACTTCCAAAACTTCACTAATTCCAAATAGTAAACAGTTATTAATGTTAAAGAACAGAAAAATCTTCCAACTAGAGGCCCTGGATGTTGCAATGTGACTGAAGAAAACGCCACTTAAGAAGAAGCTAGAAAAACCGGAAGTATGAAACCAGAGGATTGTGGGATTGCAGAGGACACCTGGACCTGTTATTGTGCATGTGCATAGTCTGCCCTATAGTACTCAGTCCTGCAATATTTTGATGTGATTTCTGGCAGGAAATTATTTCCATTGAGGTTTGCTCTTTCCTTGCATCGTGGAAGATTAGAATTAAAGGTTTCATTTGTTACTTTGGTTTGAAGCAGAGGAAAATGGGATAGTGACAAATAACAAACTTTGGAAATACTGAAGGGCAGTTTGTCCAGACTGTTGAGAGCTAAGAATTAGAGTTTAACTGGGACAGAAATCCTGCTAATAGCACCTGATGCCTGAAATCTGAGCACTCTACTTTTAGGTTTTCAAGTTTTTGGAGATTGCCTATTAAAACATTCCTAGTTAGAAAGTGTTTGTATAGAAGCCCATACATATTAAGTATTTGCTGTGTTTACCATGCTTAGCCCTCTGTAAGGAATATGGAATAATGTTAAGTGCCTCATGTTCTCAAGAAGCTTGACTTTTTAAATAAAAAATAAAGAAGAATTATAAATATTAAAAATAAAAAAGAAGAAACTTGAGTTTCAGGGGCAAAATCAGGCAGGCAGGTGAGCGGTTAGGAGTTACTGGTCCCGGATTGCGAGAGCAATGCTCAATTGCTGGTTTAAGCCAGATCTGCATCCCTGTGGGATCAGGCCTAAACTGGCAATCAGACATCCCCTGAAAGGTCTCAGACCTCTCTCCATGCATGAATTTCATGCACTGGGCCTTTAGTTTAATATATACTTATATAGCATACCTTGTGCCAAAGACACCATTCTAAGTACTTTAGAAATACTATCTCATAATTGCCTTATTATATAGGCACTATTTAATATATATATATTTTTTTAAATAAAATATATATTTTAAATAAAATATGTATTTATATTTTATTGATTTTAGAGAGAGAAAGAGAGAAAGAAGCATTGATTGGCTGTCCCCTGAAGTCTCCCTACTGGGGATCCAGCCTACAACTTGGGCATGTGCCCTGACTGGAAATTGAGCCTTTGACTTCTTGGTGCATGAGACAATGATCAACCAAGTGAGCCACACTGCCAAAGCTACCGTGTTTCCCCGAAAATAAGACATCCTCCAAAAATAAGACCTACTCACAGGTTTCCTTCTGAGTGAAATATAAGGCATCCCCCTAAAATAAGGCCCCCTAGGCTAAACATGAGAGATTTGGTCCACTGATTCTGAAAGAAATAGAGTCACAAGAAATTCACCAGGAAATTCAGGAATTGGATTGTTATGATGATGTTCCAGAAGATGATGACATGATTGTCATTGAATAAATGAGTAAATTCTTGATACCGTAGGATTCACAGTTTGTCTGGTTTGTGTTGACAACTACCGTATTACCGTACCGTATACAGATAATAAATTTCCTTTATTTTCGTTTAACAATAAATGTGTACCGTATTCTTCTTCATGGAAAAATAAGACATCCCCTGAAAATAAGACATAGAGCATCTTTGGGAGCAAAAATTAATATAAGACACTGTATTATTTTTGGGGAAACAGGGTAGCTACTGTTTTTATTCCCATTTTAATGATGAGGACACAGAGTCGTAAAATAATTTGTCCCGGGCTCTGTGTGCTCAAACCCTCCATCATGCCTCCAACATCTTTAAAATGACTTTTGCATGCTCAGCACTCTGATTTCCTGCTATACATGCACTAGAGGCCCAGCCTGCACCCTCTCCAATCCAGGCCTAAACCAGCAGTCAGACATCCCTCTCACAATCCTGGACCATTGGTTCCTAATTGCTCACCTGCCTGCCTGCCTGGTCACTCCTTACTGCCCCCTCACCCCCGTGCCGGCCTGGTCACCCCCAATTGCTACCCCTCGTCAGCCTAGTTGCCCCTCACTGCCCCCACCCCCCGCTGCCAGCCTCATCACCCCCAACTGCCCTCCATGATGGCCTAGTCACTCCTAACTGCCTCCTCTCTGCCAGCCTGGTGGCTCCTAACTCCCCCCCCCCCACCAGTCTGGTCACCTCATACTGCCCACCTCTGCTGGCCTGGTCACCCCTAACTTCCCCCATCACTAGCCTGGTTGCCCCCAATTGCCCACTCCCCCGCTGGCCTGGTCACCCTCACTGCCCCCCTGCCAGCTTGGTTGCGCTATGCAGCCTACTGTTAAGTCATTTGGTTGTCCATCACTAACCCCCGTGCCGGCCTGGGTGTAGGCAGCTATCTTGTGAGGGTGTGATGGTAAATTTGCATGTTACCTCTTTATTATATAGGATTATGTTGTTTCATCCTCACACTAATTCTGCCAAGTAGTATTAGTAGCCTCACTTTGCAGATGGGGAAATGAGGAGCAAGGGCAATAACTTATCAAAGTCTAAACTACTAAGAGGAAGATTGTAAACTCCTTTCAGTATGACTCTAAAGCACATACTTTGTCCAAGTTTTTCCCAATATACAAAGTATTTAAAGATTTAGGTCATTAATTAAAAAAATAAGGTACTATAGAAGATAAATTTCAACTTGTCTGACCATGGAGGGTCAGTCTCCCCTGCACCAAACATTTACAGAACATCCATTAGGAACATATTTGGGTTTTATAGGACCAGGATCTTCTATAATTTTGAAGATCTTCTTTATGGTAAAACATACAAATTCAATCATGTAAAATTAGATATGTACATAACTATGAATGATAAAAAAAATCATAACAGATTATGACACCATCATAGACAATGCAGCCTCCAATCCTGATCTTTAGATGATCATGCTGGGTGAGTCTATGCCTGAACGAAGGGAGGGTTTGTTCACTAGAAATTAGGAACAGCTAATTATACATGTAAGTGATTGCAAATCATATGACAATGTTCCACTACGAAGTAGTATTACTATCAGCATTTTGCAGATGGGGAAATGGAGAGCAAGGACAATAACTTGGATCCCGAGTCAGCTTTCTCTTAGCTAGACTTGAAAAAGACATGCCCATAGCCATTTCAACATCACCTAAACACAATTACACATGCAGTGGAGAGAGGAAGCGGCATCATTTTTGCAAATTTCACAAAAATACATGATCATGAGAACATATCACTAGGGTCTCTTCCAGAGCTTTGAATGGACGTATGCAAGCCAGAAGTCCTAAAGTGAGTTTCCTTAGCTTCACAGTAAATCCAGCATGTGCTGACACCTACTCTACCCTGGCAATGTCCTCAAGAAAAGGTGATTTTGCCAGGTTAAAGCAATATTAGGTCAGCAGTGTGCATATGTGGGCACAGGGTGGAAAGGATGGAGATAGCAAGAGAAAAATAAAATTATTCCTCATTCTTTTGTCTTTTGTTGTTGCTATTAATCCTCATTGAATGATATATTTTCCATTGCTTTTTAAAGAGAGTGGAAGGAATAGAGGGAAGGATGGAAGGAGGGAGGGAGGAAAGAAGGGAGGGAAAGAGGGAGGGAAGAAGGGAAGGAATGAGGGAGGGAAACATGGATGTGAGAGAGATGAGAGAGACACATCAATTGGTTGCCTCCAGTACACACCTGGGCTGGGCTGGGATGAACCTACAACATAGGTATGTGCCCTTGGCCAGGGATTGAACCCATTATACTCTAGTGCACAGATGAATGATCTAGCCACTTAGAGACACTCATTCTTGATCAGTTTATAAAATTCTGGAAAACTGGAGAAAATTCATAATAATTTACTCTAAAACTTGAGGGGGGGGGGGAATCTTTGTACTATCTTTTTTTTTCCTTTTTTCTGGTTGGAAAGAATATTAGTAGGTAGAAGCCCTGACTAGGAATTGGACCTAAATGAATTTTCAAGCTTCTGTTGAGGTTTCACAGAATTAAGTATGGTGAGGAAAGGTAAAGTGGGAATTATTGGCATGGTCCAGATTTCTTATGTGTAGGAAAATCTGTTTCCATTGGAGAAGGAGAAGGAAGAAATAGAAACTAAAATTCTCTGTTTAATGATGGAAAACTTTATCTTCATTGTGGGCTGGGGAGCCTTTGGAAGTTTACTTGCTGTGTAGGTAATTCTCTTTATGTATACCGATTTGTTTACTTGTTTTATGGAGTGCTGAAAGCCATAAAGTGGGGGGTGGGGGGAAAGGTTTCCTTCTCAGAAGCCCCATTTCCTCTCCCACTTAGGATGTATTTGCATTAGCCAACAGGATGCTAGAAGACCACAAGAAGAATGAAAGGGTTATCTCACCCAGACTGGTCCAGACACATCAAAGAGCCAAGACCTATCCTGTCCAAGGAATCACAGGATTGTCCCACAAACTCCCAGCCAATTGATTCTTGCAGAAAAGAGGCAGGTCTTTTGGTAATGGGCCTTTTTCTCTCCTTCCATTTATAGAGCTCAGGGCATGGGTAAAAATGGAGAACCATATACTATTATCTAGCTATTCAAGAGGCATAAATCAAATAACTAATTATTAAATCAAGTATGTAATATTTTCTACCTTAGGAAAAAATGTGCCTTCAGGATGACAAAATTGGAAAATGTGTGTAAAGCTGTTAATTTGAGATGACTGTAGGTTGGCAAAATGTATTAGGGAATGACTGATTTTTATTATTTTTGGGCATGGCAGGATGCTCTGTTGATGGAGCAAAGATTTATGAATAAATAATAAGAATGTAATTTATAGACTATACAATTTATTTTTCTCGTCTGCATTTCAGCAAAATCACTAATTATGTTGTTGGAATCAAAATTATACATAAGTTTTGTTCTTTTGACAGGAATGATCTAAACTAACTTTCTCTTACTAAGTTAGGTATGTATAAGCTTCTAACTTCAACCATTTAATGAGTGAGCTGCTTTTTTTGTTGGCTTGTATGTGTACAGAGACGAGCTTTTTCTCCTGTTAGTCTTTTGTCAGTTTAATTTGCAGGCTTCAGTCACCAAACCTAAGAGGGTAGAGGGAAGTTTTACCTGAGTGACTTTGACACTCATTGTTTTAGGAGAGAAATGTTTTCAATAAGGTAACTCTGAATCTGGATCCATTTTTTTTCCCTCATGGAAAATACTTTAAAAAATGCCAAACTTGTATTTTGATTGTAGCATACTTTACTATAATAAAATTGTAGATTGTAGATATAAAATTAGGTGACTTTTGACAGATGCATATATTGCTTAACCAGCACCTCATTCAAAATATTAAGCACCCCATCATTGCAGAATGGTTTGTTTGTCCCTTTCCAGTTAATCCTTACACAGACCAGAGGCAATCATGGCTCCAGCCTCCACTGCCAGAGATTCTGTTTCCCTGTTTGAGTGCTTCATAAATATGGAAATGTACACTGCATGAAATGTGGGGTCTGATTTCTCTTGCTCAATGTAATGTTTTTGAGGTTAATGCATTTTATTTTGTGTAGTGTGTAGGGGATTTTATTGCTAAAATTATAGTTAAATTTATTTATTTATTATAACATAATAAATATAGAGTTATATAAGTATATAGTTATATGTATATAGAAATGCATACAATTGTATATATATATAGTATACTCATATATCCATTCTCTTGTTGATGAACATTTGGTTATTCCAGTTTGGGGCTGTTATGAATAAAGCTGGTATAAACATCTTTGTATGACTCTTTTTATGGACATAGGTTTTCAGTTCCTTTTGGTAAATACCTAGGAATAGAATTTTAGGGTCATACCATTGGAATATATTTAACTTTATAAGAAACTTCGGGTTTCTCAAAGTGGATACATCATTTTGTATGAGACTTCAAATTGCTCCTCACCTAATTTTTGTCTACACTTGGAATTTCAAGCTTTTTTAAATGTTGGCCATTCTCCTGGGTGTGAGATAGTATTGTATTTTGCTCTTAATATTTATTTCCTTGATGATGAATATCATTAAGGACCTTATCATACATTTTCTTTGGTGAAGTATTTGTACATGCTTTCTGCCCATTTAAAAACAGTTGAGCTATTTGTCTTTCACTATTGATCTGTAGGAATCCTTTATGTATTTTGGATGCAAATCCTTTGTCTGATGTATGTATTGTTCATATTCTCTACCAGTCCGACTTTTTAAATTTTCTTAATAATATCATAGGGAGAATCTTCTCTTCTCTTTCTATTATTTTTTAAATCCTCACCCCAGGATAATTTTTTCCATTGATTTGTGGAGAGAGTAGAAGAGAAAGGGAAAGACAGAGAGCAAAATCCATGTGAGAGAAATATATCCATTGGTTGCCTCTTCCATGGGGAGGAGCCTGCATCAAGGTAAGTTCCCGTGACCAGAATCAAACCTAGGACCTTTCAGTCTGCAGGCTGACATTCTATCCATGGGTTGGGCAGGAGAACCTTTTTTTTTTTTTTTTCAATGACCTATGTGTTCTTTAGCCATTGCTGTGAGGGTGAATTTAGCTCTCAGGGCCCCTTGAAAGCAGGGAGCCCAAAGAGAGAGGGGTCCCTCTCAAGCCTAAGCCTGTACTGGCTTCCTTATTTGTTGCCAATTTTCCAAGGAGACTCATGGTTTGGAACTTCTCCAAACCCTTGTTTCCACTGATATGTACTTTTTCCATGAATAAAAGGCCATATATTATTTGACTTGCCAGAATATGAGGAGGGAAGAAAAAAGAATCACTCTTGCTTCATGAATATCCTATAGGTGGGGGAGCCAAGTTATTTTAGCTCTTGTACCTGGAGTCACATTTTTACAAAACCTGCATATTTTCAGGGCATCCAGACTCCAGTCCCTTTCATAAATCGTTTCTTAGCTTCCTCTGCAGCTGTTCTCTCTAGGCACGAGTCTAAGGGATAGGTTCAAGTCATTTCAGTTCCATTCTGCAATGACCTTTCCTCCACCTTTTATTTTGAGCACATGAGCCAAATTCTCTTTTGTCAAAAATGTTTCATGTGAATCTCCTCCTGGAGACACTGGCCATGAGTCAGATATATGTGAGCTCCAAGGCTGAGACCACATTTATAACTAAACCCAGTAAGTACGAGTTTCAAAAATGAAGAGCTAAGAATTGAAACACCTAAAACAACAAAATCCTTGAACATCCACCACTTACTTTTTCTTCGTTGTTGAAAGTTTACATAGGTCCTCCTTTTCCTCCTTTAACCTCTTCCAGCCCAGCCCATCCCCCAAGACTCCACCTATCACTTGCTTTCACACACTATTCTCATTTGATTTTTTTCTCATTTCTAGACATGTCATCCTTTCTCCCACCTCAATATTTGAGCATTTTTTTCCTCCTAAAAATCCCTCCCTCTTCTCTTGGCTGATCCTAACAATTACCTTTGGTCTTTATTTTACTTTATATCAAACAGACATCAATGATGAGACCTATTAATGTAGGTTATGAGAAGTGGCTTCTTTTATTTATTTATTTTTTCATTATTATGAAAAATAATTACCTCTTAATATGTCTAGCAATCCTAAGAAGTCACTGGAATCAAGATACTGTTTTATATTCATTCATAAACCCCAAAAACTAGCACCTTGTCATGATTAGATAAAGACCCTGTATGAAACTTTGGCTATGACAATGGCACTATTTGCTAACAGATGTGTAGCTACACATCTTTTGATGTGGCCTGCCTGGCTGTAGTGTGCACCCATCCACTGAAATCTATAACCAGGTGCTAAAAGAATTCTCTTTTCATCTCCCAGGGTGTCTGAGAGCCTCAGTGTCTTTTTTTGTTCCTTGGCTATATCATAGGGAGAACCTTTTCTTCTCTTTCTATTATTATTTTTTAAATCCTCTATGGGGGTGGACAGTTAAGAGTTGAGCAAGATGTCTAGGCTGATTTGTAGAATTTACTATTGAAAATAGGGGAAGGGATATTAATAGAGGTGCTAGCATAGCTAGCCATTTCCTAGGAACTTTACATCAATTTAATTTCATTCATGATAAAGCTAATTGGTCTTTCCATTTGATGAGGAGAAAAGAGGGTAGAAAAATAGATAATGTAAGTAGTGATTAAAATTGTGCATTCTGGAGTCAGAAGATCAAGGTTCACATCTTTGCTCCATGCTCTATAAGCTGAATTACCATAGGCAAGATGCTTAAAAGCTCTTAGACTCAGTTTTATCATCTAGATGAGAATGTTTTAATAGGATAAAGGACAATAAGTATGGTGCCTGATGTATAATAAATGTTCAGTAAACATTAACTATCCATATTATTGTTGATATTGGGGCTAAGACCTTTGCGACATGAAAGTTCTGGAATGTAGATGAGAGGAAAGCCAGAAAGTAGGCAGATGAGCTGGCAAGGTAAAACTCTCATGAATGATTTCATATTCTCAACCCCGATAACTGTCCATGTGTGTTTTGTGGGGTGTTGAAGAGGGCATGGGGAGAGAAGGTGATGCAAAGAAAGTCACTTACCTCCCTCTTATTATGTCTGGGTCTCTGACCCCTAACCTCTTTCTTGGGTTTTAATTGGCAAAGGAGTTCATAGGTGGGAAGGATTGCTGACACCCATCTTTCTGCTCCACCTTCCTGAGAACTCCCAGCAGGCCATCACCCTACCATCTGCATGTACCCCTGTCATCCCCACTGCTACCTGGGTGCCATTATGCAGAGATTGCCAGTGTACCAGATTGGGGTTGGGCAAACCCTGCTGAAACACCTGCATATTTTGAATTACCTACATATCTGGCAGGATATGAACTGGGCTCCTTGCATCTTGGTTCTCTCCAGTGCATCTTAGTCCAGATCACACGGAGGGGTGGACCTCCTCTGTGTCCTGAGATTGCAGCGGTCAGAGGACTGGCAGCAATGGGACATGCCCCAACACAGAGCAGAATTATAGCACTTCCATGGGAGGATAAGGGGGAGAGGTCTCTTAGCACAAACCAGAAGAAATAAGGTTAAAACTTGCCTGGCAAAGCTAATGACATGTTGCTAATCTAAACAGCTTAGATATGGGGGGGGAAATGAACACAAGCTCGCAAGCTCCCACATGCATAAAAGGGAATTCCATTCTTTGTGAGTGACATTTTTTGGCTTTTATCTCTCATTTCAACCCAGATTCTTTCATTCTCATAGCTTTGCTTCCCACCAACCAATTAATATTTTCTCTTGTAAACGTTCCTTTTTGAGTGTAATCTACCTTTGATGTTAAACTCAACACCCTCCTTCTAACTTCTAAAGGAACAGGAGGTACAACTAAAGAGGTAGGGGAAAATACAATGTATTTCCTCGCTGGATCCTGAAATATAAGCCCCAGCTAGTTGGATTTAAACACTTCTAAGTTTTATTATTTCTATCTCATTTATGACAGGACCTCATGAAGTCAGTCAGAATTAATGTATGTCCGTATAGGGTAAAACAGAAGGGACGAAATTTGAAATCCACATTCATACATGGTTTTGCCTAGAGAATGATGACTGTTTAGCTATGCTCAGTGTTCTGCATGGGAATTTAAATAACAAATGCAGAAAGAGACCTGAGAGGACACAGCGTAAAGTTTTGTGTTGTGCTGATGCAAATCAGATGAGGTTGTGGGATAACTGGGATTTGATGCATCCAGAATTCCAAAGGACCTCTGGCTTGGTTAATTTTTGGAGATAGAACTTAGTACCACTGTATTTCAGCTTCTAATGCAGAAAGAATTGTTAAAGTCATTCCCAAATTAATTGTGGGATTTTCTGTTCCTTTCATTTTGAAAGTCATGTATGGCTTTGTTATGTTTTTCTCCACAAAGTGTTTACTGGTAGCTACTATACCAGGCTTTATATATGGAAGATGCTGAATAAGATGCTTATCTTAGTTCTGTTCTCATTATGAGAATTTTATTAGGTTTCATCACTAGCAATAATAGTGACTCAACTTAATCCACCACGTTATAGATTACAGAACAGGGTGGCATTCACTATTTCATTTAGTGATATGCTACAGGAGTTAAAGCACAACTACCTGGTAAAAACCTATGCTCAAACTTGTTTTTCATGAATATGCTTCTGAGATTAATTTTTTCCACTTATATACACAGTCTGAACTTTGAACACTGTGGAATTGGACATGTTTGCAGGCTGTGGGACAATCAAGACATACCCCAATGATCCTGGTGCAGAGGTGTTTAGTTGTTCCAGGATACTGCCGATCATTTGCATCTCATCAGAGATTTCTGACACTTAGAAGTGCCCTTGAAGGATTCAAGGATAGGATTCTTACAGTAGTGACATGAATAAGGTGAATTCCCCCAGGTGACCTGGCAGCTGTGAGGGTATTAGGCCACTTTAAGAATTTGATGCAGGTGCTTATATATTTTAAAGCTACTAAAACAATTAGGCCTTTTTATCTTCTCTTCCATTCCTTTCAATTTCCATTCTGTGGCACAAATTAAATTCTGTTTTTGTTTCATTGATGATATAAGCCTTCGTGGCACAATGAAAAATAAAGACCTTATTACTTTATAATATGTTTGGAATCATGCGTAATTACGCTTAGTTGATTAGTCGGCTATAGTAATCGCAGGGCCATAAACTGACTGAAATTGGAAATGGAAAAGACCCACTGGGTATCATTAGCTTTCTTCCTGTCAACGCAAAGTCATTTTCTGACATGCAGTGTGTGTGTGTGTGTGTGTGTGTGTGTGTGTGTGTGTGTGTGAAATCTCTCTTAGCTACAAAAATACATGATTTGTTATACTTATTTAGCAAAATTTGACAGGAACTAAGCATCACCCCAAATCAGATAGAATATTAAGTGAAAAGATGGGCAATAACCTTAATAGTAGTAGTCTCAGCAGCAGTAAATACTTTATAACAGCAACTATAAGCCAGACACCATAACATAACCATCTCCAATGTAAACATCCATCGTTCTAATCCATTTTATATGTGAGAAAATCTATAGACAATATGTAAAAGCCCAGTGACCAGAACGGCAGAATGATCAGAATGACATGCACTGCAGCAGCCAACCAGCCTGATCCTGGCCCCAATTGCCCCCCCCCCCCGCCCCCTGGCCAGCTGGCCCCCAATCATCTCCTAATACCCCAATCAGGGGCAGGGCTGGCTGGCCTACAGCCCATGGGGAAACACCCCCCCCCCCCCCCCCGCCACCGTGGCCTGGCCCAATGGGTCCCCATTAGGGAAGGCTGGCCAGATCCACCTGTGCACAAATTTATACACTGGGCCTCTAGTGTATAAATAAGGATAAATGATTTAAACAAGGACAGATGATTTACAGAAGACCCTACAACTGCAAGTAGTGGAGCCCAGATTCAAACTCTGCCTCCAAGCCCTATGCTTGCCCCCACACTGTAGAAATGAGGGGGAGAGATGCCTCTGGCATCAGTGGCTCCTGAGTGGGCCCACAATCTAATGCAGAACAAGGAGAAGGGAGAGGACCCACCAAGATGATGGAGCAGGAGACCCAGCTTTCACCACCCAAAAAATAATAATAACAGACAACGATCCTTGAGTGCAGACAGCTGTGGGAGAGCTCAGTCATCACTTAATAAGCCTCGGCAACAACAAGGAGCAAAACCCCAGAACAATCACACAGAAAGAGAAGGAAGAACAGCTTCATTTTGTCTGCGCCCCCTGCCTGCCCCCAATGACTGGTCACAGCTGATATAACTAGAGAGGGACAGGAACAAGGAGAGTCAGGGGCTGCCAGTGTCAGCAGGAGGTGACAGCAGGCCCCTGTAGTTGCTCTGCAGAGGACCCCAGTGTCCTTAGCCACCAAGAACTTCAAAAGCCCCTTTGGAAGCTGTGGTCTCTGCAGACTTTATCCCTGTGCACACTACCCTGGACCCCAGGAGGCTGCTCCGTGAGGACCTCAGCAGCTTTCCTCACTGAGGAGACCAATGGCCAGCAAAGCCACCACCAACCCCTGCAGATGTCTCCCCTGAGGACTCCATGGGTTTCTGCCTTTGCTGCCTGAGTCCCTCTCTACCCCTACCCTCAGCCAGCATTGCCCTGGGTGACCCAGGCTCTGGACCCCAGTATCCATGCCGCCTGCCAAGAGCAGTCCCAGACTCTGCAGCTGTGCGTGGGCACAAGGCCAGTCCAGGCCCCTAGGGCCAGAGCCACGGCCAGGTCTGTGTCTGAGGCTAACCCTACAGCCGCACAAGCACACCCCGACAGCTCAGCTGGAAAGGCCCAGGCCCCTGCAGCTGCTGGCATCCAGATCTGGCGCTGACTCCAGTAACTGGCTTGCAGTACTGGTAAAGTTGTCTCCGAATACAGTTGGAAGCAGAGATCAAAATTAGGGAGGCTGTCCTGGCCACTGGGGCCATTTGTTAGAGGAGTTTTGATTTAGCTTCCTGGGCTGTCTGCTTTCTGCAGGTCTTAGAGCAGCCACTTCCTGGTCTGTTTACTATAGATACAGGGATTGGTCTCCTGCGCACTTGGCTGCAGAATGTGGTTCAGAGTTTTACTTTTGTCTGCTCTGGCAGTTGTCCATTGGTAAAGTCAGTCTCTTAGTGTTTAGGTCAAAGTGGGTGTGTAGATGAAGCTTGAATGTGTGGGCTGTGGGGTCTGTACACATTAACATGAGACACTTTCCCTATGGGATGAAGCTAGAGGAGGAAAGAAAATGAGACCACTTCACAGCTGGGAACTGGGGCCGGTTGGCAGTCCCTATATCCTCACCTCCTGCAACAGAATAAGACATCCCAGACTTGTGGGTTTGCATGGCCCTTTCCAGGTGTTACAAAGAAATATTCTTTTCTAGATTAGAGAGCAGAACATATTTAAGAGTTTGCTAACCATTTTTTAAAACTTTTAATATTCAGACATAGCATAAGTAGGCCTGAACATTTATTCTTGTCCTGCATTCTGCAAATGTAGGGAACAGACCCATGCGTGAGTCTCAGGGGGAAAAAAATCAAGATATTCGGGCGGCCCTTCTAATCAGTTATCAGTCTCTGATCTTACCTGTTCTCAACCACTGAATTGAAATGGTGTTAACTTTCCCAATCCATGAAAATGATATATGCTTCCACTTACTTGTATCTTTCTCTATTTCTTTCTTCAATGTCCTATCGTTTCTTTTACTTTCTTGGTTAAGTTTATTCCTAAGTTAAGTCCCCTTTAGTTTTAAAATGTTCTCTTTGATTCTCTGTGCACATGAGAACACAAACAGATGTATCCCATCTTTTTGCTCCCTCAGATCTACTCTGGAGATAGTAAAAATTGGTTAAAGACAGTAATTTCTTGTTTTACTGAAGAGCACTGTGAAGAAAGATGTAATGAAATGTGGTGCTTGTGTTTAAAATACAAAATGTAACATTAGCTGACAGGATGTAAATGTTAAATCCTAGCTACCTCTATGAGTGGGATTTCTTCTTATTTTTGCTTCCCTGTTTTTTCTAATGAATCTACAATGATTATTTATTTTTAGAAGAAAAAAGTGAAAGTTATTTTAAGTTGACTAAAACACAAACACACACAAAGTATCAGCCTAGAATTATTTGGTGGTTCACTGTGTTGAGACAGATAGATGTAACATTAGAACATAACCTGATTCTAATGTCTACTCTCAAGGCATGTCATGTATTTCTGGCCGGTTGCCTCATTCCTCAAACATACCCACTCTTTGGGTTTCTAAAAGTAGACTATTATTACACGGATCGTCGCGGTAAGTGGAAAGTTGCAAGCTGTTGTCACCTTCAATTTCACATTTCCTGAGTAATTGAGGAAGACATTACTACTGTGTCTCATCAAGTTAGCTACTCCATAAAGGTTGAGCACACATGCATACAGTAATGCAACAGCTTTCCACTTGTCCTTACAAACTCCTGGGGTGACCCCCTTTTCTGTGAAAGTGTGTGATTTAAAATCTCAGGGACCTTCTTCTTACACTAAAGAAATGATGGGAAAATAAAATATAAAGAATCTCTTTAGTCTCCTGGTAAATCCAATTTCCTAGCCTGGTCCCTCCTAGGGATGCCCAATGTTTTAATTGTAATAGAGTTTCTAAGCATTCTCTACTGGTTACAGTTCCCATGATGGCCAACCTGACCATTGTCTCCTTACTTGTTCTTGTTAAGAGCACTTAATTCCAGTACATTTGGCCTGACCAGAGAATGAGTGGCCAGAATCCATTTTGAGTGACAGCTTTCAAATGCTGCCAAAGATAGAAAACCCAGACATGGAGACAGGTCCAATTCACAGAGGTCAAGGACTATGGACCTCTGTGTCAGCTGGCCTGAGATCCCCCAGAGGACTAGTCATCGGTATCCTTTCTTGGCTACATTCAGGAAGCCAAATGCCAGATCAGCAACTCCAGGGCAGCCCTGGCCCAAAGGGAAGGGTGTTTACAGGAATCCAGCCTGCCTGCCAAGGATGCCACAGACTAGGAGCTTGACATATGGTAATAGTCTTGTTTAAAACCAATCAATCACTGTTTAAATGAGAAGTAATTGGCATGGTTACTTTGGTCTTAGCAAATCTCTAAGGAGAGAAAAAAATTAATTCATAGACTCTAAGGTGTGGGATTAAATTCAAATCCATGTACTATGATTAGGGTCTAAGCCCCTATCTGCCCCACAAAAGTAAGCTGGAGGGTGTATGATGATTAAACTGAGGACCTCCAAGCTCTGAAGGGAGATGCCAGATTCCTAGAATCACAGCTCCCATGGTGTGGGTGGCCGTGAGCAGACTGACCATGCACCCTGGTGCTGGGATTGCTATCACAGAAGGCGTTGTTTCTATAAAGGCTCTGCTATGCCAACGAGCAGCTGTCTCCTGCCACTCCAGTATCTGAAGGCTCCCTTTAATGCCTCCTAATCTCCATCTTTTCTTTTTCCTTTGAGCTTTTAACATTCTCTCGAAAGTTAATTTCAATCGATCTTCTTAATCAGGCTAGCTTCTCCTCTTTGAAATTACTTCCCTTTGACAATATCTTAATAGTAACTAAGGTATCCATGCAGAAAATTAGAAATGCATTGCCCGCCCACCTCCCATCCTCACCCCCCATCACTGTGAGTGGGCATGGTTGGCTGGAGCCCAAGGCTTTGAGAGAAGCATAGGGATGCTTTTGAGAAAGAAGCATAGGGATGCCTTTGAGAAAGAAGCAACCTTAGCGCAGTTGCTATGCCAGTCTTGGGACTTATTCCTTCCTTCCCCCATCCCTCCCTGCTCTCACCCTCCTCCTCTCCCTCCTACTTCTTCTTCTTCAGAAATATTTATTAAAAAGCTACTAGGAAAGAGGCTCTATGCTAGGTATTAGGGAGAGATATAGAGATCAGAGCCATACACTGCTTCTGTTCTAAAGAAATGCTCCTTGCGTCTGGGAGATGTTAAGACATAGTAATTGAAGATTTAGCATTTGGAGTCAGAAAACTGTTTCAATCTTACTCTTTTACTTCCTGGCTATAGGATTTTGGGAAAATTATATACCTTTAATAAGCCTATTTCTCAGAAGTAAGATGGGACTAAAATAATACCTTTTTTATATATTAATAGTTGTTGTATGGACTCATTGACATAGAGCAGGGTCTGATACATATTAAGCACTTCAAAATAATAGCTATTGTCAGAGGTACTAGGAAAAAGATACAAATCATTTAGTAGTTAGCAAAACATTATACAAGTGAAAAAATAATGCTTATGAAATGGCTGCAAAGAATCAGTTATTTTTTAAAAAAATTAAGGAAGGCATACTAGCATAAATCTTACAAAATAAGCAACTCTTGCAGGTCAAAACTTTAAAACTAAATGAAATGTTTTAAGGCTTTTCCAGTGAGAATAAAGAATAATAATATGGAGCTTCATGTACCTATTGTTAACACCAAAGCTCATGGTCACCTTTAGTAGCTGCTATATTTTAGGTGAACAGACAAGTATTCAAGGTCAGGTGGATGCTGGGAAAGACATTAAATCTGTAAAAGGTGAAACATGTCTGAAAGATGGCCCCCTCTGTTAGGCTGAAGGGAACACACATGAGACAAGCAAGAAGCAGCCAGGAGATGGCCCTTTGAAAATGTCTTTTCTGTAAAACGTGGTGTTGAAAAGAGACCATATTGCAATGCTTACGATATTGGAATCAGGAGATGGTGGAAAGCAATGGCCCGGAATAAGAATAGGTCACGTTGTTAACCTTAAACTGAGAATCAATGGGCTCTGCTTCTAATCAGTGGCTTCTTTATAGTTTTTATTTTATTTTAACATATTAGAACTGGGATATTAGGTGTTCTTTGAAGGAAGGGACCATGCCTCATACTTTGTCATCTCTCCATGGACCCCAGCAAGGTGCTGAGGACCTTGGCGTCCTAAAATGAATTAAAGAACAGTGGTAGATTTAAATGTTTTTTAAATTATTGATTTCAGCAAGGAAGAGAGAGAGCAACATGAATCATGAGAAAGAATTATTGATTGGCTGCCTCCTGCATGCCCCACACTGGGGATCAAGCCCACAACCCAGGCATGTAGGCATGTACCCTGACTTGGAATTAAACTGTGACTTCTTGGTTCACAGGTTAACACACAACCACTGAGCCACACCGGCTAGGTTACAAAATGGAATACTACTCAGCCATAAAAAAACTAGGAAATCTTACCCTTTATAACAACATAGAGAGACCTGGAGAGTATTATGCTAAGTTAAATAAGCCAGTCAGAGAAAGACAAGTACCATATGATTTCACAGATATGTGGAACCTAATGAATAAAATAAACTAGCAAACAAAGTAGAAACAGACTCATAGACACAGAGAACAGACTGACAGCTGTCAGAGAGGAATGGGATTGAGGGGCTGGGTGAAAGAGGTGAAGGGGTTAAGTCAAGAAAAAAGAAAACTCATAGCCAGACAACAGTATGGTGATTATCAGAGAGAAAGGGAGTGGAGGGAGGTAGAAGAGAATAAAGGGGAATAAGTGGTGATGGAAGGAGACTTGACTTGGAATGATGAGCACAAAAAACAATATGCAGATGATATATTATGGAATTGTATACCTGCAATTTATATAATTTTATTAACCAGTGTCACCCCAATAAATTCAATAACAAGTTTTCAAAAAGGAATAGTTAGTTCAAAGCTCTTGTTTTACAAATGCCAAAATTTAGGCCCTCAACTAATATCTTGGATTGTAGGGATCAAGAAGGTGCTAAGAGAAAAGAAATGTCCAAAAGAAAATAAGATGCACCATTTTCTGTTTTGACCCATAGGGAGCCTTCTGATAGATAATGAAATAAATTATTTCATTGCATGCAAATAAATATTAACTACTGGTCCAGGTATACTTTCTAGTATATTTTATAATAGACTACAGGCCCAGTGCATGAAATCAGTGCACAGGTAGGGCCCATAGGCCTGGCTAATGATCAGGGCTGATAGGGGCCTTCTGGCTGCCAGCGAGGGCCTTCTTTCCCTGGTTGCTGGCTGTTGGCCTGGACCTTCCTTCATTCCGTGCCACCCCCTGATGGTCAGCGCACATTATAATGAGCAGTTGAACTTCCAGTGGGTTAAACTCCTGAGGGAACAATTTGCATATTAGCCTTTTATTTTATAGGATTTAATCTCTTTAATTCTGGAGCTCAATTCACTGGGATTGGAGTAAATGATGAAATCAAATTTCCTGCCCAACAAAGCTGGGAACTAAATCTTAAGGCTGAAACAATATTATCACATTGGTAATCATAACAATTATTAATATCAGTACAGTATTTTATAGTCTACTCCAATTTCTTTATTTTTAAAATATATTTTTATTTATTTCAGAGGAAGGGAGAGGGAGAGAGAGTTAGAAACATCAATAATGAGAGAGAATCATTGATCTGCTGCCTCCTGCCTCCTGCACTGGGGATCAAGCCTGCAACCTGGGCATGTGCCCTTCACTGGAATCGAGCCTGGGGACCTTCAGTCTGCAAGTTGATGCTCTATTCACTGAGCCAAACATGTTAGGGCCATTCCTTTATTCAAGACATGTTTATTTAGCATCAGCTATGTTTTATATTTAGCCAGTGATTTTACAAATAAATAACTGTCATATGTTGATACTATATCTTGAATTTTCTTCTGAGCCTCTTATTTATACTCACTGGTATCTTCCCAACAACACTCCCAGGTGGCTAATGTTCCCTGTGCACTACAAGGAGTTGGCCTGAGGTGGGAGCTTGTTCAGTGACCCACAGCTCTTAAGTAACAGATTTGGCATTCAAATCAAGGTGTTTTTCAGGTTCCAAGATTCTTATACTCCGTGATAGCTGCTGCCAGGGTCTCATGATAGAGAGGGAACATCAATCAAAGAATTGTGATATATTACAGTAGGCGCTAAAATAGAGTTATTTGAACATATTTGATTTTATCTATCCTCTAATTTACTTTATCCACAATGCTGCAAATAGTGGGGCAAATTCTCAAGACTGTAAACTATTATAGTAGTTTCTCCCCAAAATTAATGCGCTCTCTCTCTCTCTCTCTCTCTTTCTCTCTCTCTCTCTCTCTCTCTCTCTCTCTCTCTCTCTCTCATCTCTTCTCTCTTCATCACTTTTTATTAATTTTTGGTGGAGGAAACTGGACTTTAAAGTTTAACCAACTTATTTAAAATTAACAGTTTCAAAAATTATACCTCCCACTTCCCTTGAAGTGCTCAGAGTCTGTTAGGTGCTATGAAATGGTGGGAAGGGTTTAGTTAACTCTGCCTGGGGGAATCCTGGCAACAAGATAGCACTTGGACTAAGGTTTGCAGGATTAGAAGTCCACTAAGTGAATGACTTCTCAGACTATAGAGCCTGTGTGTACAAAGCTTTCCAGGAGAGAGAAGCAGTGTTGACTTGGGGAAGAACACATCATTTGCCATGGCTGTTGACATGCAGTGGCATGCCAGATGAGCTGTGATTTCCCATGGCTCTACAACCAAAGCACCAGCAGAGTTCAGAGAAGGAAGGGAATGAGGCTGACTCTAGGAAACTCAATAAGATTTCCTAGGAGTGGCTCTTGGACCTTGAAGGATGACTGATAATTGGACAGACGAGATGGAGACAGAAAAACATCCCCCGTGCAGAAATAGCATTAGAGAAGGACTACATGAATATCCAATCTATGAACAATTTGATTTTACTTGTGGAAGTCACCAATGGAAAGACAGAATTCAAACTGTGCTTTAAGAAGCTATAAGTAGACATAGAACTTAGCAGGCTTTAATAAGAATTGTCAGAATAATCTTGGTAAAATCAACACTAAGACAGATCACCAAACTGACTTGTGTATCATGTTTCTCAGGTTGTAACAGGTTCCAGTGGAGGATTCACTTGGTCCTGAAATAAGCTTGGAGGCAGGCAGATGAGAACCATCAGAAACAGAGATTTTTAGGAGGCGTTCCCAAACCCACCCTGTTCTTTCTGACAGGGTGCCTTCAAGTCTTCTAATTCCAGGATCACAATTTGCCGAGTATCCTCACGGTAGGTATTGGAATTTTATATTTCTTTGTTTTCCTCTTTACACCATCCATCTTGTTTTTCTTCCCACAACGAAATTGCTAAAAGTCTGAGATGTCTCGTTCCCATGAATATGATAGTTAATGTTAAGGATCATTATATATTTGGCACCATTATAAGTGTTCCCTGTGAACCAGTGAGGTAACGTAATCAGAACAACCACCTACAACAGGTACCAGTTGCATTTCACTGGTAAGGAAACTGAGGCACAATTGGTGCAAGGTACTTGCAGCTATTCTGTGATGGAGCCTGGATTTGAAGGCTTAGAACAGGGCACAAGGATATAACGTTGTCACCACCACATCTTACTATTTTTCCAAGAGAAACAAATTTCGGAGGGGTTTATTAATATAAATGCAAAATAAGCAGCATTTTTAAGATGAAAAATATATTTCTGGCTTGACTACATATCATAGTGATGTTCTGTATTAGCAATCAAGGTATAAATCTATACAGTTATTTATGTGCAAGAAAGATTTCAAATGTATAGGTTTCCCCATGGCATTCTGATCCTTTTATGGGCACGGCTAGCCGACCTAGAGTTATGAACAGTGAGAGCACATAGAAGGCAATGAGTTACAGGACTGACTCCCATTGGTCTGAGTGGCTGTCAGCAAGTGTCTTAAGTTCCGCCTTCATAAAATAAGGTAAGCAGCAGTAATCTCTAAGAAACTTTCTCATTATAAATAAGAACACCTGGTATTCTTCCTTTCTCTGATTGTTCTCTTTACATTATAATGTCAGTAGAGTACATCCACCCACTGCTGTGGTATCATTAGATCCAGCTTGTTGAGCTGTTTTCCGGGAGTGACTTATTTACATCAGGAACAAGTCACAAATCATGGAATTTTAGAGTCTGGGCTTGTCCACCAACAGAAAATTAAATTTTGCCGATGAAACACATTTGAGTGGCCATCTATCTAATTTATGATTTAAAAGAAGATAAGGGAGGCATCAAAATGAGAAAGAGAATGACCAAGATGATTCATGGAAATGGATTTGAAAAAAATGTGGCAGAGCTTGGAAAACAGCAGCTTTTGTGGGGAGTAGGGAGGTATTAACTAAACCTTATCCCTTCCCCACTAATCCCCTTCCTTCCCCGCTGCCTTATTCAGGAGAAGTATCAGAGTGCAAGTTCAGGTTCTCTGTACATGTCAAAATACTTGAGTCAGGGCCAGTATAAGGAGTTTAAAATCTAGTTTTGAGAAGGTAGGGCAAGCCTCAGTTATACAAAGGAAACAGCCCCTGGAGATAAAGCATTTTAATGAAGGTGTTTGTCATCCACAAAGTCAAAAGCTAGAGCCCCAAATAGAGGTGATCTGTGCAACAGCAGGTTCCCAATAAAAAGGGAAGAGGGCCTTTTGGGGCTTTTGTCTTAAGTGCCTCCTGAATCAGGCAGGGTCCTCACACTCACATGTCTTTTATTCGTGTTCCAACATGAATACACAATCCTACTCCAGGGACTAAGCCTGCTCTTTCCCAGCTACCATGTGTTTAAAGGAGTATGGGATTTTTATCCCAATGGAAAATGGTGCTATTTTAGGATCTCAGATTCACATACAGGCAGCATGGGGGTGGCCTTCATCCTTTTGCCTAAGAGTGAATAGTTAACATCTTCACATGCTCTTCAAACTTGGGTGTCGTGATTTGGGGCAAAGACACTCGGTTTTATCGTTCAATAAATCTCCAAACTTTTCTTCTCTAGTTTTGAATTAAGCAAAGTTGCTCAACTTGCTAGCCCACCACCCCATTTCTAAATCTTCACAAAGGGAATAAGACTTCAGGATGATTATGAACTAAGTCTGCATGGCAAAGTGGATAGGATGATCCTTGGTCTACACTTGTTGATTTCCTTTGCTCTCCCTCATACATAACCATTTCCACTATGAAGAATGGAAAAAGCTTTAAGACAAATGAAAGTGGTTAAAGTTGTCAGTAATGTGAACCCAATTCCCATGCATGTTCCCAGCAGTCACTGAAAGGATAACATGACTGCTATTCTAACCGTTCCCTGTTTCCAAAAACATCTGTAGTTCATCCATGATCCATTTGCCTTTGCGTTAGGTATTTATGAAGAGAGAAAGGAAAAGAGAGGTAAATGTTCTACTCTGGGAGAGAGACATCTTCCTCTTCACAGTTTTTTCAGCTGGTCTAGTTATTAAATCTATATGATACATATAAATAAGAGAAAATAAATACATTTAAATACATATTTATGTATGGGAACCCCATTCCAAATGAGAGGTTCAGAGACAGGAAATTAAAATGAGGTATATATCACATTGTGAGCTAAGGATGAGGTAAGGCACCTGGGGCTTCAGAGGGGAAGAAGGTCATATGCAAGACAGTAAAAAGCAGATTTTCAGTAATTAGATGTTTGCCTTGCCATATATATAGGTCATGAAAAAGTTATTTCTGGTAATAACTTTTATTATGGGTAAGGACTCCAATTTAGATTCTTCCAGGTAGTTAAGGGTAGAGCAGAAGTTTCTCAATTGCCTGCAGGTCAGAATAATCCCCAAGCCCAAGGGTCCCATCTTAGGGAGGCCTGTTCTAAATCCCTTCAGTCAATTCTTGGCTTGGGAAACTCATCATACTTTCTCACCCAAGCCTGGTCTTGTAGTATGGTTGTCTAGAATCAGGCTGTGTTTTGGAATATGAGTTCCAAGCTGAAGTGGAAAATTGCAGGGCTGGAGCTGATTTGATCTGACTCTGGAAAACATGATGTTTTTTCTCTTTGTCAAAGGCAAAGAGTATTCTCATTTACATAAACTCACCCAAGTAGGTTCTTTGTTTCTTTTTATAGAGTGATGGCAATCATGAAAATTTATAAACAAAAGCATTTTTAAAAATTATAGTGTCAATCCAACAAAAAAGGGCATGACAGAATTCTGGCTATGCTGATCTTGGCCAGGGATAATCTGTCCAAAAATAAGATGATACCTTTACATCTTTCTCTTGGTTTGGAAACCGTTCACTGTTTTCTAGTCCGTGTGCCACAATATCATCAGTTTCCTCTCTTCTAGTGATGTTAAAACCAGTGCCAAGCATATACTAGTATCAACTCCCTTTGCCATTTTTACTTTTATACAAGGAAGAGAAAGGGAAAGAGTAGATGAGGTGATTTTAAAAAAAAAGAAAAGTCATGGAGCAAAGAAACTTTGGCCAGGAGTGGAATATTCACGGTCCTTTGGGGTATTGTTGGCTTCAGGGCTGTTGAAAAGTAGAACTACCAAGTAAAAAATAAGTGCCTGTAAAAAGGAATATATAATTCTCTGATGGACTAGCAAGCTAAAAAAAAAAAATCAGAATCAAAGAAAATTTGGGAAATGCTCTTGCATGGGCACTAGGGTAGAAATGTGTCCAACCTTCAAGAATAATAATAGACCGAATCTTCAAATGGAATAAAAATGCTGGAGAGAAAGACAGGCCTTGGAATGGAGACACTTGGACTGTAGTTCTGGCTCTGCTGACTTATAACAGTGCTTTTCCAGGCACTTCTTTGGCCCCTTTCCTTTTTATAAATGATTGCACCTTACTCGGTGACCTTTATCTCATTTTTAGCTCACAAAACTCTATGACTCTTACTAAATATTCCTCTCCAAACTCCATGAATAGGGCCTTTTCAGTTCTATGTTTTATAATGTTTGGATGAAGGTCTTGCTTCTACTTGACCACTGTAGAAAGAGAGGAGAGGTCTGGAAAGGGGCGGTAGGTCCTTAACTGCTCTACCATATGGCACAGAGAACAGCTGTATTCCAAGCACTTCTGCTTCCTAAGAAAGATGTGCTGAAGTGGACAAAGAGTAACCAAGCAGTGTGGAAGGTCAGCAGCGTCTGGAATGTTTGCTTTATTTAGCCCCAAATGATTGGCAGCCAGTTGTGGTATTATTACTCCGTGTATCCATGTTGCCATTCAAAGCAGTTGTTGGAAGTGCTCAAGTGAGAACAGTGAGGCTGTGTGGCTCTATGTTTCCTCTCTTTGAACCTGGTAGAGTGGAATTCACGCACAACCTGCTTTGAAGACTCTTAGTGGTTAGAATCAGAGCTGGTTGATGCTCGGTAAAATTTATCTGTTCCTCATGTGGTCTCATTTTAAGAAAAATGCTTTCCTCATTCTGACATATAAGATATAGTATTATCAAACATCTGTAAAAATACCAATGAAAATGAAAATCAATATCAGAATCTCCACACCAAGACATGGGCACATTTTACAAACAAGACTTTAAAGAAATCCTATATAATAAAACCCTAATATGCAAATCGACTGAATGGTGGAATGACTGGTCACTATGAACTAGGGGTGTCGAACTCAATCAGAGAAGGGGCCAAAATCTAAAATCCAGCCTAAATCGCGGGCCGAATGGTTTACTGAACAGTCATAAACTGACAATGTCATAAACTGACAGCGGAGTGCAGTGATGACAGCGCGGCGGTGCGGGCCACATTGCAAGGCCTGGCGGGCTGGATTTGGCCTGCGGGCCTTGTGTTTGACACATGTGGTAGAGGCTCAATGCAGGAGCTGCCCCCTGGTGGTCAGTGTGCTCCTGTGCTCATCCAGAAGCCAGGCTCATGACTGGCGAGTGCAGCAGCATTGCCAGGAGCTTCCATGGCAGCACTAAGGAGCAATGAGCTGAGTAGTAGGGAGCAGCAAGCAGGCTGGTGGTGAGTGAGGGGTCCCAGACTGAGAGGGCACAGGCTGGGTTGGGGGATCTCCACATAGTGCACAAATTTCATGCAGCAGGCCTCTAGTCTACACTAATAAAAGAGTAAGATCCAAATTGACAGTACCTTTGCGACAACCACCAGCCAATCAGGAGTGAGTATGCAAATTAACCCAGCAAAGATGGCAGGTTAATTTGCATATGCAGGTACCAAGCAGCCATGGTGACAGCATAAGCATCCCGCCCCGCCCTAGCCTCTCTGGGCTTCTGGGCAGCATGGGAAGGCAGAAAGGCGGCTCCAGCCAGAGCAAAAGCTATGCCAGCAGCCAGAGGAAGGAAGGCCCGCTTTTGCATGAATCTTTGTGGATCTGGCCTCTAGTATATTAATAAAAAGCCCAAGTGACATGGGTAATAGGAAACACATACATGCGCCTATGGAAAGAGACCAGGAGAAGTTAAGTCGCCTTTGCAGCAAGTCTAGATTCTGGACACTGGACACATGTCCTCAGGGGCTTGGCGAACATTTCAGATGAGCAAAAGCATTTCTGACATTTAAAAGCTGGAGCAAGAACTTAGGGATAAGGCAATTCTGTTCTTTGTGTCTGAGAGAAGAAAAGAATCACAGTGCATGCCAGGAAAAGAATTTTGGAAACTCAGTTAATTGCGGAGGTGAGGTCGAGCCAGCTTGTAGTTAGATACAAAGACGATATTGTTCACTTCCCATAAATGATTTCCCATATGTAAAGTGGGGCTGATCCTAGCAGGTGACTTCAGAGATGTGGAAACATTGAACCACATGTGAATAAATCTTGCAAACACTTTTGAAAAAAAAAAAAAAAAGCTAAGTATAACCTTTAAAATAACACCGTGACGGTCACATCTTGAGACTGAAAGCTCTACAAGCAGAGCTTGTTTATCCCAACCACAAAGGCCAGGAACCTGTGGTTTTGGAGGATTTCTCATCCCCAAAAAATATTTACACTTGGAGGAGATGATGCGTTTTTAACTATGAGCCATACATAGCACACTTGTGGAAATTATTGCAAGTAAAAATGTTTGCTTTCCATAGTCTGCAAAATTGGCAGTTATGCTTAAGGCATCAAAAAATAGGTAAAATGAAGAATCACACTTCTTTTAAGTGGGTAACTTTTTTATTATTTTTAGTAGGGATGCATATAGATGATTGCCATGAAGGAAAAAGGACCTTTGGTAAATATCCTGCATTTTATTGCCACAAAATTCTAGTCACTAAAGTTTTTGGAAGCTCAGATCTTTATATATGGGAGGAAGAGAAAAGTCCACCACAAGAGAAAATGAGAGGAAAAAAATTAGGATAGGCATAGCTCAACAGACCAAACTCAACATGGAATAAATTAACATTGCAGGGAAATAAAGGCAATTTGGGGGAATTTAACAATGTTTGACATTTAATTATTAGCAGTCCAATTAAAACAACAACAATTATTGATTAAGAGATCAATTAGTTTGAGGAAAAAAATCCCAACCCAAATTAAATATTTGCCATGTGCATTAACCATTATGCCATAAAAAAATTCTTATTTTTAGCTGAAGTCTCCAGTCTTCTAAATAACAAAGACAGAAGTAAGGCAAAAGCTATAAGATGGGGAATATGTTCCAGTAATGGATGTAGTGATACACGCTGGTATTTGTCCTAACAAAAGTACTATCCACATGTACTAACATGGAAGGGGCCAGACCTCATCCTTAATATCCCTGTTCTTCTCTCATTTTTATATTTTCTGATGGCTGCTCTAAAGAATGTAAGGCCAACTCCATAACAAAACTACATAAAAAACTTGACAAACTGTACTCTTTGACTGAATTTCAATTGTAGCAAGTGTAGCAAATATTTCCTGGAATATGGAAATGATGACCCCCAAAGATTCCATTGCATTTTTAAAAGGTTATACTGATGTGAGTATATATTCCCAATTCCTGACACAGAGTTTTTAAGACCCTTATACTTTCTTGGGTGACAGGAGATCATTGGTTCCAATGAGGTGCCTTTTGGTGGGTCCTGGATGGGGCTGGTCACCAGAAAGACCAAGGCATGATGGGAACTTTGGAACTGTTAGCCCCATCTCCCGTTCTCTGCAAAGGAGAGAGACACTGGAAGTGAAGTTAATAATCCAGTGTTATGTGTTTTTGTTGTTTAATTTTAATATATATTTTATTGATTTTTTTTTTACAGAGAGGAAGAGGGAGAGATAGAGAGTTAGAAACATCAATGAGAAAGAATCATTGATCAGCTCCTCTTGCACACCCCCTACTGGGGATGTGCCTGCAACCAAAGTACATGCCCTTGACCAGAATCGAACCTGGGACCTTTCAGTCCGCAGCCAATGCTCTATCTATTGAGCCAAACCAGTTTTGGCCAGTGTTATGTGTTTTAAGTAAGAGATAACCAGAAAGAAAATACGTATATATAATGAAAACATGGTAATTTTACTACATTTTAGCTACCTCTTTGTTAGGGTTCCCCCTCAGTTTCCAGCTCTCTCTCCTCCTTCAAACACCTTTTCCTCTTTCTCTCCAGAGGTTTCCTGCTGAGTTCTATGAGGAATGTCTCCAGGGTAATGGATGGCATTGTAAGTGCACTTCCCTTCTCCCATGGTTTGATTCTTCTCAGTCTCTATCCACTTTGCATCATCTTCAGTTCTTTCAGAAATTGTATTTGGTGTTATGCTAGAGTTTGCAATAGAAATTGGCAAAAGGTTAATTCTGATTCAAACTATTCTAACATTATCAGAACTCTAGAACTTATTTTTTTATCACCATTATGATTAGATTTTTGTTTTGTTTTGTTTTGTTTTTGTGTGTGTATATATAATGTTGGTCTCTTCAATGAAATTCTAAGTGCATGGAGTGAATGTTAAAACCCCTTGGCACAAACCCCTTCCCATGGATTTTAACTGTCTTGGTGTATTTTTAAGAAATATATATATTTCATCGATTTTTTACAGAGAGGAAGGGAGAGGGATAGAGAGTAAAAAACATTGATGAGAGAAAAACATTGATGAGAGAAAAAACATTGATTAGCTGCCTCCTGCACATCCCCCATTGCGGATGTGCAGCAACCAAGGTACATGCTCTTGACTGGAATGGAACCTGGGACCCTTCAGTCTGCAGGTCGACACTCTATCCATTGAGCCAAACTGGCCAGGGTTGTCTTCGTGTATTTTAATGGCCTCACCTGGACTACATGAATTATATTAATATATCACTCCTTCCTTATGCAGTTTGATTATTATATATAAAGATTACAATCCAGAAGCAATTAGTCATAATGTAACCACATAAAACTCACACATGAAATTTGAATGTAGTTATCCTATATAATAGAGATGTAATATGCAAATGGTTGTCACGCCATGAAACATAACAACCGGCTGTATAAGGACTATATCACAGATTAGCAGGAGGGTGTGGCAGCGAGCTACAAGCGGTGGTGGAGAGCTACAGGAGGGGGCTGGGCAGCAAGCAATGAGGGGAAGGGGGGGGTGCTGGAGCTAAAGGAGGGTAGGGCAGTGGGTGGAGAGCTACTGGAGGGTGGCAGGGAGCTACTGGCAAGCTACTGATGAGCTACTGGCGCACAGATTCGTGTGCAGGGCTACTAGTCTTCTATAATCATTAAAATGGGCAGAGTATGCTTTAGCTCTAAATGGTATGAACAGAAATATAAGTTGAGGGTTTGTGCTGTGCAAATGTATTTATTGCAGGGGTTCCCAAATAAAAGAATTGCGAGTACCTGATAGTGTTGCCTTCTGGGAGACAGGGAGGATGAGCTTCTTGGCTTGGTACAGGGGTCATGAGACACCTCCTACCATCAGCACACCAAATTGGGCAAATGGATCTTTATGTAAACAATCTTAAGACTGAGTAGTTTCACAGACAACTTTTTGGATTTGAGCTTAAAATCCATGTCAACCAGTGGTTCCAGAGGGTTTCCCTCTCCATCGATCTTTTGGGTGCAACAGAGCAAAGCATCCCTTCGTTTTTGTACACTCTTTCCTCCTTCCTATACTTTCCCATTCTCTACTCTGAATCTGTAAGGTATTGGGGGAAGAAATGTCAGTAATACATTAGGAAAACTATAGGTAACTATATATTCTTCACTTTCTCCCTTGGTAACTTGGGGTAAAACAAGATGATATTAAAACAAAGTTGGGGAACTAAGTAGAAGATTGGAAGATGATTCCAACCTTGATGGATGAGAGATTGACTTAGTCAGATTAATTGACCACTTTCTTCTTAGGAGTTAGCATGGTGCCTGGCTCATAGTAATTGCTCACTATTCATTTAGTAAACAAATTTATTAATGTGGGGGGAAATATACCAAATCAGACTTTCATTTTTAGTTTGCCATTTAAGCCTATCTCTACTTTATGAAAAGTGGATCAGTTGATGGGAAAGTTAGACAACTAAACACATCTATAATAATAAATGCATAATATGCTAATTAGACCAGACATCTGACTGGACATCTTTCCAGATAACCTCCTGGACAAAGCCAGGGCTGCAAGGGAAGCTGGATCTCGGGTGCCAGAGGGAAGCTGGTGCTGGCAGCTGGGGGAAGGAAGGCCTACTCTTGCAAGAATTTCATGCATCGGGCCTCTAGTTTTTAAATAAAATGCCACAAGTGTTATGATAAGGGGCATACAAGGCGAGGTGAGAGCATGCAAAAGGAAGACTTAACTCATCTTGGGGAATGTGTTGTGTCCTCAAAGAGTCTCCTTAATGTCCTAACCGGTTTGGCCCAGTGTATAGAGCATTAGCCTGTGGACTGAAAGGTGGCAGTTTCAATTCTGCTCAAAGGCATGCATCTTGGTTGTTGGCACATCCCCAGTAGGAGGTGTGCAGGAAGAGGCTGATAATGTTTCTCTGTCATCGATGTTTCTAACTCTCTATCCCTCTCCCTTCCTCTTTGTAAAAAAATCAATAAAATATATTTTTTAAAAGTCACCTTAAGCTGGCCAATGGAAGATAAGGAAGACAGTCCAGAAAAGGCAGAGCGAGTTCTAGGCAGAGGGAGCATGATTTGTCAAGAATTCGTGTTGAGGAAGAGCAGGGAGCATAGTAGGTTTGAAAAGCTTGAAAAAGTTAGAAGAGCATATGAGAGGGAACACTGTGTGGATATGAACAAAAGGAGGCAGGATCCAGGCCATGTGGGCTTTGCATAGATCCGTGGTCAGCAAACTGTGTCTCACGAGCCACATGCAGCTCTTTGGCCCCTTGAGTGTGGCTCTTCCACAAAATGCTACAGCCTGGGTGAGTCTATTTTGAAGAAGTGACATTAGAAGTATAAGTTTAAAAAATTTGGCACTCAAAAGAAATTTCAATCATTGTACTGTTGATATTTGGCTTTGTTGACTAATGAGTTTGCCGACCACTGGCATAGATCAAGATGTTTGAACTTGATGCCTAGCCAGTGTGGCTCAGTGATTGAGCATTGATCTGTGGACCAGGAAGTCATGGTTTGATTCAGAGCATATGCCTGGGTTGCAGGCTCAATCCCAAGTATGGTGTGTGCTGGATGCAGCCAGTCAGTGACTCTCATCACTGATGTTTCGTTCACTCTTTCCCTCTCCCTTCCTCTCTAAAATCAATAATTTAAAAAGAAAAAAAAAGATGTTTGAATTTGAGGGGTAGGGGGCAATCCCTGAACCATGTGTTTTAAAAAGATGGGTCAGGCTGTAGTACAATCTATTGGACAGAGAAAAAGCATCTAGAAGTTACACATTTATTTAGAATGTTCCAGGCTTGAGATGATTTCTATTGCCTTTGGACAGAGAAGAGGCCACAGGGATGAAGGCAACCTGACCTAGGGAAGAGATGTCAAGGCTTTAGGGCAATCATTTCCTAAATGGCAGGAAGTAGGTGAAGGACAGGGAAGGGCTCAGAGCAGTGTCCAGGGTGTGGCATGGCCTTTGATTGAGGATCCAAGAGAGAAAGATCAGGGTGCCTTCCCCTAGATTGTCATGGGATGTACAGAAAACCCTGCTGGCTGTTCCATTACAGTTCATCTAAAGTCATTTTGTGATCCCTGAAATTGTTCTTTTTCACTCCGAGTTTACATTTTACTTGGCTCCATTCCACTCCTTTTTACTTGCTTTCCCGATTGTGGGTCTCCAAGGCCTTGCTTTATTTGCCGCGGGAGGAAAAGGCGTTTGAAGTTCCAAACCCCATCTCTGAAGTGAGATTAACAATCAAAGATACTCTCCGAGGTGCAAACACTCGGGGGATTTAGTGGATTAGCTACAGTCTAGTCCCGAGGCATGTGGCACACCTGGGCATTGGCACAGACAGTTTACAGGTAAAACTAGCCGGGCCTTTGAACTTGAGTGTGCTCCTTCTGGTCATTACCACCAGAGGGCAGGGCTGAAACAGAGAGCCTGCTTTTATTTTGTAGCCTGCTTACTCACTTGCTGCACCCTCATTCCAGCTCAGTTCACCACTTCTCCAGATACTCCCAAGAAATGCAGGGGAATTTTGGTTGTGTTGGTGGAGGATGTCCTGAGTGGCTAAAGGAGGTCCACAGAATCATGGCAGCGGCTTCCTGAAAGGTGTTACTGCTGGAATCTGATGCCACACTGTGGGCATTGGTTGGGAGGCTCTAAAGAGATGTTCTCTGGGCTCTGCTTCTACTGCCTGCTTTTATTCTTAGAGCTCTGAGGGGTATTGCGTGGTTTTTGTGATTCCTTCTAGGCCACCTTTAGTAGCAGCCTGTCAGCACACTGAAGGGCAGAACATTTGGTAGTTTGTTTTGAAAATGACTCAATGGTAAACCCTTAATTGAGTGGCAGTGTGGCTTTTTGAAATATAGGGTGATGCATGGATGTTGTTGTATATTGTTCTCATGATATATCTTATGAGGTGGATGGCCTTCAATAAGTTAATGCAAATAATGTAATTGAATTTCACTCCAGCCGGCCATTAATGATCTCCCATATATCTTCATTCCCAGGCTGGTGATAAGGGGCAACATTTAAGTTAGCTAGAAAAGTATCAAGTAAAGTACTTGTATGTAGAAGGGGTTTAGGATATGTGACAGGCATGGTAATCATGTATATTACACACCATAACCTACATCTACTTTTATATGTCTATTTTTATAGTCATTTATATAAATGTACATCTATATCAAACCACATGTATAAATAAACATAGCATAATGTATCTTTCATATATATATACACACATTTATGTACACATGTGTGCACATATATATATATATATATATATGTAAATATAGATATAAAGAGATACCCATATTCCACATATATAGGATGCCATATATGAGTCTTTTGGTTGCAAGATATAGGAAAATCAACCCAAATAGGCCTAAGCCATACAGGAAATTTATTGGTTCTTAAAGGTTCCCTTCCCTCCAACCTTCCTCCATATCCCATAGCTAGTTCTTTTTATGCCTAGGAAATGACTGTCCCAAACATCCACATTCTTGGGTAGTAGGAGGGTAAATCTTTCTAGATAGTTCCATGGAAGAGGGAGAAAGTTGCTTCCTCAGAACCCTGAGGTGCATTTTCTCATAGCATTGCTCAATGGGGTCTGCAGCCCACCTCTGATCCAATCCCTGTCAATAGTGAGGTGAGAGGTGCAGATGGCATTGATTAATCCCTGGGGCTGGTGGATTACTGTGTGGGCGGAGCATGGGCTTCCCCTGGAGCAGCTAAATTTGCATAGGAACAAGGCAGGTACCCAAAGGGATTTAGATTCTGTTAGCAAGAGAGCCCTGAGAGTTGCCTGAATCCTGTGTGGCTCCCCTGAATACATGTCCCTCCCCTGAGGGTAAACACATGTACACACACACACACACACACACACACACACACACACACACACACACTGTGGTTGTCAGAATTCACACAATGAAAGATTTCTCTTATCACTAGTATACTTTCTGGACTTCGTGTTTTGACAGATTCTGCTACGACGAATGCGAGAGCATTGTCATAACTAATTCATTTCTGCATTTTCATGCATGGGAAGCTGGTATTAGCACAATGGGTATTATAAGTCAGTCAAAAGCAATAATATGGATGCTTTAGATAGCCTGGGAGAGCTGATAGGAAGTGAATTTATAATTGCAATTAGAATTATTAAAATATTGAAAACAGCCGGATGACTCTCAGGAGTGAGGGGGCCTGTTCGCAAAGCACTTCTTAGAGCATGCATCTGCAGTCAGTCGAGATTTGACTAGATCTGGTGGACAAATGAGAGAAGTCCAGATGAATAATCCAGTGCTCCAGTGCGAAAGCAACCGCAAGTGGATTTGCTATTTGGTGTGCCTCTCCCCACCTGGCCCCCTTCACTTCCCTTTAACTTTCTCTCCCCCTTGCCCCACCTGCCCCACCCTGTGGTTGATATCACCAAAGAGGCTCCCTTTGCTGGAGAAAAGTTCTTTGAAGTTACACATTTTTTTCTATGGCCTTTTTTCAAAATGTAGTCATTATTTAGAGAGTCTCTTTTTTCAGTGCCTCCCTAAGTTCAGTGGTTTAGCAAAATAAACATTCAACCCATAGTCTGGAGGGGGTTGCCTCTGGGGTTGGTGCTGGGCCCTGTTCCACGCAGGGCATATGGGGAGCAGCTCCTTCCATCCAAGGAGTTCCGAGGGCCTCAAGTTTTCCAGTTGTGCCTCTGTGTCCAATCGGTGGATGAGAGGGGACCAACGACATGTGGATGACACAAGTGGCTATGTGGGCAGATCTCAATGACCTCGCCTGGAAGTGGTGGACCTCATTTCTGCCCACACTCTCCTGGCCAGGCCTCAGTCGCATGGCCACATCTAAGGAGGTGGGGGGTGGGGAGGTGTGGACAAATGTGATCTGACTGTGTGCCCAGAGGGAATAGGAAGTAGGGCTTGGCTCTTTACTGTCTTTGATGCAGATGGGGAAATGCCCATTTAGACCCAGACTTTCCTCTGGACAGGGGTTCTCAGGAACATTTGAGTGCCAGGATTTCTGAATCTCCACCATTCAAATTGGGAGGTTCAAAGTCATGACTAATGGGGCTGAATCCTTCCTGAATAACAGCTTGTTTTGCAGCTAACAAAGAAAAAAATTCTGTGTATATTTTTCACCCCAGAGAACACTGTATTTACAGTCATTTACCATTCCTAGGACTTCTAGAGAGAGGAAATCTGTAGCCAAAATCTTAATGCAACTGACTCGTGTTCCCCTCCAGCTGGGATGGTGGGCAGGAGTTGGCCTGTCTTGAATGCTAGTGTTCGTTGTGCTGTTCCGAGGCAGTGCCCTGGGGAGGTGGCAGGACCTCACAGAGATTACTGAGTACTTTGGAGGAGGGGGTTGAGCCTAAAGCCTCAGATTTACACCCTGTGCCTCCAAAGCAGAGAGTCCATGAGTGGACTTGGAAGGACCATGGCTGGCCTGGAGGTTGGAGAGTGGGCGTCTCAGCATTCATCTCTGTGGACCAAAGCTGTGAGGGGAGAGAATGGGGACACCAGGCATTGTTTCTTATGTGTAATCTTCATTTCATGTAAGTCCTACTTTTTCTGTACGACTTTTAATTTAATGTATGGCCCTGACATGGAATGAAGGGGACTGAGAGAATGGCAAGTTAAATTATCAGCTAGCCTGGCTAGATAGGACCATGATGTCAGAATTCTTTTCATATCAACAAAATAAAGAAATAAAATAATGCTTTTAACCCAATATAGTGTGTTAAATTCTGCAAATACATATGTCTTACAGCCATTAGGACTTTCATGCAGGGAGTATTGGTGGACTCAGATCTCTGAGAGATGAGAAGATGCAGAGAGGTGTGGGTAGCAAAGGAAGATTCTGGAGAGAGTGCTGGGACAGCTAAGGTTCCCGGAGGGTTCTCCAGACCTTTCTGGGCACCCACGAGATCAAAACTCTTTTTGTGATGACACTAAGACATGATATGCTTCTTTCACTTTCAGCTCTTGTTCTGAGTTTGCAGTGGAATATCCCAGAAGCAGCACAAGGAAGCAGAAGCAGATTTGAACACCCAGCTATCTACTGTGAAGTCGAAGTCGAGCATAAAAGAGATTTGCAAAATCTAAAACTCTCTCTCAGTAAGTAATTTCTGCTTTTGTTATTAAGTCCACAATCATTTTTCCTAAAACATGCTATATACTATATTCACATGCTTTTAATGCTATTTAAAAGAAGTCATCAGTAAATATTATTTTTAAATCTCAGTTTTAGTTTTGAATAGAGTGAATGTTGATAAATATAACACATGATTATAAAAGCTCCTGAAGAGCCTCAATTATTTTTGAGAATGTAAAGATGTCCTTACTCCACACACTTGAGAACTCTATGCTAGAGCATCCCATCAGAGCTGAGGAAAATTAAATTCGACCATTTGTGGTCAAATTACTTCAGAGAATGTGGCATGCTAAGAAGGTAGCGTATTTTTTCTGGAGAAAATCAGTCGAAGCACAGCTGTAGTTAGCTAGGGGGCTAGGGGTTTCTAAGGTAAGTGGTCATTGGTGGGATAACTACATTTTAGTAAAACTCCATACATTAACTTGTAAACCTAAAAAAAGTTGCAATACTGCCATCTAGTGGTCTACAGTGAAAATAATTTAATATTTTTTTTTATTGGAGTTACAATGATTGCTTCTGTAGGGACTCAGTTAATAGTTGTTTAATGTCCTATATTTTTGGTGTTTAGATTAACAAACATGTACCTTTAAATATCTTCCTCATTTCCTTTTGTGTTAATGCTTCCTCTTGGGGTTAGGATAATCTGGTAGGGTGGGATATACCTCATTCCAATCTGTGTTCACTGTCTTTGTGAAACTAAAAAAGTAACTTTTTTTTCACTTTGATTTTGCCTAACTCTTCTCTCCATGGGCATTTAAAAATGAATGACCTTTTCTGGTGGATTTATTTTAGAGATACAGAAAGGTTTCAAAGACAGTCCAGTGAGACCCCATGTCCCCTTCACCCACTCTCCCCTGTTGTCAACATTCCACATGCCTGTGGAACACGCTGGGCTCCTGAATGAGATGTCCCACATTAAGGCATGGGACTGTGAGGTTGCAGAAATAGAAGCCTGGGGAGCAGGGAGGGCGGCCTGGACCACAAAACAGGTCACCTACAAAAGCTAGAAAGCCACAAACCCATGCATTCAAAATTCTGAGTGAAAATCCTTTCCATCAGAAAATCCCATAGTGCACAAACCACATAGCAAGTGTGATGTTAGAATAAAGACAATTCTAGAATTACAAGGTTTCAAAAGGTGTACCTTCCAAGCCCGTTTTGTCGGGAAGTTATTCATGGATTTGCTTCTCTAAAAAAATGAAGAAGAAACAGGGAGAAAGCCCAGGAGACAGGGGAGCAGGTAGCAGATGATATAACTTAGCTCGGCGGCCGCCTAAAAACAAACAGTGCACAATGGAGCAGGGAAACAGAGGTGTTTGAACAACGAGGAGATTTATGGTTCTGTCAGGGTGTTTGGGGATGAATTAGTTATAGGGATAGAAAAAAATAAATATAAAACCCAGACAGCTGATTAACCCCAGAGGAAATAAAAAGTTGCATATAAGCATGGTATACCACATGGCTCAATTTGGAACTGTATGTAGTTATAGTAATGTAAATGTCAAATACTTAAACAGAACAGGTAATCTTATTCTGTTGAGTGGATTGTGGGGAAGGAGGGAGGGAAAGAGAGAGAGAGAGAAAGAGAGAGAGAGAGAGAGAGAGAGAGAGAGAGAGAAAGAGAACTAGGATTTTTTACTCTATTCAGAAGTCAATAATCAGTCCCTAAAACCTAAAAACAGATTCAGAACCACCAGCCTGTTATTTAATCCACATGGAATTAAATGCAGTCTTTTCTTTTTATCCAGTTTCACTTTCTGAGGTTTCAGTTACCTGTGGTCAACTGTCGTCTGAAAATATTAAGTGAAAAATTCCAGAAATAAACAATTCCTAAGTTTTAAATTGCACCCCTTTCTGAGTAGCTTGAAGAAATCTTGTCAGATTCTGTCCTGCAGCTCCACGCTGTAGACACTCCCCATGTGCCGTGTTAGTAGGTGATAAGATTGACTGTCATGGCATCAAAGTGTTGTGTTCAAGTAAACCTTATTGTACTTAAAAGTGGCCCTAGAGGCAAGAGTAGCTTAATGCTATGTCACAGTGCCTGTGTCATTCACTTCCCTTCATCTCATCACAAGAAGAAGGGTGAGCACAGTCCAAGAAGATATGTTGAGTCAGAGAGACTACACTCACATAATTTATTATAGTACTAGTGGCCCAGTGCACAAAATTCATGCATGGAGGGGGCGGTTCTCTCAGCCCAGCCTGCACCCTCTCCAATCAGGGAACCCTTGGGAGATGTCCCATTGCTGATTTAGGCCCTATTGGTATTGGGCCTAAACCAGCAATTGGACATCCCTCTCCCAAACTGGGACCACTGGCTCCCAACCACTCACCTGCCTGCCTGCCTGATCACTCTAACTTCCTTCCCTTGCTGGCCTTATCTCATCCCCAACTGCCCTCCCCTGCCAGCCTGGTTGCCCCTAGCTGCCCTCCCCTGCTGGCCTTATCTCTCCCCAACAACTCTCCCCTGCTGACCTGATCTTTCCCCCAACATCCCTTCCCTGCTGGTTTGATCTTGCCCCACCTTCCCTCCCCTTGCTGGCCTGGTTGCCCTCAACTGCCCTCCTCTGCTGGTCTGATCTCATCCTTAACTGCTATCCCCTTGCTGGCCTGGTTACCCCCAACTGCCCTCCTCTGCTGGCCAATTTTGTTCTAATTGGATAGTTTCTGTGCCAGTCAGTGTTAAAAGCTCCACCTCCTAGGCAGCTATTGGCTCCTCACAGTTGACCCAGATTTGGTTCTGATTGGCCAGTTTTTATGCCAATCAGCATCTCTGGGCCTATCAGCAGGGCCTGATCAGAAAGGCAAGGTTGATCAGCCTCCCTGGTGGAGGCTCAAAGAGAAATGGAGGCAGGGCTGCTGGCCAGGCTCAGAGGGAAAGAGAGAGGCAAGTGCTGGTTAAAAGCTTCCTCAGATGCTGCAGATCAGCCCCTACTTCTCTCTTTAGATCTCTTTCTGGGCCTGATTCGCAGCCCCCTTAGCAGTCACTTCTGAGTCACAAGGCCTGCAGCTGCAATAGTTAGCCTGTGGTCGTGATTGGTGATTACACCCTGGCTCTTTATAGGGATACTAGATGCTCCTTGGAGGAAGACTGCTGCAATAGGGCTTCCTGCTGCAGTCTCTGCTGCCCCACCTGCTTCCCTTCCTTCTCCCCTGCCCTGCTTGCTTGCTTCTCCACAGCTTCACTCCCTTCTGCAGCACTTGGCTTCTTTCTACACTGTCTTCAGTCTATGCTCTGGCCCAGATATGCAAATTAACCACCATATTGGTTTGGTTAATTTGCATACTCATCCTGGTTGGCTGGTTGGTGTGGCTTGTGGGTGTAGTGAAGGTATGGTCAATTTGCAAGTTTCTCTTTATTAGAGAGGATTGTGAAAATTGTTCTATTTATTATTAGTTTTTGTTGTTAATTTCTTATTGGGCCTAATTTAAAAATTAGACTGTATGTATATACTAGAGGTCTATGCACAAAATTTGTGCAAGAATAGGCCTTCCTTCTCCTGGCTACCAGCACCAAATTCCCTCTGGCACCTGGGACCCGGGCTTCCCTTGCAGCCCCGGCTTCATCCAGAAAGTCATCTGGAAGAACATCTGGAGTGATTAGTATATTATGCTTTTATTATTATAGACTGGAGACCCGGTGCACAAAATTTGTGCATGGGAGGAGGTCCCTCAGCCCAACCTGCACCCTCTCACAATCTGGGACCACTGGTTCCTAATTGCTCACCTGAGTGCCTGCCTGATTGCCTCTAACTCTTCTGCCTGCCTGCCTGATTGCCCCAACAATTCACCTGCCTAATGCCCATAACTGCCCACCTGCTGGCCTGATTGCCCCTAATCTCTCTGCTTGCCTGCCTGATCACACCTAACCAGTTGCCTGCCTGCCTGATTGCCCCTAACTGCCTCTGCTTGCCTGCCTGATCACCCCAGCTGCCTCTGTTTTGGCCCCCCTGCCATGGCTTCATCAGGAAGAAAATCCAGAATGAGGTCCAGAACGTTGTTTGGCTGTCTGGTCTAATTAGCATATTAAAGTTTTATTAATATAGATATGGTTTCATATTATCTATGTTTTTAAATATCTACTGGGGATCTTGGGACATACTCCCTTCAAATAAGATGGGGACAGGTGCTACTGTACTAGAAGAAACAGTTGAAAATAATTACCTCTAAGAAGTGGGAATTAGGAATTGGGAGGAATTGCTTAAGGGAACATTTTAGTAGGATTATGTCCATGTATTTTATGGAAAGTCAAAAGATCAGATAACTGGGTGACCTGCCAAAGCAGGGACTAGGTCAGCCACCTACGTTCATCCAAGTTCGTTAAGAATCAGGGAGTGCCTGGAGAGAAAAGTCCAAATGCTCACCTAGTACAAAGTGCGTGGCATTTTATCAAGACACTTTAATCTGACCACTTGCTCATTTGCATATGTGGTGGCACCCTGTGACCCTTGTCGGGGGTAAGAGTTTACTTACTGTTTGCACAATTGCTGGGCTGCCCTGACAATAAGGCACAGCGCTCCTGTGGGCTGAGTGTCCCTGGAACCATGGCTTTCCCTGCAGGGTTTGGATGGGGAGCAGCCACCTCGGCTTATCAAGTAGAAGGTAGGAGACGCTTCTTTTCCTTGGCTAGGGCTGAGATGGGTTTCTCCTGGTGAGTTTTGTGTGTCTAGAGAAAAGGATAGAGTGAGAAAAAGAAGGAAGTAGATTGCAGGGTCTCTAACTATATAAATGGAACTGTGTCCCCTTGCCTGCAGAAGAGGCTCATATTCTGTGTTCCTTTCCTGAGGCACAAGGGGGACAGTGGGAGAGCTGAGCACCAAGCTACAACTGTATTTTCAGTCGGTCTAACCTTACCTCCCACATCAGTGTACATTGGACCAGCTGCTTTTGGCATTGGTCATTGGTTTCTTGAATACATTTGCCCCAGCACCCCTAAAAATAACAATGTTTCAAATTGACTAGAAAAATATTAGCTAACTAAATAGGCTGGCCTTCCAGGAATGAAAGCAAGACAATTTGGTTAGTTTTCTTGTCAGGAGAGAGATCAGACAGACCAGAGGCGTGGGTCAGAGAGTGGAGTAGAAGGAGAGCTGAATGAAGTGAATGGAATAAGGTTTTAGTAGCAGCAAGAATGGTGACTGTGACATTGGAGTCTGGGGCCATATCCCTTAGACTTGGGGGTCTATCTCTACATATTTTTTAAATTAAATTTATTGGGGTGACATTGGTTAATAAAATTATATAGGTTTTAAGTGTACACTTTTATGATATGTCATCTGTATATTACATTGTGTGCATACCACCCAAAGTCGAATCTTTTTCTATCACCATTTGTCTAACCCCCTTCACCCTTTACTACTCTCTCATCCCTCTTCCCTCTGGGAACCAGAAAACTGTTGTCTGTGTCTATGAGGTTTGATTTATTTGTTTGTTCATTTGTTGTTTTCAGTTTTATGTGCCACATATGAGTGAAATCATATGGTTCCATGATAGTCTCAAGGTCCATCCATATTGTCACAAATAGCTGTATTTTTTTTTTGTCTTTTCTTATGGCTGAGTAGTATTCTATAGTATATATGTACCATGTCTTCTTTATGCAATCATCTATCCAAGGTCACTCCAGCTGTTTACATGTGTTGCCCCCCCCCCCATGAACAATGTTGCAATGAACATAGGGGTGCATATGTCTTTGTGAATAAATATGTTCCTTTTTTTTCCTGGTAGATACTTAGAAGAGATGTTGGTGGCTCATATGGTAACCTTATTCTTAATTTTTTTTGAGCAGATTCCACTATCTCTACATTTTACCAGCTCAGTGTTACTTTGGGCAAGTTACTCAACTTCTCTGTGCCTCCTCATCTGTAAGCTGGAGATAACTATAATGTTGCTGTGAGGTTAAGTAAGATGAGGTATATTAGCTGCTTGAGGCTGAGTAAGTGCTCAATGCATGGCATTTATATTTAGTGGGATCACAAAGGGATTACTGAGTACGACTCACTGTAGGATTCTATATTAAATTGGCAGGAATACCCAATCAGTTATACAGGACAAGATGGTGGGTTTTGGGTACCAGTTTCTAGGTCCTGCTTGCTCAGGCCTCAGGGATAATGACCTTGCTTGTCCATTCTGAGCTCCTCTCCTCACAGGGTCTCAGTATCTCAGTGTCACTGCACCCATTTTGTCTTCTGGAGTCCATTTGTTCCCTGCTCTTTTATGCTTGGTACAGCCTGCTTTTAAGGTCTTTATTTGTGGCCTCACACTGCTCTTGTGCTGTTTACTCACTACCAACAGCTTTCAAGGTGGAGAACTTGATCCAATGTGACTGCTCTCTTTGTTATCTCACACAGTGACTTCTATATGTTTGCTTGTTTCCCACCTCTTGCCTTCCCTCTTGTGCTGGGTCTGAATCCCAATTCAAGCACTTACTAGCTGAGTGACTCTGGGAAAATACCATAGTTGTCTCAGTTTCCTTATTTGTAGAATTAGGGACATGGTCATGCCCACCTTGTAGGTATATTCTATAATTAAACTAATGGGCATATGTAAATGGATCACAAGCGTGCCTGGTGCATAGTACCCAGAAAATAACAGCAATAACACTATTAGTAATACTGGCACTATTACTATAAGTAAAAATACTATTATTGTTGTTGTTATTTTTCCTGGCTGGGTTCTCTCCTACTATGTAGCAATAGGTGATTTGTCTTCTCTATTGAGTGAAGATGCTCATTTCTACTTTGGATAGCACGTTAGAATATACTCCCTCCTTGCTCATTCTACCAGCAGCTGCTGGGAGAGTTGCTATTTAAATACCCTGTCCCCATTGGCCAGACCACATGTGTAGGCCATCAACCTGTGGCTTTGTTAAATCTACAGAGTCTGGGGTTTAGAAGCTGAGGTCACCCTGTCACTTTTTGATTTTTGAGAATCTGAACTTCAGGGCCTCCTTGGCCTGTGAAAGTCTGCAGAGCCGTTGGAGATTCCAGACACTCAGCAGAACGTGAAGTGCGTTTGTTAAGAAAAATAATGTTTCCATGATTTGTTGTAATGATGTGTTGTAAGGCATTACCATGTATCTCTTTCCACTGGTGTTCAAAACACAATTGTCTGTGTAGCTCTCTTTGTTTTCAGATACCCTCCCAAGAGCTCTGAGTGGTAATTCTCAGACTCCACCACCTCCTCACTCACTTGTATGTATATGCCTCACCCCTGCACAGAAATGAAGCAATTGGGGCTCTGATGTTTGGAGAGAAGGAGCTGTCAGGGTCACTGCAGGAGGGGCTGACTGAAGGGAAGGACAGTAACTTCTGATCACTGGATCTCCTGACATACTGTCTCCTTGGTTGCGTATTTCCCCAGATCCTTGACTCTTCCTTCTTCCTGACTTTGTTCATATCCTTTCTGCCGACACTCATGACCTCCCTGTTTAGGGTTTTAAAGATGAGTTTATTGTCATGTTCATTATATGAGAGTTGGCTGTGTGATGCCTTGAGCCAGTCTAAACCTAATAAATATTAAACAAGTGGTATAAGCAGGAGTAAAATGATGTATTTTAGGTGAGTTGTAAAGAACGTTGTAAAACCTGTAAAAATGTATTTGTTAGATGAAGAGGCAGGGGATAAAATGCAGATAATCATAGTTTTAGTGCAGTGAGTCTCATGCAATATTTCAAAGCTCAGAACCATTTCCAGGATTGTTAACCCTTTGGAAGATGACTTGCTTCTGTTCCTGCCTGGAGGGAATAGGAGGCACGAACAGCAGGTAGCTCAGTGGCATTTTATTTACATTCTCCTGGTAAGCTGTGGAGGAGTGTGAAAATGACATTTAAGACCCAATGCTACAGTCTTCGCTGGCTTATAACTTCCAATGGTTTCAAGGAGGGCTTTTTAAGGGTGAATGCACTTTGCAAACTCCCACAAATCCTAAACAAAGTCTAAACTACCCCTTTAATGCCTCCTGGTGGGATCTGAGTTTGTGGTTCCTGAAGAGGCAAAGGCCTCAGTTTTATGAATGGCATTATTCATCTCAATACTGCACTGGATACCAAGATAATGTTTGGGTTTTGATTTAACTTTGACTTTGCTCTTATGTTGGCAGTTGGCCACCTATCTGCCTTGGTGTGTGGAAGGTGAAATTCTATAGTTGAGAAATTTGGGGTTAATTTTGCACTAAAAATGTGGGAGAAGAAACAGGGCAGCTGAATTAGTTGGCCTTAGGTCCAGTTTGTGGTGCTTCTATCAAGGCTGTTTCTTCTCTAGTACCTTTTAAAACTCAATTGGTCTGCAAAAACCCAAGCTAGAGGCATACTTAATCTACCTGCAGTAACTGTTAGCACAGATCTTATACTTATTTATTTTATTTTTTATTTTTATTGATTTCAGAGAGGAAAGGAGAGGGAGAGAGAGAAACATCAATGATGAGAGAGAATCATTGATTGGCTCCTTTCCCCCCCACTCTTCCCCCTCTCCCCCCGCTGCCACAACTGGGGATTGAGCCCACAATCTTGGCAGGTGCCCTTGACTGGAATCAAACTCAGGACTGACACTCTGTCTACTGAACCAAATCAGCTAGGGTTGGTCCCATACTCTTTAGACCACTTCCTGTTTGCTTTCTCCATTCAACCAGTTTGGACTGTGTATCTTGTTTTCTTATATTCTGCTAAACCCCTTGGATTAAACATCCAGTATGGGACCTGATCTTTTGGCTATCCTAGGTAGCCTTATAGAACATGACTCACCTGTTCTTTGTCTGGGCCACCTACGAAAGAAGGAGGGAAAGCAAGCATGGTGCACAGGGTAAAAGAAAGGAGAGGGATGAATACTTTTCCCTAAAATTTCTCATAGCTTAAAAGTTTATGTGACAGAAACCACTCTCCTTTCTTTCCTCCAGTTTCAAATTTGAGACCCATACAAATCTCAAATATCCCTCTCCCCTTTTTGTTGTACAGTGAAATTATATGGGCATCATTGAAAGAGAATGGGCTTATGCAGGAATGATATTCAATATTCATCAATTGACATGATTACCAATCAGATGTCAACCACAGACAATAGGTGTAGTATTTTTCAACCTTTTTTGGGCAAAGGCACACTTGTTTCATGAAAAAAATCACGAGGCACACCACCATTAGAAAATGTTAAAAAATTTAACTCTGTGCCTATATTGACTATATGTAAAGTAATTCTCTTGAATAGGAATCAAATAAACACAAAGAAAGTATTTTATAATTACTTTATTATGAAATATTAAGTAAACAAAATAGTGAAAAATTATAAAATTCTTGTCTTGTCTGCACCTACGGCACACCAGGCAACATCTTGCGGCACACTAGTGTGCCGCGGAACAGCGGTTGAAAAACGCTGGACTAGATTGACACCTGCATTGATTAATGAGAATGGATGCCAACTGTCAACAACTGTTATGGACCAGGCTGGCGCCCATATTACTTAATTAGCGTGGGTGTCAGCTATAAACAACCATTGGGACCACACTTCTATGTGCTGTTTGAATTTCAGCTGGGGCTTTTGAGTGGAGTACTCTGGGGTATTCCAACTCTGTTTGTGGACTACTGGGGAGTTAAGTGACTTACCTTCTCTGAGCCTCAAATTTCTTATCTGCAAAATTCCTAATGCTGATCTCTTTTTTTCTCTATCTCAAAATGTCATTGGATGAATATTGGAGAACTTTTTCATACATTTTTGTATTTTTTTGAAATTTTATTTCCTCAGCTTTTTCTTCTAGGTTACTAATTTGGCCTTTAGCTTCATTTATTCTACTTTTGCAACCCCTCTATTGAATATTTAATGGTGATCATCATAATTTTAAGTTTTACTATAGGAACTCATTCTTACTCTTTGATTGCTTCATTTTAGGAAGCTATGTTTTGTTTTCTGGATGTAGTCACCCTTCAAATATTTTTAAGAATGCTAGTTTAAAAAATTAAGTTCTCTGTCTTTTTATAATTCTTCCCCCCCCCCCCCCGACATTACTTTGAGATCTGCAGGTTATTTGTTTATTTTCATCTTTATCTTTCATGTTATTTGTTTTTGGCAAATGTATGGCCATCCTGAGTGCCTGTTCATGCTCATGAATGAAATAATAGGTAGATTGCTATTCATAAGAAAGTTAAGCTTCCTTTGAAGTTAGGTAATTCTATTTAATTGAGCCAGAGCTCACTCTAGAACAAGAACATCAAACTCAAAGGCTAGCATGGGCCAAATAAACAAGGTTTAAGTTTATGTGGGCCATAAAAAAAAGCTTCAGTTTTCATAGAAACATAGGTTTATTTTGATAGAGACATGAATACAAAGAGCTGAAATAAATGAGTAATCATTATCGTAAAATAATAGAACATTTTAATTACAATTAATGTTTTTTTCTTGAACATTAATTTATCAGACACTGAATAACTGTATAAGTTAATAAGTGTAATGCAAATAAACCTATTTTTCTTGTTTTCTGAAAGTGAAATATTTCCTGTTGTACATCCCAAAGAGGTCAATACAAGACTAAAGATGTGGCTGCTAAAATATTTACTACTAGTATTAGTGGAGAGAAATGGAGCACCTGTGAATAAGGTGGTAAAAGAAATGAATGCAACACGATTATAGTAATCAGTCATTAGCAAACGTATTTCATTATTAATAATTATGTATAACATAATATTGTAAAAATTAAGTTATGAATTTTAAAAATATATATTTTATTGATTTTTTACAGAGAGGAAAGGAGAGAGATAGAGAGCCAGAAACTTCGATAAGAGAGAAACATCGACCAGCTGCTTCTTGCACACCCTCTACCGGGGATGTGCCCGCAACCAATGTACATGCCTTGACCAGAATTGAACCTGGGACCTTTCAGTCTGTAGACCGACGTTCTACCATTGAGCCGAATTGGTTTTGGCAAGTTATGAAATTTTTATTAAAACGTTTCTTACATACCGTTATATTGGCTGGGATGCAAAAATATTTGCTGTGGACCACGAGTTTGACATGCTTGTTCTAGAAGAAGCAGGATTCTGTGTAAGTGGGTTGGAATCTATTGATAGGGAGTGTCCTTATAAAGGACAATGTGTGTGAGGGGAGGCCACCAAGATTTAGACCCCCATAACTGCCTTATGGCCAGGACTTTAAGGAAAGATGTGTATGCTTTTTGCTCTCTCTCTATATATATTTTTTCTCTACTGCCCTTCAAGTTCATGTTTAGCTCTAGAGTTTGACTTTTCTTAGCCATCTCAGTATGCTTCTATCCTTTTTAGGAATCTTTCCCAGTCATATCTCTCACTTTTATTAAGCATTTCTTGGGACTTTAATGTGGGGTAAAGACAGCACTGGCTGATCTGTTTATAGCAGAGGTGGGGAACCTTTTTTTCTGCCAAGGGCCATTTGGATATTTATAACATCATTCACAGGCCATACAAATTATCAACTTAACATTAGCCTGCTATTGTGGTCAAACATTTATTTAACTCACCCCTAATTCCTTGGCAGGGCCAGACTGAATGATTTTGAAGGCCTTATAAGACCCTGGAGCTGCAGGATTCCCACCCCAGTGGTTCATGAAGAGAAGAACTAATCCAGCCAGCAGTAGGATAGGACAGATAACCTTTGTGTTAATTACTGTAATGGTTGCTTTGAGGCCTGCTCTGCTCTCTGCATTGTTCCATCCACAGACTCCCTAGGGCAGCAACCTTTCAGACCTCAGGGACCATCAGTGGTCTGAGGACCTCCAAGACCACTGCCCTAGGGACTCCTTATCAGCCATCTCCAGTGTGTGAGTTTATGTTGTAGTTCTTTGTTTTAATTTCTCAGACAATTCAGCCCTATATATTTTTTAATTATCTAGAAATTACTTAGTAAATTTATTAGAACTTTACTTTTTGTTTTCAGCCCTGTTGTGGGTTCTTTTAAAAAAAATTATTATTGTTTCTATTGGGGATGTGAGAGGGAGAAAAATTAAATATGGATACTCCTCTCCTCATCTTAAACTGGAAGTCTTTATTAATATGCATTAATATATGAAAGTGCTCCATGGACCATGAAATATTATTGAAAGTTAAGAGATGAATTTGCCCTTCTCCTCTTACCATTATCTCCCTCCTTGTCATCTTTAACACATCCAACCTGTGGATGTGAGATCTGAATTTTCTAACCCTAGGCTTTTAGGAGATAGGTAACATGGAATTTCACACAACCAAACAAAAGAAAATGAGATATTCAATGAGAGGAAAGCCACAGTGACCAAGAAAGAAAGCATGTCTAGGCATCTGCTTCTGAGGTCAGCTTCTCTAGGCCATCTTTGCTTTCCATCATGTCTTACCTCCCTTTATTCTCATCACACAAATCCTCCATATTCCAGATTTTCCAGTTTTTCTGTTGTTTTCTAAAGCAATGCTGAAAAGTATCCACTGAAATCACTATAATTTTATGTTGGTTATTTATCAATGACTTTCCCTGCTGTTGGTTCTTTTGTATCAACAAAGTTGTGAGGACAGAATGGTAATTAATCACATATGTTTAGAGAAAAACCAAATGATTGCATTATAAAAGTAAGATAACTGTGGAACATTAAAAACATATAAATAAAAAAGCTATAAAATTTAAAAATTAACTAGAGAGGAACTTTCAAATTTTGTGTATGTAGTTCCAGTCTTTATACATTCATAGACTTTTAGGCACACATACAATTTTATTTATTTGCTAGGAGCCCAGTGCACAAAAATCATGCAGGGGTGGGGTCACTAGGCCTGGCCAGTGATCAGGGCCAATCAGGGCCTTCTGGCTGCCTGCCAGAGCCTTCCCTTCCTCGGCCCCTCCCTCCAGAGCCTTTCCTTCCTCATTCTCTCCATCCAGCTGGCCCTGTCTTCCTGCTGGCCGCCAGCTACAGGCTGGGGCCTGCTGGACTGTGGGAAGGGATAAGAGGAGGTTGGCTGGCTGTGGGAGGTTGGCTGTGGGAGCACACTGACCACCAGTGGGCAGCTTCTGAATTGAGTGTCTTCCCCCTGGTGGTCAGTGCATGTCATAGTGACCAGTTGCTCCAGTTGTCCTGGTCATTCTGGCATTGCAGTCGCATCATAGTGACTAGTCAGATGGTCAGAGGGACACTTAGCATATTAGCCTTTCATATATATAGATATGTGGAAAAACATGGTTACTAAGGCTTTTTACTTGGGGACATTTGGGTGTAACTCCAGGCTCCTAAAGATGACTATTATCATGAAAGGTGCTGATATGGATATCATAGCTGAGAGTTGGTATTTTGGAGTCATGGGTGGTCACCATGGCAGCAGCTGGGACTCTGTTGTTTCCTTCTGCTGTGCTACATGGGCCTCTGCTTGAGATGCCCTGAATCAGCTGAGCAGATCTAGGCTGGCTTTGGACCTTTCTCAAGGTGCCTGCTCTTTCTTTCATTAGTACGAATAATGAGGGTTTGATTGTAAAGTATGCCTGGGCCAAACACAAGGGTTTTTAAAATTGTCTGCTGTTTTAGATTATCCAGGCCACTGGTCCCCCTTCCTTAGCATGGATAATTGAGAGTAGCCTGGGCTGAAGAATGTTAAGCAGAACCAATTGACAAAATAAATGAGATTTTAAAAATCCTTTACATTTTAATAATAGGAAAAAACTCCAAGTTGGTTGACTTATTTTTTTTTTTTAAATCTAAAAGGGCCTAGTTTATATTTTGAAACTGTAAATTTATTTAGTTGTTGATTCAAAGTAGGAATACATTTTCTATGATGCAACCATTTACAACCTATTTAAAATGTATACCAATTACAATGTGTACTTAATAGAGGTAGGGGAAAATTTTCAATATAGACTAAAGGTTGTCCAGTTTCACACTCAATGTCAAATCTTTTTATAACCATGTTTATGTTTTAACTAGGTAGCAAGAAAAGAGTGGGAGTCACTTCAAATTCTGAAAATCTCTCTCTCTTGATAGTGGGGGCTATAAGTCCTTGCCCTTAATGAGCAATCATCATGGATAGAAGAGCATTTTTTTTGAATATTTATATATGATTAACAGGATCCTGATTCTTGGGAATATCCAAGCTCATCCCCTTCTCATTTTCATCCTCTCATCTTTCCCCATGCCCCCCTTAGTACAGGGAGAAATGTATTTACATGTCACTTGACTGGGAATTTAAAGGATGTTTTCTCTAAGGAGCAATTTTATAAATAGGGATAGGTGTCACTGAATACCCTTCAGTGTGTAATGAAATAAATAGATTTTTTTTTGTGGGGGTGGCTTGGGAATTTAGAACATATTGTAAGAGACAACGGTGAATTTCTGGGCATTTGATTCATAAATAAGGTTTTGAAACATTACCCATTTTTACATTGGGAATTACCAAGCTAAAGCTTAAAGTCCCCCCAACACCCATGAACAATCATTTAAACACAGGCTTGAAGACTTGGGCAAAAAAGTGCATTATTTACTCTAAAAACAATAATCTTATTTTGGAGTCATTGCAGTCCATCATACAGATGTATACTTTGGGATGTTTGAAAGGGTAACATTTTCTAGTGATGGCCTATTACATTATATATCTTGTACATTATTATCCAGGCACAGATAGAGATGCCCATCGGCCCCTCTATAACAGCGTGAGGGAGACTGAGACTCCTTCACAGGGTGAAATGTTACAAAGGGGCTTTGGCCTTGCCTACTGTGATTATGTAAAGAACAGGATATGGTCTGTATCCGTGTTATATTGGGAGGCCTTGGTTCTCTGACATGAATTAATAATTAAATTCAATCAAATGAATGTTTATTTGTATTACTACTATGTAGGTCATCCTTGTTAGATATTTATTTACTATAGATAATAGATCCTGATGGGGTAAAAAAGCAAATAACATGGTCATTTGAACCCAATATTCTAGTGAGGGAGACTATGATATGATGTAACAATTCTAACAATAGACTGACAAAATGCTATTGGAGAATAGGTGGGAGGGTGGGGATATTAGAATTAGGGGTTTTTGTATAGGCATCAAAGTTGGGCTTTTAAGAAGTTTGCTATGTTTTGTTTTCAGGGAAAGACATAAGGTAGGGCATATGAGTGGAGGAAACATTTTGAGCCAAGGCACAAAAGTATGAATATTCCTGCTGTATTAGCAGAATGGTAGATAAATGATTTAGAATTCTAATACTTTAAAATGTATTAGAATCATATGGAGTTCTAGTTCAAATATAGATTTGGGGGGTATTATACCATGTTATATATAGCAGTGTTTACAGATGGGGCTCAGGAATTTACTATTTTTTTTTATTTTTTATTTTTTTAACAAGAGTTGCTGGTGTGATTGTGCTGTAGACTTCTCATGCTTTGAGAAATTCTGCCACAGGCAATGTTTTCTGACGATAGGGTGACTGAAAGGATTTGAAGCTGGAAAGATAGAATAGGTCCATGGTATTAGGATCATGTGGAATAGGTTCTTGGTAGCCATAAAATATTCTTAAGCAAAGAAAATATTATGATCAGATCTGTATATTAGAGTTTACTGCAGTGTGGAGAATTCACTGAAGTATAGAGACGTGGAGGCTAGGGAACAGTTGTTAGGCAATTGCAGATGATGCATCTGATGGTGAAGACCTGCATTTGGACAGAAGGAAGAAAAAGCTTAAGAGATATTACTGAAGCAGAACCTCAGGATGTGTTCATGAAAACAGTGTAGGGAATGAAGGAACTAGGAGGAAGACTAAGTTGACTCTTGGGATTGTAATTTAGATAACTGGCTGGCTGACTGTGCTATGAACAAAAATCAAATGCCCTGGAGATGGAGCAGGTTTGGAGTTGGTGTGATTGGGTTCAATTTGGGTTTGCTATTCCCTTAGGTCAGTGTTTCCCAAACTTTTGACATATGTGTACTCCTTCTATAATTTTCGTAATGCTGAGTACCCCTAGTACTCATGAGAACATAGAATTAGGCGTAGCTAAGCACAGTGCAGTGCATATCCCCACCAAACTCTTACTGTAACCCTGTGGGTACACGTACCACACTTTGGGACACACTGCCTTAGGGTATTTAAGTGGGAATGCCTTGGGGGTAACTAGAAAATTCTACCTCCATTTCTGGTTGAATTTGCCGGTAGTAACCCATTTATAGCTGATAGTAGAAGTCATAATAGAAGAGAATGCTTTAGCTAGAGCACTACAGGTAATGAAAGAGGAGCAAAAGTTGCAAATTCCAGATTAAATGGTGAAAAGAATTGAAAATACTCAGAAGGAACCCACGTGAAATCAACATTCTTTAAGAATATTAGAATGACTAGAAAGGTCTTTGGAAACCTTTCTGTCCAGGGATTTGAAAACATTTATTTAATGCAGAAGATTTAGGTTTTCAAGGAAAATATAACTCAGATGTGTAATAAAACAGACTCAGATGGAGCCTCCCTGGTTGGGGCAGGAAGGGAGGACTTGTGCCTATCTGCCCAGCATTTCCCTCTTTATTGCTTCTTCCTCACATGACAATTCTTGTCTCCTCTCCAGAGAAGATGGTTTTACAACATCAACATCTATGTACATTCATTGTTTTTATGGAGGCTAGAGAGATGTATTGGCATGATCAGTGGTAACAGAGGGGGAATGTGATGTGAAAAGGATCCTAAGAGACAAAGTAACAAAGGGCAACATGGAACCCATAGGGAAAACAAGTGGGGCAGAAAAAACGTGGTTCCAAGGGAGGAGTTAATTCCGAGTAGTGACATTCATGGAAGGAGTGGCAGGGATGCTTAATTTTGAGGCTAAAAAACATTTAGGGATTCTGTTTCTTATCTATCTAAAAGTCAGAACTAAAAGTTTGTGCTGGGTTGGATAAAGAAAGTGAGTCTCTACAAAGTGGAGGCAGTTGTCACATATATTGCACCCCAATTATTGCTCAGACCCCATCCAAATTCCCATGGAAGTGGAATTTTAAAGATGGGGTAACCTGGAGAATCAGAGTGAAGGACAGGGTAGCTTTCCTTTCCATGTGGGAGGGATTACAGAGGGCAACTTGCTTGGGTGGTGATGGATGTCTTCATAACTTGTCTTAAAGTTATATTTGCAAAGTCAGCATACTCTGCTTATTAGGATGCATATGCATATTTATTTAAGAAGGCTGTTCTGGGGGGTTTGTTGATGGAAGACTCCTCTGTACTGCCAGTTGGCATACAGTAGATATGATTGGTAGCTACCAGTCAGTCTTTAACATGAAACGTACAGAAAACTCTGTATTCAGGTAGTTGTTTTGAGACATCAGCAGAAATCTGCCAAGACTGAAGGTTGACCCAGTGAATCCTGGGGGACCTTGAGGAAAGTCAATTCATTTCTGCATCAAAGGTATCTCAAATTATTCTAAATGGCGTTTGCTGCTCAGAGAGTTCGGCTCTTGAATTAGCAAGATGCAGCAAGTTCCAAGCTGGTGTTCTTTCTTAGAAAAATGCTTATGGGATATAAATCTTTAAAAAGTGCATTCCATTGTACCAATTGTTTGGTTTTTTTTAGGAATAAAAAGCCCCTCAGGTTGTTATTAAGTGGTCTGTTTAATAATGTCAATAAATTCTAGAATTGGAGACTGGGTATTGTTATTTTGGACGTTTTAATGGTCCCCATTGTCTAAGTTACTTGGCTTTGGCTTGTTTGACCTTTGTTTTAAGGGCTTGGAAAAATTTCCCCAACTTCACAAGAGTTGATATAGTGGTTTTTCATATACTGGATACAAATATCAAAAATATTTGAATTAAGTTAACAGCATTTGAATGATTGGACCCTATTGATACAAAGTGAAAAAGATAATTGCAAATTATAGATGAATAGAAAAGCTCAAGTAAAATTGATATATATTTTTTTTTACAAAAAAGCCTTAACTTATAACATTTATTAATTTAAGTTTAATTATAACTATGTAATAATTATTCAGAAAAAGGACTGGAAGATTATGCTGCAAAGTATTAATACAGAGAGGCAATATAGTCTAGTAGTTACTGCCACCTATTAACTACTGGATTAGGAAAAACAAGACTTCTAATTTGACTTTCACAAGCAATTGGTCTTGGTGTTGATACTTAACCTCTTTATAACTTACTTCCCACATGTGAATAGCATCTACCTTTTGGAGGTTATTGGGAGTAGTACATAAAGTCATTTTGGCAATCTCTTAGCAGAGGACCTATAGGTGTTTTTTTAAGAACTCAATATATGTTAGTCCTTAAAGTCATTATTCTAACCACCATTATGACTACCACCACCATCATCATCATCATCTCTGTCATGGTCACAGGTGTCTCCAAGAAGCAGATTCCAGGATGGTATTGAACAGGCAAGTTTATTAGGGAAAATGCCCATGAAGTTTATTAGGGGAAATGCTAGAAGAGGCTGGGATATGATGAGCGAAGAAGAAAGGAAAAGAAGGAAAGCTTGAGAGAAGCATTTAGACTGTGGTGACCCACAGTCACCTGTCAAGAGTCACACAGCTTCCAGGGACCAGGGTGTCATAGTGGCTTTGTCACACCAGACATTGGCTGGGAACAGCCTAGGGAAGTGTGACCTCAATGCAAATCCCAGCACAAGTGATGGATTTTAGGGCTCAGCAGTTGGGGCCTGCAGCTGGTTATGCCCTTTGAGGTCAGGCATTTTCAAATGTGTTCTTAAGTGTCTCACAGTTGTGAGTGATTTACAAAAATCTTCTCATTATTTTGGCATTTTATTAATTTTGTTATATTTAATCTGCATTACTTTAACATTTGGGAGAAGAGGTGAAAGAAAGATTTCAAAATATATTCTTTTTTCTTGGTTAACCCAAACTGTTTGAGACTTGCCCAGATCTCACAGTAATCCCCAGCTTTTCACTTTACTTAAACTTGTGGGTGCAGCTGTGCCAGTACTTCCTGAAAAGTTTTATTCGTTTGATCCTACTTTAATTTCTAGTTAGAAACTTGATTTGATTAAAGAGTAAAAGTTTAAGTGTTCGTAACAGGATTCAATTAAAATAGGTCATTCTTGGGGCTCTGAAAATCGTCAATGGCCTTTGGGCAAATTGGAACAAAAGTTATAAAATTCAATTGGATGCATCCCAACATTTAACATCTTTAAGGAGGACATTTTGCCTAATAGATTCAATTTCGGAATATTTAGTGTAGGTCATCAGCTTCAGCACCTAACAAATGCTTTTGTCTGTTTCTCTCTTTAGTCATAGCTAAGATCAGGACACCTGAACTCTAATCTACAGAACAAACAATTTGTGGTGGGACCTTGAAGAAAGTCAATTAGTTTCTGTGACTTTACCAGTAGGTTAAAAAGGAGATTGCAATATTGGTGAATAATGTGCTTAGAGATGTTTGCATAAAAGATGCTTTGTCATTGTAAAGTATTATTGAATATTTATGGTCTACCAGACTGAGCCAAATGGCCCAGAGGAAAAAAACAGTCAGATTTATGTAAACCTTGTTCAGTGTCCCAGATACTTCAGGGTGGGTGTTCTATATATGAATGAATAAATCAATTCTATAAACATTATTTTAAATTTGGATGGTCCATCAATATTATCTGGGGTGTTAGCCAATGTGCCTGACCTATGACATTGAAATAAAATGTCTGCTCCAGGTAACTATTTCAATCTTAGGAATATTTTTAAAAGCCAGAGGCATTGACAGCAATTAATGTTTTCTTAGTTTGGTGTCTGCAAAGAAATGTAAATTGGGTCTTTACCTAAAGGCTGCAAGAAATCATCTCTCATCCATGAGATTGCTCTGAGGATTCCCAGACTGACATCATGCACCTTATGCTGCTGCTTCTTCTTCTTCTTCTTCTTCTTCTTCTTCTTCTTCTTCTTCTTCTTCTTCTTTAAATGTTTTTATAGATTTCAGAGAGGAAAGGAGAGGGAGAGAGAGATAGAAACATTGGGGAAAGAGAAACATCAGCATCAATCAGATGCTTCCTGAACGCCCCCTGCTGGGGATCAGCCAGAAACTGGGGCAAGTGCCCTGACCAGGAATCAAAGCATGACCTCCTGGTTCATAGGTCAACCCTCAACCACTGAGCCAAGCTGGCTAGGCTCCATTTTTTAAAATTATTTTACTCACTGCACATTAGTTTTCTATCACTTTATTGTGAGAAATCTGAGCCTCAAAAAAATAATAAAAAGCATTATCCATAAACACTGCCTAGTAACGTAATGGACCTCCCTGCACCATACAATGCAGATGTGATGGTACGGAAATAGCTATAGAAGATAAGAGGCACAGAAGCGATTTGTTTGGATTGGGTCACTGCTTAATCCAAATGGGTTCAGCTTGAGAATTCATGAAACGTGACAGTGGGCCAAGAGAAGCTTGCTGTGACATTTCAGATTCCCCTACCTCTCTGATTAACCATTTCAAGGATAACAAAATATAGATCCCATACAGGCACGTAAGATCCAGAGGTTCCCACTGTAGACCTGTCTCTGGAGATGGATGGCTCTTCTGTCCTGCAGTCAGGGACTCTGACTCAATAATACCTCACGCTGGGCTTTTAATTTATGTGACACTTTGATTCTGAGTGCAGTGTTCTAAAAGACAAAGACTATAGCACTGTTGCCTTATGACATAGCCTGTCATTAAATGCATTTGGGTATGGTGCATAAATCTAAATATACCTTATAGCAAGTCATGAGATAATTGAAAATATTTTAAAAAGTACATATAGAAAAAGCTTGCTATCATGGGGATGCAAAGATTAATACCAAGAACAATCATAGCTGCCTTTTTAAATAACTATTATTGGCCATCATGCCAGAGATTTTACACACTTTCTATATAATTGCTCCATTTTTATAGATGAGGACACAGACTTAAAGGAGTGAAGTTGTCCAGGATGAATTAGTATGTGGGAAATTTATAATTTTTTTTTTTTTAATTGCAGAAAAAAATAAAACTCCACATTTCTGATTTGGCAGGCTGCCAGGAATTCTTGCTCCATTTGTTGGCGGGCTCACAATTCTCTAGGTGTGAGTATCTGGATATGACCTGCCTCTCTGCAGGTCAAGCTCTCCTGGTCTGCCCACCCTCAGATCTTCTCACTTCTCTTGGGAAATGGGGACAAGTATTCAAACCCCAGAGCCCTGCCGCAGTATCTGCATGTGTGATCCCTGACTATGGTTGGTCTGATGAAAGAAAGATCCAGCTGAGTGTGAAGCCTGTGCTTTTGTGTCAAGAAAGGATGTCACGCGACCATTTTCACGAATGCCAGGTTTAGATAGGAATCCTCGAAACATATCAAAACAGAATTCATTAAAATAAGGCATTTGAATTTAACTGACAGGCAGATTTAATTTACCGGCTCTAATTCAGAGAATAGATTTAGGGAACCCACTTTTTGGTTAGTTGTGTTGTACCATCGCACTCCGTGATTTGGAGTTGATACAAAAATAAAATTAGTGTTTCTAAAATTCTTGGGTTCATTTGCTTCTGGAATCAGACCAGGAAAATTCCCAGGACTCATGGTTACTTGGGGTATTTTATGTCCCATGTGAGGTCACTAGGAAGTAACAGATGCATCGCAAGGGGCTCTCTGTAATTTTCCTGCAGCAGAGGGAGGAAAGAGTTAAAGGATGTAAGAGTTGCAGAGGGTTTCTTCTGGGCTATAGCAGTTTGAAAGCAGGGCGTCTTTTGCATTTTAAGCACTGCTGTTTGATCTCCTGTCTCATAGTTATGCAATTAGAAAACTTGTTTTTATTTCAAGGGAAACAGAAAAAAAGGCCTCTGAGAAAAGTACTTGCCCCTAAGGGCATTTGGTCCAGGAGCCCTTACCTCCTGCCCCAAAGCTCTGCAATGGAAGAGTGCCTTCCTAAAGGGGCTGAGGACAGAGTGACTACTGAATGTAGGCAACAGGGGACCCAGAGCTGTGGAGGTGGCTTTCCCTGGGCACACCCAGCAGGTCTGAGTGGTCTCTGGCTCAGGGCCAGTGCAGCCAGGTGGGCCAGGAAAGGGAACTAGGACTTGGGTCCTCAAGGAGGCCATGGAAATAAAGTGGGTTCCTAAAAGGACCAGTCAGTCCACTGGTTCTTTTCTTAGGGGAGAAGGGACAGCCCCCAAACTCACCTCCTAGCGAATCAATTCTAAATGCATCAATGCCAGCAGTGCATCCAATGAATTTTCTCAACAACTCTTCAACGAAGACAACCCAGGTATTGTCCTATTTTCATGTTGTCATTGAAGAAACGGAGGCACAGAAAGGGTGAGTGAATTTTTGAAGCCACAAGTATAGTAAGGCACGGAGATAAGTTCATATGTGGAAAAGGCCAGAGGATATAGTCAAAAGCACCGTCTTAGTTCAGTGACAACAGCTTAAATGTTAGTTTCATCAGTTACCAGCTCTATGAACTTTTCCAAATCTTTGAGTTCAAGGAAACCTCAGCTTTCTTTATATATAAATGGGGATGATATCAATAGGAATAAGACATATGATGGGGTCAGGACATAGTACCCCAAAATATGGCACCTTGGAAGCTGAAGGAGTTTGAGAAAACAGCAATAACAGAAACGTCACCGTGACCTTCACTCCATGCTTCTCCCTTGAAATAGGTTATAAAACACTTATGTGAGACACACCTTCTATCTTTGAAGGAGAATATAGGGACCCTGAGGAGAATCTGAATTAACAGGCCTTAATAAGTTTTCCCCCAATTTACTATTGGGTCGGCAGCTAAGTAATTGCGGGTTTCACACACATATGGCTTCAGTTGAATTTTTAGTTTGCAGACGTAGTACAAATGTAAAACACATTTTGTTATTTGATAGTTGGCTATTCAGCTGTTAATCAGTAAAAAAAGTTTTTTGATCTGTTTTGTGGTTTTCGTTTGGCGTTCGTTGAAAAATGGAAAATCAAAAGGAACATTTTCGTCATATTTTGCTTTTTTATTTCCGCAAAGGGAAAACGCATCGCAAGCTCATAAAAAGTTATGTGCTGTTTATGGTGACGAAGCCTTAAAAGAACGGCAGTGTCAAAATTGGTTTGCCAAATTTCGTTCTGGTGATTTTTCACTCAAAGATGAAAGACGCTCTGGTCGTCCAGTTGAAGTTGATGACGCCCTAATCAAAGCAATAATCAATTCGGACTGTCACAGTACAACACGTGAGATTGCAGAGAAGCTTCATGTATCACATACATGCATTGAAAATCACTTAACACAACTTAGCTATGTTCAAAAACTTGATACATGGGTTCCTCACGAACTGAAAGAATCACAGTTAACGCAACGCATTAGCAGCTGCAATTTGCTAAAGAAACGTAATGAAAATGATCCATTTTTAAAACGACTGATAACTGGCGATGAAAAATGGGTTGTTTACAACAATATGAAGCGGAAAAGATCGTGGAGCAGGCCAGGTGAACCAACTCAAACAACATCAAAAGCTGATATTCATCAAAAGAAGGTTTTGTTATCAGTTTGGTGGGATTACAAAGGAATTGTCTACTTTGAACTCTTACCACCCAACCGAACGATCAATTCTGATGTCTACATTGAACAACTAACGAAATTAAACAATGCAGTTGAAGAAAAGCGGCCCGAATTGACAAATCAAAAAGGTGTTGTATTCCATCATGACAATGCAAGGCCACACACATCTTTGGTCACTCGGCAAAAATTAATGGAGCTTGGTTGGGATGTTTTGCCACATCCACCATATAGTCCTGACCTTGCACCATCTGATTACTTTTTGTTTCGATCTTTACAAAACTCCTTGAATGGTAAAAATTTCAATAATGATGATGATGTCAAATCGTACCTGATTCAGTTTTTTGCTAATAAAAACCAGAAGTTTTTTGAACGTGGGATTATGATGCTGCCTGAAAGATGGCAAAAGGTCATTGATCAAAATGGGCAATACATTACAGAATAAAGTTATTTAGTTCCATGAAAAAATTGTCTTTGATTTTCTTTAAAAAATCCGCAATTACTTACTTGCCGACCCAATACATTTACTTCACACTCCTTAACCTACAATATGCCTCCATGACTGTCCACCCTTCATCATATTTGGCATAAAGTACCCAGGTTTAACTATTTCTTTCCTTTTCTTTTAAAATATTTTTTTTATTGATTTTTACAGAGAGAAGAAGGGAGAGAGAGATAGAGATATAGACACATCAGTGATGAGAGAGAATCATTGATTCGTTGTCTCCTATATGCCACCTGCTGGGGATTGAGCCTGCAACCTGGGCATGTGCCCTGGCTATGAATCTAACCAGTGACCTCGGTTCCTGGACCAATGCTCAACCACAAAGCCACACCATCCAGGTGTCTAACTATTAGTATTTCTTTAGGTCTTCATTTTCTTATATTAAATGCATCTGCATGCTTTTTACCTATCACTCTTTCTTTGTTGGTTTAATTTGTAGACCTAGCCAGGAACCCTAGGAGGGTCAAGAAAAACACTTTCCTTCCCTACAGATGTAAAGTGCTTATAAGGTCGTAATCAATGATAGCTATTATTACTATCACTAGAGGCCTGGTGCATGAAAATTCATGCATGGGAGGGAGGGCTTTTCTCAGCCTGTCCTGGCCCCTCTCAAAGTCCAGGAGCCCTCAGGGGCAGGAGGCAACCCAATGATCATGGGAAGACAATGACCCCATCACACCTCTGCTGCTGCCACTGCCGCAGTGCAAGCCTTGGATGACTCTGGTTACCAGAGCCTCGGGCTGGCCCTGGGCAGCCGGCAGGGATGAGGGGACTGGGCACCACGAACTTTGAGGACATGGCAGTAAATTAGCATATTTCCTCCTTATTGGCTGTGGGTGTTGCCATATTTGTGAGGGTGTGATGGTCAATTAGCATATTCCCTCTTTATTAGATAGGATAATGCTTTCTTCCAGTATATTGTTCTATCCTTTTAAGTGGGGCTTAGATTGGCATAGTGGCAATCAGAAGCTGAAGCTAGCTTAGATTCATGCAATGCTCTGATGGATGAAAAGGAGAGGAGAGGTTTTCTGCCAAAGAAAGAGGCAAGTGCCTTTCACTAGAGGGAGTGGTCCCAAGCGTCAATGGCTGCATACAAAGATTCTTAATCAAAAGATGAAAGAGTAGTTGCAGCAGAATAGCAGAGGCAGAGGCAGTTAAGACAAAAAGCCACGGATGTTAAATGGGACTGAGGTCCATGCAGAGGGACTCTGAGAAATCTTTGTAGTTAAAGACATGATTCTCAGAAAACAAAAGACACAAGTAAGGTGTTGGAGTCTGGGAGATTGAGTCCTACAACCCAGGTTGAAATATTTTCTCTCACTCTTCATTCCTAAAAGAATTGATTGCCTCTCTGCATCACTACACCCACATTTAAATCACAGTCACGTCTGTTATTTATTATGTTAGTACAAGCACAAGTAGAACACTGTATGTTTTTGTTTTTGTTTACCCATTCCTTAGTGGGGTCAGCCCTTCCTTTTCCTTAAGGAGAAAACACAGGGGGACTGTTTCTCTGGTGGCCTTAAGTCTTCTTGTGAACTAGTTATTTTGTTTGCCCATCAGGATCTACTTTCCAGCTCTCCCTGTTCGGAGCCCTGGGCGACCAGCCTATTTGGGTAGCATTATCCTTTGGCTTGGGTTTGGACTTAATCGATGGGAAGCATTAGCAGGAAACATTGGAATCAGGTGGGAGGAGAGACAAACCAGTGTTTGTTCTTCTGGTTCCCTCCCTGCTGGATTGCAGTGGGTTGGCGGTATTTCTCTCCTGCCAGACAGCTCTCAGAAGCCAATACTGGCTGTAGGTTTTAGAAAGATTCTGCTTCTAGCCCCATCATGCGTCCTAATGGCTTCTCACTGCTGCGAGCCCCAAGATCCTGCACCATCCCTGGTCACCATCCCCAGTCACCATCCCCAGGCCCTCCTTACACCATTGTAAACAGTCCTTCTGTGAAATGCTTCTCAGTTACCCAGCATGAGTGCCATCTGTTTCCTGCTGTGACCCTGGCTGATACATATGGCCTCTTCTGGTTGCAAAACATAGTCTCATTTGTGGTCTTCAGAATAATTAATCTCTGAAATACTGCAACTTCAAGTCTGATGTAGGGTTAAGTCTCTTTCATAGCTCTATTAGAGGTCAGGGTGTGAGTTACCTTCTTTCTTTCCCTGATGCTCACATTTCTGAGTGTTTACCATGGCTTCTGATCTGGTTGAATCTGGTTGATCTAGTTGAAGATGAGATCATAAAAAGTTCTTAAGAAAGTTTCATAAGGTTTGATTTTGGCAGACATTTAGAGCTGATTCTCTTTCTCATGGACATGCTTATGGCTGGCTTCTTCAGAGACCTCTCCATGGCTGGGAGCATCCTACTATCACAGATACATAAAGGTTGTCTTCTTCAGCTGGTCACTTTCCTTCTCCAGACATTGACCTCAGCCTCCATCTGTCAAGGAATCATTCATTTTAAAGCAATTGCTGCATTAAAGATATTTGTTTTCAGGTGTATGCTTTTTCTAAAGATAATTTTAATAACACATCCTTCCTTAAAAGTCATTCTACTTCTATTTTCTGTTTACTCCAAGATTTATGATTTTTATGAATACCCATGTTTTAATCTGCCACACCATTATTCATTTTGTTCCCTCACGCTTTTACCTCCCCATCCGCATTATATAGCTCTTTACTCTTTCCCATCTAGCACAGTGTTCCCCAGAGGAGGTGCTGTTGGCATTGGGTAGGGCCACTTCTTGGTTGTGTGTGCCTCCTCAGCCTTTGGTAGGACCTCATTGCTGGCCCTGCCACTAAATATTCTTCATGTCCAGTCCTGAGATAACTGAAGCATACTTGCCCATTTCACATCCTCCTTTGGGAGTCATACTACTCCTGACCTTGAACAAGCACATGCTAGTTTGGGACTTAGGTCTACAATTTTCCTTCTCTGGTGATTATCTTTATTTTCCTAACTTAATTTAAAATTTTGTTTTAGTAACATGGACATAGTTTAAAAACTCAAGTGCTGTGAGAATTAGAGTACTTAACAACAAAGACAGGTTATTTTCTATGTCATTCCACTCTATTTACTATTTATTTTCCCCAAAGCCAAAACTTTTGAGTTTCTTTACCATCTTTTCCTAGTACTTACTTCTATGTTTCTAAACAGTATGTATGTACAGCTATGAATTGTTTTTTTTAGTTGAAAATATAATATACTGGTTTCCTATATTTAAGATAAGATTTTTTTTTAAAGCCTGCTTATAGCAACATCTTCACGAAGCCAACTTTCTATTCTCTACTTTTCTAGTTTGGATATTTAGCAAGTTTTGTTTAAAACCATCATTCAGTTTTGATGTCATTGTTTTATGTAAATGTTGTGTAGAGCTGAGATACCTTACGTCCTATTAGTCTTGCATGGACTTTCTCTTGCCTTAGAGTTAATACTGGTCTATTGTAGTTGGCCTCCCTTCTATGATTCTTTCACTAACTCATCCCCACACTGTCTGCCAGAAATGTAAATTACCTCTTGACATGTTCAAACACATCAGATACTTCATAGTTGGTATTTGTTTGTTTGTTTTTCCCTTTAAGACATTCCTTCTGGAACCCACCATCCTCATGTGACACTATCGTAAAATGCACTTCCATGAAGTGTGGTAATTTTTCTTGTCAGTTTGGGGCCCTTTTATCTTCGAACTAACTTTAAGCTGAGGGCTGCTTCTAGATCAGAGTATCTGCTCACCACAACTTCAAGGTTTCACAAAGAGTACTCACGTCGAATACACTTAATGAATGGTAGTGATAAAAATAAATACTTTTGTCATATCTTACAAATGGCAATTACTTGAATTTTTAGCAACATTTCATCTTTTATTTTATTTTTTAAATATATTTTATTGATTTTTCACAGAGAGGAAGGGAAAGGAATAGAGAGCTAGAAACATTGATGAGAGAGATACATCGACCAGCTGCCTCCTGCACACCCCCCACTGGTGATGTGGCCCCCACAACCACTGTACATGTCCTTGACCGGAATCGAACCTGGGACCTTTCAGTCCGCAGGCCGGTGCTCTATCCACTGAGTCAAACCGGTTTTGGCAACATTTCATCTTTTAAATGAAGACTGCAATAATTTACAGCCTTGAAGATAACTTCCTCATATTTCTGTGAGGCTGTGAGGCAGCAAACATCATTTCTATTTTATGTGAAGCACAAACACAAGGATTTTAGTCAGCACCTACTATTTCCATATCCTGTCTTGTTACTGGAAAGACACAGATAAGTGAGTTCAGATTGGACCCCGCCTTACAGAGTGCCAAGATATTTTAAAGATGACTCTAACACTGTGTGTTGTGTAGTAGGTGCACCAAAGAAGGCTGGATTGCAGTAGGCACTCAGAAAATGCTACTGGAGAGATGGTGTGGGCCCGACCAGTATGGTTCAGTGGTTGAGCACTAACTTATGAACCAGGAGGTCACCATTCGATTCCTGGTCAGGACACATGCTCGGGTTGTGGGCTAGATCCCCAATGTGGGGTGTGTAGGAGGCAACTGATCAATACTTCTCTCTCATCATTGATATTTCTATCTTCTATCCATTCCCATTCTTTTCTGAAATGAATAAATATATATATATATATATATATATATATATATATATATATATATATATATATATTTTTAAAAATACATGATGTTGTAAGTTCGTGTTGGGCTTTGAAGATGTCTACACACACACATACTTACCCACACTCACATTTATTTATTACTAGACATGATTTACTTTGTGCAGAGGACTGAGGCCTGTTTAGGCCTGCATTCTCTCAAAGGACATGGTCGTGGTAAAAGTGAAAGGGACAAGACCCTCTTTGTAATGATGGCTGCTAAATCAGGAAGCCTGGGGCCCCACGCACCAAGTCCAGCCCAGTACTTGACTCATCACCACAGGCTAGATTGCATATATTATTAGTGAGAGTATTTCCTACATGTGTCCTCATATCAGTAGTAGGCTACAGAGAGAAGAAGGAAAGAGAAACTGGTTTCTTGTTGTGTAAGTGTAATGAGTATTGTTGCATTGAGTTGAGAAGAGGGGAAAACAAACTCTTATTGCATGTATATCATCTGCCAATCACCCCACTAGGCACTTTTGCTTTGGCTCAGACGGTGAACCCCATGAAGTTTGTGTTTATATACAGAGAAGTTAGGTAAGTGGCAGAGACAGGACTGAACTCACTGCTGCTCAGCCCTGTGTCCTGTGTTCTTCCCACAATGCTTTGCAGCCTTGGAAGTCTTCCATAGTTAGCTTTGTAGCTAATAACAATATTTTACGTTTTTGTGGGAATGCCTTCTATGTCATAGAATTCAGAGACATTTTCATTTCCTTCCAAAATTACTAAAAAATAAAATATAGGACCTTATCATTTCTTGGCAAAAATATTGAAATAATCTGCCAACTGGTCTTTGTGCCCCTAGTGCCTTCTTCCTGCCACTTACCTCCAACATTGCCATTGAGTGACAGGTTTGCTTTTGCCCTTATTGGATTCACTGTGACAACTCTTGCTCCTCTTTCAACACTTGCCTTAAAATGTTTCCTCTTGGGTAAGTTTGTCTGACAGAAGTAGCTCTTGAATACTTGCTTCTTGATTTTTGCACTATCTTCATAGAACTCATCTTAATATGGCATAAGATTTATTTGTCTAATATTAACTGGATTGTGAGGTCCTCAAAGGAAAGTGGATGTGCAATTATTATTTGTAAAATGCATAAATGTGGACTAAAACACTAATTCACAAAGAAGGATTTCATTTAGTCTGAGACACCTAAGTTGTCTACTATGGACTTCATAGAGTTTAATGTTTTGGTGTCAATCAGGGTAGGACTGGTGTATCACATTTTGATATTCACAGTAATTAGCTATGTGATAATCTGATCTTGGGAAAGTTAATCTTTATGAGTCTTAGTTTTCTTTTGTTCTTCTTATTAATAATAATAATAGTACATCTAAAGGTTATTCTAAGGCAGTGGTCGGCAAACTCACTAGTCAACAGAGCAAAATATCAACAGTCCAATGATTGAAATTTCTTTTGAGAGCCAAATTTTTTCAACTTAAACTTCTTCTAAAGTCACTTATTCAAGATAGACTTGCCCAGGCTATGGTATTTTGTGGAAGAGCCACACTTAAGGAGCCAAAGAGCCCCATGTGGCTCGCGAGCTGCAGTTTGCCGACCATGGTTCTAAGGGAAAGAATAAGGTGGTTGATGTAAGTTGTTGGTGTAGAACTGACAGAGAGCTAAGACTCAAAAATTGTGTTTATTATAAACAATGAAATGCATTATAAATATAAATAAAATGAGTTATATTTTATATGTATAGTATAAAAGTAAAACTAATATTCATTTAGTCACCATATTTCTAGAACCATTCTCTAATATTTTCTCCTTAATCCTCTTCCCAAATGTATGAATTTTGCATTTATCAATTCCTTGCTTTTTGTTATGATTTTGTCACATGAGGATGCACAACTAAAATTTATTATTTAATTTTACATGTTTTGAACATGGTATAAGTGGAAAATTATGTATTTTTTCCAACTTGCTTTACCCTCTCAATATTATATTTGGGAGATTTATCCATGTTGATCTGTGTAGATGTTATTCATTCATTCTTGCTCCTGTATAGTCTTTCAGTATATGACTATGCTCTAGTTTGTTTATACTTCCACTGATTCATTGTCCTGACAAAGGAAATTGGCAGTTTCCAGCTTAGATTTTGTTGTTGTTGCTTCATGGATATCTATCTATCTATCTATCTATCTATCCTGGTCTACATTGTAGAAACAGAGTATATGGTGGTACATGACTCACTGGATTTTGATATACGTGTTCTTTCAACTTTGCTAGCTACTTCCATAATGTTCTCCTTCCTACGGTGTATAAACATTCCTGCTATGCAGTAATCTCTTTAATGCTTCATATTGCCCAACTTTGAAATGTATGCCAACTGTGTGGGTGTAGAATGGTATTTCATAGTGGTTTCCATTTGCATTTCCAAGTTTTTTAATGATGCCTTACATTTTTTAAAATGTCTGCTAGCCATGTGTTTCTCCTTCTGTGAAGGAACTCTTCACATCTTTGGGCCATTTTTCTATAGTGTTGTTGGTCTTTTAAATCGAAATATCCAAATATAGCTGTGGATTTGTATATTATTTTGTAGCTTCTTTCATTTGTTGCTTCATGTATTTTGAATCCCTGTTATTAGGTGTTTAAACATTTATTTATTTTTTTTAATATATTTTATCGATTTTATACAGAAAGGAAGGGAGGGAGATAGAAAGCTAGAAACATCGATGAGAGAGAGTCATCGATCAGCTGCCTCTTGCACACCCCCTACTGGGGATGTGCCCACAACCAAGGTACATGCCCTTGACCGGAATCGAACCCGGGTCCCTTTAGTCCCCAAGCCGACGCTCTATCCATTGAGCCAAACCAGTCTTGGCTAGGTGTTTAAACATTTAAAACTGTAAACCTCTTGTCCTGGCCGGGTAGCTCAGTTGGTTAGAGTGTCATCCCAATACACCAAGGTTTCAGGTGCCATCTCTGGTCAGAGCACATACAAGAATCAACTAATGATTACATAAATAAGTAGAACAACAAATTGATCTTTCTCCCTCTCTCTCTCTGCCTCCCCCCCCCCCACCCCCGTTTCACTCTCTGTCCTTTCCTCCCTCTTATTCTCAACATTCAATAAATAATTTAAAAATAAAATCTTTATTGTTGAAAGTTTGTGTCCTTTTCCCCCCATTGACCCATTCTAACCCCCCACCCCCCACCCCAGGCCTTTACCACCTTATTGTCTGTATCCATGGGTTATGCATATATGCATACAAGTACTTTGGTTAATTTCTTCCCACCCCCCTTCCCTCTGAGATTCCACAGTCTGTCCCATGCTTCTATGTCTCTGGATCTATTTTATCCAACATTTTATTATGTTCATTCGATCCCACATATGAATGAGATCATGTGATACTTGTCTTTCTCTTTCTGCCCTATTTTGCTTAGCGTGAATTCGGTAAATAATTTTTTTAAAAAAATGTAATCCTCTTGATAAATTGACCCCTTTAATATCTTATAACTGACTAGAGGCCCAGTGCATGAATTACTGCACAGGTAGGGTCCCTGGGGTAGCCCGCAGGGATTGGCCAAAACTGGCAGTCCAGCACCATCTGGCAGTCCAGCACCACCTGCCATTCCTGTCTGCTGCTTCCACTCATCCTGGCCCCACTGCACCTGCTGTGGCTCACTTCCAGTCAGTTCCTATTGGGAAAGGCTTGTGCCAACACAGCAGTACTCAGCAGCCATGAGCCCTGTGTCTGATGCCTGTCCCAAGGTGGGTAGGGAGGGAGCTAGGATGCGATTGGCCCTCTGGGCAGGAGGTGGGACGTCCTTGCTGGCCCTGGATCCAGATTCCTCCTGCTGATGTTCACACCGGTTGTTGGGAGCCACCTGGTGGCTGCTTTTATATTGTTTTTTTTCCTTGGGGAACCTCTAGGAATGGGAAGCAGCCGCAAAGTGCCTGAGGCCAACTTCCAGGAGACCAGAGGAGCTGTCAGGATTGTGCTGGTAACATTAGTCCGGTTCATTGATGCCTGGCCAGTTCTCTAGACATTGGATCTGCAAGACTATTGAGGGAGTGAGTGGCTGCTGCTGGGCTGGAAGGCTGCCCAGATGGGTTGGTCAGTTGAGTTGTCCTCCTGCTGTGGGAGTGCACTGACCACCGGGGGCAGCTCCTGCATTGAGTATCTGCCCCCTGGTGGTCAGTGTGCATCATAGTGACTGTTCCACGGGTTGTTGGGTTGTTAGGTTAGCTCATCCTGGCCACAATGCATCTGTCATGGGCTCGCACCCAGTCAGTCCCAATTGGGAGAGGCTAGTGCCACTGTAGTGGTGCTCTCGTCAGCCTCTAGCCCTGCATCGGGCACCCATTCCATGAAGGTTGGGGAAGTCCAGGACTCTATACCTGCAGGCCACCCCAACGGACCCCGCCCATGCACGAATTCATACACTGTGCCTCTAATATATAGATAATATTCTTGCTCTGAAATATACACTTGTATCAACAGAACTCCTCCAGTTTTCTTTGATTAGTGTTACATGGTACATGTTTTTCAAACCCACTTTTAACATTTTTTTTTGAAGTGAGTTTCTTGTATGCAGTATATGGCTGAGTTTAGTTTTTTATTCAATCTGATGATCTCTTTGAATTGGGTTGTATAGACTCATTTACATTTAATGAGATTATTGGTCAAAGTTCAAGTGATATTTTACTACTTCATGTGTAATCAAAGACATTGTTTTAAACTATGTTACTAGCCTGTGATATAATTAAAGACTCTTATAACAGCTTACTTCCACTTTTCCTATCTTCGCCTTGTGCTACTGCTGCCTTGCATTTTATACTTACATATTATCAATGCTCTGCTACATTATTATTAGTTTTATTTAAACAATAAATAATCTATTAAGGAGATTTAAATAATAAACATCTTACATATTTACCCCATCTAGTTATCATTTCTGGTGCTCTTCTTTATGTAGATTCATGTTCCCATCTGATATCTCAAAATGTATTATGAGAAGGTTTGCAGGTGATGAGTTCTTTGAGCTTTTGTATGTCTGGAAAAGTATTTAGCCTTTTCTTTTGAAACACATTTTTACCAAGGTTATACTAATTGGGCAGATTTTTCCCTTTCATTATGTTAAGGATGTAACTCCCCTGTTTCCATGCTTGCATTATTTTTTGACAACAAACCTCTGTATTTTAATTTTTTCCCTCTAGACATGTCCTTTTCCTCTGGTTATTTTTGAGATTTTTCTCTTCATGACCAGTTTTGAGCAGTCTGATTAAGGTGTGCTTTGGCACATTTTACCTTCATTTGTTTTGTGCTTGAGGCTCATTGATTTTGGAGTTATGGGTTTATATTTTTCATCTCCCAATATTTTTTTTCTGTGTCCTTCCTTTCTTTTCCTTTGGAGATTCAGATTGCATGCATATGAAGCTTATTAAAAGTATCCCATGGGGGGGAAAAAGTGTCCCATTGATTACTCATCCTCTATTGTATTGATGATTTTTTTTTTTTTAATATATAGTGCTTTATTTTCAAGGGTTGCTATTGCTATATCTTCAAGTGTACTAATCTTTTCTTCAGTGATGTTTAATCTACCATTAATTCCATCTGGTACATTTTTCTTTTTAGGTTTTGTAGTTTTATCTCTTGCAGTTCCATTTTGATTTTTTTTTATTTACAAAGTCTTCCATTTATCTACTTACTTTTGTATTTGTGAGTGAGAATGGCTTATGACTTTTTTTTTTGTAGGACCATTTTTTACTTTTAGAATAAAAGACATTCTAACCATATAAAATGAGTTGAGACTTTTTTTTTTTAATTTTATTTTCTGGACTATTTAGCAAGAGTTCTGTTTACTAGTACTCAGTTGTAGAACCAATTGGCATGGCATTTTTTTTTGTGGGACATATAAACTACTGATTAATTTTTAAATAGTTTAAAAATATCTTTCAAGTGTTTTATTTTTAGTTGAGACAATTTTGATGTTTTAATTTCTAGAATTTATCATTTCCATATAATTTTCCACATTTGTTTTTCAAAGTTTTAGAAACAATACACTGTTTCATCAGTATAATCACTGTAGTTTCTGTAGCTATGTTTTCCTTTGCATTACTAATACTTTAACATTTTCTTTTTCATTTTAAAATTTTATTTTTCAGGGTTTATTATATCTTGTTAGACTTTTTAAAAAACTACCATTTGCTTTTGATAATTCTCTCTATCCTGATTTGTTTTCTATTTTATTATTTCTGATCTTATCTTATATATCTCCTACTTATGTCACATTCCGTTTTCTCTTTCTCCTCCTCTTCTTCATCCTCCTCCTCCATTTCTTCTTCTTTTTTCTTTAAAACTTTAAAGTGAGATACCCAGCCCACTAACTCTGAGGCTTGCTTCTGATCTATGTGCATTAAAGCTTTCTCTATAAATATTTAAAAATATATCACACAATATTTTAATATTTATTTTTTGCTACTTAGTTTTTAATGTTTTCTGGTGACCACGATAATGTCTTCTTTAAGTTGTTCAGATGTACCTTTCCAGATATCAGAACTTTTGGGATTTCTAAAGTTCTTTAGACATTAAACTCTCACACAGTGTATTAGATATTGTCATAGTCATTTCTCCAAACTTTGAAATTTATGGAGTCTTTATTTATGGATCAATTTGTGCTCGACTTTCATAATGGTTTTGTCTGCTTGAGAAGAATGGAGTGTATTCTTCAGTAGTGGTGTTCATTATTGTGCAGTGTCATTTATATCAATTAGATCAAGCTTGTTAATATATCTCATCCTTATTCTCTCTTTCTCAGTTACTGAGAGAGGTTTTGGTATCAAGGTTATTCTACCCACATAAAATGAGTTGATAAACTTTTTTTTTATTTTCTGGAATGATTTGTGCAAGAAGAACATTTTTTTTTTTAATGTTTGGTAAAAACTCATATGTTAAATAAAATCTCCCATGATAAGGTCGGTTTGTCAATGTTGCTTTTCAGTTTTTGTCATTTTTTTTTTTTTTAGTTTTGTCAGTTTTTGTTGCAGATATTTTGAAACTAAATTCTAGATGCATGCACATTAAAACAGTGTTATCATTATCTAAGGACTGCTTTATCTTCATTAATGCTTTATTCTTTTCAGTCCATAGCTGTTTTTTGGTGGGCAGGGATATTTTTTATATATGTTTTCATTCCCAATTTAGGTATATTTTATAGAAATATAGGTGAATTTGTAAACAGCATGTCACTGAAGTAAAATTTTTAAAAAATCTAGTATGACCATATTTCTTTTTAGTCTGGGGAGTTTATACCATTGACTTGCATTCTCATAAGTGATTAGTAGTACCTTATCCTACCAACTTTTTAGGCTTTTATTTTTCTTACCATTTATTTATGTGTGTGTGTGTGTGTGTGTGTGTGTGTGTGTGTGTGTTTCTGATTCTCTTGTTCTCTTTTTTATTTATTTTTTTCCATCTGGCATAATAGCTAAGAGTGTGGGATTTGGAAATCAAATGTTACCACTAGCCTAATTTTATAACCCCTAGGCATGTTTCATTATATGTATATGTTAAGAATACATGGATTATCATATATTTTCAAATATACAAAACATGATAAACATATTATATATTTATACTCTTTGAAATGACAGAGTGAAAACTGTTATCTTAGAGCAATTTTGTGTTTGTAGAAAAATAGAGCAGATGGTCTAGACTCTAGAGTTAGCATATAACCCATTGTCCAACTCACCCCACCATTAACCTTTTGCATTAGTGTGGAATATTTGTTGTAACTAATGAAGGAATATTGATAAATTATTAAATAAAGTTCACATTTATGGTTTTGACAAAGGTCTAATGATATGTATTCATCATTACAGTATTATATAGAATTGTTTCTTTGTTCTGAAAACATCTATACTCCACTTATTCACCTTTGTATACATTCTTTTGAATTAAAAATATATATATATAATCTTTGTTGCCTTTAGAGAGAGAGGAAGAGAGAGGGATAGAGATAAAGAAACATCTATAATGAGAATCATGGATTGGTTGCCGTCTGAATGCCCCCTACTGGGGATTGAGCCTGCTGCAACCTGTGTAAGTGCCCTGAAGGGGAATGGAACCATGACCTCCTGGCTCATAGGTCTATGCTCAACAACTGAGGCACACTGGTTGGGTATTCTTTTGTGTCTTGATTTTTTTGTTCTTTTGTTGTTCTTGAACATTATAATTTTCAGAGTAGCTTATTCCATCTGATTTTTCTATAACAAAATAGCACAGACTAGGTGGCTAATAAACAACAACGATTTATTTCTCACAGTTGGAAGTTCAAGGTCAGATTGGAAGTTCAAGGTCAGATTGCCAGCATGGCTGGGTGAGGACCTTCTCTCGCAGACAGACTTGTATCCTCAAATGGCAGAGGGAGCTGTGGAGCTCTGTTGCCTCTTTTGTAAAAGCACCAATGCTATCCCTGAGGGTTCTACTGTCATGAACTAATGACTTCCCAAAGACTTACCTCTTAACTGATCACATCAGGCACTGGGATTTCAACACATACATTTTGGGTGGGATGAAAACACTCAGACCATAGCAGGAGGTTATTATCTATTCTCTGATTCATCCATTTTCAGTGTTTATTAGTGTTTCCTCTCTATTGATAAACCTTAAATTAATTATCTGTTCTGCTGTTGATAGGGTGTAAGTTGTTTCCAGGATTTTGCTATTATAGACTATACTGCCTCAATATGTTATAGATTCTCTGCCTCATATAATTTCTCTGTGAAAATATATGAGTTTGTCTGCAGGGTGTCCACTTTGAAGGGGAATTAGGGAGTCATGGGATTTTTTAAAAAGAATTAATTCTTTATACCATAAAATGTATTCTGACTACCTCTTTAAACACAATTTCTATATGAACCTAATGAATCTAACCTAATTTTTACTTTCTGTTCCTCTGAGTTTAGTCACATCCTAACTCTCCTTTTCTCTAACTTCCACCCATCCTTACTTTGATAATCCAGCATTTCTTTTATGCTTCAGTCTTAAGTCGTTTCTGTAAGACTTCTGATTTGGGCCCACATCTGGATAAAGGCCACTCCCTGGTTACCTGGCGAAGGCCTTTGGGTTGGCTGTTTCCCAGGTGCCTATAAGCTAAATTCCCAAGGTCAGGAAGCACATCAGAGTTCAACCCCCCCCCCCCCCCCCCCGTCTCCTGTGTTCAGTATAGTGCCTCACACACAACGTCGTATGAATGAATGAATGTATGGCACCAGGTTATCCCAGCCATGGTGGGAACCAGTACCTTACCTACAAATCACAAGCTTCATTGTTAAATAACAGGAGAATAGTCTTCAAGTATAGAGGACCAAAGATAATATCTCAAGACTTGGTCATAGACATCAAGGACAGAGAGTGTCAGTCATGGCCACGGGAAATGTTCATAAGGAGATGTCTTTAACTCAGACATTTTGAGCGAGCGCCTGCCTGATTTGACCAGCCAGGAGATCCTCAGATAATGAACCATGAAATCCTGCTATGTGGCAGCACTATGCAATAATTTTTCATTTGCCACCAGTCAGCTTCAGGGATCAAGGACAGCAGAACACATAACCGGCTCGCGCATGTTATTGTAAAAGCATATTTTAAAGTTATAAATATGGTACATTGAGTTAATGAGGTATGTTCTTTTGGCGACAAATATTTACATTCCACATATGCCCGTGGATGTCAAGAGTGTAAGTGTTTCATTTTCTTTTTCTCAGGAGGCTGGGATGCAGATGGAAAAGGCCCTAGTGTCTGGGACACATTCACCCATCAGGGAGGAGAGAGAGTTTTCAAGAACCAGACTGGTGATGTAGCTTGTGGCAGCTACACTCTGTGGGAGGAAGATTTGAAATGTATCAAACAGCTTGGATTGACTCATTACCGCTTCTCTCTTTCCTGGTCACGTCTGTTACCTGATGGGACGACAGGTTTCATCAACCAGAAAGGCAAGTGTTTCTTAAAAATAGAAGGTTGCAGCTTTAATTCAAGGTTATTGCTGAAGCCTGGCATAATTAATCCAGTATGCTATTCTGCCGCATAGCTTGGAAATTGCAAGTTTTGGGAGTGATTATGGGATACATTTTTTTGAAATGGGCTTGCATTATCTTTCTCAATAATATTCTGGATTGCCTTAACAGCAGATCTTCGTTGGGAGGGATAAGGAATGGATGGGCAGAAAGAGGGTTGGAATAAATGTTTTAACTCCATAAGGTCTTACTGGAGTGTTAACCTGCAGGTGAATTTTCAGGAGTTGTGTATACATTGTTTTCAGTTGTGTTGCACAGGGAAGAATTAGGAAAAGCCCTAGAAACTCTAGGTGATTCTGAGCGTTTTGTAGGAGCTGAATTCATGGGGCTAATGAACTAGCACAAAGGTTAGCACCAAGACATCTGAAGTCTACGTACTAGGGTTATGTCACTTCCTATCAATATAAGCATATCTTGGCATCTTTTTGTGCCTCAGTTTCCCTACAAGTAGAAAGGCATACTATACTTGTTCCTACTTCAAAGAGCTGTTGGAAGATTCAATAAAATAGTCCTTACACTTGCTGGTATATCATAGAATCACTCAATAAGTGTTAGCTATTATTTGTATTATGCCTTGTAATTCAAAGGATGATGCCCTATTTCAGTGGTCTACAAACTCATCAGTCAACAGAGCCAAATATCAACAGTACAACGATTGAAATTTCTTTTGAGAGCCAAAATTTCTTTTGAGAGCCAAATTTTTTAAACTTAAACTTCTTCTAACACCACTTCTTCAAAATGGACTCACCCAGGCCATGGTATCTTGTGGAAGAACCACACTCAAGGGGCCAAACAGTCACATGTTACTTGAGAGCCACAGTTTGCTGACCATGGCCCTATTTGAAAGACTTAATTATGAGGTATTTATCACACATTTTTCTGAAAGGTAAATTTATCACATTTTACAGAGGTACACATCCAAATCCAGGTATTTTGCAAATGGTGGATCTGGAAATTAAATCTAAGGTCAGTTTACCTCCTTCCACACAACAGGGCTGGCAAATGGTGACCCGAGGGCCAAATTTGGCCTGCCACCTATTCTTGTCAATAAAGTTGTATCACAACACAGTCATGCACAATCATTACATGTTGTCTACGGCTGTTTTCCCACGCAGTGGCAGAATTGAGCAGCTGGGGCTGAAGCATTTAGGCTAGGGGCCTAAAATATTTACTCTCTGGTTCTTTACATGAAAGTTTGTGACCCCTGCACTACAACATAATGGCCTCTTAATAAAGAACCTTTATTGCTACTTTGTCTTAGAAAAGACTTTACACTATTCCTAGTGTTGGAGGGAGGTAAGGTAAGGGAGGTGTGGAAGTTGCAAAATTTAAGGAGTCTTTTAAGATGAGCAATGGCAGGCACCTGAGGGAAGGACCTGCTTGCCTCAGCACACTTCCAGCCTAGAGCCTTTACTGATAGTATGGGGTTCTGTGTGAGCAAGTGATCTGATTCCTTGTTTACATAGTAAGAACAACATCTGATAACAATTTCTAAGAGCTTTGTGCACTTGCAATGCTCATTTTATGTCAGGTGGGGTCTCTACCTTGTGACATGGAACCACAACTCATAGACTCACATGTCACCCACAGCCTTAGAGTAGCCTCTATTCAATGGGAAGAACATAAGATTAGCAGGTCCATTGCTTGATTCTAAAGATGTTAGCCCTATGACTAACTGCTGTTGTTTGAATGTCTTCTTTCTTGACATCACTAGCAAGTTTTATTTTTTTTTTATTTTGAACAAAAGTTCATTTGTTCTTCAAATGAACCCATACTTTTCTACCTTCTTAATCCATCACCTGTATCCTTTCTGTTCTCTGGCACCACCATACCCCCCAGGTCTAAAAACTAAGAGCTATCTTTCAACCTTCTCTTTGCTTTCTACATCTGGTTGGTTGTCAAATGTGACCCATGCTACTTATGTCTCTTTGACTTCTCCCCTCCTAGCCTGTGCCCTAGTTTAGGTGTTTATCATTCTCATGAAGGACTTTTTTATATACCCTTGACAAGTCTATCTACCTTCACTCTCTTTCTTTGTTTTTTAATTTTTTTATGCAAAATGCTACTACAACAATTTTCCTAAAGCTTGGCACAAGTCACTTGGTTTACATCATACCTGCTAAAAACAAACCAACCTAAACACATGTTTAGTCACCCCAAGCCTCAATGTACAGCTACACTCCTTCACAGCTTAGTCTTAACTCATCCCTGACTCATGACAAGCTGCAATTCCCCCATGGGTATGACCTATGCATTTCCACCTTTGTCAGAATTTTCTTAAGTTCTTCCTTTTGCCTGAAATGGTCTTTCCTTAACTCCCAATTATATCCCCTGAATGTCTACCCTCCTGTTAAGGCCTAACACAAATGTTTCCTCTTTTTAAAAATCTCCCCCTGTTCCTAGACAGAAGAAATCCTGTTTTATATTTTCATAGCACTTTGTAAAACTCTTCGAGTATTTCTCACATTCTTCTTTCTCTCTTAGCATTATCATATCCCCTGTTACACTGTGAACACATGAGTTGAATTCAACAGTCATGTATTAATTGTCTGTGTGTCAGTTGTGCTTGGTACTCATAACAAAGATATGACAATCCCTCAAATTGCTTATGGTATAATGGGAGATAACTCTGTCTTGTTTATCCCTGTTGACTGGGTCCAGTGCCTTGCCAGGAGGAATTCAATAATCATTTACTGACTTTAATCAAATTAGGTCAATAGCAATCATAAAAATCACTCTCAGGGCAGGAAAGGTTGCTTTTAGTGAGATGTCCTATGAGCAACTCACTGTGTTGATTGAATGCTTCTAATAGTCCTATGAGTTAGGGGGTTTTTTAACCAGAAGGTATCATGGCAACCTGGGAGTAAGTCTGAGTATAAATCTGCTAAAATGACAGGTTTCATTAGGGCTGATTCAACCCCATCTGATGTAAAAAACCCAGTATCTTTTCTCAACCCACTTACAACCTCAACGAATGACTTCTATTATTTGTGCTATAGTTGCCTTGTTGGTAAAATGAAGTAGAACATACTCCATCACTACAATGTTGTCCACTATTCTAATCCATGATTCTAGGACACATGTGTCAAACACAAGGCCCGCGGGCCAAATCCAGCCCGCCAGGCCTTGCAATGTGGCCCGCACCGCGCTGTCATCACTGCACTCCGCTGTCAGTTTATGACATTGTCAGTTTATGACTGTTCAGTAAACCATTCGGCCCGTGATTTAGGCTGGATTTTAGATTTTGGCCCCTTCTCTGATTGAGTTCGACACCCCTATTCTAGGAGTTTGGAGTTTTCACTGAGGTTCCATTTGGTTGGGAAAAAAACCTCCCAAAAACCCAAAAAACTTAAAAACAAAACAAAAACACAACCCATCAGCTTATACTATAAGTCCATAATTCCTTATCTGAAATTCTAAAATTTAAGTCTGTGAATAATGAATCCTTTTTAGTGAGTTTAGTTCTAAAACTAATTTGGCAGCAAAAGTTGCCCTAAATGGATATGAAAGATTTTTATCATTCCAGTTTTCTTCTGCTTGATGAGGATGTTTATATATTTTACTGCAGAAATATTAAGGGATACCACAGCGGTGTTAAACTTAATTTATGGTATTTCTTTTCTATAATCCAAAAAATTTGAACACATTGGCCCCCAAGATTTTCAAATAAAGAATGGTGAACATTACTAATGGCAATATATCAAGTTACTTCAAACCAACTTCAAGTGGACAGAAGTTAATGGAAAACATTGCAAACCAGTAGTCCAGGGGCAGCAGGCAGAAAAGCTGGAGGGGGGGTAGTGGTGGGACTGGAATCTCTAGGGCCACCTGAACAACGAGGGGAAGTCACTCATGCAAATCTCATGTGAGCATCACATATTCCCAGCACTGAGCTTCTTATGTCTGTCCAGCTTTTGTAAAACCATAGCTGATTAATATCACAGACTTCTCCATGAACAAGAGGGCACCGGAGGTCCTTCCAGGAGGGAGAATTTCAATAAGCAGCTGTTCACTCTTGTGCGGTGATCTGTTGAAGCAATTGGAACCATTTTAACTCAGAAAGGCCATAATTTGTTTTTTTTTTTCTGTTTAAATATTTTCTCAAGGAGCATGAAAAGAATTGGAAATTCCTTGTCACTGTTCTTTCCAAGAACCCCCCTTTGTGTGTGTGTGTGTGTGTGTGTGTGTGTGCTTGACTCCCTATTTTAAAGCTTGATTAGAAGACATTTGGAAGCTTATAAAATCCTGTGTTGCTAAATTGGAAGAATATTTTACAAAATGGAATTGTTACACAGTCTTTCTATTTCAAATGTCAAGTATTCAAGGTTTAATAAGAAGAGATTGAGCTGGTAACTGAAATCACATATTTCTGTATTTCTCAACTTTTCAAGTGCATTTTCATATCTGCCACAGTATGAGTTTTGGGTGATTAGTAAGGGACTCAAGTATTAGAAATAAAAGAAAAAGGAAGGCTTATGTAGAATTTCTTGTTCACTTTAAGATTTAAAATATGAGCACACTTAGCAGGGATGTTAACTAAATAAATTAACACCAGAAATTTTACTGATTTCTTACTCTATGTCAGGGGTCCTCAAACTTTTTAAAGTGGGGGCCAGATCACGGTCCCTCAGAGAGCTGGATGGCCGGACTATATGAACTACTAATTCCTACTGTAACACCTCGGCTGTGCTCACTGCCCAAAAAACCTGGCGGGCCGGATCAGACTCCTCTGCGGGCCGCATGTGGCCCGCGGGCCGTAGTTTGAAGACCCCTGCTCTATGTTGAGCAATATGGCAGCCCTGCTCCCCAAATTTGTTCATCTCCTAATTCTTAGAAACTGTGAATATATTCTTTTACCTGGTATAAGGGACTTTACAGATATGATTAAGGTAAGGGTCTCTTGCTGAGGAAATCATCCTGGATTATCTGGGTGCTTCCAATGTAATCACATATATCCTTATAAGAAGGAGGCAAGAAGATCAGAAAGAGAAAAGATACAAGGACTGAAACAGAGCTCAGAAAGAAGAAAGGATGTTACTGTCCTGGCTTTGAAGATGGAGGAAGGGACCATGAGCCAAGGAATAAAGGTAGCCGCTAGATGCCTGGATAGGCAAGGAAATGAATTCTCCTTGAAAGCCTCTAGTACAGATGTAGCCCTGCTGACATCTTGATTTTAGCTCAGAGAGAACCATTTTGGATATCTTATACCAGAACTGTAGGATAATACATTTGGGTTGTTTTAGGCTACTACTGGGTTTATGGTGATTTGTTATAGCAGCAGTTGGTGACTAATACAGGCAATGTGCCAAGAGAACCTATGGCAATGAAACAAATTGGTTGTGTGAGACTGGAGAGGAGTGAACTTAGAGAATTATCATATGTTTGACATGTGTAGCCACTCTATCAAAATTAATTCTGCACTAATACATTTATAGTTTGCCTAGGAGGATTCTAGTTCAATTATGTTTTATACTGAGACATCATTTTTTTTTTTTTTTCAAATTTGAGCCACACATTTTCCACAGGGAATTTTCTCAATTTCTTTGTTTGACATAATCCTGCTCCACTCCTGGCCACAGCTGACTGGATGAGGGAAAGAGTACTTTGTGACATTGGATTTGTGTAACCTCATTGAGGAAGGCCATATTGACCTATTGGCTTCTTTTTTCTCAGGGATGTTTGGAATTGAGGAGCTGAGAAGCTGAGTTGGTTGATGGTGAGCCTTGTCAGATGAGATAGCCATTTTGAAACATGGCAAATTGGGTGCATAGAGAAAACTGGCTCTGTGAGAAAGCCAGGCACATAGTCTGTGTATCCAGAAAAGCTGGGATGAGAGAGAGACCAGAATTTCTTGACACAAAGAGTTTTTTCAATTGAGTTCCATTTGCAATCATTTTCTATTATTTGGTAGATGATATCTCTTGATTATTTGAAAGAATGCTCACTGCATCCCAATACCAACCAGTTACCAGCCCCTACTGTCACCTTTATATTTGATTTAATCTGAGTGGGTTGCATTTTTCTTATATCCAAAAGCTCTTTAACTCAAATATGCTTCATATTTCCAATGGTCAAATTAAAATAAATAGTCTTAATTAAGACAGAGAAGATGGTAGTAATAATATAAGAAGACCGTGAAAGTGTCAATAATTAAAATAGCCAATCCTTTTCTAATATCCAGATGCAGTGTAGAGTCCAAGTGACAGCTAAGATTTCAAGATCCCTAGATTGGTAACAGATGATCATTTATAATATGCATTTATGCATAGAATTCTATCAGTCTGTTAAATCTAAAGAACACTTTGATTTTTCCCCCCCCTATTTTGTTACTCACTACACGCACGAGGTGGCACTCTTACTATTCCTCTTTATAGATGAAGAAACTTGGGTGTTGAGAGGCCAGATGCTTTGTCCATGACCCTTTGACTGAATTGTCTGACTCCGAAGCTCTAATCTTAAAAACCTCCCTCCACTGCATCATGGGAAATTTTCATTGCAACACCAAATAAACCCTACAGACCAGAAATAAAATGCTCCATTCTAGGACGTTAAGGATTAATTATGAAGTCCTTTGTTACTCAGCCATGCTGATATGTGAGAAAAAAATTTAAGTATATTTTTAATCTTTAATTCAATTGAGAATTATGCTGTTTTAATTGCATTGATTGCTATCATTAATGACTGTGCCATATCTAATGATGCTTACAGGAGATAAATCATTGATTCATACAAAAAAGATAAACAATATCTGACTCAAATCACCAAAGTAGGTGATTGGTAAGGCTAGAAAAACAGAATCCCTACATTTCTGGTTCTAAAACATTAGTAAATGGGAGAAATGGAATGTCGCTGTGGGAAGGTCTTTGCAGTGAGACAAATGGGTTTAAATGTTGGCTGTGCCATAAGACAACATGGGCTCTTTAAGTCCAGTTCTCACTCTCTCAGAATCTCAGTTTTCCATTATGTTCATTAAAGATAAAAATACCCACCTCTTTTTTTAAAATATATTTTATTGATTTTTTACAGAGAGGAAGGGAGAGAGATAGAGAGCTAGAAACGTCAATGAGAGAGAAACATCGACCAGCTGCCTCTTGCACAACCCCTACCGGGCATGTGCCTGCAACGAACGTACATGCCCCTGACCGGAATTGAACCTGGGACCTTTCAGTCTACAGACCGACGTTCTACCACTGAGCTAAACCGGTTTCGGCAAAATACCCACCTCTTGGACTTATGTATGAATGCAATAAATAAAAGTTGGTATCTTTATGTGCAAAGGCAATGGGAGGAATTGGCTCTGTGAACCTTAACACAACCAGTTCCAAGATGATTCCATTATACCATCTTCAGAGATCCCATTTTACAAATGAGGATGTGTGAGTTTACAGAGGTCAAGAGATAGGATGACGGAAGGCGCTTTCATTGAGAGAGAAAACAAAAATTTTATAAATTTTGGTGAGTGTATTAGTTTTATTGATGCTGTAACAAACTACCACAAAATTAGCTGCATACAGCAACACACATGTATTACCTTAGAATTCTGTCAATCAGAATTCTGACAGGTCTGGCCAAGCTGCATACAGGGCTATGCTTTTTTCTTATTGCTTTTCTTTTTCTTTTTTTTTTCTTTCTTTTTTCCCCCTGAAGGATCCAGTCTTGTTCTTGGCTTTTTCAAGTTGACAGGAGAATTCAGTTTCTTGTGGCTGCAAGTCTTTATTTCCTGATGGTTGTCAGCTGAACACCATTTTCAGCTTCCAGGGTCCACCTTCCTTTCTTGGTTCATGGCTCCCTTTCTCCATCTTCAAAGTCAGCAATAATGGGTGGAGCCCATCATCTCATGCTGTCAGCTTTTCTGTTACATCTTTCTGACACACCATTCTGCCATCCACTCCCACTTCTCATGACTCCTGTGGTTATATTGGGCCTACATGAACAATCTAGACTCTAGAGAATCTAGATTCTAGAGAAATCATTCCACCTCAGGATTCTTAACCTTAATCACATCAGCCAAGTCCCTTTTGCTATGTACCAGTAAAGTAATCCATTCATATGATCCATGGGCACCTTGAGGTGGGGTGGGGGGCTTATTCTGGCTACTGAGTGAGTAATGGCATTCAAGTGGGTCTTCCAAGTATGGATTTGTTATACATGATTCACATTATGTTCCAGTTTGCAAGATAAGTGAGCCATTGTTTGAAATATCCACTTTTATAAACAGGCAGATAGCACATGACCTCGCATAATTTGGCTTCTGCTTACCTCTCACCTGATACCTCCTCTGCTGAGCTATATGCTCTCCTCAGATAATGCTAAAAGAATAAATATGGAAACGACAATGACAGGCCATATTTGAGGATGAAACTCAGGTCCACTACGAAGCCAGGGAAGGCAAACTGGAGACTCTGCAGCAGTCACCTGGAAAAGTCAGAACTTGGTCAACAACTGCCAGCTTCTTTGTTTTAGTCTCCCCTGACTCCTGCTTCCAACTCAGAATCAAGCAGAGAGAGCCAAATATGTTCCCCAAACCAAGTGTTTAAGATGCCCCACTTCTGCCCTGTGCCAACAACCTCTAATCTGCATATACATAAAGGTCCCCTTTTATCACTGTAAAACTTTCCCTCCTCCATGAAAGCCTTTGAGTCTCTATCAAGTGCTAGTGCTGATGGCTGACTCCCTTGCTCTGTTCACATTTGGGTTTGTTGTTGTTGTTGTTCGGTTGTGTGTATGTGTGTTATTTCCATAACTCCTTTGTTTTTTTGACATTTGCTTTCCCCTTTTCTCTTCTTGGATCACTCTATTTTTTTTTTCCCTTCTGGGTGACTTCCATTTATCCTTTGAGTATCAACTTAGATGTCACTAATTAATAATAATTTTAATGATAATAATAATAATAATAATAATTAAGATGATAGGTAACCTATACTAAGCCTTTATCTTATGCCAACAACAGTGGTAAACATGTTCACATTTTCAACTCTTTAAACTCACATAGCAATTATTTTTTATTTATTTATTTTTCTTTATATATATTTTATTGATTTTCCACACAGAGTCAGGAAGAGGGATAGAGAGCTAGAAATGTCGATGAGAGAGAAACATCGACCAGCCACCTCTGGAACACCCCCTACCAGGGATGTGCCCACAACTAATGTACATGCCCTTTACCGGAATCGAACCTGGGACCCTTCAGTCTGCAGACTGACACTCTATCCACTGAGCCAAACCGGTTTTGGCTCACATAGCAATTATTTAACTGGGTTTCTATTATTGTTCACATTTGACAGGAAGGGAAAGATAGTTCAGAAAGATGAAGTCACTTGCCAAGGTCACTGAGATAGTGCAGGAGTTGACATAGAATTTAGGCATCATGGTTGCCTTTTGAAATTGTTACACTACATTGCTTTTATAATAAAGTTTCAAATGCTCTCAGTTTGCAATGGGTCTTATTTATCACAGGCTTAAATAGTATTCTGTACTTCTTTTTTTTAATTTATGAAGGTGTTACATATGTGTCCTTATTTAACTGGTAATACTGTATTGTAATTGTTTATGAATTTATCTAGAGTTCCTACTAAATTGTAAGCTCCCTGAGGACAAGGGCAGTGTTTCACCTTACATCTGTGTTTAAGTCTGGTGTAGAGTAGCTTCTCTATAAATGTGCATTTAAGAAATGCATAAATTAATGATTGACTGAAAGAAACACATACAAATGTCTATCTTATTACCTTTTTTGAATAATTGGAGGATACTGTGTTAAAGGAAAGGGAAAGAGACCCTATTTCTAGATAAACTTTTAATATAACACAATTCTAATATGAAATTATAATTATTGGCCAGGAAACAACCTTTCCAAAGCAAAGATAGCTTATCTCTTCTCAGTGTAGGCTACTGCCATACTCTTATACTAAAATCACACAAAGTACTATCATCAGCCTCTCATCATATAGTCTTTTCAAGTTAAGAGTTATCATCACTTTGGGCCTGACATCATGTTGGCATTGGTTTCTGAGCATCTCTGACTTAATAACACCTCTGAGCTCTGCCACAATCCTGCAAGCTCACTCATATCACATACCACACTGGAGATTCAGCAGAGAGCCAGAGCCAGGGGTGGTGTGTATTCCCAAGGATATGCCAGAATTTTAGAGCAGACACCGCAACCTAGTATTCCTTAAGGTCCTAAATGCCCTGTACCCCACATTCTGGGACAGGTGCTGAGCCCTTGTTCATGTACAGTGAGCTTTTCTTCTTAGACTTTTGAGACTAATGGTTCCAGAGAAGCACTAAGTCGGTTATCTGGTTTAATTCTTTTACTTCATATTGATTACTATTGAGATTTACTCATTCACTCAAATATTTATTGAGTATATCTACCAAATTTCCAATATTATGCCAAGATTTGGAGAATCCAGAGGTAAAATAGACTTAGTTTTTTCTAACAGGGGATTTGTATTCTAGTACAGTTAAAAGGCAAATCTTGCATATAAAAAATAAACAACTTAAGTCTGTAGCAATAATACAAAGTTATGTGATAGCAACTTGACCAAATGCATCCCATTCAGAACACACATCTTCTACAATTATGTCACCCCATCACTCTCCCACTCACTGACCGGCCAGGCCAGTCTTCCTTGAAATTCTTCCAGATTCCTCTCAGCCTTTAAATGATTATGTGTAGGAAGTGATAGACCTTATTTTGAACAAAAATATTTAGGAAATTATTTCCGATCATCTCTCTTTTAAAAGTTATTGCCAACATACTAAAAATAAATTTTATTCTTACATATCTTCTTTTTTTCTCCCTAGGAATTGACTATTACAACAAGATGATTGATGATTTGTTAGCAAATCGGATTACACCCATAGTGACTCTCTTCCACTTTGATTTGCCGCAGACATTAGAAGACCAGGGAGGTTGGTTGTCAGACACAATCATTGAATCTTTTGATGAATATGCCCGGTTTTGCTTCAAGATGTTTGGGGATCGAGTCAAGCAGTGGATCACCATAAATGAGCCTAATATGTATGCCCTGCTGGCATATGATTTGGGTGCATTTCCTCCTGGTGTACCTCACCTGGGAACTGGAGGCTATCAGGCAGCTCATAATTTGATTAAGGCCCATGCCAGAGCCTGGCACAGCTATGATTCCTTATTCCGAAAGGAGCAGAAGGGTCTGGTGTCCCTAGCATTGTTCTGTGGCTGGGTGGAACCCGCAGATCCCAACTCAGAGTCTGACCAGGAAGCTGCTAAAAGAGCCTTGGCTTTCCACTTGGATTTCTTTGCGAAACCCATTTTTATTGATGGTGATTATCCAGAAGTTGTCAAGTACCAGATCACCTCCATGAGTAAAAGGCAAGGCTATCCATCATCCAGGCTTCCAGAATTTACCGAAGAAGAGAAGAGGATGATCAAAGGCACAGCTGATTTTTTTGCTGTGCAGTATTATTCAAGTCGCCTAGTCAAGTACCGGGAGAACGATAAAGGAGAACTGGGTGTTCTCCAGGATGTGGAGTTGGACATTTTTCCAGACCCAGCTTGGATACATGTGGATTGGGTCTATGTGGTGCCATGGGGAATACGAAAACTACTAAAATACATTAAGGTAAATGCATATTTGCGTTCATGTACATAAGTGAAGATGGGAAGTAAGGCGTCTATGTGCATACAAACCTGAAAAAGAATGATTGTAGGCAATAGCATATACCCTTGTTGGCCTGAAAAGAGAAGATTAGGAAATAAACTGGTGAGGGGTAACTAGGCTTCAAAATCATTGTCAAAGTTAGGACTCTCTGCTAAGTCATCCATGGCCATAGGAATAGCTTGGCTATTGTTTTCAGGCTGGTGTCCTGGCTGTCATTATTAAAAGGCTTTCTAAGCGTTGAAATATCTGGGTCCTTTTTGCGTCTCTGTTTTGCTGGATGGCATCCAAGTAGCTGAAATTAAAATGTCAAGTTATCAGTTTTCCGGGCCCCTTCCCCGTGTAGGGGGGATAGAGAGTGTAGCTGTTGGTGGGACCAAAGGGTTAAGGAGCAGTGACAGTCAGCAGATGCTGATGGCAGAAAGATATTTCTGTCTTCCCATTATAACAGGAGTCATTTGACTGTCTTCATGCACATTTGCACAGTTTTGCTTTCCCATTGTTAGTCATAAAAGATCAGTGCGTGGAAAATTAAGTTAATAGGGTCAGTGCAATTTGCTGAAAACTAGTTTGGGGCTGGAGCTTGGAGAAGATAGAGGATAATGCACCTGACTTTATGAGCCATTTTTTTCCTACATCTGTTTGGAATAAAACTTCTGCTCTCTTGTTCCAGGATACGTATAATAACCCTGTAATTTACATCACCGAGAATGGGTTTCCCCAGGGTGACCTCACATCTCTTGATGACACTCAACGCTGGGAGTATTTCAGACAGACATTTCAAGAAATGTTCAAAGGTACCATTTGAAATGATGAAAGATCAATTGTGCAAACTTATGTGCCTATTTGCATTCAGCAAAGACCAATGATGTTGAAAGCTGAAATTCATGTAAATCAGTGGAAAGCCGTGTAATTAAGAGAGAGGAGAGAAAGTATTTAGGAAAGAGTAGGGTGAGGATTTTGGCCTAGTTTCAACCTCCTAAAATTTAATCAAGTAAAAAGCGACTGTCTTCAGCATTTTGTGACTCCTGGGTGAAGGTGACATGAATAGGAGGAGTGGTGGCAGTTGGAAGAGAACATTAGTTATTACAAAAAGATTAGCATTGACCAACTAGAGCATGCTTATTTGCATATTTTAATATCCTACCTACCAAGAAATGAACTGATGGAATTTTTAAAGCAAAAAAAATTAAGCATTTGTCTAATACATTTTAAAGTGGCAGGAGACTTTAACCAACATGTTTCATTTAAGCTATAACATATTAGCCCAGTTAGGAACATTTTTCGTTGTTGTTCTATAGATTTTGTAAAAATTATTTCTAGACAATATTATTTATTATTCTGGTAACTTCTTTCCCTCATGGAATTCTTTTCATATTTGAAAACAAATGTGAAATAGTAATCTTTAACTGATAACACACATTTCTAAAACTGTGACCCTACCCCCTTTTGGCTACCATTTGGAACACTATTGCTTTATAAATTTAATTTCTCTCTCCTATAGAGGAATCGTATCATAGCAACAAAATCCAATGCAAGATGAGATTTTCAATATCCTTTTTTTTTTTTTTTAGCATGTTAGGCATTACTTCTCTATCATCATTTTATTTGAAAAGTCCTAAATTTATTCTTTCAAAAATTAATTAGTAATATACTGGAAGAAGCCAGAAGTTAATTCTGGAAAGTAACACTAACTGCTTTCTTTCTAAAACCTAAAATATGTTGACTTGATTCCTCACTCAGGCCTGGACTTTATTGGCAGAGTGCAATTGAATTTCTCCACTTTAACCCAAGCAATCTAATCTATTTGTCTTACACAGAAAACATATTCTTCCTCTAGGTGGGAGTTCACATTCTGATCAGAAAGGGGAATCTCTCTTTTTTTTTTCTTCCCAATTTTCCCTGTAAATGGGCCCATTTATACCTAATTCATTGATGATCCCAGCTTTATCCTGAGAGACAAGTAAGCTAGTTACTACCAGGAAGATTTAGGGGTGATGCAGGGGCCACAAATGACTTGTCCAAAATGGTTCTGTGTGTTTTGGGGAAAGAGGGAAAAATAGGAATTGGCGGTTTTCATCTTTAGCTTACATGTTTAGTGCTAAGCATGTAAGGTCCTTCATTGGTCTTTTAAATAGTTTTGGGTACTTTACACAGTACCTGAGATCTTTAGTGATAAAATATCAGTGATGGACCCCCGAAATTAAAACAACTGAAAACCAAAAATAATTGAAAATTGAAAGCAGGGGTGGAAAATGTGAGTTGGGTTTCTGAAGGACAGGAGAATGGAATAGGGTTAGGGAACAAACTCCTGCTTTCAACTTGTTGATTTTATATTTTGTTTAAATTGATGGACAAAATACTGTGCACTTAAAAGTTTGATTTTTCAGAGCATCTATATCCTCCTCTGATTTTTAACATTAGATAATCTATATTCATTATAATTAACACATAATGCTGTATTCATCTGGCTTTATAAAAATATCACTTTCATAAAGTGCGGAATTCTAAATATTGACAATAAACTCATAGATATGTGTAGTTATTCTGGACTGGGTATAGTAATAGCTATTTTTCATATATTGTTGCAGTGGACACCAATTATTTCATCTGTCATGAAACTTTCTTGTAACTAATCCTATTTCTTCTATGAAATACTTACCTTCCCCATCCTCAGGCTTACCCATAGGGACAGCCATCTATACTAATAAGAGAGAAATATGGTAATTGATCATCACTCTGTGATGCCCACAGCCAATCAGAAGGGAATATGCAAATTAGTGGGACAAAGATGGTAGCAACCACAGAGCCAGCTGGAGCATATGGAAGGCTTGGGTCACCCAGGCCAGCCTACAAGGGAAGGGCCTGCAAACAGCTATCAGCTCCTCACCCAGGCTGGCCAGGCACCCCATTGGGGACCCCCACCCTGAAGAAGATGTGGCTAGCCTGAAACTGCCCCAGCCTCTCACTCAGGCCAGCACCATCCCCAGTGGGGACCCCCCCACCCCAACGGGGGGGCATGGCCTGCCTGAAAACCACCACAGGCCCCTCATCCAGGTTGCTCCGCCCCCCAAGGGAACCCCCACCCTGATCTGGGACACCCTTTAAGGCAAATCAGCTGGCCTCCACCTGTGCACCAGGCCTCTATCTATACTAATAAAAAGGTAATATGCTAATTAGACTAGGAGACCTTCCAGGAGACCAATGGATGTTCTTCCGGACAAAGCCATGGTGGTGAGGCCGAAGTAGAGGCAATTAGGGGCCAAGAAGGGAAGGCAGTTTTGGGTAATCAGGCCAGGATGGGATGGCGGTTGTGGGTGATCAGGCCAGTGGGGAGGGGTTGTTGGGGGTGATCAGGCTGGCAGAGGGCAGTTGGGGGTGAGCAGGGCATCGGGAGGGGGGGCAGTTGGGGGCAAACAGGCTGTCAGGAGGACAGTTAGGGGCGAGCAGGCCAGAAGGCAGAGTGGTTAGGGGCAATCAGGCAGGTGAGTGGTTAGGTGCCAGCAACCTGGATTACAAGAGCGATGTCCAACTGTTAATCAGCAGTCAGACATCCCCTAAGGGGTCCCAGATTGGAGAGGGTGCAGGCTAGTCTGAGGGATACCCCCCATGCACGATTATTGTACACTGGGTTACTAGTGTAAGTAGAATAAAATACTGCTCCTTGCCAACAGATAATTGATTGGTCTAGATATAGGCATGAGCTGGGCCAATCCCATTTCTTCCCTTGGACCAATCAGTTTCCTTGTTTCGTAGCTTGAGTTGGTGGGGGATATAAAATTGGTGGCCATGCCCTGCCTCTTCAGCTATGAGCAATGAGAAGTGGTGCCTCAAGGGAAGTGGCTACAGAAAATGAAGAGAAATTCCAGATGGCACTTGGGCCTCTAGTTCCAGTGTTTCCTCAACCCAGCTGTGTACATATTCTTGAGATATATTACTTTTACTTTTAATTAAGTGCTCTTTCTGCTTCACCTGATTCTGATTGGGTTTCTATTACTTGGAACAAAATGAGTCTTAATTGACTCAATCTCATTTGCTTTCCAAAAGTTATGTGAGGTCACTGCTCCTACTTTGCAGATGAGAAAACTGAGTTTCAAAGAGGCTAAACCATTAGATCAAGATCACAAATTTACTAGGTAATATTTGCTAGACCAAGGTAGGATGTGTGCATTATTAGTAATAGTACTGCTACTATTTAGGTGTTTGATAAGGTCTGCTTTCTGACTCAGAGAGCTTGTTGTCCCACCACACAGAACCTTTTGCTCACCTTTGGCTTTCTTTGCTGACATGTTTTCTTTGAGAGTGCTTCATGCTGCCTCGACTTGAGCTGTTAGGTCCTGTGACCTTGGACAGAGCTCAGACATCCCCTATCCTGCCTGCTATCACAGGAGTAGAGCTGTGCTTACTAATCGAATTCCAGAGATTCCTCGGAGGTAGCACTGATGATCTTGATTGCTGAGTACTTTCTTAGCAAAAAGCACACCATCAGCAATTCAAAATAATAACAGGCCAATGAAGACATTCATGGGAATTGCTGCAGGTGAGAAGCCACCAGAACTCAGGGAGTCAGATGGATGATGTCTTTGTGATTTCCATGAACAAATCCTTCTCTTCAACATCACGCATATGGGCAGGCACATAACGACACTATAGTTGGATCAATGGCATCCGCTTAGAGGCCTCACTGATCTCTTCAGGTGAAATCCCCAGCAGTTAATTGGGGAGTAAAAAGGAAGATAATGCTTCTGTCTCCTGTTGGGAAAAGAAAAGAGTAGAATGTCATCTTATGGAGGGGAGGAAAGGAAGTCAGCTAATGTCTTTTTAATTGTTACATTATTTAAATGCCTTTAAATAGGCTGTGTTTTAATTAGTGTAGATATAGATAAAAGCAAAGCAACACAGTGAAGACACCAAAAACTTGAAATAACACACAACTAGGCTTGCATTTCCATCTCTGCTAAATATTCAGTGAGAGGCATTAGGCAAATTGTTCACCCTCCCAAACTCTTACTCAGTTCGTCTGTAAAAACAGGATAACACTTTCCCTGGTGTGGTCGTTGTAAAGACTTCATTTAATGAGCTATTGTGGAACCTCCCCCTAGCAATTGCCTGACACATTGTAGGCCCTCTACCAATGGTAATAATTATTTTTATAAAATGTGTACTCTTAAGAATATATTTATCACCTCGTTATTTTAAAAATGTCATTCTAAGACTTTTTTTTTTTTACTCTCCCCACCACCAAGTCTCTAAAAGTGATAGCAGAATATTCCCTCTTGTCGACATGTTTCTCTGTCATTCTTTCGGGGGAAGCTCTGAGTGAGTGTTGTAACATTGACAGTTGAATCCTGTGGAGGAGAAAGCAGCAAACACCTTCCTTCCTTCATTATTTCCATCAGAGAGGTCGCCAGATTAGGTGAAAACCCCATCACTGGCAGCAGAAACAACTGTCAGGCAACTGGGTAGCTGGATGGCTCTGACATGTGAGTTTCTGTGGAAGTCCGGGAAGCCGTGTTCTTAGAGAGTTTAAGTTTTCTCACATCATAGGAATCTTCATTCTGTCCTTAATGTACACCAGTCTTTGCTCGGCTAGAGCAAGCAGCAGGTGTAAGTTCATATGTATACACATGCAAATGGATACCTCACTCATCTGCGTGTTATGGTGAGGCAAGAAGTGGGTGAAGGTTATTCCCAATGGGCAACACTCTGGCAAGACCAAATTCTCCCCAAGAGGATTCAAGCCTGTGTTCAGCCTGGCCTCACACCTACCCAGCAGGCGCCTACTTTTCTCTTGGCTCATGATCTTTCCTCGCCTTGGAATGCCAGTCTCTGCCTTCTGCCTGGCCCAATCCTGGTGTTTGGAATACATGAACTTGGTTCTTCAAGTCAGGCAAGATGTGGGTTTAGAACCTGTTTTGCCTCTTACAAGCTCAATACTTTTGGCAAAATTCTTTACCAGACAACACTTCAGCCATCTAATCTTTAAAATGGGCATAAGAAAGCCATTTACCTTCTAAAGAGTGTCAGAAAAAAAAAAAAAAAGGAATAAGATAATGCTTCTACAGCCTAAACACAGAGTCTGGCACATTAGCAAAATTAAGGTTTTGTTGGTGTTTTTGTTTGTGTTTTGGGAGTGCCCTATAAATCCTCTTGGACTTGGAGCTGTGTCTTTTTCATAATTATATGTTCAGTCCTGAGCATCATTTCTGTCAGCTGGTAGGTGTTCTACACATGCTTGTTGAATTTGGTGGTGTCTATCTGAGAAAAGTTAATCAACGGATAATGAGAAATAAATGATTAAATGATTGGGAACTGTATTTCCTTTCCCTAAAGAAATATAGCCCACATAGGGGGAACAAAAGCAGCCTTCTGGAAAGTTTGTGAGCGAGCCCAACTTTCCAGTCGGATTCGCGCCTGACTTAGCACAGCGGTAGATGACTGCAGAGAAGGTTTGTTAATGACCAGCTTTCGGCTTTTAATGACAAAACCCCTCAGCAAGATGTCGTCAAAGTTATTGAAGACTTCACTGGAAGTGTTGAAGCTGATGCATGGCAACAAGGAGGTTATAAATCTTGCATCTTGGGTATACCACCAGGACAAGATGCTGAGCACAGACTCGCCCTGCTGTTGTCTGTCAGTGTTCTCCTCCCCTTCCCACTTCTCCTTCCCATGGAGAGGGGTAACAGAGAAATCCATCCATTTCCCAACGTAGTGCAGACCTGGCAGCCACCTGCCTATGTCAATTTCAGATCACAGAGGCCTATTTAACTGGACAAAATGTGTTAAACACCCGTGTTTTTCTAAATGTGCATGTAAGAATTCTGAGAATTAAGGGGAGATCTCAAAGGTTAATGTATTGACCTTTTAGAAAAACCAACCAATTAAAAATCCATTGCAAGCTCAGAATAGAGAGCCAAGTACCTGAATATTGATGCCCACTCCATGCTTATTGTTTTATTGCTTCTCAAAATACATCCTTGTCAGCTTAGCCTCTGTGAAGCAGTTCATCTCATAGCTCATGGATGCTTGCAGCTTAGGGTATGTGGAGGGGGATGTTGGAATCACATGTACTGTGGCCCTTGGCTGGACTGGGTGGCCTCTAGCAAAGATTGTCAATGTCAGAACAGAGAAGGAAGAATGAGATTTGAAGGTTGTGCACGAGAATTGTTAGTGTGTGCCAGTTTACAGATGTGGAATTTGAGGTCATAAAGAAAACACTTTCCGATATATTTGTTTTTCACAAACCTATACACTCACACCACATAGGAACTCAGAGAGCCAGAGATTAGAGAGCTCACCTGGAGCAGATACCCAGATGACCTTCCTGATTTCTCCTGTAGTTTCATTCAGTGGCATATTTACCTGTGCCTTCTGTTGCCCAAATGAAGCATGGTGGAGCAGGAAGTCTGCAGGGCTTGGAGAGTGAAGCCAGGGACTAAGTCCATGTTCTAGTGGTGAGCCTTGGGATAAGTTATCATGACTGCTGTCTGAAGGTCAACTTCATCACCCGTTGAATGGGACTAATGCTAATTGCTCTTCTGCCTAACCCTGTCAGTTGTGAAAATACCATGAGAGAATTTATGTATGCGTATGCTCTGAACACCTTCCAATGTTAAATGTTATTTTCAAATTTGATATATTTACTATTACCTTTAAGTTTTTTTTTGTTTGTTTGTTTTTTTTTCACCTCTGGCCAAAATAGATTATCTGGACCTCAGTGTTTCAAAGGGGAGAAATTGGTGCTTGATGATTCTTTCAACATCTACAATTCTTAGATTTTATGTATTTTGCTTCTGCACATTTCTCAACTGCTATGACAGAATGATCAATTTAGGGGTCTTAGAGGATGTGTACTATGATCAGGTGATTGGTGCAGCACTTGGATAAGCTCAGAAACACACACACACACACACATACACATTGTTATTGAACTGCTTCACCAGGCTCATCCAGGTGGGACGCATATTAATGTGATATGGGACAGACCATTTAGCAGGCACACCCTCTTAGAGACCTAGAGCCTGGTGCTCCCGTTTCTTGGAAACAGGCTTCATGGAGTTACCCATGTAAGAAGCAGCTCTTGTACATGTCAGAGAATCTGCCTGGTGCTTTCTGATTGGAAACCATTCTTTAGCTTCTCTTTCCATTGCATTCTAATACGTAAGCGGTGCCTGTGCAGATGGACAGTCCTTTAGGCTTTTCTGAGGGGATCATTATTTAAGGTTCCCCCATCATCCCAAGCCCAGTGAATTGCACAGTGACTATAAACCTTTTTAAAAACTTCAGATCATTCAAAATGTACCCTCCCTTTTTATTGACTATCTGTCAGGAGTGTTTTTGTGATAGAGTGGTAAACAGAGCTCAATTTTATTTTTATAACTTAAAAAAGAGGACTGTAAAATAATTGAAGTATTGTTCATCTGAAGGAAAGCTACTTTTCCAATATGAATAGACTCAATGGAATCTTGTCAAAGAGAGAAAAAAGAGGAATACTTTGATAATGAATTTTTAAATTAAATATAATGTACATGAAACATTTTGTGTTTAAGGTTTGGATCTTTATTTATATATTGCAATATAATTATTACCCTATTGTTAGCAAGCACCTCTATTTATCACATTACTTAATTATCATTTCTTGTCTATAGTGGGAACAATTAAGATCTAGTCTCTTAGCATCTTTGAGATTTAGAATACAGTATTGTTGACTGTAATCACCATGGTGTGCTTTAGCTCTCCAGTACTTATTGATTTATTAGTTCTCGGTTTGTATGCTTAGATGACATATCCCTAATCCCCCCTAAGTGCCACCTATGCCTCCAGTTCCCACCATTCTACTCTGTTTCCAGAAGTTTGGCTTTTTTTTTCAGACTCAATGTATAAGTGATATAATACAGTGTTTGTTGTTCTGTGACTTATTTCTTTTAGCATAATGACCTAAATGACCATCATGTTGTCTCAAATGACAAGGCTTCCCTTTTCCTCAAAGCAGAATTTATATATATATATATATATATATATATATATATATATATATATATATATATATATATATAAACTTCTTTATTCATTCATTTGTTGATGGACACTTAGATTGTTTCCATACATTGGTTATTGTGGATGATACTACGTAAAACATAGGAGTGCATATGTGTCTTGGTTATCATCAAGAATATAAAAGGTAAGTGTTGGCAAGGATGTTGAGAGAGAGGATCTTTGTGCACTGTTGTTCAGCCACTATGGAAAAAAGTATCAAGTTTCCTCAGAAAGTTAAAAATAAGACAAGTATGTGATCCAACAATTCCACTTCTGTGTATATATTCAAAGAAAATGAAAAGAGGACTTTGAACAGATAATGATGTTTTTAAACCTCTTCCAGGAGAGAGCTGGAATATTTAGATGATAAGGGAGCTGTTGGAATTGAGAGAAGGTGAACTTATCAGGTTTTGCCAAGGCCCAGGTGAAGTGGCCCTCAAGCATCTGCCTACATTAGATCTTAATTCCTCATTTCCAAAATAATCTGCTTATTACTTGGCCCCTTAGTTATCCTGAGAATAAAAGAAAGCACTGGCTTGAACAAGGCTAATAGAATTTATCTTAGTGTGAGTAACAGAGGTTGCCTGGATAACAGTATTAAGAAGGATTCCATTGGATAGCTGTGGGATCATAGAAAGAACAGAGAGATATGAATGGACAGGTATTAGTCTCGCTACTCAGAAAGCTTAACTTGAGTTTTTCAAAGCTTGGAAAGGTATATTCCCTGTTATAAATTACTAGAGGCCCGGTGCACAAAATTCCTGCATGGTGTGTGTGTGTGTGTGTGTGTGTGTGTGTGTGTGTGTGTGTGTTTGTCCCTCAGCCCAGCCTGCACTCTCTCCAAACTGGGATATCCCTCTCACAATCCAGTACTGCTGGGTACCAACTGCTTGCCTGCCTGCCTGCCTGTCTGATTGCCCCTAACGCTTCTGCCTGCCAGCCTATTGACACTTAACTGCCCTCACCTGCTGGCCTGGTCACCCCTAACTGTCCTCCCCTGCAGGCCAGGTTGCCCCCAACTGCCCTCCCCTTCAAGCCCGATTTCCCCTGAATGCTGTCCCCTGCCAGCCTGGTCACCCCTAACTGCCCTCCCCTCCTGGCCTGGTCTTTCTAACTGACTTCTCCTGCTGACCCAATTGCCCCCAATTGCTCTGCCCTGCTTGCCTGTTTGCCCCCAACTGCCCTCCCCTGCCAGCCTGATCACCCACAATTGCATGCCCCTGCCAGCCATCTTGTGGGAACCTTCTTGTAGTGGCCATCTTATGGTGGCTATCTTGTGGTGGCCATCTTTTGATGATGCAGCATAAGGGGTGACACTACCTAGGCGTTTATTATATAGGATTATACTATGTTTTATAAATCATCATCTTGCAAATTCATCAGTGAGGATTAGGTTTGGGTACACTAGAATATGTTTCTGGGTTTGTAGTATTGATAATCAAACCCTAAACAGTATGAATTTTTCTTCAACTTTACTTATGCTCATCAGTCACTCTACAGGGATATAAATATTGTTCCTTTGAGCTTTTCTGGACTCATTATTGGGAAAATTCTGGTTAATTATACCTTATTTTTCCAATAATGATCGTGGCACTATAGAAGAAAATTTTGAATAAAAACATTTTGAATAAAAACATTAACTGGTGTCAAAACCAATTCATGGGCCTCTTGCACAACTGTAGCCTTGTCACAATTAAGTACTTATTGAATAAAACAATTCAATATCTAGAAGTTGAGAAGTATTTTGATTATTGGTGGTAATACCAATTATAATCCTTGAATGGAAGGGAAAATCATTTTAGAAAAAAATGGAAGGCATTAAATGGTATAGGCATTCATAGGTAGAACAGTGTCTATAAATGTTTTATTCACTATTTTAAAGACAAAATTCTGACTAGAATAAAATTTTGGAGTTTTGAGCTATATACTTAGCATTCAGTAATTGTTCAGTAAACGTTTAAGAAGTGACTAGGAGATTTACTCTAGATTAACAGGAAAACAGGATTGCTCCTGGGAATTTCATTAAAATATTATTTTTATACCATAATTTTGCTTTTTTAATTTTTAAAGAAATGGTAGATTGCTTTTATAATTATGAGTACAATTTCCATGCATTGAGATTATGCATGGGTGCTACTTCTAGCCTTTTGATGTTAAAGTTTGGTTTGATGTGACAATAGTTAAAGTATATGCTAAAGTTTTTAAACTTTATATAAAAACAATGCCTCAGTTTACTTTTTGGAAAAATAAAAGGCTTGAACTAGCTATCGTAGGGAAATTTTTTCAGTTTAAAAATTATGTAGCCCTCTAAGAATCTTTCCTAGGCATGCATATCAAGAATTATTCTTTTTCCTGGATGGTATGGCTCAGTAGTTGAGCATCAACTTATAAATATAGAGGTCATGGTTCCATTCCCAGTCAAGGCGCATGCCTGGGTTGTGGGCTCCATCCCCAGTGTAGGACATGCAGGAGGCAACCAATCAATGATTCAATCCCTCTCTCCCTTCCTCTCTGAAATAAAAAAAAATATATTTCACAAAGAATCACATTTTATTAGAACTCTTCATAATTTCTTAGACTATAAAATTAAGTATAAGAGATCATAATTAACAGCCTTATTTTACTTTCTTAATTCTTCCCATCTAGCTGCTTCATTTTAAATGTAAACACCTTTCTTATCTGGACATAAATTTAGACCTTGATCTTCAATGAACCATTTCTCTTAATACTGATTCAGGTATTAGGTAATTTTTTCCCCCTCAATCTGGATTCTACCTTTGCTATTCACTTATATTGAAAATGGGTCCACTTTACTTCCCCTGAGAAAGTTATTCCTTAAAGTTCAGAGTCAGAAGGGCCATCTCAGATTCAAGTTTAACAAAGTTACTGTAGAGAGCATAAAATCTCAGAGAGGAAATTGAATGGACAATTCAGTTCAAAGCATCTGAGCAGTGAAATCTCCTTTCAGAACAGGAACAAAGCAAGCACCATCCAATCTATCAAGTTTTAAGACAGTTAAGTATGATTTTTAAGCTTTGCCATAAATGCATGATTTAATTCAGTTAGGCAGTACGGTAATTTTAACTCTCCTTAAATTTAACTTGAGCATGAAACTTTTGTTTCTGAGCGAGATCCCGAATTAGAAGGAAGGATCAAGTTGTAGCACTTTCATAATTACCTACTTACCATAATTCTGTGTAGAGAGTTCATACATGGGCAGTCTGTTTTTCTCTTCTGAATTTTGAGCCCCGGGCTTACTCCAATCAGAACTCCTTTTACCCCAAGTTACTGTATAGGTAGCATTTTCTTCAATACAATAAAAATATTAGCCTAGCACTAGAGATGAACATAGTTTCTTTTGGAATAGAAAGTAAGTCTTAAGGCTTATCTGGAAGTGCTACAAGCAGAGGAGGAAGCGGGAGACCCATCTCTTTGAATAGGGTCACCTCAGCAACAGCAGTGTCCTGTGTGTGAAGGAGATTAGCTAATGAACCAGTAGCGTGGCCTGAGATTATTTTGTGCCATTCTAAAGTTCAACCACTTTCCCCCGTGTTTGTGAAATCCCATTATAGGAATCACTGGCTGCTATAGAGATAAGTGAAACCATTATAGGTGGAGGAAGAAAAGGCATTTATTTAAACCTTGAAGGACTTTAATTGGTGCTAGCGAGTGAAGGTGAGCAGAAAGCCATACATGTTTCAGATGGAAACATTAAGGATCTGGGATTTTCTTTGTCTAAGGGGCAGCAGCAGCAACAGCGCCCACCTCTGGACAGGTTCTCTCGAAGCATCATGAACATGTATGAAGCACCTAGAATTTTTTAATTAAAAGACAGGCCTGGGGAGGTGGTGGGAGTGGGATAGAGGGGGTGAATGGGAGAAAAAGGAGGAAAACTGTAATGTTTTCAACAATAAAGATGAATTTAAAAAATATATACATTATCTGTTTCTGCTGTGTCCCAGAAAGTGTTAACTTATTTTTTTCTTCTATTTTGAGTTTTAATTTTCATCCCCTGTCAGAAATTGTTTTTATTTGATGTAGCAAAGTGTTAAATTTCTCAATAAAGAAAAATATCTGCACAAGTATGAGTGCCTGTGCGTGCGCACTCATCCACACACACAGAACCATTGAGGTGTTCAGACTAACAGATAGATGATGGGAGGGGGAATGGCTCACCTCCGTTGATGAAACAATGTTTTTCTCTCTGAATTAAGTGGAATTCATTTCTTTAATGGATTCAAAACCAGTCTTCAATAATTTTAAATGAACAGGGTTGTTTTTTTTTCCTAAGTAATAGTTAAATCAAATTTGTTTTATAGTTTAAAATAAGTGGAAAGACACAAAAATTGATCATCACATAAAATATGAGTAAATAAGTGTATGTTAAGTGTATACATTTATGGGTAGATCATTCAGTTATGTGGCAAAGGCTCTTTTGACTTAGCTTCTTAAAACCTTTTTCTTCCTTCAGGCTATGTTGTTCATCCTTTGAATGAGCTGTTAGCCTTTCATTTAAATAAAAATTCAAAAATATTTTATGGCTAAAGTTTGCTTTGAATATATTGCTAATGAATACATGGTACAACCTGAAAAATGGCTCAAAAAAAAAAAAATCCATCAGCACTCCTGGAAAAGCAAACCATGTGCCAGATTGAGCGGGCATAAATTTTGTTCAGAAAGCCAGTAGATGTTATGGATACTTTCTCACAACACGGACTTCTGGTTTGAGATAGTGAAGGAGAGCATTCTTTTAGGTCAGTTTTGCATTACAAAGCTGGCTCTGACACCCTTTCACTCTGTGGAATCTCGGACAACTTATTCTAACTCTATGAATATTAGTTCACCATCTGTAACATTTGGTTTTTGGTAAGGATTAATGATATACTTAATATCCTAGGAAAATGCCTAGCACATAAATCCCCCAAATGATGAGTACTGCAGTGAATTCTTTGTTAGCCAGCATCTATTAACCAGGATTTTAGAAAAATTGTGACTTCCTGCACAGTCATCAAGCACTGATAATTTATGCTTCTCTTGATGACCCTGAAATGCATTCTGAATAATTAGAGGAAGATTACATTATAATCAGTTTAGTTTCAGCATAAAGTGTATTTTAATTTATTCTCATTCTTCCAAAATTTGTAATCCTTCTGCATGTGGTAACAATTAACAAAAAATATTTGATTAGCTGGAGCACTTCACTTCCTGACAATCTGACTAATAAAAAGTTTATTGTATATGGTTAAACCCCAAAATTTTCCCTTATGGATAAACTGGGAATTCACTGGATAGATTCACTTCATGCTAGTACTATGTCCATTCTCAGAGCTGATGTGTTAACCTATTGCCAGTTGGAAATCCTAGAATTAATCTCTTCTAAAAAAATACATGTGTTTTTTTTTTTTTTTTTTTTGGTTTCTTTTACTGGATTCAGAGAAGAAAGGGAGAGAAAGAAAGAGAGAGCGAGAGAGCGAGAGAGAGAGAGAGAGAGAGAGAAACATCAATGATGAGAGAGAATCATTGATCAGCTGCCTCCTGCATGCTCTCCACTGGGGATTGAGCCCACAACCCAGGCAAGTGCCCTGGCCAGGAACCAAACTGTGACCTCCTGATTCATAGGTCAATTGAGCAATGCTGGCCGGACTAGAATTATTCTTTAAATATTCTTAGGCAATAGTCTGAGTCTACACAAGGTCCTCCTTGCATATTCTTGATCCCAAGGTCATAATGCTGGTCATCCAATCTGATTTTGCTTAGATGAGTAAGTACGTCTTCTAGCACATATGGTTGTTTGTTCTGTTCCTATGGATTCCTAGAGATGGTCATATCAACTGACATTAATAATCAATCTGTTTAGAGGTTTTATCAACCTTTATCTTTGTCCAGTCTTGTTTTCGACTTATGTTCACTGGGCATTTTAGGCTATGTAACCTTCACTTTTTAAAATATATTTTTATTGATTTCAGAGAGGAAGAGAGAGATAGAAACATCAAGGATGAGAGGGAATCATTGATTGTCTGCATCCTGCACATTGAACTGAGCCTGCAATCCAGGCATATGTAACCTTCTTGATGAAAGTTTATGTACTTTATTTAGCACTTTTGTGCTTCTTCTTTTCATTTACCACAGTTTTTCTCCTTCTCTCCCTCCCTCAATAATGTCCTAGGCTGCTTTAAGATATGGCTTAACAACAGACCTATGTTAAAAATAATATCTCTTCAAAAATTTATCAGCACTATTGTCCCTTTGTGACCTCATTTAGTAGTGTATGTTTTTGGGTGAACAGATTGACTTTGGTGGTTTAATCACCATAGGACATAAAATTCATCAGTCCTTTGGTCTCATTCTGCCTTCCTTTACATCCCTATTTTGCCCTAAATCCTTTCATTCATACCAATAGTCTTCTCTTCCATGATATCTTTCTCATGCCAGCTGACATGCCCAAGGGAGGGAGTGCAATGGTGGTGGTAGAAGGAGGATGATTGTTTTTTTTTAAGGGAAAGCAAGGCCAAGGGGAGAATAGCTGGTAAAGAGTTACTTTTACTCTCTAAGCCTGGCAATACTTGACCCTGGTATGAAGGATTGGCTAGGGCAGTGGTCAGCAAACCACGACTTGTGAGAGATATGCGGCTCTTTAGCCCCTTGAGTGTGGCTCTTCCACAAAATATCATGACCTGGGCAAGTCTATTTTGAAGAAGTGGTGTTAGAAGAAGTTTAAGTTTAAAAAATTTGGCTCTCAAAAGAAATTTTAATCATTGTACTATTGATATTTGGCTCTGTTGACTAATGAGTCTGTTGACCACTGGGCTAGGGTGCTCTGCTTAATGTAGAGGTCTTTCTTGGTGATGTCTAGGGCAGGGGTGCTAGGTGAGGTTAGGGAACCTGGGTGTACAGCCGGGAAGCAACAACTAGCATTCTACCTGTGATGTAACCCTGTGATGTACCTAAGGCTTCATTCACTAGGTGGCTATTCTCTAGTCAATAAAGTAAATTGCCTGTTACTGCTATTGTCTGTAATTTCTCCCCAAAGTGATTTTTCTCATGTAGAGATATATTTTCTCATGTAGAGATACACCTATTTAACTTCTGCAAGCAGAGATTAGAATGGGCAATTGCAATATTTAATAGGCTTTTAAAACAAATATGACATTCACATAAATATAGCATCAGATCACCTGGCACAATGGATATATTTATGTTAATATAAAATGTTAAAACTTAAGAACAGTCACAAAATTGAAATTAAAATATATTTACTGGTTTTCTGTACCAATACGTTATTAGTCACAGAAATGTCATGCTGAGTATTTGTGTTTGTCAGTAGTTGAAAATTTTTATATGATGTTTCGTATTTTTTACTTATTTATTTTAATATGTTTAATTGATAAGGGAGAGAGAGTAACAATGATGTGAAAGTGAAACATCAATCAGCTGCCTCTTGCATGTCCCCTACTGGGGATCAAGCCCACAATCCTGGAGTGTTTCCTGACTGGGAATCAAGTTAGCATTTCCGTGCATGGGACAATGCCCAACCAACCAGCCAGGGCTTTTAAACTTTATTTTTAAGAGCTTTATTGAGGTTTAATTGACATATAATTATATAATATTGGCATATAAAATAATTCATTTTAGGTGTACAACAGTGATTTGGTATTTGTACATATTATGAAATAAACCCCACAATAAGTAAAAGTTATTTTTTAACTTTTGACATTCCTAAGGCTGGATTCTCTTTTTATATAAAACTAGAGGCCCGGTCCATGAAATTCATGCATTGGAGGGGGGGTCCCCTCAGCCCAGACTTTACACCCTCTCCAATCCAGGATTCCTTGGGAGATGTCTGACTGCCAGTTTAGGCCCAGGATTGGGCCTAAACTGGCAGTCAGACATTCCTCTCACAATTCTGGACTTCAGTTTCCTAATCGCTCACCTGCCTGCGTGCCTGATCAACCCAAAATGCCCCCATTACTGGCCTGGTTGCCCCTAACTGTCTCCTCTCCCCCTCCTCCCCCCCGCCAGCCTGTTTACTCTTAACTGCCCTTCCCACTGGCCAGGTAACCCCTTATTGCCCCTCTGCCAGCCTGGTTGCCCCCAATTGCCCCCCTCTGCCCGCCTCATCACCCCCAACTGGTCCCCGCTGGTCTAGTTGCCCCTCACTGCCCCCCCCTGCCAGCTTAATTGTCCCCAGCTGCCTGCCCTGCTGGCAAGGTTGCCTCCAACTACAGCCCCCCCCCCCTCCCCACTGGCTTGGTCATCCCTAACTGTCCCCCTGCCAGCTTGGTTGCCTCTTACTGCCCCCCGCCACCAGCCTGCTCACCCAAAACTTTCCCCCTCTGTGGCCTGATTGCCCCAACTGCCCCCCCCCTCCAGCCTAGTCACCCCTCATGCCTCCCCACCCCCCTGGCCTGGTCACCCCATGCAGCCTGCTGTTCAGTCAATTGGTTGGCCCTCACTAACCCCCTTGCCGGCCTCCTCATCCCTCACAGCCTGCTTGCTTGTTCAGTCATTTGGTCATCCCTTGCTAACCCCCCCTGCCAGCCTGGTCATAGGCAGCCATCTTGTGAGGGCATGATGGTTAATTTGCATATTACCTCTTTATTATACAGGATTGTATTCACTCTAAGTCATTTATTGCTTTTCTTTTATTTAAGGAAGATGTGTTTATTTAAAAAATATCTTTCTTCTATACTTCTGTTTTAAAAAAATATTTTTTTGGGGAACACAAGCACTGTTAAAACTGTTATTTAGAAAAATGGTAAGGACAGTTAAAAATTTCCAGTTTAAACTTGTTGAGATTTATTAATTTTTGCCAATCATTGAAGTTGGGCCATTTTTAGAATATTCAGGTCCTTGATAAAAAGAAATATCCGGTAGTAAGCCACAAACAGGAGGAAAAGGGAGAATGCAAATAACTTGACCATAGATGTTGTCATAAACCTAGAAAACTGGCTAAACAGTGGTACATTGAATAACCTTGAGTAGCTCATATGGTTGAAAGGCATTTCATACATGAGTTCCTGAAGCTGCACTACAGCTAGCCCCATGTTGCCTTTGTACCATTTAGAATGAGGCTCCCATTCCTCAAACGCTTCATAATTTTTGGATATTGGTCACATTGTCTAAAGAAATCTACAGTGACCTTATGTCAAGCATGTCCTCCATGTGCAAGGTAAACCTGTGTAATCCTAAACCTCAGTCCTTATCCGCAGGGGATAATAGACAGTTGGGTGAATTAGTGGGCTTTAACAGGTTAGCAACTGTAATCTAAATAAAATAGGTGTGCTTAGTATTTACATGCGGCTGGGGAAAACTGTACCTTCTTTAGAGACATGTTGTCAATGGGAAACACAAGAAAGATGTATAAGGCTTTTGTTTTCTCCAGATCACAGAGGGCCAGAGGCAAGGCCAAGTGGAGAGGAAAGACAGTATTACCCATCCATATCCCCCTTTCCAGAATATTGCCCTCAAGCCCCTTGTATACACACACACATACAGTGCAGATTTATTTATTTTTTATTTTTTTAAATTAAATTATTATCTGTGTACATATTTTAACATTGCCCCCCCAACCCCCTCCCATACATACCCTTCTGCTGGGCTTCATGTGCTAACTCAACAGCATTCTATGAAGGAAGGGCAAATGGTGCCCTTGCTCTGGGAAAGGAAGCTTGAATTGTATTGAGCTGAGGAACCAAGCTGGAGCCTCCCACTGTAGCTGGTGCTACAAGTATCAATACATAGAAATGCGTTCCTCTAAAGTTCCTTTGGTCCTCACTAGGTGGCTTTGCCTGGAGACAAAAACAACCCAGAGACAGGCAGGGCAGTGTACCCTCTATTGTTTACAGGAGTTTAATAAGGGAGAAATCAGCCCTGCTTTGGAAATCTTGAAAGCATAATGTTTGCTTTTGCAAAGCTCTTGTAATTAGATGCTCTACCTAGACAGTTTACCAGGGAACTCCCTAGGTGCCTAAGGTTTATTTTCTTCTTGACCCTGTCACTTGCAACATTTTAATCAATGACTTGGGTGAAGAGTTGAAAGAATGGGTTTCCAGATGACATAAAGCTCATTAGGAGAGAGCAAAAACATGCCTGCTGCTACTCTGTGATAGTTCATTCATTTTCAGCAAATAGGTCTTAGCTTAAGGTTCACCTCCTCATAGACGCTTTCGCTGAGGATCTAATATATGGCCTCCATTTCTGATCAATGTTCACCTGTTTTTTCTTAAGCTGTATATATATATATATATATATATATATATATATATATATATATATATATATGGAAGAAAGAGGGAGAGAGAGATAGAAACATCAATGAGAGAATCATGGATCAGCTGCCTCCCGCACGTCCCACACTGGGGATTGAGCCCACAACCCAGGCATGTGCCGGAACCAGAATCAAACCATGACTTCCTGGTTTGTAGGTTGACACTCAACCACTGAGTTGTGCTAGTTGGGCAACCGGTATTTTTAACTTAGTTGTTCACCTGTATTTTTAGTTGTTAACCCTTAGATGTTAACCTATATTTTTGGCCATATTTGTTTAGCCATTTCCTGACATGTCTGCATAGACTATGTGCTTGACAAAAGAAGGGACCATGCCTTTCAGACCATTTTGGGACATGGAATGCCCCTGCACATAATATGAGTTTACCAAAAATTTGTTGTTGTTGTTGTTGATTGAAAGGAAATCATGTGAATTATTGAAGAATATTAGATAAGGAAGTGACATGATCAGATTCCTGGTTTAGAAAAGAAACTTCTAATCTAAGGGGTCAAGACTAGAAGCATGGTAGCCATTGTGGAATGTGCCCTATGGAGGAAAACATGTATGTATAGTCACTTTAAAACCTGCCTTTCTTGCACAGAGGAGAGTCTCCCTATTATGAGACACAATACATTGCTCTCAGTTTGTATCTGGAATAAGATCTCATGGAACCACTGAGTATTAACAATAATATTAACAATTTAATTTGTACTCAGAAAAGAAAGTTTGGGATGAGCTCAACTAGGGAGAGCCCTATTCATTGTTTTTTTTGGTTAAAATTGTTAAAGAACTGTCAGGTAGGAGGCTAAGAAGACTCATTTTGTGTTGTTGGAGAGGGCGGAACTCGGGCCAGTGGGGGCTCATTACATAAAAGCAAGTTTCAGTTCAACAGAAGACAGTTTTCTAACAATCAGTGGACCTGAGTCAGGGACTGAATGTCCTCAGGAGATCATTAGGTACCTGTCAATAGATGGCATGGAAGCAGATGCTGGATGCCCATCTGTCAGAGACACTGTGGAGAGAATACCTGTGCCATGTGGGAGGGTCACTCGCAAGCATAGGCAACCACCTAATATTCATTGAGTACCCACCGTGATCTTGCTTCTGAGGCAAGGATACAGAGATATACAGCACAGCTGCTATCCGCACACGTTCAACTTCTAGACCTAAATTCTGTGGATCTCAGGGAGTTTTAACCAAGGCTTTGATGTAATTCCTACCAATTCTACATTAAAGCTGTCTGAAGTTAGGAGGTCTCAAAACACTGCCAACACATATTTAACCTCATGTCCAGCAGGAAGAACATAGCATAGAATACCATTTCATAGCCAAGCCCTACTTTTTTCTCCCTATTTAAACTCTGATTTTTGCTTTTTAGCATTTTTTTTTTCCTGGAAAAACTATTCAAGTATATTTGGCATATAACATTTTATAAACTTAAGGTATATAACTTGCTGATTTGGTACATTTATATATTGTAATATGGTTGCCATTATAGTGATAATTAGCTCCTCTATTATGTCATATAATCATCCTTTATTTTTAGATTTTGAAATAATTAGGATCTAGTGGCTTTGCTTTTGTGACAATGGAGGGTTATAGCATGTAGCATCTTTTCTTTAGTTCTCTTCTCTCCTGGTATTGAAAATTAATGTGACTGCTAAGCTCAGGGTGATGTGTACTGTTGGTTTTATTTCATCAAACTCTGTTGAGATAATTATTTTTTATTAGAATTAAACCTCTGTAATTCTCATTGATGATAAAAACATGAATTATAAAGTAGAGATTTTATGGAGTTCTAAGGGCCCAGTGTATGGATTTGTGCACCTTGAAAGGAACTGTGGGCCATGAGGCTACAGTAGGCACAGGGGCAGGTCTTGGCCCATCTTCTTCACCCAGCTCCTCCAGCTGTGGCCCCTGGTCCCCTGTCTTCCATCAGCCCTGCTCACACTGCCACTCCCATGTGCTGACAGAGATGTCCCCGCTCACATCCTCTGAAGGTGCAGAGCACTTGGGGCTGCTGCAGCTGTTGTCCTGATCACCCCTCAGGAGCAGGGGGAGGTGCAGAAGCCCTCAGGGACAATCAGGGTTGGCAGCTGCTGCTGGCACCTGCTGATGGTGCCAAGCAATCGGAGCCCGCATTGGGCACCAGTAGTGGGTGCGAGCATGGCCAGTGCTGGAAGTGGGTTGGAGTGGCAGCTCTGGCCACAGAAGCAGGTGAAAGCAGGGCTATTGCCAACAGTGGGTGTGAGTGGTGGCTGCCGGCCTGACCTCTCCTCAGGAGCAGGGGGAGGTGGAGAAGCCCTGAGGAGTGATTGGGGCCAGCAGCTGCTGCTCACACTGGCTGATGGCACTGAGCAATCAGGGCCAGTGCTGGATGCTGGCAGTGGGTGCAAATAGGGTTGGTGCCAGCAGCAGGTGCAAGTACTGGGTGGGAGAAAGAATGTTTAGTAATCACTAGAGGCTTGCCCTGATGGCAGCAACTGGTGCCTTGCCTTGGTCTGGCAGCCCGCTCACCTACTCTACCATCCCACCGTGGCTGATGTCTGCCATGTTCTGCACAACCCTCTGGTGGTCAGCCCATACCATAGGGACTGCTTGCTCAGTTGTTTGGTTGTTCCTTCATTTAGTCTATTTGCATATTAGCCTTTTATTACATAGGACTAGTGGCTAGTGCACAAAATTTGTGTATGGAGGAGTGGCCTGCACCCTCTCCAATCTGGGACCCCTCAGATTACCTTTTTAAAAAAATTTATTTTGGATCTACTCTCTTAGCAACTTTCAGGTATATAATACAGTATTGTTAACTATAGTGACCATGTTGCATGTTCAATTCCCAGAATTTACTCATCTTATAAATGTAAATGTGTACCTTTTTAACCAACATCTCTCTACTTCCCCATCCCCTAGCCCCTGACAGCCACCATTCTAATCTGTTTCTATGCTTGGCTTTTAAAAAAGATTTACATGTAACTGAAATCTTACAATATTCACTTTTCTCTAGCTGACTTATTTCATTTAGCACAATGCTCTCAAGGTTCATAATGTTGTTGCAAATGGCAGAATTTCTTGCTTTCTCAAGGCTGGGTAATACTCCGTTGTGTCTATTTATCATTATCTATCACCTATCTATCTGTCATCTATCTTCTCACATCTCCTGTATCCATTCACAGACATTTAGGTTGTTTTCATATCTTGGCCATTGTGAATAATGTAGAAACAGATTCTAATTTAAATGCCTGGGGTGTGTCCTGGGCTTTAGGAGATTCCCCAGGAGATTCTAAGGTGCAGATAAAGCTTAGAATCACTAGTGTAAAGGCTTTTATCTTCTAATATTAAAGAGCAATATAACACTTTTCATGTTATTGTTTGTGGGACATCATTTGCATAGAACGTAGACAGTCTGGATCTGAGAATTGAAAAAGACATCGTTTTTAAGAGACACACAAGGTCAGTGTGCTCATTGATGTTGAACAATCATGAAATGATGGAATAGTTTTGGGGAAAAATGCTTCAGGAAGAAGTTTTTACAGGTGTGATGTTTTCAGAGCATTTCCGAATTGTGTTTCTATTGCCCTTGCACATAAATAGTAATCAGTGTGTGTCTACAGTTCTCCCCCTTCCCATCCTCTTTATCCTGTTCTTCTTTGTTGAATTAAGGGTTTGATCATTTTTTTCTGGATGTCAGTGTGTGGAAGCAAAGTTTGTATATAGATTGTGTTTCTTTGTAGGGGATCAAGCATCTACATGGAGCTTATGAGAATATCTATTTATTCTTGAATAATAACAGATGATTCATGTCTTTTCATGAACACAGACTGCCACTAGCCATTTGCAACAATAATTTTAGTTTTTCTTAAACTCAGGAAAACTTTGTGCTGTTATATATTTAATAATTAGTTCTGCTTCATCTCTACCATGGCCTCTAACTGAAATTCTAATTTTTTACATCTAGAGTATTGGCTTCTCTGAATCTGTTCTTTGTGTCTTTTATTTATTTTTCTTATGGTTAAGTCTTTTGCCTTTCTGAGGGGTTTGATCAGATTTCCAGTCATTCTGTTTTACTAATTTGAATTTCCGCTATTCCTGATGTTCTGATCTCTACCAATAGAATGGTTTTCGTTTCAGCAATTTATTTTCTCCATGTGTACTTTCCATGTGATCTCAAGACTGGATACTTTAGTTAAATAAATACAACAAATGTTCATATTTTTCAGGCAAATGGGCTGGAGTGGGGTGAAGAGATTGAGCAAAAAGAAAAAGAAAAAGGAAAAAACTCATGGTAATGAACCACAATATGGTGATTGCTGGGTGAGGCGAGGTTGAAGGGGTGACAGATGAGACTTGACTTGGGGTGGTGAACACACAATGTAGAATACAGATGCTGTGTTGTAGAATTGTATACCTGAAACCTGTAAGACTTGGATAACCAGGGTCATCCCAGTGAATTCAATAAAAAGGGGGGGAATGAATTTTCCATGCATAATTTCCTTGCAACAAGTAAGATGGAGAAATGAGAAGTCAGTTAAGATCCTATCCCATTACTCCAAGAAAAGATGATGGTAGCTTGAACCTAAGTGGTTGGAGATTAACTTACTGAGAAAAAACAAAAGAGAGAGAGGAGTTAAAAATGACTCCATAAAAGTGACTCAAGTCAATGGAAGCTTGGAGTTGCCATTGAATGAGACCATGGGCCACGCGGGGAGCATATAGTGATGAATGGGACAAGGTGGCTCTGAGAACCCACCCTCTAGGAGATGTGATGAACAAGAAAAAAAGAGTCAATAAAAGCAAGTTCCATTCCTTAGACACTGACTTTGTATCAGGCACTGAACTCAGCATTTGAAAATGTGGCACCATGCAGACCTCATAATAACTTCATGTGATCAATACAATCAGCTCTATTTTACAGATGAAGAAAACAGAAGCTCAGTGGAGTGACATGACTCACCCAAGATGGAAGAGCTGAAAGACAGAGAATAGGTTTGAATCCATCATTGTCCAACCTCAAGCTTATGCATACTTTCCATGCATACTTTCCATGCATACTTTCCTTGCAATAAGTCTCTCTTTATGTGAAGCATGTACTCAAATTTTCAGTTCTCTTCTTATGAGAGGCAGTACCTCTTCAGGGTCTAATTGTTTTTCTCTTCATCTGGAAGGAACCCAGGTTGTGATCTTCCTGCTGGTGGCATCCACCCTCCACAGGTGTGTTCTCAACTTTCTGTCCACACCTATCCGCCCTCTATTCTTCCTTCAATCTGGTGTCCCTTACCCTCTCTCTTCAGCAGGCTAACAGGAGACCTTATTTTTATTTTTTTATTTTTTTATTTTTGAAAATGGAGCCAATCCTCAATGACTTCCAGACTTAATGCAAGTTTAGCCTACTGTCTATTTGCTCACATTGACAGATTTTATAAATCATGATAAATCATTGGAAAATATGTTTAACCCAGCTTCTGATGATCTCCTTATGATATAATTCTAGATAAAAAAATTTTGAGTAAAAAATCATGCATTTAAAAACATCTTGATATATATTTTCAAATTGACGTCTGGAAATCTTTTTTCCTTAACAATTTTCAGGAAATATTTTTACCTATTTTGCTGCATCTTCACCAATACTAAGTATTATCTTTAAAACACAAATATACACATAACATAAAGTTTGCTAATTTAATATTACATATGCATTTGCATATATGTCTTCACAATTATTTTAATTTTAGGGAATACTGGTTGTTTTATTGTTTTTTAATTTCTTATGTGGGATGTCTGTCATGTCCTCTGAACATTCTGTTGTGGTTTTTCCATTTAGCATGTGTTTTAAGAAAATAATAACTAAATGTAATTTCCCCCAGCAATTCCCCAAAAGTATAAAGTATATTGGGGAAATGATGGAATTTAATAGATGGGGTGAAGTCATCATTTTATTTATATTTTAAACATTGAATCCATTCATTATAATCATAGCTACAGTTTTACAATTTTTTTGTTGTTGTTATCTTCACCTGAGTATATTTTTTCCATTGCTTTCCAGAGAGAGTGGAAGAAGGGAGGGAGAAAGAGGGGGAAGGAAGAAAGAGAGTGTAAGAGAGAGAGAGAGAAAAACATAGATGTGAGAGACACATCAACTGGTTGCCTCCCACATGGGCCCTGATAGAGGCAGGGAGCAAACATGCAACCCAGGTACATGCCCTTGGTTAGGAATCGAACTGAGCAGGCTGACACTCTGACCATTGAGTAACACTGGCCAGGGTAATTTTACACATTTTTTAAACCTTAAAATGAGATTTTAAGGTGTTGTTCTATAAATGACATCCTATGAAGGTATCCAACATGCGCGGAGGGTGGAGAGACAGAAGGAGCAAGCTAGAGGGAGAGGGGGAGAGAGAGAGGACTATGATACTCTACTTCCATAGGGCACAGTTTAAACACCAGGTTAGAGATTTTTCCTTCTCTGTTCACAGTAATAAAACACTTTGGAATCATTTCACTGTAACTTTATTCACCTTCAATGTCAGCAAATCCCCATAGCTGCCAACTGCTGCAGAGATTCATGCGTATGTTATGGACACCCATTATAAATGTAGTGATGATGATGAAGAAAATTATGCTGCTTGTTACTTCCTAATGAAAACCTAACTTGTTTTTATGATTCCTTAAATCTAGGCCAAATTTTGCTTCAATCTCACTGACATATTCCAAATCCAAGGCAAACATAAATATATTGCTTTCTCTTTTTCTGGCTGTGTAGGAATCTCTCTGGGTGAAATTATTTTCATATGATTTTGCTATTGTCATAAATCGAAGGTGTGGTATTACAACCAGGGATCTGGAACAACAAAGATGATGAAAATTAAAGTTTCTGTCCACATGTAAGATACCTTTTCAGTTGTCACTGAACTTTTTTAGTGGGCAATCAAGATGCCTCAGTATAACAGATGTAAAACTTCTTCAGTTTTCTGGAAAATGACAGGTTTTTTTTCAAACCTCATTTTTATTTCCTAGATGTGCCTCTTCCTTTTCCTTCTCTGTTCAGTGCTTCCTTTACTCTTCACACTCTTGCTATTTTAAAATGGGCAAGCTGCAAGGTTTGAGGCTCTATTCAGCTGGGCTTGGAATAGCTTTGTATAAATAAGAGAGTTGGGTTATATGCTATTCAGTCTTAAGGAATAAAAATGACTTTCACTTCAGTGAAAGGAAGCATCATCCTGTTTTAAAATTATAGGCTTTTAGAGCCGAGGAACCAGGGAGATCACTGAGTCCCTCCTTCTGGTTTTATGGATTAAGAGCCATCAGGCAATCATGCTGTCATAGGTAAACTACTCCACACTCATGGGCCGGCTTCCTCTATCCTGCCTCCCTTATTTCCTCAGATAAAGCTGAGCCATAGTTAGACTAAAGGACTGTAGTTAAGAGCATAAGCTTGAAGTTGGACATTGATGGGTTCAAACCTATTCTCTGTCTTTCAGCTCTTCCATCTTGGGTGAGTCATGTCACTCCGCTGAGTTTTTGTTTTCTTCATCTGAAAATAGAGCTGATTGCATCGACCACATGAAGTTATTAAGAGCTTGTGGTGTCATATTTGCAGAATGCTGAGTTCAGTGCTCGGTACAAAGTCAGTGTCTAAGGAATGGAACTTGCTTTTATTGACTCTTTTGCTTTGTTCATCACTTCTCCTAGAGGGTGGGTTCTCAGAGCCACTGGGTCCCATTCATGCTCCCCACCTGGCCCATGGTCTCATTCAATGTTAACTCCAAGCTTCCAGTGACTTGAGTCACTCTCATGGAGTCATTTCTCATATCCTCTCTCTCTTTTGTCCTTTCTCAGTAAGTTAATCTCCAACCACCTAGGTTCAAGCTACCATCATCTTTTCTTGGAAGTAATGGGATAGGATCTTAACTGGCTTCTCAGTTCTCCATCGTGTAGCAGCCATTTATCTTCTTAAAACATAAGACAAATCATACAAATATTATACTCTGCTCAGAGCTCTTCAGTGGCTTTCCATCTGACACAGAGTAATAGGAAAAACCCTCCATTGATTGACAGGGTCCTACAGGGTCACCTTCTTATTCAAACCCTTGGGCCTCACCTCCAATCATTTCCTTTGCATTGTTCTTCTCCAGCCACACTTGCCTTCCTGCTATTTCTCAATACTCCAGGCACATAACTGCCTAAAGTGAGGGTCAGAGTCATACTTTGAAAGACAGGTGTTTGTTAGCCCAGCCACACATAGTTTGTGCATTACACATTAGCTCTTACAAACATTGTATATGTTTAAATGAGAATTTTATACTCTGTCTACTTGTTTTCATATAGTAGTACAGGGGGCTTAAAACCATTTTACAAAAAACAACTTCCATGGTTGAAAGACTTTTGAAAACCAAAGTTCTATTGGGCCATAAAAAAAACAGCTCCTGGGGAATGAAATATAAACCATCACCAACAGCGGTAGATGGAAAAGGCCACAGGTCTGCTTTCCTGAGATTGACACACTTTTTTTTTTTTTCATCAAGTGGGGAAAGAAAGGTTGTTTTGACTTTACATTAGTTACAGATAAGGGAGTGGGATCAGGTGGAATGGAGGAAGTTCTGTAATAGGAGTAAGGAAGAAATATTTACTACTTTGCTTGGTTACCGGCAACAGTCCTGGAAGTTCATGCATAAGCAGGGAGGGCTGGTAGAAGCCTGGATTCACAGCTCCAACATACATCAGAAATGCAAGTAGTCCTTCCTCAGCTGCCCCAAACTATTAAGAGGCTAACTGCTCTGTCTCTTTCTTTCTTTCTCCTGCCAGCTGTAATTTAATTTAGAACATCTCAAACATTTTTTTTCCTTATGGAAACAAAATTAACACATACAATTAGGCAGATTAGCAAAGAAAGTGCAAAACTAAGAGATGATGACTTTGGGAATCTAAACAAGGAAGATGGCAGAGTGCTGGTGCTGAATTCAGCAGCTTCTTGTCCTGGCTACCTCTCCCTTTAAATTTCATTTTCTCTAACCAACGTCTGCTTCACTCCTATTTTATTGCCTGTAGTTTTTCTCTCTCTGATATACTCTTTGCAATAATTTTCTGACTTTTCATATTGCTAGGATTTTAGTGATTTAGCTCATCCCACATGTGACAGACCCTCTTACCGGGCCCTCTACTCTTTATGAGCCATACAGTTTTGGGGAGTGAGGGCAGCTCTGTCTGAATGTGGCACGAGCCCAGTGTGGCCAGAGTGAATGGTGTGAATAAACCAAAAACTCTAGGTTATCATAATTCCTCTGCCTGATCACTGCTGAGTCACCTGCTAACCAGGAAAAAAGGAAAACACTATAAAGTGCATCCTTTTCTTTTACCCAACAAAAGGATACAAGCCACTTCTCCAAGAGAAGAAGCAGTGACTGTCAGTAACTTACTCTGTGCCATGTGATAACAAAATCTCACATTGTGTTGACAGCTCATTGAGATTAAGATTTCACTTTATTGATATTAAAATTTTATATGAAATCTCAAGACCCATAAGAGAACTTGTAATTTGGTTATAAACTAGTCAGAGCATTTCACTTTTGAAATATAATAAAACGTCTGCACAATTGTTGGAGGGATGACAAACCAATGGGGTTGGTTGTATTTTCAAATGTCATTCATGTAAGAATAACTGTGAATGCAAAAGATGTTGTGGAAACAGCTTTTTGTGGTGAGGGTAATAACTTTGATGGTCTTCGGGGACTGTTGTGTTACAGTGGGAAATAAACCTTAGATTAAACCAAGAATCCCAGGCTCTGTTTTGCCAAAAATATGTGACCATACACAAGTCATTTGGCTAAGTTGAGACTCTTTGTCATTGCTTTTGGAATGAGGGCTCATGGACAGCTTATAAACCTGTATGGTGTTTTTACTGGTGGCCACTTTGAATAAAGTGACCACAACATTTCAGCATATAAAAGTCTCTTCTAGAGAGTGGGGGCTAATCCTTCACAATGAGGTTGGCCTTGCTGATGAGGCTGCATGGCTATTGTAGTATATAGTATGTACCATTACATAGAATGCAGTATGTAGTATGAAGGACACATGCCAAAGGAACAATACATAGAAAGTCCACCCAGACAGTCGGGTGAGACCCCGTGAAAGACATTATCAGGCCTTGATAGTGTCCACAGAACTATCCTGTTGTGAGAATTTCCAGAGTATATATACATTTTTCATAAAATGGGCTCATAGCACTAAATTGCAAGACACTGATATATAAACCAAAATGTCAATTTATTAATTTATGACTTGAAATACAACTTTTGAGGACATAAGATATTTATGTCAGTTAGTTGACTGACACATCCTCTTCCTGGGAGAAAACTATAAGTGAAACAGAAGAAAAGCTTAAAAACTGGCTAGCTGGTGCAGGAAGGACTAACAATAGAGTCATCTTTCAGCTTGATGTTTACAGGCTGGCCACACCCTCTGGCAACCCAAGTGGAGGCCCTGGGATCTGGGATTTATTTATCTTCTATAATTGAAACTTTGTAGCCATGAGTGGATGCCAGGGCCTGCCAAAGCAGGCAGAAAGCTTGGCTTCCTCCATTGCCAAGGAAACCCAAGCCTCCTGCTCGCTCTGTGGCCACAGCCATCTTGGTTGGGTTAATTTGCATACTCACTCCTGATTGGCTTGTGGGCATGTCTTGTGGGTGTAGCCTAGTGATGGTTAATTTGCAAGTTTCTCTTTTATTAGTGTAGATTCCTACCTGGGACAAAATTTATAAAATTTTACATATACACTTGATGCTCAAGGCATCCAGTCACTGCGTGTGGTGGATGCATATAACAAATGTTTCCATGGCCAAATTTCTCTTTTTCCTTGTTGCATCCTGTTTTTAGGTATCACCACACCTTTCCTGTGGCCCTGGTCAGTGCTGATCTGTGTTGGGGAAACTGGGGGAGACATGCTCAAGAGCATATCTGCAGCTGTCTTCTTGCACCCACAGTTACACAGCAATGCTCCGCTAACTGGCTGAGCACGGGGTGTGTCTTTTGTGCATGACTGCCTGCTGAACATTTTGGCAGTCACAAAAAGAATTGTCTCTAAGATCTGCATTCCCATGGCATGGGATATCTCCAGGCCTAAAGGCTAGGGGAGGGGACAGGAAAATTAGGTGGAAGGGGTGAAGGGAAATGTGAGGGGAGTAGCTCCTCCCCCAAACTGGATAATTTATCTTAGCTTTGTCCTTGGTGGGCTCAGGCCCCGGAGGGTGGATGTTTGGTGTTTAGTAACACTCACAGTAATCTGGGACTCTGTTTTTGCAGACCTTGACTATTTCCCCCCTCAGGGAAAACTGGAATCTCAGGAGTAAAATGAATCATCTACTCAGTTAATTACCTAGGACATAACGAAATCCTCAGGAGGATCACCCCAACTGAGAATTGCTATAATGTATGCTTGTTTCTGCAGAGTCAATCTCATCTCATTTTGTATCCTGCTTGCCCTCTAGCTCATGTTTCACAACATACAAGACAAAAATTGTCAGGTAGGCAGTTTCTCTTTCCAGCCCCTTTCTGCCTTCCTCCTCTTACTTTGCCTCCTAACTTCTGATCCTCATGGGGGACCCAAGGCACTCAGCCCTCTCAGGTTGTCCCAGTTTCTGCCTTTGCCTGCCCTGTCAACCTCTTGCCTGAGGAGATGAAATGTGTGCCCCTCCCCCCAACTCCCAGCCAGACTTACATCCTCCGTACACACTTCTCCTCATTGTCTTGTACCAGGCCAAGTGCCATCACTGACAATCAGTGAACATACCAGTATCCTGATAAAGTATTAACAGCTTACATTAGTTTTCTACCATACCCCTTTCTAATGGATATATACCACATCCTCTGACATTGGCCCACATTTTCTTTGAGCAATTCATTCTGTCCCTACTTCAGCCACTTACTTTTGGCAAGAATGACTTCACCCTTAGTTTCAGAAAGAAGCCCTAATTAGTTTAAGCCCATCAGAGACTCATTCTTCAGACACTTTTGTTGGAGCATAGGCAGAGAAAAAGGGATGCAAAAACATGTTTGTTGGTGTTTATACACAGATGATTTCCCCCTTTTCCATTGGAGCTCTTAAAGAGGACCCTTGGTCTTTAGGTGTGGTGTGAGAAAGGGAGGTCTAAAACTTTGGCCAGTGTGTTATATTCACCAGGGGAGCTTTGGGGGCTCTGAGGGCTGAGGAAATTGAAGCAGATATCATGGAAGTCAGAACACACAGATGTAGAGAACCTGGATGCTTGCTGAGATCACCTGAGCTGCTGGATCAAAACTTGCCTTTAGCTATATTTCCCCCTATTATATAGATGAGTATACTGAGGAGTAGATAGTTGAATCACCTTGCCCTTGTCCATTAATTCCATAAGTGGAGGGACCAGAATTTGAAGCCAGTTTTACTCTGATTCCATGACCTTAATCACTTAATTAGGCTGTCTCTAGCTGTTTTGGAGGAGCAAAAGAAATGCTACTTTCTTCTCCCTCCATCTTTATTGAGCTGTAACTGACATATGACATTGTGTAACTTTTGATATGTGTATATATCACAAAATGATGTCCACAGGACTTCAAATGTTTAACACAATGCCTAACACTTGGTAACCAATCAAAGAATTCAGAATGCCACTCTCCTCCATCATCATTGTCAACATCATCATAGCCATTCTCAAATCAATTCCTCTTCAGATAAAAAATGCAAACCTGTACCCAGGTCACTCAAAAGGGGATACTGGGAGACAAGGCTAGATTAGGTAGGGACTAGTTTATACTAACCTGGGAGATCCAGAATGTATTTAGTGGACAATAGGGAGTCACTGAAGATATTTGAGCAGGAGAGTGAAATGAGTCAATGTGCTTTGAATCAATTACCCAGGGAGCAACATGGATCGTGGTAGGAGTGAGGAACCTGAAATAGGGGGACATAGTTATCAGGTTATCCTTAGCAGGATCCTCGAATTTCATTTTCTTATTCCCTCCTCAATCATTTTGAACTTGGCTGGCGCATAGCAAACACTTAATAAATATTTGTAGATTAGTTATTTTTGCACTTTTTAACTCCTTTGAAGTACTTCCAAATGAGATGACTTCTACAAATCACATAATGCAAGATAAAATGCCCTATATATCTATCAGTTTCTCTAAGACTGTTTTCTAAGTGTTATATGTGCTCAGTTCATGGACTGGGTATTCAGTTGCTGGGAAAATAGAAATCACCCCATTGTCATACCTCTGTAAATTTCACAGTTTATATTCTAAGTTTTGCGGTGGGTGATACTGAAAGCCTCATATTTTGCTGGCTATTGTGTCCCTACAACTGTATATTGCTTGTGGACATTTTGGGATCTCAGATCGAAGGAAAATGATGATGCTCCATTTTTATCACTTTGAGTGAAGCATAAAAAGACCTTAAAGTGAGAAACACAGCTTAATTAGCACATTGGTGATTTATATTACCCAGAGTGAAATCTCCACTGGAACAACAATAACAAAAACAAGGATCAAAACAAAAGGCAACTTTTGGAATTTAAATGTGTTTTTTTTATATTCATAATTCATAGCCTTCTTTCTATATATGTAATCTGCAAAACCCACAATGTAACATCATTGTTTCAAAGTTATCACATTTCACAATATCAGGCAGAGGGACACAGCTGCTTGATGATTAATCTCTGAGGACAAATATCCCCTGTGCCAATTTAGGCAGAGGTTTATACTTCCGTTTATGTAATGTAAGGTCTCTCTCTTTTTTTTAAAAAAAAAATATATTTTATTGATTTTTCACAGAGAGGAAGAGAGAGGGATAGAGAGAAACATCGATGAGAGAGAACCATCGATCAGCTGCCTCTTGCACACCCCCTACTGGGGATGTGCCCGCAACCAATGTACATGCCCTTGACCTGAATCGAACCCGGGACCTTTCAGTCCGCAGGCCGATGCTCTATCCACTGAGCCAAACCGGTCCTGGCTAATGTAAGGTCTCTTAAACATTTATGTTTTTAGAACTTGAAGGAACTTCCAATTTTTTCTAATTGTTCATTTACTATCTATTGGTTAAAAAATTCTGATAAAAAGTCTTAAAAATAAAACTTTTACACTGGTTTGTATTTTATTTGGCAAATCAACTTATCTTATAAAACTATTTGTATGTCTCTGTATTAGTCTGAATAAATCATTTAATTTATAGATCATATATACCTAATACATTTCTTTTAGTCTATAAAAACTTAACTGAAACTGCTTTCAGTTACAAAACAAAACAAAACAAAACAAAAAACAAACAAAAGTAAGGGACATTATTTGCTCAAGTGACCAGAAGGTCTAAGTTCTTTAAAGTAATTGAACTCAGAGGCTCAAACAGAACTATTATGTCTCCATCTCTTGGCTCTGTTTTCTCCATTTTCTTGGATTTTCTTTAACTGCCAGACTTGATCCTTGTGGTTTCTAGCAGATCTGACTTGTAGCCTTGAGGTTGATCAGAGGGAAGAGAACAGAGTTCTCCAGTTTGGTTCAGTGCTGATTAGATAGCTTGAGTCGGGAGTTCATCTTTGGACCAATTACTGTGACTTCAGTTTGGGAAAATATTGGTTTTAACACTGAGTGTGGGCAGTCCAGTTTCTCCACAAAAACAGAGGTGTTCTTACAAGTGTTTGATGGGAGGTAAATGCATGGGCAGCAAAACTAACATGTCTATAAGAAGTTTGTGTGTGAATTCCTAGGTACCTTGCAGTCAAAATGGGATGGGAGGTAGAAGGCATTAGGAGAACTCCTCCCCCTCCTCCCTTTCCCACCCTTCCTACCTAGAGGAATATAAATACACATATTGGGAGCACTTTGTAGGAACTTCTTCATGATGACATACTCCCTAAAAAAGGAAGTTACCTTGTCCATTGAATCACAGCTAAAAAGGTAGAGCCAGCCTAACACTTTTCTAATGCCCTTCCTCCAGATTAGGACATTTCTTAGGTTCATAGTAACCTAGAGGCTCAGTGCACAAAATTTATGCATGGGGAGGGAGTCCCTCAGCCCAGTCTGCAATGATGCCAGTGTCCCTCACCCTGGCCTCTGGCCAGAGGCCCCTCCCCTCCCTCCACACGTAATCCAGGGTGGGGATACTGGGCTCATGCTGGTGGTGACACAAGCCCAGTATCCCCTCCCCTTCCTCCTCGGCTGAGTAGCAGACGCTGGGCTCACGTTGCTGGGGCGATGCTGCCAGCCTCCACTCTGGCCACTATGGGTGCCACCATTTTTGTTGTGGAGTGATAGTAAATTTGTATATTACTTTTTTATTAGATAGGATAAGATTTTTAAAATAGTCATTTTTTTAAAGGTGATATTTTTGCCTAATTTAAAAAGTCTGGAAAGCCTCCAAGAGCAAGTGAATGTGACTTCATGAGAGAACCATTAAAACTTCTGTTGAATTGTTTTGAATTTAATTCTGTGAGAGGAGAATATAGAGGCTTTATTTAATTAGTCTATTGTGATGACTTTTATGTAGAACATTTTCACTGGGGTATTCTCACAATTTAAATTGTATTCATGCAAACCCATCTTTGCAAATTCCTCAATGATATATTACTAGAATTACATTGACACAAATGCATGGGTTTTAGGGTAAGTGGCTTTTTAGGCTTTCTCGGAATGCATCAGTCTGTTTGCTTTTACTGATTGGCTGACACTCTTCTGTCTGGCAAGTTCCTAAGGGTTACTTCTCTGAGTACTCCCAGAAGAGACTTTCTCACATTTTCACTACACAGCTTACTGGCCCCAGATATGTGGCTCAGTTCTGACCTCTTCCTGCCAGTTTCAATGCAGACCCATGGCCTCTTACTGAAGGTTCCCCTCATTCTTTTAGTGACTTTTGTGGAAGTGTTTTTATCCATCTATCTTGTGGCATCTGGTCAACCCATGGGAAGTACCAATGTTTTTACAATAGTCTTTATTAGGGCAGAAAGCCCCCAAACCATTGCCCATCTTACCTCTGCCATCTGGATCCTGCCCATTACCCCACATCTTTGTAATACTGAGCACTCTGCTCAACCCTTTAGATAAGAAATGATCACCAAACTCTGACATAGCAGTGTGGGGAAGGCCATGGGGTTCCCTCAGTATTACAGAAGGGGATGGTGGAGAAAGGATGCTTGCTCCTCTGCCAACTGTCATAAGGTGCCCTCTCTCTCCTGGTTCTACTCATAGATACTGGGTTGGGTGCAGGTGTTGACAGTGTTCATCGTGGTGGGTGATGAACTGAGGACCTAACTGAAGCCAGCTCTGTGGGGAAGTGGCCACCTCTGATGACTGGCTGCTTTCTGAATTGTATTTGCTTCCTAGTAGTGGATTCTTCTCACATCAGCCAAGTCAGAAAATGTCACTTCTTTACTCAAAACACTCTAATGGGTTTCCATCTCATTCAGAATAAGATGCAAGTTCTTGTTGTGGCCTATAAGACATGCACCTGACCTGTCCCCATGTGCCCCTCACTCATGCTCTGACACTCTTCTTCTTCTGTTTCACATCTAGCCTGGATTTCTTGTTGCTCCTTGGGCATGTCAAAACCTTTTATCCGCCAGCCTTTATATTTGCTGTTGCCTCTGACTAGAAAAATCTTATTGCATAGTTTCAAGATTTTCTCCCTTTCTTTTGTAAATCTTGTCTCAAATGTCACTTTATCAGTGAGACCTTCCTTGACACTCCTATATAAAATAGCATCTTCTGACAATCTCAACTCATACCCTGATTCCTTATTCTTTATATCATCTATCACTATCTGATATGACATATGCATGTCTGTGCTTATTTATTTCCACCCCTTCCCAGGACTTCCTCTGTTTGGTTCATAACAATAACCCTGCTTCCAGGGCAATGCCTGATACTTGGTAACTCTCAGTAAATATCTGTTGGCTTAATAAGTGAATTAATTACAATGTCTATGGTAAATTTGAAATAAAACAAAGAAACTTACTTTGAAGTTTCAGTTGACTGGTTTTAACAGAATGCAAATTTCAAATTCCCAGCTGAAAGGCCATCGCCTCTCTTCATTTTGACACAACAGCGCTGACCGTTTCTGTTTTTGTGAAGAATAACCAAATGCCTGCACAAATGCTGAGAAGCCCCATGGGCATTTGGCATTGTACATTCATTTCTTCTTTGCCAGTGGGGCAAGTTTTACATTGTATATTTCCACCCACACTTTCATGTGATGGCAGCTACAAGACCAGATTGGGTAACTGGGAAAGATTCTTTTAGCCCTAAACTGAATTCACCCCCCACCCCTTCATTTCATTCTATATACTCTTTAGAGCAGACATTGGTCTTTGTTGCCTCATCTGTATTGTTCATTTGCTCATAGCTTGCAGATGAGGCTCTTGTGCTACATACTTTGAAAGACTGGACTTGACTGTGTCTTCCAAATGAGAGCTAATGGTGGCTTCTGAGGCCACTAAATTAGGGATATGATTCAGGTAGTGTGGATGATGGAGTTATTTCTCAGACAAGGGATCTCAATGATGCTGTTGGTTTTCATCTGTAGAACAATGTGCAGTTCTGGGCTCAGAAAGCCATTAAAAGGGGCTCCTCTCATTTGTCTCTGAATCTATTCTTGTTCATCAAATTATGTTGATCATATGAGTGAGATCATGTGATATTTACTTTCCTCTGACTGGCTGGCCCAGGGTGAGAATGGCTGGGGGACCTGGGGAGGGGAGGGAAAAGTCAATTGGGGATAAAGGAGACATATGTAAAACTTTAGACAATAGCCAAAGCGGTTTGGCTCAGTGGTAGAGCATCGGTCTGCGGACTGAAAGGTCCCAGGTTTGATTCCGGTCAAGGGCATGTACCTTGGTTGCAGGCACATCCCCGGTAGGGGGTGATGTTTCTCTCTCATCGACGTTTCTAGCTCTCTATCTCTCTCCCTTCCTCTCTGTAAAAAATCAATAAAATATATATTTTTTAAAAACAAAAAACTTTATACAATAAATAAATAAATAATAAAATAAATACATAAATAAATAAATATGGGCTCCTTTCTCTCCAGTTAAATAGATTTGCTGAAGTGACTTTACTGTAAGTCTCTGAAGTTGTTGTCAGGGAACAAGGGGATAAGAGTCCCTTCCCCCCCCCCCCCCCTTCTCTTCTTACATTATACACCCAAGAAATATTTATTCTTTAAATATTTCACTTTACTCATTTTGGCCCCCTTTATTCATTTTGCCCACTCCCCAACTCCTCTCTCCTCTGGCAACCATATTCTCTTTTCTGATATCTATGAGTTTTGTTTAGTTAGTTTGTTTGAATTGTCTTTTAAATTCCACATACACATCACATCACACAGGATTTGTTTTTATTTGTCCAATTTATTTCACTTAGCATAATGCCCTTAAGATCCATATATGTTCTCATAAATGGCAAGATTTTTCTTTTTCATGGCTGAATAGGTTGTTTTTATATCTTTACTTCTGTAAATGATGTTGCAATGAAGTAGGTATGCATATATCTTTTTGAATTAACATTTTTGTTTTCTTTAAATAAATACCAAGAAGTTTAATTGCTAGGACATATGGTAGTTCTATTTTTAATTTTTGGAGGAATCTTCACACTGTTTTCTATAGTGGATACACTCACTTACATTTCTGTCAACAGTGCATGAGGGTTTTCTTTCCTCCACATCCTTAACAACACTTACTTCTTGTCTTTTTGGTGTTGTCATTCTCATAGATGTGAAGTGGTGACATCTAATCCAGTGATATCACCCAATATCATTAGGTGTGAGTTTCGATTAGCATTTCCCTGATGATTAGTGATGTTGAGTTCATGTGCTTATTGGTCATCTGTTGGTCTTTGGAAAAATATTTATTCAGATCCTCTGCCCATTTTTAAATCAGGTATTGTTGTTTTTTCTGTTTGGTTGTATCAATTCTTATGGATTTGAAAATCATATATTTTCATTAGATATATGATTTTCTAATATTTTCTCATATTTACTAGGTTGCTTTTGCATTTTTCTAATGACTTTTTTTTTCTGTGAAGAAACTTTCTTGTTTCATATAGTCCCATTTGTATAGTTTTGCTATTGTTCCTTTTGTTTTTGGAGTCAGATCCAAGAAATCATCACGAAGACTGCTATCAAGGAGATCACTATCTATGTTTTCTTCTAGGACACTATTGCTTCAGGCTTTACATTCAAGTAATAAATCCATTTAAGTTAATTTTTTGTGTATGGTATAAGATAAGAATCTAGTTTCATTCTTTTGCATGTGGCTGTCCAGTTACCCCAACACCATTTATTAAGAGACTTTTCTTCCCCATTATATATTCTTGCCTTCTTTGTCATAAATTAATAGACCATACATGCATGATTTTGTTTGTGTTCCATTGATATATGTGTACATTTTTATGCCAATAACACAGTGTTTTAATTACTATAACTTTGAAGTATAGTTTTAAACAAAGAAGAATAAGGGTTCCAGCTTTGTTCTTTCTCAAGATTCGTTTTGTTATTTATGGTCTTTTGTGGTTTCATTAAAATTTTGGGATTGTTTATTCTACTTCTTTGAAAAACACTGCTAGGGTATTGATAAAATTGCATTGCTATAGATTGTTTTAAGTAATGGGGCCATTTTAACAAAATTAATTCTTCCAGTTAATAAGTATGGAATATCTTTTTATTTATTTGTTTCTTCTATTTCCTTCAACAATGTCTTGCAATTCTAGTGTTCAGGTCTTCTATCTCCTTGGTTAAATTTATTCCTAGGTATTTTATTATTTTCTATGCAATTGTAAATGGAATTTTTCCCCTTAATTTCCCTTTCTGATAGTTCATTGTTAATATATAGAAATACAACCAATTTTTGTATATTGATATTATACCCTGAAACTTAACTGAATTTCTTTATTACTTTTAACAGTTCTTTTGATGGAATCTTTAGGGTTTTCTATACAGTCATACCTTAGTGTCTATGGGGGATTGGTTTAGGACATTCCATGGATAACAAGTTCTGAAGATGCTCAAGCCCCTTATATAAAATGTCATAGTATTTGCATTTACTTATATTTGCATATCAGATACTAGAGTGTATGCCTACATATCATTTCACTCACATGAATTCAGTGTAGTGCTTGGTGCATGGCAAATTCAAGTTTTGCTTTTCAGAAACCAATGGGATTTTTTTTGGTGGGGGAGAATTTTTTATCTGGATTTGGTTGACTCTATGGATGCAAAACCTGCAGATATGGAGGGCTAACTATGTGTAAAATCATGTCCACAAATAGTGACAATTTTAACTCTTTTCCAATTTGAGTGAATTTTATTTCTTTCTTGCCCAATTGCTCTGGCTAGGACTTCAATATTGTGTTAAGTAAAAGTGGTAATTAGCCTTCCTTTTCTGTTTCTGATATTAGAGGATAAACTTTCAGTTTTCACCATTCTAGCTAATAAAAGAGTAATATGCAAATTAACTATCACTCCAAGTCACAAGATGGCTGCCCCCATGTGGACACAAGATGGTCACCACAAGATGGCCTGCAGGGGAGGGCAGCTTTGGGCAGTTAGAGGTGACCAGTTCAGCATAGGAGGGCAGTTGGAGGAGACCAGGCCAGAAAGGGAGGGCAGTTGGGGGGGACCCAGGCCTGCAGGGGAGGACAGTTGTGGGTGATCAGGTAAGCACGGAGGGCAATTAGGGTTGTCCAGGCCTGCAGGAGAGACCAGTTGGGGGAACCAGATCAGCATAGGAGGGCAGTTGGTAGGGGGAGGGGTTGGGACCAGGCCTGCAATGGAGGGCAGTTGGGAAGAGGACCAAGCCTATAGGGAAGGGAAGTTGGGGAGGACAAGGTCTGCAGGGGAGGGCAGTTGTGGGCAATCAGGCCAACAGGGAGGGCAGTTAGGAATAACCAGGCCAGCAGAGGATGGCAGTTGGGAGAGACCAGGCCTGCAGGGGAAGACAGTTGGGGGGACCCAGGCCTGCAGGGAAGGACAGTTAGGGGTGACCAAGCCAGCAGGGGAGGGCAGTTAGGGGCAATCAAGCCAGCCAGGGAGCAGTTAGGTATTGATCAGGCTGGCAGGGGAGTGGTTAGGGGTGATCAGGCTGGCAGGCAGAAGCAGTTAGGGGCAATCAGGTAGAGGCAGGTGAGCAGTTGGAAGCCAGTAGTCTGGATTATGATAGGGATGTCCAACTGCCCATTTAGGCCTGATCCCACCTGGATCTGGCTAAGTGGGCAGTCGGACATCCCTCAAGGGGTCCCAGATTGGAGAGGGTGCTGGCTGGGCTGAGGGACATCCCCCCCATGCACGGATTTTGTGCACCAGGCCACTAGTTTAATATAATGTTAGATGTGGGCTTAGCATATGTGACCTACATAATGTTGAGATACAATCCCTCTATATCTACTTTATTGCGAGTTTTATTTTAAATCATAAATGGATGTTGATTTTTTTAAAATAATTTTTTACATCTTTTGAGATGATCATATACATTTATTTTTCGCTTTGTTAATATAATACATCACATTGATTAATTTGCAGATGTTGAACCATTCTTGAATCCCTGGAATAAAATCCACTTAATCATGGTGTATGATACTTTTAATGTATTATTGATTTGGTTTGCTAAGATTATGTTGAAATTTTTTGTATGTACTTTTATCAGGAATATTGGCCTGTAATTTTCTATTTTTGTGGTGTCCTTGTATGATTTTGGTATCAGGGTAATGTTGGCTTTGTAAATGAGTTTGGAAGCCTTTCCCTCCTTTCAGTTTTTTTGGAAACATTTGAGAAGAGTAGGTATTAAATCTTTGAATGTTTTGTAGACATTACCAGTTAAGCTCTCTTGTCCTGGAATTTTGGGAGGTTTTTTTGGAGGGTTTTTATGACTGATTTCATGTCTTTATCAGTAATTGGTCTATTCAGATTTTGTATTTCTTCATGATTCAGGCTTGTAAAATTCTATAAATCTTTTCTATAAAAACTTCTCACCAGAATTTTTAGACGCTCATTCCAGGCATAGAATTTAGTGTACCTTTGCTGAAAATCAATACCGTTCACTTTGTCTGGGTTCAGTAGGATTATTTGTGGAGATGTAGATTTATGTGAGTGGGTGTGCACACGTGCACACAGTAGGTCCTTGAATAATTTGTTTTGTTATCTTGTTGAGGTGCCATAAGAGACTTAACTCTTGTTTATATCAATTAGCTTATGGTAAAATTGGTTTTGTTATATGTCTTTTTGCTTAAAGTTGCAGAAGCTATGACAATGTTAAGTGAGAAATTACTGAATATATCTATTCTTATATCTATTTTTCTGTATCTATATTTGATTTGTTTTTTTGTTTTTCTTTTTTAATTTATGCAGAATGGTTGAAAAGGGTTTTATGGCCAGATTGCAGAATGTTTATGTTGAGTACATTCTCAGCACAGAAAAGAAAACAGAAAACAAAAGCCACAACTTGGAAGGATGTTTGTTTACAACTGTAATTAACCTGTTTTGAACATGATAAATGCCATAATTTTCAAAGGTTCATTATAGAATTGCTTTCTTTCTGTATGTTTCCAGTGGTTTAATTTGATTGGCATAGCAAAATACTATTATTTGATGTGGGAGAAATTATTTTTAATACACAGTACTGTAGGTGTACATTTTACAATATTTGTGTTAATAATATTGCATAAATGGCATTTATGTGTTGGTTTAATTTTTGGCTATTGTGCAACTGCATAATTTGATTGTCCAGTGTTCAGACATAGTTTTAAATCTACTCAGCTGTCAATTAGCTGGTTGCATTGTATCTGTTCTGCTTGTGGAATCGGGAAAGTGATCACATTTAAAAAAGGAAGCTATTTCAGGATTTTCTTTTCTTTTTAAAAGTACAAAGTTATTTCCTTAGAAAATTGATAATAAAGAGTAATTTAACCAGTTGCCTAACTCTGTGTGAATGGCAGGCCTGAAAGTATAGTTCTGACTTTTCCATTCAACTGTTACCTATGCTTATTTAAATAAGTGACCTTTTTAAAATTTTTTTCTTTAAACAAATCAACTTATATTTTTAAACTTTTAAAATAGAATAAATATTAATAGTTAGCTTTTACCACATTATGAAGTTATTATTTTCAATGTTTACCTTGACAATTATAATTGTAAATAATCATGAAGTACTCAAACCTATAAAGTGGTTGCTGAGTTAATGATGTTTTAATAACACCAAAATTATTTTTTCATGCATACTAGAATATACTTAAAATTTCATAGACAATAAAACTATTTGATCAAATTTGCATAACTTTAGTGACAATTACAATAATTCAGGCAGAACCTCAAGTTACTCTTCAGTGTATTCTAATTTTTGAGCTAATTGGTGTCCAACTCCAGGGGCGTTAAGACCCTAAGGCTTTAGTATTCATCTACTTGAACCTTATTATTAAAATAAACTACCTGTGGCTCAGTAGCATAAGCTATTGCCTTAGTTTATTTTATTACTATCACGTTCTGTGTATCTAACTGTATGTATGTTTAATTTGACACTGAAGCATGAATAGAGGTTAAAAGTTTGAGATCTTTTAACCTGAAAGGACAAGTATCTTTTAACCTGAAAGGAAAGGTAGTAGTGCTAACTCACCAGGGGGTTTTCATCTGGAATGACAGAAATTGACTCAAGGACATCAGCCAACAAACAAATATCTGTTGAGTGTTTGGAAGTTCTTGGGGGGACTGGGGGGGGGTGTCATGAGGGTACATAGAACCTGTCTTCAAGAAGCATACAATTAAATTGATGAGATAATTAATGCTTAGGTACATGAAAAGTCATTTAGCAACATAGTAACACAAGCTAATAATAGAACATATGTTAATTTGCCACATGAAAGGTATAGCAGACATCACAGATTGCCTGAGTGATTTATTAACTCCAACCTGATTAAAATAAATCTTTATCCTCATATATTTTTATGTCCAATTTCTTGGACTAAGGTGGTTTGTTCTACAATACATAAATATGCTAGGGAAGTAAATAACACCAGCTAACATTATTGAATAGCTCCTATGTGCTGGACACTGGTGCATTACCTGATTTTCAGCCCCTTAAACCCCAGGAAATAGGTCCGATGAGTAATCTAAGGACAGAATAACTTGCTGAAGGCCACATGGCTGATAAATACCAGAGCTGGGATCTGAATCCAAGTGGCCCAGGCTCAGAGCTTGTGGCTGTACCACTCCCCCATCCTGCTTTTCCCAGCATGCCTGATTCTGAGTGCTGTGGAGAAAGGAGTGTGGCCACAAAGAGCCAGCTTCTTACTGCAAGTTTACTTTCACAGGGCTCCAGTTAGTACCCAGGAAAAGCTCATTTCCTGAACGGGCTCTGAGTAATTGGCTGATGGGCTTTTGGTGAGTAATGTCCTAGGGAAGGCTGTCTTTACAGCCTGATGCCGTAAGCAATGATGCCCAGGGTTGTTAATGCTGCTCTGGGATAGCACAGCACACCACACTAATGGTGCTGGAAAAAGCTTCCTTATTGAAAACTCACCCTGGATCAGCGGAGCCTAACACTGGCTCTCAGAAGCAAGAAGGGCCTGGGTATCCTCACCTGTGCACTGAAAGAAATGGGGGTTAGGTGGGGGAAAATTATCCCCATCTTTCACATATGGATTAAAACAGTAAGGGCCACCCTACTGGCATGGCTCAGTGGTTGAGCATCAACCTATGAACCAGGAGATTATTTGTTCAAGTATTGGTCAGGGCACATGCCTGGGTTGTGGGCTTGATCCCTAGTGCGGGGCATGCAGAATTCAGCTAACCAATTGATATTTCTATCTCTCTCTCCCTACCCATTCTTTCAGAAATCAATAAAAATATATTTAATAACAATAAAACAGTCAGGGCCTGTGTATGTATTTTCCCCTTACCCACAGGCTCTGAAGGAATTGTAGTCTCTGATAAGAAATACAAAGGTGTTTGCCATGGCACTAAACCCTGCCCAAGGGAGATATGCCTTCAGGCTGATTTTTGTCCAAACTGATACAGTTTTTTGCTGGCACCTCTTTGTTTTCTTTATAAAATGGAAATATAATGTCTACTGTGTACTGTAGTTGTAAGGACTGAGTTGATAAACATAAAGTTCTTAAAAGAGGGCATGGACATTCAACACATATTAACTCTCATCATTATTAGTTTGTTACTATTATTACATATATTAGGTCATGTAGTGGGAATAAAGTGAGATTTAGAAAAGGTTCAACTTCTAGTTCTTCCCTCTTCTCCTTTGGGGGCGTGAACAAGTCACTACATCTCTCTAGTTGATGCTCTCATGTGAGATGAAGAGAACACCTCCCTCATAGGGTTGTTTAAAGAAATAAAACAAAATCTCTTCATTATGTCGGCAAACTTTAAAGCATCATCATCTTATTGCCATGAGTTGCCCAAACCCGATCCTTCTATTAAATTATCTTTTTTATTAAACCAGTTGACATAGCTATAAAACTGAGGTCATCATAAACTCTTTCTCCCAATTCCTGGCCTGTAAGATTGGATTGTTCTTAATATTTTTAGAGTCTGGCCCCTCTCTCTTATCCCATTGGAATTTCCTTAAATATCAGGCTTCGGCAGCCTCCTAACTGGCCTCCTCGCCTCTAGTCTCCAAGTCTGCTGGCGGAATGATGGTTCTAATGAGCAAATTCAAACTTCCCACCCCCCTACTTAAACCTCCCTAGTGGTTTCTCATTGCCTTCAGCATAAAATTCCAATTTCTTAGTATGACAAGCAAGGTCTCACATGAGGTGGCTTTTTACGCACTTCCCCAGGGTCATTCTTGCCCTTTTACCTTTATGGATGCCTTGTGTCACACCAAATTAGATGTAGTTCCCAGAACATGTCCTTGTCTTTTTTTCGTGTGCTTTCTGGCATTTTACTCCTTATTATCTCCTCGCTGCCCTTCAAGATTATTTTAGCATCCCCTACTGCAAAGAAGCCTTTTCTGATATCCTCTTTCTCTAAAGCATTCACTGAAGTGGAGTCTTCCTCTGTGACCTGTGACACCTAGTGTTTACCCTGATCACACTATATCATAGCTACTCTTTTATATGTCTCACTTCCTTATCAGATAGAGGAGTCCTTAAGGATAAGAATCATATTCTCCTTGTGCCTATATTCCTAGTATCTTAAAAATAATAAATGTTGATTGAATGAAAGAATAAATATAATTCTCAAAGAAAATAAGATAATATTATCATCTTCAAGTATCATCTCTAACTTGCTAATCCATTCTACTCTAGAAGAGGCCTACAAAGGATCCATGTTTGAGGTATACTATCCAATGTGTGACCTTAGGCATGTGGCATAGTCTCTTCATGTCTCATTTTTCTGACCTTGTAAAATGGAAATAATAAGAGGTTTACTTACAGGATTATTGAAAAGAGCAAAAGAAATATGCATATATAAAACTCTTAAAACAGTGAATGTGAATTACTACTTTCAGAAAATGTGAAATACTGCTCTCTTATTAGCTCCAAAATGGGAGTAAAGTCACCATTTCCTTTGTCAGGAATGTTGCTCTTAGAGATGGTCAATAAAAGATTGAGCGTGAGCGGGATCTGTAAGTTTTCTTAACTTTAGTGAAGTAACTCATAAAATAGTGGATTTATTAAAGTCCAAACAAGCCAATATTTATCAACAAAAAATAAAATTAAAAAGAAACTTACAGAATCCTGGCATAAGCCAAAGAAAATAAAAATCTGTCTTTGATGTTTTTCTCTGCCTGCAGTTCACAGTAAAATATAAGATTTTCAACCTCCATATACATTCTCTACTCTCTCTCCCTTTATGTTGATGCCTCTTTGAAATAGTATTGTCTTCTTAATTCCCCAAATGAGGAAAGATTAAATGATGTATGAGAGACAGTGAGGTCAAATGAAAAGAGGCACTGGTTGGGCATGCCGCTGTCAGTCACATGCTCAGTGTCCGGCATTCGTCCAGATTCTGCTGACACTCATCTGCTGTGGCCACCTACACAGCTATGATCAACAGTCTTTCAAAGAATAAACACAGTGGAGAAAACAATAGCTGTTCTTTACCTCCTGAGAAGAAATGTGAACTCTAATAAAAGTGAATCAGGAAAAGGGCATGATAGGGTCTTGGGAAGAGTATGGACTTTGGGACAGACAGCTCTGTTTCAATCCTTTCTCTGTTACCTGTTTCCTTGATCACTTTGAACACATTTACTTTCTCTGAACTTCATTTTCTGTGTCCATATAATGGACATAACACCATCGATCTTTAAGGGCTGTTGTGAGGAACATAATTTTTAAGCTTGTTCCATTTTCTTTGTACCTGGGCAGTATCACGTGCCATCTTTTGGTAATAACTCTGCTATTCTCCTTGAGTCTGAAAAGAATTAAAAGATAATGCCCTGGCAGCATACTTGCGAGCCATTGTTGAGTGCCTAAAGATAAACACAGTTATAGATACTATTGATGTTTCTCCCTGTTTTCTGTTCTTCCTTCTTCTATCCCTACCTTCCTCCTATCTCCCTCTTTGCCTCCTCTCCTCTCTTCTTTATTTCCTTTCTTCTTCCTCCCTCCCTCCCTCCCTTCAACCCTTTCTTCTTTTGATGCCCCATGAACTTATCAAATAAATACTTCTAGTCAAAGAAGCTCATCTTACTTATTATTGATGGTGTCATTGTACCTGTAGGAAGCTACAATTGCTTCTTTTACATGTCTTCAGAACTACCATATAATTTCATGGTCAAAACCTTTAATTCATCTACCATTATTGGTCCTGTATTTTTAACTTTGAAGGTTGAATATGATATAATCCTACCATGATACCAATCATTTGGATAAAGGCTCTTTTGATGTGGGACCATGGGCTCAAGCAGGTGAAACTCAGCCACTCCATCACTCTTTATAATGAGTAAACTAACCCATCTTTCATAAAATCAATTTCTAAAATCCTGAGATATACCTCTGTGTACTGTTTTGGGGTGGAGAATTAAAAGAGTTCTGAATGTTGTGCAGACTCTTAGTTTGGGAAGAACACTGAAGACATTCTAGTGACAATAGACCAACAAGAGCTCCCATTCTATAACCATTATTGGATCACATGAACAACCTCAGACACACCTGTCTTGTTCATGCATAAGCTCATTAGATGTTGCAATAGAAAAAGGATTAAGAGCATCAAGCTGAACCACCCTGTTTGTGGCCTTGGGAGAGCCTTTAAAACTGACACATGCACAATGTTCTAACCCTGATATGGTTCATATCTTCTATTACTTAACTAGCTAGTGAATTCATGTTTCTTTCATGTTTTGATTCAGATGTCTGTTCCTCTGGAAAACTGTCCTTGAACTTCCCAGGAGAGCTAACTCACCCCCTGAGTGTCCTTTTGTATTCCCAAACAAGTGATTTTGGGTTCTGTCTTATCAGTCAGACACTCAACTCCTGAGGGTAGAAACTGCATGCTATTCATCTCTGAACCACCATACCTAGTCTGGAGTCTGGCGCATAATAGCTGCTCTGTGGATATTTGTTGAGTGGAATAATGAACAAGCTGTGCCTCTCAGATATTTGGACCAGCTGTGGAGTCACAGAGTTCACTTGTAAAGGGGAACCATTCATGTCCCCTCCTCTCCCTGCCATTACTGATGGATAAAGCTCAGTGTAGGTTCATGTCAAATGCTCTCCTGTCTTTTCAGGGCTGCATGATTAACTTGGCTGCTTTATTTTCAGGAAGACTGGAAGGTTCTATGTGCCATAATGTTGGAGTCCCCAAAGTTTAGAAGGACAGATATTTCATGGCCTTCACTCTGAAGTCTATGAGGAATTTTATTATGTGAATAAGTATTGATCCAGCTTACAAAAGACTGCAAGCCTATATAATTAAAAAGAATGAGACCAGTCATTGGTGGGCAGTGCATGGCTAAGTGTAAGGGAAGACAAATTCTTTAGGTGCCTGCAATTTTATAATTGCCCTGCTTGGGAAGCTTATTAAAGCCTTGCAGGTGCAATGTTTCATCACAGAGTAGTGAACCTTTGAAAGATATGCATAATAAACAGAGTTTGAAATATGTTTTTATTCCAGGCCATATGGTCCTGTCTGGAGCTTGCCTGGATCTTTGGGTCAGTTCACCGTTGAAAGATGGGCTTGCAAGGACCCACCTCTCGGAGCAGCTGTCAGAGCCCGATCAGAACAAATCTGCTTTTGCATGATTATTTATTTTCTGTGGCTCTCTGAAGCGAACCCGGCCCTGCTCAGTAGCTGAAATGTGCTGAGCAAAGTCTCTTCCCTGAACAGCTTGTGGCCACATCACCAAGCAGTGTCCTTCCTTGTCCTTAAAAAGCAGACTAGTGAGACTTGTACAGTAGGCCAGGACATGCAATCTGGGGAAAGTGTACCCACCTGGGCTTGAACTTAGTGCCAGCAATATGCAAAGGTACAGAGTAGCATTTTAAAGAGATATCATTCTTTCTTCTCACCTCTTTATTATTCACTTTTTTTTTCTATCTTTCAACTCTATGCAATCACAGTGGCTGCTGTATACAAGTACAAGTGTTTTTGTGGTGTTATTGTGGTGAGTTTATTGCTAATGCTTGCTTCTTCTCCCTTTGTCATTAACAAAAGGTGTCATTGACTCCTCTGAGAATGGCTTTTTAAGGAGCATTAATATAATTTATTCAGCATTTATTGTATATGTATAGGAATATCAGTAACTGACAAGGGACATGATCTTGGAGTCAAGTGATCCTGGAAAGATATTCTAGCATACAAAATGAGCAGTGAGTTGAACAGATTGGAAGAAGACATTCCTTTCACTTTACTGGGGCAAGGTGAATTTGGGGAATTGAATTTTGTCAACTTGGCCAAGAAAATAATCTTGCTTTCTTGAGAACTACTTTTTCTCTATTTATTCATCCAAGGTGCCTATTCTTATATTGCTAACAGTATGCTCAGTATTCTGTATCTATTTGTAGTCATTTGTTTATTTAAGCAATATACATTAAACATCTGTCCTTCATTGGCCACTTTGCTAGGCTTTCTTGAATATAAGATCCTTGTGCTTCTTGCCCCCATATAGAGCTTAGAGTATGGAATACAAGGCAGACACTGAACAAATAGTTAATTTCATGTCTTTTTCATCTTACATAAGGGAAGTAAAAGGTGTTGAGTGAATGCACATAGCAGGGAACCTATTAGGATGTGGCATCTTTGCTCTTCTACTTGACTACTTGACCTTGAGGCAGGTTCTACCTTGAATTTATCTCCCTGTGTGAGAATCACTCTGCCTAAAAACATTAACTGGTGTATAATAGATACTTAATAAAGTATTTTGTGGCTGTAAGGAGGAATGAAAGGAGGGTGTATTAATATTAGTCCATTTATTTAGGATACAATCTGACAAATTACAGTTCTAAAGTTTTACTTAAGTTTTAGAACAAAAGTACAGACGTTTCTTTGCCCTTAAATGGAGGTATGTCATTTTTATTCACCCATGGTGCCTATATTTCCACTGCTAGAGCCATAGAACCTAGAACCGATTCACCTGTGTATGGAAATACAGGACTTTGATATTTCTATCTGAGGCACCAGTTACTTTCTTTGAGGGCTAGACTTTGGTGACTATAGTTATTACAGGTAGGCTATTTCTAGATACAAGTGGATCAATTTTCTTATAGCCTAAAAACGATAGCTATTCCAAAGTGTGTACCTTGGGCCTGGGGATAAGGTTATGTGATAGATTATTTTTCTCTGGAGTTCTACAATGGTACCTAAGGGATTTCTGGGACCAAGGAACCACCATTCAAGCTTAGTATTGTGTCAAGGAGAGGGGAGGGACATGGCTCAATATAATCTGAGTCCCTTTAAAACTGCCACCCCAGAAACACATGGTGTGATTACTATCCTCTAAATTTCTCACTGGGAGCCAAAACCGGGTTGGCTCAGTGGTAGAGTGCTGGTTTGCGGACTGAAGGGTCCCAGATTCGATTCTGGTCAAGGGCATGTACGTTGGTTGTGGGCACATCCCTGGTAGGGGGTATGCAAGAGGCAGCTGGTCGATGTTTCTCTCTCATTGACGTTTCTAGCTCTCTTCTCTCTATCTCTACCTTCCTCTCTGTAAAAAAATCAATAAAATATATTTTTAAAAATTAAAAAAAAATTAAATTTCTCTCTGGGAGAAAGTTTCTGGTTTTGATCCTGAATTTTTCCTGGGGATATATAAGGGGATTATAGAAGACATGGAGAAGCCTTGAGAATTTTCCCTCCACTACAATACCCGGATATTGCTCTTAGGGGACTGATGTTATAGGTGCTGGCCTTTTCTCCACCCACTTTATGCTCTCCATTAGGTCTGACTATGTACTTCTTACATTGACTTTGACCCTTAGGTGTCACCCTCAGTCCTAGATTTGCAATCTTTCTAGATTTGCAATCTTGTCATGTTATTCTGATATAAGGATTGTGAACTTTCAAGTCATTTCTAAATTTCCCTCTTTTAGTGTGCGACTTTGATCAAATTCCATCCACAGAATGTATCACCTATGGTTGTATCAGGTCAAGGACATAGGACACTTCTGACCCTCCTTCTCAATATCTCTCTTTAAGCTTATTTTTAATGATGGAATATCATACCCCTTGCACAAAAGTTTTGTTTTCTTATTCTATAAATTCTATTCAACAATATGGTTTCAATTACCTTATCTACATGACAATTCCAAATTTCACATTTCCACCACACATTCTAGTTTGAAATCTTTATTTATTTACTCAACTATCTATTACGCTCTTTATTTGGAGGTCAAAAATAATACCTAAATGTCATCACAACCAAAGCTTGATTTATTATCTTCCCTGCCTTTTCTCCTAACTTCTCTATGACCAAGTTTTCTACCTCAGAAACTGATACTGTTATCCATTAAATTGTGCTAAAATTTCCACCTTATCCCATTCACCACTGATCTCCAGTGAAATGTTCAGTCCTGTTAATTTTATCTATCTGTTGAATCCATTTGATTCTCTCTGTCTTCATTTATGCCACCCCAGAGGAACCCCCATCATTTTCCTTGTGATTTATTACAATCATTCCTAAAAGTTCTCTCAGATTCCATTCTTGCTACACTCAAGTCTATTCTTCACAGAGGTCGCAGTAATCTAAAAATGCAAATTAGCCAAAGTGATTCTCTTGCTTAAACTCCTTCAGTGACATTGCAGTTAAGATAAAGATCAAAACCTTTAAAAATTTTAGAAGGACCCACAGTCTCAGCCTTTGCTTTGTGGCTTTATCCCAATCATTACTTTTTTTCCTCTTCCAGCTTTTTAGAGATATCATTGACAGATGACATTGTATAAGTTTAAGGTGTACAACGTGTTGATTTGATATACTTACATATTGAGAAATGATTACCACTGTAGCGTTAGCTAACACCCTCCATCCCTTGCATAATTACCTTTTATTTCTTGTTATGAAGACATTTAAGATCTAGTCTTTTAGCAACTCTCAAGTCTACAATACAGAATTGTTAACTATAATCAACATACTGAGCATAGTTCCCCAAAAGTTAATTCATCTTCAGACTGAAAGTTTGCACCCTTTGAGCAACATCTCCCCATTCCCCCCCCCCCACTCCCCCCAGCCAGAACTTGGTAAACACCATTCTATTCTGTTTCCAAAAGTTTCTAATATTTTTAAAAGATGTTTTTATTTATTTTTAGAGAGAGAGAGAGAGAAAGGAAGAGAGAGGGAGAGAGAGAAACATCAATGAGCGAGAAACATCTATTGGCTGCCTCTTGCACATTGCCAATTGGGGATTGAGCCAACAACCTGGGCATATGCCCTGACTAGGAATCTAACAAACAACCTCTTGGTGCATGGGATAATGCTCAACTGACTGAGTCACACTAGCCAGGGCATTTCTTACATTCCTTATGATCCACTGAACTGTGTTCTCTAAGTTCCTTACATGTGCTGGGAACTTTCCCATGTGTGATCTTTCATACATGCTTTTCTTTTTTTTGGAATCCTGTTGTCCTTCTTCATTTAGTTAAAAAAATGTCATGTGTTTTGTCTGTCTATAACTTGTTGAATATACTTGCTACATTTAAAGAATATCCAAACTTACGAGTTTTGTCTAGGAAAAGTAAAGGATGATATTCCCTAAGTTTCTTTGGAGCAAGAATACAGATATGTGAGCTAGTCTTTACCAGTCAGACTTATCCTTGTGAGAATGTAATTTGAAAGTGAACAGCTTGAGGAAGGTAGTACCCTTTGTGCTGGTTAGGATGGCAGCAGAGCATCCATGTTTTGAGAATGACAGTGATTGTAATGTCCAGTTTCTGGTGCAGGAGTTGTCCAGATGGCAACAACTTTCTCTGAAGGACTTAGTGATCAGTGTGTTATTCGCAATTAAAAGCAGTTTCTTCCACCCACCAGTTCTGTGGTGTGCTTTTGAACATGGTTACTAAAGGTATATTTGAGCCTTGTTCTTCAGCTTGACCCTTTCCTTCTATGCTTCATCAGCCAAGGTCATCTTCTGTTACAATTAAGAAAGAATTCTTAGCTGATTGTAGTAGAGAATTCCAGCTAATTTTTGAGCTCTCAGCTCTAGTTCATCCAGGAAACTCTTTCATTCACCCCATCCTCCCACCCTTGCTGACTAAGATGCATCTTCCACCGTAACATGTTGTCAAGACACAGTAGTGGCATGACTTGGCCTGCAGACTCTGTTGTTACCCAACGTCTCTGTGAATCAATTCCCTTTTCTGTAACATGGGGACAATGATCCCATCTGTCTAACTCATGGGGCAACTATCAAGATCAAATGAATGAATGCATGCATACATGACACCCTTCAAGTAGTACCTGAATGCTCAATAAATATTAGTGAATATGTTCTTTATTTTTCCTTTCATAATACCTTGCACATGTCATTAAAGGCTTACAGATCGTAACTGGATTATAATATGCATTGGTTATTAAGTTCTATAAGAACAGGGATTTTGCATTTTCCCCACCATTATATTCCATATATATATATATATATATATATATATATATATATATATATATATATATATATATATATATATGTGTGTGTGTGTGTATTTGATAAATATAGAGTGGCTATTACATAGGGTCCCAGACATCTTGAGTGATGTCGTCCCCACTTCTGACCACTCTGGGGCAAAAAGGAACTTCAGCAGCACTAGCAGCTTCACCCTCAATTCATTTTCTTTAATGATTTATTTCTCATGACCCACAGCTGACCCATTCCCACAGAGCACAACCCTGCCCCAGATGCTACACTTTCCCTTGATGCCCTGATTTCTCTGGTTCTCAGCACTGAGCATTTTATGCTGACTCTGCATCCTCTGAAAGCTGTTGGAAGCCAGATGGGAGGAAGAGATAAAATAGGTCTCATCCATTGCCCTTCCAGACTTTGAGAGAAATAACAACAGTAACACAAGTGGTGTATATGGAGTGCTCACCTAGTTCATAAGTGAACTTTATACATATTAATTTATTTAATACCCAGCACAGTCTGAGGGAGAAGATACTAAGACCTGCATTTTATAGAAGGGGAAAGTAAGTCCCAAAAGAAAATAAAGAAAAGGGAGGGAGGGAGGGAGAAAAGAAGGAAAGGAAGAAAAAAGGAAGAGATGGAGGGAGGGATGAAAAGAGGGAGGGGAGAGGAAGGGAAACAATGGAATCCTTCCCAGTGGAAGAGAGCTTCACTCGCTGAGAAATTTGATTTCCATAGAACTTCTCAACTGCAACAGAAGTAATTATAAAAGTAAGAATGACGGAGTAATTATGATATAGCACTGAATGTGTAGCTATCCTCAGATCAGCTTTATAATTCGGTTAGTTTTATATGATCCCTTTCAACTGCTTGCCATTTGCAGTTTCTTTCCCCCAAAGTCTAATGTAAGTAAAAGGAGCAATACAGATAATTAAGAAATCTGTACGGCTTGTTTCTAGTTAATTGGCATTTTCCTATAAAATATTTAATTGTAGCCTTTGGTTTTCAAAGACACTCTTTTCAGAAAGTCATAGTTTTTGCTACTTGTAGTTCCCATGTGCCAGCAGGGATGATTTGGGCATTTTCACAGATGCTGTCCAGCCACTAGCATTCACCTGGAGTTGGGGGTGGGGGAGCAGCTTATTCTGCATTTTCTATGTTTAGATATTCCTGAGGTGGTTTTACTTAATTTTTCTCCAAAGAAAGGGGGGAAATTCTTTTTTCATCCAAACAAACAAACAAAATAAAGAATTCTCTTACAGGAACTGTTACTCAGTTAAAGCTGCCCTCCAATTTGTAGTGTAGTGCTCTTGTGCATTATAACCAAACGCAGGGAAACCTATTTAAAGTTACTATGCAGAGCAATTGCCAGGAAATCTGCTTCAAACTGTGTCCTGGGAAGACTTTCTCTGCCTTTGACAGGCCTTGAGAGAGATTCTCATAAGCCATCAGCAAAATCAGGTGGCTGGTATGGGACTCTGAGTCTAGTTGGCAACCGCTGGTGCATGTTTCCTAGGGCTGCCTTAACAAACAACTACCAACGCGGTGGTTTAGCACAACATAAGTGTATGAAACATATTCTCTCACAGTTCTAGAAGCCAGAAGTCTGAAATTTAAGCATCTGCAGGATCGGGTCCCTCTGGACATTGAGGGTGATTGTGTTCCTTGCCTCTCTCCTAGGTTCTGGGGGCTGCCTTGGTGTCCCTCGGCTTGTAGACTTATCACTCCAGTCTCTGCCTCTGCCTTTGCATTGCTCTATTCCCTGTGTTCCTTCCTTCTCTTCTTTCTTAAGGACACTTGTCATTGGACTGAGGACTCACCATTAACCATGGTAATCTCCAGGATCAAGGTGTCAGCAGTTTGATTTTTTCTGAGGTCTCCTATTTTGGCTTTGGGATACTCATATTGAAATCCTCACCTTAATTACATTTGCAAAGACCCTTTTTTTCCAATAAGGTTACATTCACAGATTTCTAGTGGACAAATCTTTTTTTTTTGTCAGTCAACCAACCCATGACACATGATGAGTGGAGAGGATTTCTCAATCTACTGGAATAGGGTTAGGCCTTGACTACGCAGTGGGATGAAAGGCATTTTGATATCACCCCCCCCCCCCCAACTCTGAGTATTCAGCTTCTCCACCTTAGGCTCTCAGTAACTATCCATTTCTGAAAGTTGGTGTGTCTCTTTGCCCAGAGATCCTCTGGCTATGACTCTTATGGAGAGGAGCTAAGGGATATTCTTCCACATTTATAAGCCTGAATATTTATGCCACTGGGGTTGCAAATGGTGTTCAAAAATTATAGTGGACTATCAGAGCTTATTCTATACTTAACAGTCTCAAACTTGATTAAGTATAAAAATCACTCAGGGAGTTTATTAAGGATAAACAGAAATCCTCAGGTCAAAATCTATACTATTAGTTTGATAGGGCTGCCATAGCAAAGTGCCAGAAAGTATGTGCTTAAACAACATACATTTATTTTCTTATTGTTCTGGAGGCTGGAAGTCCACGATCAAGGTATCAGCACTTTGATTTCTTCTGAGGTCTCCTCTTTTGGCTTTGGGATATTTACCTTCTGGCTGTGTCCTCACTCTTCCTTCTGTGCACATCACACCCGGTATCTCTCTCTCCTGTTATAAGGACACTAGTCATTGGATTGGGGCTCACCCTCATTTTAGCTTAATCCCCTCTTTAAAGACTTTCTGTTCAAATAGGGTCATATGCTGAGGTACTGAAGGTTGGTGATTCAATATATGAATTTAGCCCATAACACAACCCAAGAGATTCTCATTTACAAGGTTGGGCCAGTAAACTTTTTAAGCTATATCCCAGGTAACTGCAAATAGTTCAAGTGGTCAGCATCTACACTTTGAGATGTTTTGACATTTGCTTTGACTCTGTGTCTTTATACTATCTTGATTATTCCACATCACACATCTAGCAATAAATTAACGCAAATAGAAGATATTCCATGACCCTTTGCAGTTACTCCCAAGACCTCTCCTAACGCCTGTGTCTTTGTCTCAGATCTTTCTATTCCATTGACTTTTAATCTGAGGTTGTTTTGATCCTGTATTTTGGACTTATTATGACATTGACTTAGTTACATACTACTTAAGGATCTTTTCCAGGCGGTGTGGGTAAGATCTTGCACTGACCAGGAAGTCACAGTTTGATTCCTGATCAGGGCACATGCCCAGGTTGCCAGCAGCCCAGTCCCAGTAGGGGCAGGAGGCAGCCAATCAATGATTCTTTCTCATTGTTGATGTTTCTTTCTATCTTTCCCTCTCCCTTCCTCTCTAAAATCAATAATAGATATGTTATCTTGACTCACTCCCACTCTACTAGTTTGTCCACATCTGAGATAGGATTTGCTGCTCAAGAGCTAATCCCCAGAATGCACCAGCTCAGCTAACATCATACAGGTTTGAGAACTTGAGCTCCTAAAACTCAGTGCTTTGGGGGAGGTCTCAAGATCATTACTCAGGACTCAGTGAGGTGGGAAGTCAGGCCATGACTTGGATATGTTAGTCTGGAGAAAAAAATAAATCTGTCAACTGATATAAAGAGCTTTGCTTTCAGATATATGTAGTCTGTTTATATCAGTCCCTTCACCCTCAAACTCACCTTTATCAGACTGAATGTTGTCTTTGTAACTCCTTTTCCTCTTTTACACAGTCCAATATTTTTATGTAAATCCAATTTCTACTTTATCAAATGTTTGGGGGGAGAACACATCAGAGTATGTTTTTCTGTATTCTTCATTCTCCTAAAGGGTTGCCAGAAGGAAAGCAGCAGAAGCCCACCATGGGCCAGTTATTGTGCTGGGTCCATGCTATCACACTCAATCCTTACAGCATGAGAAACAACATGTCTCTTTCACCTGTGTAACTGTGGCCTCTGGGATTCAAACCCAAGCATGCAGATCCCAAATCTGCCGCATCACTTTGTTTTTTGGCTAATCTTCACCCAAGGATATTTTTCCATTGACTAATAGAGAGACTGGAAGAGAGGAAGAGAGGGAGGAAGGAATAGAGGGAGGGAGAGAGGGAGGGAAGAAGGGAGGAAAAGAGAGAAACATTGATGCAAGAGAGACAAATCCATTGATTGCCTTCTACATGCACCCTGGAATAAGGGCAGGGATGGAACTATCAACTGAGGTACATACCCTTGACCAGAAATCAAACCCATGAACCCTTGGTCATGGGACCAATGCTCTAACTACTGAACAAAACCAGCCAGGGCTGACACATCACATTTTATGGCTCCTGAACCTTGATGATGTTTCAAGTTGGTCTCTATGATTTAAACATAGTGAATATGGTTTGTTATTTGATAATTTGTCTGACAATCCTGATAACTGAGATCTTTGTGGGTTTGTTTCTGTTGTCTGTTAATTCTGGTAATTTTTAATGCCATCATTTTTCCATATCTGTCTGGTTATATTTGTCTGATAATTACACTTAAAATATTTATAACAATTGGAGGTTTAGAATTTAGATATATGTCTTCAGGAAAAAATTTAAATACATATCTTCCAGGCACTGGGGGTACCACCAGTCTGGGATCACCTTAATTCAACACCCAAACTTGATGGTCTCTGAATCATCAGCTGACTTGAGTCTTTCCAATGACTGCATTGCTTCAGGCTCATCCTTCTCCTGCTAGTTTAGTCCTTGGGGATCTGAGTTCTATGGGTGTGAGGTCACATGCTAGATTTTTGACATGGTGTGGCTCTGTGCTTTGACACCCATGCTGATTTCCAAAGACTGGAAAATTCCTTCAGGCAAACATAGCTGCCAGATCTACCAATCTCAATGTCTACTTTCTGCTTTGGCTTGGTAATTGCCTACTTAAACTGGCAGCTTTCCATTGTTTTGAAGATTGTCTTTAAATTTTTCTAGTCCATGTTACTTGCTTTCATTGGAAGAGTTTGCTCAAATAATGCATCCTGAAACAGAAACATAAATGCTGTATTTTTTTTTCTTCTCACTCCTTTCCGGGGTTTTATCTCGCTCATTTTTCTCCTGGAAGGTCTGCTGCCTTTTACATGGTCCTGAACCTCTCCACTGGTTCTTGTCACGGCAGCTTGGGCCTGTGGCTTAGCCGTTTGTTTGATAGCTTCATAGTTATGCCACATTTGTGGATATCTTTCGTAAGTCCCAGGCAATCTCGAAAACAAGGCTATCTCTGTTTGTAACCAGGGGGATATAAATCCCTTGAGACCAAATGCCCACTTTTTAGCCTTTTGTAATGTGACAAACACAGACATGATCACAGCACTTTACAAACCAGTAAGCTGAGAAGATTCTGCCCAGTACCATGAAACAATGAACTTCTAAAACAAGGTGTGTGTGTGTGTGTGTGTGTGTGTGTGTGTGTGAGTGTATTTTGGGGGTGGAGGTAGAGGGGTATAGTAAAGAATGCAGTTTTGCCTAGAGAGCAAATTAGCCTTTCCCCTTAGCTTCTGGGAGGAAATCTATGTCATACCTGACAGAGACCTTGTTAGAGTGGGAGCTGGTCACCCCAGAAAGACCCATCAGGTGATTGAGGGTGGGAACATTGAGTCACACAATGCCCCTTAATCTGGGAACCAAGTTCATCTACATTGGCCATCAGTCAATCAAGCATGACAATGCAATGAATCCCAAATAAACAGTCTGGACACCGAAGCTCAGGTGGGCTTCCCTGGTTAGCACCACCCTGTGTGCATTGTCACAGCCCACAGCAGGAGGGTAACTGGTCCTCTCTCCCAGGGGGGAAGACTAGGGACATTCATGTTTGGAACCCCTCAATCACTGCCCTGTGTGCCTCTTTTTTGGTTGATATTAACCTGTATCCCTCTCTATAATACACCATAACTGTGAGAATAATAAGTTTCAATGGGTCCTTGTAGCAAATTATTGAAACTGAGAGTGATTTGGGGAAACTTTTGAACTTGCATTTGGTGTGAAGTTTGGGCAGTCTAGTGAAGGACTCTGCCCTCAACCTTTTCAATTTGGCAGACACTAGTTATACACACACTAGAGGCCCACTGCATGAAATTCATGCAAGAGTAGGCCTTCCTGCCCCGAGCTGTTGGCACTGGGCACTGGCTTCCCTCTGGCACCTAGGACCCAGGCTTCCCTCCAGCCTCCAGCATACATCCAGGATCCAGCCTTCGTCCGGAAGGTCTTCCAGAAGGACATCTGGTCTAATTAGCATATTACGCTTTTATTATTATAGATGTGTGTGTGTGTGTGTGTGTGTGTGTGTGATGCAATACTGACTCAGGCTATAACATATGAGCAAGATTAGGTACTTTTCTCTTTGTGTCTTTATAGTCAACCTGCTGTGAGACCCTTTCCACTGGCCTTTTACTTCTAAACCAACTCTGACTCCATGGGGAGTATTACTTTCATCCCAGTGTGCTTTGCACCCACCCACAGTTCCTGTAAGTCCCTGTTTACTTTGCCTCCAACTCTGGTTAAAGAAAGAAAGGGAACCTACAGAAGTGTTTTTTCCCCCCCGCTAAGATGTGGACCCTCATAAATCATAGTGACAGGAAAGGCGATGACGGTCTCTTTCTGTTCTTGAGATTGGACCGGGAGAGGCGCGCAGGTTCCAGCACGCTTTTGTAATTTGTCCCAGTGGTGGCGCAGCGCAAAGGAATCCCGCAGCAGGCCAGCGCCTCGGCCCTAACTAAGTAATTCTCCACTTGAATGTCCCTGCAGCGAAAACGCAGAGACATCCACCAGTGTCACTCAGCCCGTTTAGTACCTGCTGCGGAACTCCTGGCAGTTAACAATGAAATTGTCCAGATTTCCTTTTTGTTCCCTTCCAAGCAGGCAGGGCACCATTTTTTAGACCCCTGTTTAGCACATGAATCAGTCCTTTTGTATTTGATCAGTGGGACTGCGCATGTTTTCAGAAACTGTCTGGCTTTGTACCTAGCAGGCGTGCTTGTTGGGCAGTAGTTCTGCAAGGGAGAGAAAGAAAATATGCAGATCCTCACATGTCGCCAGGTGGGATTACAAGGCAGTGAAAAGAGGTGGTTGTTTTCTGGCCTGATATTTGCCTTTGGTTGTTTCAATTCTTAGAGATATACCATCCAAAACTTGTTAGTTTTTGTTTTGTTTTGTTTTTAAATTATTTTTTAAAAAGAGGTATTTTGCAGGTTGTAGTGACAGAGAGGGGAGGAGAATCACATGGCAATATGGACAAGGAGGAGAAGAGGGGATGTCAAGTAAATGCATATTCCTGCAAAGCTGGATGTGCTTGAATGTTATATATTTCTTCTTCCAACAATGCTTCATAAGAGCCAGTCTGGTTGGAATCATTTCTGCCCAGAGGCCATTCAAAAGTAAAGCACTTCTCACGCCTCCACACAAAAAGGTACAGGGGTTATGCATCAATGAACTGTCAGGAACCATTTGTCTATGGCATATCCACAGTAAAACAATAAAATTCTGAGAAGATTTGGAAACCATCACAGATGTAGTTGTATATGCTTATAAGAGACCTGAAAAATACAGACTGACACCCAAGGAAAAATTTGAAGGTGGGTCTTACTTTTCTGAAGCTAGAGGAGTCTCTGGTTGAAAGCAGTCCCCAGGGCAATGAAAATTTGACTTGTTAGATGAATGTCCATTTTCACCCAACTTATTGTAGTATATGTCTATCTTATAAAGTACACTTCCCTTTTAAGTTTAGTTTTTGAATTGAGAAGTGGATAATAGTATACCCTATATATATGGTTCATTATTTTCATTTACAAAAATGCTCAAAGGAAAGATCTACACCACCTCAGAGTTTATCAATCTTAAAATACTAATAAAAATGAGCTCATTTCTGTGACTAAAATAATGGACTCAGTGTAAAACTTCTTAGAGAATTCTCCACATGTTGGTATCTTACTATGGAGTCCATAGGTGAGCTGTGGGGCATCCATGAATGAAATTACATAGAATACTGTGTTTGTGCACATGTATATTGGGGGGAAGGATTCATTGCTTTGGCTCTTAGAGGGCTTAAGCATCACTTTAGGTTTAGATGTGGAGCAAAGGACATGACATTGTATTTTTGTGCCTACTCAGTCTAGGCAACAGACACAGCCAGCATTGTGTGCTAGTCTTTCATTTTTGGAGGTTCTATTCCCAGAATTATAATACATGTCTCCATTTGATCACAAGGTAAGTGTTGGCTTCCTTACTCATGTTATTATGGCCTCTTTCATTTACCTGTGGGCTTTCAGGATTATCTGGAAGCTATACATAGATACTGAATGTAATTCTATGTACCAGGAAGAAACTCAGTTGTGTGTGTGTGTTTCTTTGTGTCTGAGAAGTAATAGTCATTGACAAGATGTGTATTGAATAAAGGAATCCTATATAATAAAGAGGTAATATGCAAATTAACACTCACACCCTCATAAGATGGCTGCCTATGATCAGGCCAGCAGTGAGGTTAGTGAGGGATGACAAAATGACTGAACAAGCAGGCCGTGCGGGGTGACCAGTCCAGTGGGAGTGCCGTGAGGGGCAACCAGTCCAGTAGCAAGGGGAAGTTAGGGGCAATCAGGTCAGCAAGCATGTGAATAATTAGGAGCCAGCAGTCCAGGATTGTGAGAGGGATGTCTGACTGCTGGTTTAGGCTGGGATCAGGCCTAAACCGGCAGTCAGACAATCCCCTAAGAGGTCCTGGATTGGACAGGGTGCAGGCTGGGCTTAGGGGACTCGCTCCCTGTGCATGAATTTTGTGCACCAGGCCTCTAGTTCTATATAATAAATGGGTAGTATGCAAAGTGACCCTAACAGCAGAATGAACAAGGAACAACCCATCACTATGACATGCACTGACCACCAGGGGGAAGATATTCAATGCAGGTGCTGCCTTGTGGTGGTAGTGCACATCCACAGGGGGAGCGCAGCTCAGCCAGAAGCTCATGGATAACCAGCACAGTGGCAATGGTGGGAGCCTCTCTTACCTCTGCAGCAGCGCTAAGGATGTTCAATTAACATGCCCTGAGAGCAGGCCTAAGCCATTAGTCAGGCATCCCTCAAGTGCTCCTGGGTTGCCAGAGGAATGTCTGACTGCTAGCTTAGGCCCAATCCCCCAGGGAGCAGGCCTAAGCTGGCAGTTGGACATCCCCTGAGGGATCCTGGATTGTGAGAGGGTAAAGGTTGGGCTGAAGGACCCCCGAGTGCATGAATTTTCGTGTACCAGTCCTCCAGTGAATAAATAAAACAAGTGTCTAAATGAATAAATAATCCACTAGTTATAACAATACTAGAGGCCTGATGCATGAAGATTCATGCAAGAATGGGCCTCCCTTCCTCTGGCTGCTGGTAGTGCCTTTACCAGAGTCACCTTTCTGCTTCTGCCTGGAACCTCCTTTCCACCTTCCCATGCTGCCCAGAGGCCTGGAGTGGCTGGGGTGGTGCGGAACACCTGCATCCTGCCCCACCTCCAGCCACTTGATGCATGTGTAGGCAAATTAACCCACCATCTTTGTTGGGTTAATTTGCATATTCACTCCTAATTAGCTGGTGAGTGTCGTAAATGTACGGTCAATTAGCGTGTTACTCTTTTATTAGGTAGATGTAACTTCACTTCTTCAACCAATAAATCAGAGAGGGGGATTGAGAGGCTGGTTCTCTTCCTTTTGTGACCTCCTGTGCTAGGAAGATGCCCACACTGGTCATCAGTGAATTTTGTCTGCATTCTCATGAAACCTTCCTAGAAATGTTTCCTAATAATAGTTCCCTCCTTTTCTTTTAAATTTCAGCTATCCAGCTTGATAAAGTCAACCTTCAATTGTATTGCGCATGGTCTCTTCTGGACAACTTTGAGTGGACCCAGGGTTACAGCATACAATTCGGTTTCTTCCACATTGATTTTGAAGACCCAGCGAGACCCAGAGTCCCTTACACGTCAGCCAAGGAGTACGCCAAGGTCATTAGAAACAATGGCTTAGAGGGACATCTATAGAAAAGAGGTCTGGGTGTTATCACCTGGAGAAGAGGCCTCTGCATTTGCAAAGGAATCTGCTTTGAGGATCCCTCAGACAATCTCACATGGCCTTTGTAACACCCAAGTCCTCTTTCCTCTCTGCATTTGGATCAATGGGGCTTTTAGAAAAAAAGAATAGAAAAACACTGAAATTTTTATATTAAGAAATCAGATAGACTTAAAAACTCCAATGGAAATTCTTCAACATTTTTTAGAAAAAATAATGCAATATTTATTATTGATTTGCAACTCTAATAGATGACATTTATTATAAAAATACTTGTTCATGCCGAAACTGGTTTGGCTCAATGGATAGAGCGTCGGCTTGGAGACTGAAAGGTGCCAGGTTCGATTCCGGTCAAGGGCATGTACCTTGGTTGCCAGCATATCCCCAGTAGGGGGTGTGCAAGAGGCAGCTGATCAATGTTTCTCTCTCATCGATGTTTCTAACTCTCTATCTCTCTCCCTTCCTCTCTGTACAAAATCAATAAAATGTATTTTTAAAAAAATACTTGTTCATGAGTCTATTTTTTCTGGTTACATAAGCTATGATTTTCTATTAGGTCTATATTTTTCCTACTGTTTAACTAGTGTAAGAAAATCAAAATTAAAAGGTAGTCACATCATATAGTTATGCATTCTACTCACTAAAAGGATTAATTGATAACCTATTTAATAAAATGGATGTGTTGATATATTTGGCATATTTTTTTTCTATGTAGAAACAAGTACATCTTTCTGTTGCCTGATGAACTTTTGAAAAATAATAAATCAATCAAACAAATTAGACTACGCATGCCAGAAATAGTATTTAAATGCTGATGTCTAGCAGAAACTGAATTCCTACTTCAGGGTGACACCAATTGATGACACCCATGAATACAGACATGAGCTGATTGACCACGGGTATAATCAGAGGAGGGAATGAGTCACCACATTGGTAGTTGAAATGTCAGATATGTATTGGGCTTGAGTGGAGTTGGGCCCTTTACTGAGCTTCTTTGGTAATAGATTTGGGCTCCATCTGGACTCCATGTTTCCAGTCCAGCGGACTCCTCACATAGCTGGAATTTGGACTCTCACATCCTTGTTTAAGTACTGTTTGCCAAACCTTCATTTGTATATCAGGTTCAAAACTAAGAGGTAAGTACAATATTATTACCCCATTTTGCAGCATGAGAACTGAGACCGCACTGATGTGCATCGTCCTTAAGTCAAATGAGTGCATGTTTGATGGACCCAGCACTTCTTTGGCTTCAGCACTATGCTCTTTCCAGCTCACTATGGATTGCAGTGCCTTGGAAGTCTTCTGTGCATTTTTTGAACAGAAAAAAAGAAGCAGAAGTGTGGAGGTGCCTTTTCCAGGAGCAGGTGGGTAAGACAGTTTTCAGTATTCTCAGTCTGTTTGCTTGCTTACTTGGTTCTCGTAAGGCTTTTGGCCTCAGCAGACACTATGTCATTTTTTTAAAAAAAACTGTGGTCAATTTCTAGATCGTTTTCATGTTCATAACCGGGGTATTATTTACAGCAAAGAACACTCTCTCAGTAGCTTTGGACAGAGTAAGAAAGAAATGGCCGTAGTAGTTCAATAAACGTGGATGCACCGGGGAAAATTATATGAAGATTAAAATGGTGTCCATAGGAAATTCTATTACATCTTTGCCACTGGTTTGTTATTTTTATTGTTCCATGAGACATTATCTCACAATTTGTGTTCATTTAAAAAGCACATTCCCAAATCTTATTTCATTCTTTTCTTATCCAGCCTGTCTTGTTCATTTTCAACATGCATCTTATTTACAATTTATGTGCCTTCTTATATTATCTTGCAAGACAACCAAGTTTTCCTTTTAATTAGGGTATTGCTTTGAATATCACTCATCCTACAGGGCACATTTACAAGTTTTACAACAATATAAACGAAGACTGTGTTTTGGTTGCCGAAACCAATAACATCATATCTGTGCTGTAAATACAAGCCCTGTCACATTGGGTCCAGCAGGTGAAATAAACACCATGGCTGTAGCTCCCAGGCTTCCTCCCAGGGCTGGACCTTCTGCAGCTCTGGGCTGGGTGTTCAAGGCCAGGGTTTCACCCAGAGGTGGATCAAACTTCCCTAATTAGTCCTGTAAATTAGAATTGCCACAAGGTTACACTGAAGGGAGAAAAAAAAAATCCACCAGCCCCAAACCAAAGGACCCCTATAGTATTTTAATTAATGTTACTTTTAATTGTTTGTATTAACATTAGAAAATGAGATTGATTGGCTTTTGCCTGTCATGGTAACAGAACTTGGATTCTTTCAGTGTAAAAACTGTTGTTAATTATACTTAAAAATCCATAGATACTGCACTTAGATGTCTTGAAGGTCATCTGAGGCTTGTAAAACACATGTTTTATGTCTGTTTTATCTAAAGAGAAACTTGGGTATCACAGTGATGTATTGGAGCTCTTTGTATTTTTTTCTCCCTTCCTTCCTTGATTTTTATTTGTTTGTGTGTTGTTTTTTTTCTTTTTTTCCTAAGGGAATGTGAACATAGGTCATTAACATCCTGGGGGTCACTTTTAAATAATTTGTAATAGTTTTTATTTGGGGGAAAGTTATTTCTAAATTGCTAAAAATATGCAGAAGATAACAGTATCCCATTTTCATTTAGATGTATAGGGCTTTAGTTTTATAATTCCTACAAACAGCACTGGAAAATGTCTACCTAAGCTCTTTATTGAGTGAGAAGGCATGAGTTCTCATTAAGAAACCCATAAACTAAAGCTGGCAACCTTGGTATTTGGCCGTGGAGTGCCAGTCAGGCTTTTGTTCTCAGGGAATTTGTGTTCAGTGTGTAGCTTTTAATTATTTTTATGAACGAGGGAATAATGAGTACATTTGTAATATATTGAAAAAATTCCCCAACACTGACTGACCAAAAAGTAGATTTACATGATAATCCTTAAACACCAATTCTATTGCTCAGTGCTGAGCAGTAAGAAAATAAAGTTCTGAGCTTCATTACTGAGAGAGCAGAATAAATCAAAGCTGATAGAATTAATACTGTTTAATTACTAGCAATACACCTTATCCAGAGAATGCATATTCACCACCGATCACAGTATTTTAGGCTACAGTTGTCTTGGGAGGGATATAGCAATGAGCACAAAGCACAATGTGCCTTAAAGAATGAAATTAAGAGACATTTGAACATAAAGACACTTTATGGTGGCCTTTAGAATTACACAGCATGAAGGAGAATCAACCTTCTTAATTGTGGCAGTAGGGAAGACAGGAAGATGTATAGAAGCTCTGGGTTAGGGTGACTGGGTGAAACAATTCCTAATGGTGACAGTTAATAAGTACTGCTCGTAGAGAGTACACAGGGCCTATTGTCTCAGGTTTTCTTAGTATCTACAGTGTCACCTGACCCATGACTGGGTAATGTGACCTTGCCTGAGTGGCTACTGGTACCAGTATAAGGCAAATATAGTGTAATCATTTTGAATATAGGCTTTGGAGTTCACCTGGGGTTAAATCTTGGCCCTGATATTTTAATAGTCAACTGCAATTTAAGCAATTTAATGAACTTCCCTGTTCCTCCATTTTCCTATCTGTAAAATGGGCTCCTCTTAGGGGAGCAGTTGTGTGCTAATCATTGTAACATGGTTAGAACAGTTCCTGGAACATGACAAGAGCATGATGAGTGTGAACCATTAGTTGTAATTCTCAAAATTGTCCATGTGGATTCTATAGCAATTCATCAATTATAACTCAGGCTTTTCCTCCTCTGATACCACTTCCATTTCTGCTGAGGTGTTTGCTAAGTTGTAATTCATTATCTCTCTAATTTTCTGTCTCTCTAGTTTTTGTGGTAGCCATCTTCCCTGTGACCTCAATTCTCTGACTAATCTAAGAAGAATTGTTAATTTTTAATTTGGTTAGCTCTCTGGTGTTAGAAAGGGAGCAATGACTTCCAAGTTCCTCACATATTGGACTGAAAAGGGGAAGTCACCATTATTTTTATCATCTTTGGAACTGAACATTTTCAGTACATATTTATTAAACCAACTGTACAATACATTCTACAAATGCAATTCTGCAGACAAGATAGTTATTCTACAAAGAGTTCAAGTCTGGTTGGGGAACTAGGATAGAGACCCTAGATAAGCACTGTCAAGTGAATTTTCCAGATAATTAGAGGAGGGATAGCTCTTTGCTAGCAGGGGTAAGCAGGTAAGGCTTCACGGGCAAGGAAAAGTCATATACTATAAAAATAATACAAAGAATATTCTGATAATATAAATAATACAAGTAAAATTATGGAGGTGGAAAGCTAAAGACCTGCTGGAGGTGAAGGGCAGTGCCTAGGCCACTTCACCTTAGAGATGAGAGTGGGACTAGAATATGGAGATTCTCTGATGTTCTTCAAAGATATTTTGGTTCCATTTTAACACAAACTTGAAGATTTCTGAGCAGCATTGCAATGTTTAAATGCAACATGTTGAAAGATGGCAAAGAAGTAGGGTGTAGAAATCAGGTTGAAAGCTGCTTGTAACAGAATACATATAATTGATGTGATAATTCTCTATTTAGGGTGGAAATTGTATGTATGAAAAGTTCATGTGTAATTGATATATCAGAACAAGAACCTAAATGCAACCTGGTCTCTTGGGCCAGATCTTGGATCAACAACAAAAAGGACATGAGTGAGAAATAAAAATAGCCTTTAGTTTAATAAATAGTGCTTTATAAATGTTGAATTCTTTGCTTTGATAAATAAATATACAATGGCTATGTAAGATGTTTTAGGGGAAGTTTGGTGAAGAATATATGAAATGCTTCATTTTTACTTTGCAACTCTTTTGTAAATCTAGTTATCCCCTACCCAAAGTTTTAAAAATATACATGGGAAGAGTTAAGACTATATTCAGAGAATGTATTAGATCAGTACATCCTATAACAGAGGTGATATGCAAATTGACCGTAATGCCCTTGCACAAGATAGCCACAAGATGGCCAATAGGGGACGACAATTGTGGGCGATAAGATTGGCAGGGAAGGGCAGTTGGGGGTTGAGGGGGTGGGGGAGACAGGCCTTCAGGGGAAGGCAGTTAGGGGCGACCAGGCTGGCAGGGAAGGGCAGTTAGGGGTGACGGGGCCGGCAGGGGATGGAAGTTAGGGGCAACCAGGCATGTGGGGAAGGTAGTTAGGGGCAACCAGGCTGGCAAGGATGGGCAGTTGGGGGAGGGCAGGTCTGCAGGGGAGGGCAGTTGGATGATTTGGCCAGCAGGGGAGCAGTTAGGCATTGATCAGGCTGGCAGGGAAGTGGTTAGGGGGTGACTAAACTGGAAGGTAGAAGTGGTTAGGGGCAATCAGGCAGGCAGGCTGGTGAGCAGTTGAAAGCCAGCAGTCCCAGATTGTGAGAGGGATGTCCAACTGCCGGTTTAAGCCCAATCCCAATTGGGCTTAAACCGGCAGGCGGACATTCCCAAGGGGTCCCAGATTGAAGAGGGTGCAGACTGGGCTGAGGGACAACTCTCCCCCTCCCCCCCGTGCACGAATTTCATGCACCAGGCCTCTAGTATATTATAATATACATATTCAGAGACAAAAGATAGGAAAGATATAACCACTATTAATATCCTTATCCTGTTATTTCCTTTTTCTCTTTCTTTCTCTCTGGGTAGTGGTATTATAGCTAATTTATTATTTTTATTTTATAATTTGCTCCCAAGTTACCCTTACTTCTGGTTTCTTTTCTTATTAGAATATATTTTCAAAGATAAACTTCAGCAGTCCCTGTGATTCCTTTTCTGTTTGAGAAATAGAAGTAAATAGGTTAACAATGGCTTTATACGTGGGAACAATGGTACAATTGATAGAAATTGCAAGTATACACATTACTTCATCTAGGTGATACTTTAAACATGTCATGGCAACACATGCTACTTAAAAATTAATTGCTACCTCTAGCCCATAATCACCAATTTATTATATCTCTGTCACAGCTCATGCTTTTTGTTTGTTTGCTCATCTGGATGGTGAACAATTCAAGGTCTTACTCATCTTAGTATTTCTAATATCTAGCATGATACCTGGCATATCTAAGCAACTTCTAAATTTGTATGAAGTCATTTATTCAGTGGACATTAGGTAGTCAAATTCTTATTTACAATAGAAACTTAAGATATAGATCGACTCATTTAACCTTTACAAGATAATAATTCTATAATTATTATCCCTGTTTTACAAAATAATAAACTGAGGCAGGGAAAAGGTGTCTTGTTTAAACCATAGAGCTAGGAAGTTGTGGAGTTACTGTTGGAACCCATGCAGCCTGTTTCCAGTCACCAAAACGATACTTCATACTCTTTCCTGATGTGGTAGAACAGGCCTCAGCAGGGTTTCTGGCTCCTGGTCCTTTTCTTTTTTCTTTTGTTGAATTTATTGGGGATACATTGATTAATAAAATTATATAGGTTTCAGTGTATAATTCTATAATACATCAGCTGTATATTGTATCATCTGTTCACAAATCCAAGACAAGTCTCCTTCCATCTCCATTTACTCCCCCTTTATCCTTTTCTAACTCTCCCTTGCCTCCCTCCTTCTGGGAATCACCATACTATTATCTGTATCTCTGAAGGGTTCTTTTGTTTTTGTTTTTTCTTACTCAGGTTATTTTCACTGGGCTGCCCTGACACATGACTTCGCCATATTGCAATATGTCAGTATAAGGTCCTCTGTAATTCCAAAACTACAGCTGATTTTTCACATGAGCCAGCTATTCATTTCTAAAAATAGTAGTGAAATTCTTTCTTTCCTGTGATTTCTATTGTCCACATCAGACATGATTTGCTTTGCTTCTGCACTTACCCAGGCCAATCTTCTAATAAGGTATTACTCTTCCTAGCAATCGCATTGACCAGAATGGAATAGTTCCCATGATAAAAGTGCTACATTTTCAGTCACCAGCTGAGCAGATGTGGAGGGTAAGCCCATGAACAGTGTCAGTCACCCAGAGCCTGAGTATAGCGCTGGCATTTATGGAATCTGCAACCTTAAGTAACGCACATGTCTCTGATTTTTATTTCTCTCAACTGTAAAGTGAGAATTCAAATAAAACTATCAACTTTATAGCACTGTCATGAGAATTCAATGAGATCATACATGCAAGATAACTTAGAACACTGCCCACTGAGTAGTAGCTACAATGTCCGTTAAGTGGTAGTTAGCTATTATTACTTTTCTCTGTTAACATTAGTACAAAGACTCTAAGTTTATGGGAATTATTTCAGGCAATTGACTCTTGCTACATGCCTACTTTGCTTCCTATTCCTTCCATCTGCCTTCTGGACCACTGACTGCCTTCCCAATGCTGCTGCCTGCCCAGTGCTGACTTAGAAACTGCCCTTCAACACATATAAGTCTGTGGTGGGCTCCATGGATCTTTTGTGGGTTCATGTTCCATGTCACACAGAACCAAGAACATTTTATTTACTACTCACATAAACAAAGAAGATAGTGAAATGACAGTTTTCCATTCTCCCATAAGCCTTCATTCCTCTTTTTTAATCCTCATAAATGAAAATGGGTGGCTCTTATTACTTTAATAGGTGGCACATAGATTTGCTTGCAAGATGGAACTAGTCAAAGGGGGGCTGGGTAAGAACATTTTTCCTCTTTTCTGTGTTTCATTTTTACAGTAGAATGCATCCCCCCCAAACCTTCCAGATTGCCTATTTTCTGATCATACTGTCTATTGTAATTCCGCCCGATGGCAAATTTCTCCTTATTGACTCTAAATTACATTTAATCCTGTTAGGATCTCTTTTATTGAAAGGCATGTGTTGTGATGGCATTGACAGGAGTCCAGGAGCCGAGATGCCCAGCCAAAGGAAAATCAGCTCTTGGAGTCTTCTAATGCCTGTCATTTTCCTGCTGGGCCCAGCTGTGTGGCCTCTTGAAGGATGCAGAAGACCAGGGTGTGGAGTGCAGATAACAGTGGGCTCCCGGGCAGTGTGGAGAGCTTTCCACCATAAGAAAATTATCTTTTGAGCCCAGTGGACTAAGAACCAAAGGCCATTTTGAGCTAAGACAGTATAATTCTATTAGTGCAAAGCCCTTGCCGAGGGAAATTGCCTGTGCTAAAATTGGTGCACAAATTAAAATAACAGGGCTAAGGGGAAAATATCTCTATAAAAGGCTTTATGACGCTGGTGCATAATAATATCCTTGTCACATTAGGATCTGGAGACCTAAAGATATAGAAGCGCTTTTACACAGCATATGGGGCTTCTTTAGTCAACTTTAGCCTATGCAGTAACTCTGTCCTTACACGTTGGGTGCTGATTGGATGATTTTGTATGTTGTGCCAAAGCCTATGTTTGTTCTCATCAAGAAAAAGCAGAATATAAGGCCTGCATACCATTGCTGTGTGACATCTTATAAGATTGATGTCCGCTAACAGCCCCATTTTGGCTAAATGTATTGCATGTGTAAGTTCCCTGTGATCTGCATGGGTTTTGTGGCAACAGGAATTGTTAATATTACTGTTTTGATACGTGTGTAAAATTCATTTAAATTTAGAATAATGTCGTTAGAAAGGGGTGAGCTGGAAAAATAAGAAGCTGTCAGCACAAGTGCTGTTTATTTTCCAGGGTAACAGAACTCAAAAGTCCCAAGGACTGTGACTATTGAATGGCTAACTTCATGAAGCTCAGCACTACCTCCTTGCTGATTGGATGGCAGCTGCAAATTTAAAGCTCATGCTACATTTCCCTAATTCCATGGCAAAGACAACATGGGCAATGGCTGTCACACATTTGAAAATGGTGCCATGTAAGTAAATAAAGACACAGTTCATAATTCTATAAAAGGATGATGACATTTACTCTATAATTAAACAGTAATAAAACATGTTTCTTTGAGCACTAGCCATAGAGTAGGAATTTAGTGCCAATACATCTCCTTATTAACCAAGAACAAAATAAAGGTGGTAACCAACTGGTTTTATTTCCTCCTGCTCTTCTGCCCTCTCCAGCTCCCTTCCACCTCTCTATCCTCCTCTTTTCTTTCTCTCATCCATCCCTCCCTGTCACTTTAATAAAACATGATTCTTTGAGCACTAGCCATAGAGTAGGAATTTAGTGCCAATACATCTCCTTATTAACCAAGAACAAAATAAAGGTGGTAACCAACTGGTTTTATTTCCTCCTGCTCTTCTGCCCTCTCCAGCTCCCTTCCACCTCTCTATCCTCCTCTTTTCTTTCTCTCATCCATCCCTCCCAGTCACTTTATCTCTTCTACATCATTCTCCTCCTCTCTCTCCATCCATTCATTGGCTCATTCACCAACCTTCCCACTCTCTTCATCTTTCAGTGGTCAATTATTATGGACTATCTTGGCTCAAGGTCATGCTGGCCTGGGACTACACTGTGACCAAGACAGGTACACCTTTGGTCATCATGAATCTTGCAATTTATAGAGAAGCAAGGCTGGACTATCCAACATGATGACCAAGGACATGCTCAGGGCACCAGCAAAAGAAAAGTTGCCTTCCTCCCCTCTTTTGAAAATTAGGCTTATCTATAATATTTGGAATAAAGCACTGAAGCAACAGTGATTGGAACTATCAAAACCTTCTTGGACATCTTAATCTTACTTGAAAGATTTGAATTTTTTTTTTCTTCATTACAAAATCCATATGGTGTTGGAGGAGACACCATTATCTTGTCAGAGCTTAGGGCCTTTTAAAGTCTTAATAGAGAACATGTGGAGACCAAATAATTAGACAGTGACATTGAACAAGTAATTAGAAGTGTGATGAGTGCTGTAAAGGAGAGTGCTATGGAGCATATGACAGGAGCCTAACCTCCCTTGTTTTTTCTGGATGAAATCTAAGATACACACATTTTAAATTACAGTGGGATAAAGACCTTAGAGGAGTTGGTGTTTACAGTGTCTGGAGTAGGTGAAGGTAGGGAGAAATAACCACTCTTTCTGGCTGTCCTTGAATTGAGTAAGAACACTGTTTGGGGCAGATTAAGAAAGAACTAAAGACTCTTAAAAAAGGGCGTGCATAAGATAAAGGTTCTTTAACAAAATTGAATTGTTGGAGGATCTTGAGTTCAAGAAGTGAAAACCTTTCCCTGTATTTCCAAATGGTTAGGAAAAGGGGATGAGAAGCACAGGAAAGGCCATATCACCTGTATTGAATGGATAAATTCTAAATATTATGCTCCTCATGACTCTGAGATCTTTGGGAGGCTTAATATAAGGTCTTTGGGATGACTTTTTGATACCTTATGTAGGTCCTGAGAAAGTTTGATATAATTTACTGCATGGTCCTGAGAAAATTTGATATAAAGTCGTACATCAATCACGGCATTATCTAGGCTACTATGTTTAGTGTATGCCAATGGTTATCAAACATTAATGGGCACCAGCTTCACCCAGAGGGCTTTTCATAATGCTGATTTCTGGGCTCCATTCCAGAGTTTCTGACTCAGCAGGTCTGGGTGTGGGGTGACTGAGAATTTGCATTTCTCACGACTTGCCTGGTAAGACTGCTATTGCCCACTTAGAGCACTCCTGGTGTATAAAATGGTCAGGTGGAAAGAGTGTTGGCCTAAGAATCAGATGACCTGAGTATATTTCCAGCTCCATGATTTAAAACACTTTTTTCATCAGAATCTTGTTGAACTTCTTCAAATTTCTTCCATCCTCATAGAATGCATGGCTTTATAGCACAGTTATTACAAGGATCAAACTACAGATCTGAAAGCATGTTGTAAACTAAAAACAAAAAAAAACAAGAATGCTGTGAGATTTAAAACTTTTTCTAATGCTCACCATGATCACATATCTCTGTCTAATGTGTTCAATCAACAATGACAGAGATATGTGAGAGACTTGGGGAATGCTTCCTAGAGGATGGAAAGAACAAGTCTCAGACTTGGACATTCATGGCTACAGAAAGAATGCAGTGTAGACTAGTAATATGCTACAAACCAGACATCACAGAAGAATTAGGTACAACCAATTATGTGGTGTTTCCATAATTTCTTTGTTGCATTTGGCAATCTATCAATTTTGGGGGAACTAGAGTTGTCCATTTCCCCCATCAGATGGGATTCTGGGTGAATGAGTAAAGCCTGTTGGCCAAGAATGACAGCATGTTAAGAAAAAAAATGGTGTAGTTTAAATATATAGTGTTGTAAACACAAAAATAAAAATCAGGCAGCAAGCTATTTTGGCTGTGTGAAGCAACTCATTCCTGTTGGTTGAGGAATCCTGATTGTCATTTTTTATTTTCTGGCACATTTTTCCATTACATATTCCTTTTATTCAAATTTATTATGGTTTAAAGAAATCAGACCTCAAATGAAAAACCTTTCTGTCCCCATCAGCTAAACATGAGGCCCCATATTTTATTGACTGTCAACTTCCTAAGATGCTTTATCCTTAGTGTCTCAGCTGAGCCCTGCCAATGTTGAGCCATTCAAGAGAAATAGAAGATTCCGAGCCTTGGGTGAAAATGTGAACATCGATGTGTCCTTGAAGCATATCTGTGAGATGTGCTGGGAGCATAGCAAAATTGAGAATCCCCTCCATGGGGTATCCAGAAATCTTTTATTTGGCCATTAAACTGTTCATAGAACTTATCACTTTCATGTGGTGACAGAAAATCATTCAGGAAGGTCCCTCCTGTTCAGTAATGACAAAGAAAACATCCCTGAGTCAATTGTCCTGGTGGTGGTTGTTCTGAGCCCTGGGTATATGCCAAGTGGCTTGCCAGGTTGCCTCAAGGTTGGATTTGAAATATGATTTTCCCTCAAGCTTTGCAGAGGAGGCAGTATACATGTTTTCTTGTGTTTTAATAATTATGGCTGGAAGATTAACTATAGGAGGCTGGGTTATTATTCTATAACATTTCTAAGGAAGACTAACAGATAAGGAAAGAAAGCATATTGAAAAAAGTCCAGGACTGCAAGACTAGCAGGAGAACATTGAGGGCAGTCCTTAGCTTTCAGAATAGGGAAACTTCAGCAACTGAAAGATTCAAGTCCAAGTTAATAGCCTGCATTCCAGAATCCAGAATCAGACAGACAGGATTAAATTCCTTGCTTCACCTCTCCCTGGATCTATGAGCTTGAGTAAATAACCTTCCAGTACCTCAGTTTTCTTATTTACAAAATTAGTTTAAAAATACCTTCTTCCTCACAGTTGTGTGGAAGATCACATGAGGTAATGTCTGTTAATTTCAACTAGATTACATGCCCTTTAGAAAAGATAGTAAGGTCTTTTCTCATTTATTAAAATATCTCATATTAAGCAGACACTGGGTGCTAGACACTGGGGATATATCTTCCTGCAATACGCTCATCCCATTTCGTTCAGCTTCACGCTTAACATGCAGATAACATTTAAATATGCTTGATGTATTAATTAAATAAAATTTTCCCATATTGCTTCTTTTAAAAATTGTATAATGTGAGTTAGAACCTTTATTCACCTTTCATACCCTTCTTAAAATATATGCAAACTTTACTTTGGACACTCTATTTGTAAAAAGTTGGAATTGTAAAACTCCTTCTCAGATGCCATAGTGTTTCCTGGGGATATTCTTGATTAAAACCTGACACAAGAAAAGTTTTACTTTATGCAGAATGAAATATATACAAAGGACCATGACTATGTTACTGTCATAGTTTGTATTCTTGAAGTTTGGATGTAATTTTTGATTTAGGCATTTTACCCCAATGAAATACCATATGTTATAAGGTAGCAGCTAATAAGATCTGATACAGTGACTTTAAATTGAATTTCATTAAAAAATAAGAGCATAAAATGTCTTCCTAATAGTCTTAATTAGGGAAAATGGAGGATCATAGTGTTCCTATATTAATGCACTAACTTAGGTAATTGGGATAATATGCAATGCATAGTGAGAAAAATAGAAAGTTTGAAAGTCAGGGGAAAAATAACCCACTACTTTCAAGTTTCTAGTATTTTTGTTTTTGGTCCAGGGAAACTCACCAGATGGGCATAACGTCTTAAAGTAATTATCCTCTTTCATGTGTACAAGTCAGTATTGTCCTCCTGCAGCCCTTGTTTCCTGGTGACTACTTCCCTGGGAAAGGCATTGTTCTGAATCTCACTGCTTCATAACAACTGCCACTTGTCCTCCTGATTAGGGCATTGTATGGAAACAGTGCATTCATCGCAGAGTTCTTGCTAATCTCTCTCCTTTCATGCACAGCCTCCCAGCTTCTCAGAGAGCTCTGCCTTTGCGTTTCTAATTGAATGCTCCTAAAAGTTGATATTCATGTATTCTGCTTGCCTGAAATCTCTGTTCATACCTCACTGTGATGGTCTTATCTGTCTCTTTTATATTTCAGTCTGGTTGGGAAGCGAAATAAGGCTTGATTCCCTAATTGGAAGCCACATGGGGCATCCGCGTGATGATAACTGTCCCCAGAACTCAATAGTTACTCAGCACTCTGAAACAGAAGGTTGCCATTTTGTAAAACCATAGAAAGTGCTATTGGGCCTTTTACAGAATTGTCAATCAGGATAGAATGGACACTAATTGCTTCTCCCACAGATGTTAACATTCTCTTTTAGTGACCAGGCAACTCTTAAGACAGATAAACTCTCAGACATCTGAAAATTTCCTATAAACCTAAGTAGAGGTTTCCAAGGTGACTTCTGTGATGAGTTGTCCATTGATTAACATAAATGAGGAGCTAACACTTCTGAACAAATAAAATATTTTAGATGCAAAGATCTGGTTCTATTCAATGATGTAGTTACTAGATAAATAAAATTATGTGTTCACAATCCTAAGAGTGTTTTGTGTCATTATAATTTCATATGCTGCCCTATCACAGTGTTCTCCAAAGTAGATGCAAACACATTAAGTTGTCCTCAAACCCATCCCTTAGGGCCCACACCAATAACAAGTTATTAAAATATTCTTTGTATTTATTATTGCCTAAAATTAGGAAAAATGTAATATTTAGTAATATTTAAAGCAAAAGTTTGCAGTAGTACGTTTAGCATTCATAACTAAATATAAATATATTGGGACTGCATGCTCCAATATATTTGTGTGTGTGTGTGTGTGTGTGTGTGTGTGTGTGTGTGTGTGTTTACTAACCAGAGTAGGTGTTAGTTATCTATATCTAGGTAATAATTACCCCAACATATAACACCTTAAAACAGCAATCATGTATTATCCCCAGGTTATAATGCATCAGGAATCCAGGTGTAATTTAGCTGGCTTTCTTTTTTTATTAATTTCAGAGAGGAAGGGAGAGGAAAGAGAGAGACAGAATCATCAATGATGAGAGAGAATCATTGATAGGCTGCCTCCTGCTCACCTCCTACTGGGGTTCAAGCCCGCAATCTGGGCATATACCCTTGACTGGGATCCTTCAGTCCACAGGCTGACGCTCTATCCATGGAGCCAAACTGTCTGAGGATTAGCTGGCTTTCTTAATGAATTTGAAATAAGGCCATTGGCCAGGGCTGTGGTCACATTTTAAAGCCCAACAGGGCGGATATGCTTTAAGCTCAATTTCCTGGTTGATGGTAGGATTCAGTTCCTTTCTGACTATTGGACTGAAGGCCTTACATTGTCTCTTGGCTAGAGGTCTTTCTCCTTTCTTTGTCTTTTTATATAGTAGCTCACAATATGGCAGGTGACTTCCCTCTGAGCAGGAAGGGGGAGAGGGAGTCTAAAACTTAATTGTAGAAGAGGTATTCCATAATTTTCTCATATTTTATTCAATAATAGAATAGAAGCAAGTCTGTAGGATAGGATAGAATATAATAGAATACAATCCAATATAATACAATTGAGTTTCTAACTCTAGGCCATGTTCAAAAGGAGGTGATTATACAAAAACTTAAATACAAGGACTCCACTCAGGGATCTTTTGGAACTAAATTAGAGGCTGCTTACCACAGAATGTATAATAGAAAAGTCTGGACACCAATTCTTTTAAAATATGTTATTATTGATTTCAGAGAGGAAGGGAGAGAGAGAGAGAGAGAGATAGAAACATCAATGATGACAGAGAATCATTGATCTGCTGCCTCCTGCACACCCCCTACTGGGAATCAAGCCAGAAACCTTGTCATTTGCCCTGACCAGGTATTGAACCATGGTCTCCTGCTTCATAGGTCAACATTCAACCACTGAGCCATACCTGCCAGGCATAGACACCAACTCTGTAAAGCATAATTCTGCCAACACTTTTGCAAAGATCCAGATTGTGTGTGTGTATGTGTGTGTGTGTGTGTGTGTGTATTTTTAAAAAATATATATTTTATTGATTTTGTACAGAGAAGAAGGGAGATAGTTAGAAACATCAATGAGAGAGAGTCATCGATCAGCTGCCTCTTGCACACCCCCTACTGGGGATATGCCCACAACCAAGGTACATGCCCTTGACCGGAATGGAACCCAAGCCAACGCTCTATCCATTGAGCCAAACCGGTTTCGGCCAGATTGTATATATTTTTGACTGGATGGGCCATATGACCACTGTTGCATATTTTTCTCCTTAGTCGTTGTCTTCTTCTTCTTCTTCTTCTTCTTCTTCTTCTTCTTCTTCTTCTTCTTCTTCTTCTTCTTCTTCTTCTTCTTCCTCTCCTTCTTCTTCTTCTTCTTCTTCTTCTTCTTCTTCTTCTTCTTCTTCTTCTTCTTCTTCTTCTTCTTCTTCCTCTTCTTCTTCTTCTTCTTCTTCTTCTTCTTAAAAATATATAAAAAAAACATTCTTAGCTCCAATGCCATATAAAAATAAGACATTGGGCAGATTTTTTTTTTTTTCTGCAGGTCATTGTTTGCCAACACCTTATCTACTGGACTGTGAGGCAGATTTTAGTTCAAATTTTAAGTTTTCTAAGAATTAAGGCTATCTAATGATAAAAAATAAGTGTGCTCAAAACATAAAATGAATCACTCATTCACAGGATTATTTAAGCAGAGTCATGAAGTTATCTTTTACTAAGTAAAAATACGGTTGAGATTGAGAGGTAAAGCTAAGAAAATAGACCAGTTGATAACTTCCCAAAATCAGAACATTAGTTTCACAAGACATGGCTCAATAAAAAATGACCCCTCGATGAATAAGGTTGGAAATGATATGTGCTATATCTGATTTTGAGAGAAATACAAAATTTTAGTACACCAAATTTTCTGAGAAATGAAGAAACTAGTTTAATTCTGCTTTCTCCAAACTTATTTGACCAAGGAATCTCCTAATCCCCTTTGTTTTGGTAATATCCATTACTTTTGTACCATGAAATGAATTTAGAAAACATTTCCTTCAATGACATATACTAGTAAGGCCTTTTCCAACTTATTTAGTTCATGATAATCTACATATAAGATATTTCTTGGTTCTCTCAATTCATAGTTTTATGTATATATGCCTCCCTAAAATGTTTAATTCACTAAAAACATTTACCAACCATATCTGTTAATCTGGGCCCCCTTACTAGGCATGGGAAGATAAAAATGATATGGTACTTTCCGTACAAAAGCATATTCATTCCTTTTAGGCCCTGAAATTTAGTATAGTGCTTCATACACAGAAAGTACTTAGGAAAGGTTTGTTGACTAAATGAAGATTGAAAAACCAGGGCCCTTTGAACCATATAAGAATGTGGACACATACAGGAGCTCAATAAATATATAAAATGAATCAATTAATTCTGGTTGAAAAATAACAATGCCTTCAGTTATTCCAATATTGCTATAAGTCTGGTTATAGTTTCATCAGCAATTAAACAAAGTTTATCACCATTGTTAATGAGGAAGCTTCAGTACTCCTGAAGTTTAGATTCACATTAGAATCTGCCACTTTAAAAAATAACCCTTGCAGATTCAAGTTGACATCTTTCCACTAGATGGTTTGATATGACTGTGGCTTTCATCTTTGTATAATAGAGTATTATCTGGTTACAACACATAATTCAATTAACATTATCCTTTAAATTTCTCCATCCTTTGTTGAAATGCTTAAATGTATTCCTCTTTTATCCTTGCCATCCATTCCTTTTTCAATCTTATGAACTGCTATCATTAATCTATATCTTTTGAGGATATCGTTTCACTTTAGCTAGGAACCGTTTCATTCTTATCATCCAAAGAGCATCAACTGGGCTGTTCTTCTCTATAGTATGTACTGGTATCAATATTCCATCCTTATATATTTTTAATCATCTTCAATGTTGTATCATCTTCAATTCTGGTCAGATAAAATAAATGTGCCATTGGATATGTAAATGATCCTGTAAGCCAGATGAATTAGGAAGTTTTGCTTTCAGTGTAAAAAAAAATACAATTATCCTTAAATTAGACATCATGGAAACAAATGAAATGTTACATGGCGGTATATTTTTAAATGCTAATTTTTTTTTTACCTCCTTGTGGGAAAAAATGACATTTGCAACTCAGGCTTTGCTCTGAAAAATAGAGTCTTTTCATTTATTTACAAATAAAAAGGAGGATCAGGAGCACTTAGGGAAGCTTTCATTCTTTTTCTCTTTCTCCAGCTGTTAGGTGGTAATAGCACTGGCCTCTCTTGGCCTGGGCTGGAAGCAAATGGATGGCCCCAAAACAGCCTGAGAAATAAAATTTCAGAATGTTTAACTGGAAGCATTCTAAAAATGATATCTGGTCAACCCTGTTTTTATAGCTGAAGAACCTGGGGCTTGAGAAGATTAAATGAATTATTAAAGGTCATAATGCTCTCAGGACTATACTGGATGCCTCCTCTCCTGACTCCCAACTCCGAGCTCTTCCTACTCTATCACATCAGGTACCATCTCTTCTTCAAGTTTTGCTGACTAGTTAAGTGAGGCGTTAACTAACAAAGCAGAGTACTGGCTAACAGATGTCCATTGGGTCCCAGGATGGAACATTAAAGCAAAGAAAGCATAAAATAATTAAATAGGTGGAATTTTAACTTATAACTAAGCAATCTATGGTAAAGGCAGAAATAGAAGCATGGAAGTTCGTGGGGGGCCCGTAATGTTGAAATAGCTCATTCCATCAAGACATCCTAATGAAGTCTACAGGAAGGGAAAGCATAAATGAGGGATGAAAGTTTGGGAGCCTTTGATGCTCCTCTCCAGAGGCCTAATCTAGTCTCATTTTACTTGCACAGTAGAAATATATTTTAGAATGTTTAAAGAAGGAGGACAGATCATTTAAATGTAGACATATTGGAAGGGTACCTTCTTGGGCTCTCTTGAAATTTGTTTATTAAAGATCTGAGGGAAAAGTCACATAAATAAATCATAAAACAAAATCTAGGAAGAGCAGCAGTAAAAAAAATAAATAGAAATTATTCTTACCTTGAAAGGCAATTGTAACAAAAAGTTTAGATTATAACAAATAAAGTAGCTTCAATTATGATTAGGTGTCTACTGAAACTATTTATGATTTTTAGAGCATAGATTAGTTTCTGCCACTTTACGTTCCAGCTATGGATGTTTTAGCTCATATTGCAATATGGCCTCTGGCCCTGCACCTTCACATAAGGTCAGATTATCTGGTATTTCAGGTAGTAGGAGTTCCTTAAAGCTACCCCTACATCCAGATGGTTATCAATAACTTGGTTATACAAAGAGGTGACTGTGAATGGAACCATATAAATCTATCCCCCCAAACCAGGATAAATGTTTCCCATTAACAGAGAAAAGTAGAGACCCAGGAATGGTAAACAGCATGCCTTTGCTGACCAGCTAGTCAGGCCTGAGACCAGAGCCCATTTCTCTGACTCAAGTCAGGTGACCTGTTCCCTATTTACTGTGAATGTCCAGGCTTATCCTGGGCTTCCCATTGCACTCCCCTCTGGGCACTGGGAGGAGGACCCAAGGATCCTTCCCAATTTTCAAACAGATGATTGACAATGATTCTTATAAATGATTTTTGTCATACTCTCTAGATGGAATATTTTCATGGAATTCCCATAACTTTGAAGATAAATTTTCAGGAAGAACTCTATTTGTCAGCATTTAATTTTGTTAATTCTCACACAAGGAGTGAGGATATTTTTTTCCCATTGATTTTTTAGAGAGGAAAAAGGGGGCGAGAGAGAGAGAGAGAGAGAGAGAGAGAGAGAGAGAGAGAGAGAGAGAGAGAGAGAAACATCAATGTGAGAGAGACACATTGATTGAAACTTGCAATCCAGGTAAGACCCCTTGACCAGGAGTTGAACTCAGGAGCCTCGTGTGTGGGCTAACACTCCAACCACTGAACAATGCCAGCCAAGGCACTACATTTAATTTTTTATTCTCACCCCTGCCAGCTTCTAAGTATACTGCAAATTCCTTCATTTAGGACTTTTTTCAGTCCTCTGACTTTTTTTTTCCTTTCTGGCTTTTATTACTGTGTTTCTCTATGTGAAATGCCCTTCTGCTTTTCCCTGCCTGGCTATAGATATAGATGAAAAAGCCATATATCCCTCACCAATTTTTCCATTTCCAACAATCCCTGAAATAAATTGCATGCAGCACCATGTGCCTGCAAAACCACCTTCAAATACGACAAATGGTTGCATTAAAATATCACCTCCTAGCCCTAAGACAAGACTGTACAAATATTCCAGAGATGGTTTGTAGTTAGAAGGCAAGTCAGCTCTTTGTTTTAAATGTTATGCCCAGAAGAGATCTTTGAAAATTTATAAACAGATGGATTCTTTTTGCTTGGTTCACTAGTGTTTTACAATTAACTAATTAAAAGGTTTATTGCCAAAATTAGCAATAAGAAGTGTTCAGGAGCTTTGACCAAAGCAGTCTTTTGTGATTATACACACACCAAAACAATCTGCATGATAGTTTGAGGCTAAACGTTGCTCACATCACAATTTCACATCCTGTTTTCAAATAAAAGTAGACAAATACAAAAATGAACCTTCAGATATCCACACTCCTTTCATATACACAAGTCTCTGCCTTAATTAATAATTCTTAATTAATAATGCTTAACACAAGCTATAGTGAGAGGGTGTAAATGTACCCAGATTGCTTTCAAGTGTGTAGAATTGCTTAGCAAGCATAGTTTTGAAGAACTATCAGGAACCATTTTTATGCAAAGTCCATCTGGTACTTTCTAGCTAGTAGGGCCTCAGGTCATGTATTTAACTTTATCTCCTACTGTTTCTGACCATGAGATAGGTCGGGGTCCTGTCCTTTGGGTCAGCTTCTCTAGTCCTACACCTCTTCCTTCTCCAACACACCCCAAGCTTCTGTTGTACTCAAATCCCTGTAGTTCCTAGAATATGCCACATTCTCTGTTTTGCTTGGCAGGAGCTATTTTTCTGCCTGGAGTACCTTCCAGGCTCCTTTATGATTTAGTTTGAGCTTCACCTTTTAGGATTATATTCCCTACTCCTGCCTCCAGAAGATGGAATTCAATGTAGGTGGGAAGGAGGGTGAGGCACGTTTCCCTTTGGTGCCCCTTTATTGAACTGAGAGCAACTTTCAGTGAAGGAATATAGTTTTTTATTACAAAATAATTCTAGGATCAATAAATATCTATTAAAAAGAAGAAAATAAGGAAAGAACTAATGAGAGAGGAAAGAAGGGAGGGAGAGGATGCATAAAGGAGGGAAGGAGGCTCTCTATTCAGACTATCCTCTCTGTCTGGAATCTTTAGTCAGTATTTTTCAGTTCATCATTCAGAACCCACATAGAAGTATCTTTTGTATCCTTACTAACTACCCTTTTAAATGAACCTTGTTTTAGACCATTATTTTTTTTCTGGCATGAAAAAGCTGCTTAATCAATTAGATAACAAGCTTCTTGAACTAGAAGTTGGTAGAAATGGAACACCGATATCCAAGGGACTTAGCAAAATGTGCCCCATTCCAACTGCCTTCCCAATGTGAGAATCCCATTGGTCAGGGTTCTGGCACTTCTGAAATTCTCTCAGAGCTTCTTTGGTGCCTAGTCCTTTGTAAACACTCTGTACATGATCAATCAATTAAACATTCCTTGTGCTTAACAAGATTAAATACTGCTCTTAGATTTTACTGATTTTTTATTTTATTTTATTTGTTTCATTTATTTTTTTAAATATATTTTATTGATTTTTTACAGAGAGAAAGGGAGAGAGATAGAGAGTTAGAAACATTGATGAGAGAGAAACATCGATCAGCTGCCTCTTGCACATCCCTTACTGGAGATATGCCCACAACCAAGGTACATGCCCTTGACCCGAATCGAACCGGGGACCCTTCAGTCCCCAAGCCGACGCTCTATTCATTGAGCCAAACCGGTTTCGGTTTTACTGATTTTTTTTTTTTTATATTTTATTGATTTTACACAGAGAGGAATTGAGAGGGACAGAGAGTTAGAAATGTCAATGAGAGAGAAACATCGACCAGCTGCCTCTTGCACATCCCCCACAGGGGATGTGCCCGCAACCAAGGTACATGCCCTTGACCAGAATCGAACCCGGGACCTTTCAGTCTGCAGGCTGACGCTCTATCCACTGAGCCAAACCGGTCCCGGCTGGTTTTACTGATTTTTTAAATGAATTACTTTTGTATGTATTCACTGCCATATTCCCCAAACTATACACCCAGGGATAAGAATCATTTATGATCTCTCAACCTTATGGTGTGGTTTGAGCAGTGAGTTAAAGAACAGCATATGTGCCTTAATTTCATGATATTTTTTAGGCTTAGTTTAGTGGACAATTTCTCCTGGAATTCTCCCCTGACTTCTCCACCATGAGGTAGGTGGCCCCTCTAATTACCTCCAAAGCATCACTGTGCATTATTTTGTATAGCAGTCATCTGACCCCTGATTTACTGCTTACTCAACTAGGCTTCTGCCATCTCAAGGCAACGACAGTGTCCTCATTTATGTGTGGTCACTAACACAGAGCCTAAGACAGGCTGCCCCTCCCTGAATCCATCCTCTCTTCTGCTTCAGAAGCTCTCATTCTTATAACAAGAAACCTGTATACACACACTCTGCAGAAAATCCTCTGCAAGGGCCCATGTATTCTTAGGAAAAAGTACAAGTGCTGTGGTTTGGAAGAAATAGCTTTCCTAATATGGCCCAAACTACCTTCATCCTCTATTCCAAAACTCTGACCAGTTCAGGGCTTTCACATCCATTTACTCCGGCATTACCTTACATTTTCAATGGAGAAAAACGATCTTCCTTTTCCTCAATCTCTGTAGTTGAATATTTTTCTTCTTGAAAATGCCCTGTCCTTCTTTAGAGATTCAGCTGGAATATTAACCTACTCCCTGGTATTCTGAAAGCATTTTGACCCAATATACCACATCACTATAATTTAACTGACATTTCAGTAAGCACCTACTAAGAGACAGAGGACTGGGAACCAAGGACTCACTCTGTGAGCATGGCATTTCTTTGCTTGTCTTCTTCGCTCACACTGACAAAGCACAGTGTGTGGCCAATTATAATAGTGTTTGGATGAACACACTCTTGGGTATTTTTTGGTTATTTATTCATTATCAACCTAATGTCAATACTGCATTTTAACTAGCCATTTTACATATCATTTATGAAATTGTAAATGACTATAGGTGAAACTTCCATGGATGAATTTTTTTTTTTTTTTTTAGAGCATTGCATTAAAAACTGCATTAATTCTAGAAGCTAACAATATCTTCTTGCTACCATCTTTCTAATCTCTTCGTTTAGAATTCCCTTCTTTCACTTTTGTACTTTGCTGTAGTTAATTTTTGCATTAACATTGCCTTTGACATTGTATTAGATATAATGCTTTAATTTTTAGCATAATGTACGGAGAATTAGGTATACAACTTCTCGACTGATAATGGTAATACTGATAATGGCAGTTTTAATGTTTCAAACTCCTTGCATATTTTATTAAAATGTGTACCATTATTTCATCCAAGTTTCTTCAGGGAGCTGAGCAGACATTATCCAAGCAACTTTAGAAGAAATACAAGCCTGATTAACTATTATCTTTTCCTGTTAAACTGTAACCTGTTGCTGTGCTTTTCGTGGAGGAATAAATGCTCTATAAAATAGACAAAGCCCACAGAGTGGAACTCAGTATGCATACCATGCTAATGCAGTTGACACACAGAGTCTTAACACACTGCAGTCAGACAAACTCACTCACACCTGTGATCCAAGGTCGTTCCAAAGAAACTCAACCAGAAGCAGTGAATTCTACCGAGTTCTCTCCCCTTTCCTCCCCAGAGCACATTCAAATGGTTGTACACTCTTAACTAGTCTCTATTTAATCAAATTGATATTTTTAATATTTGATGCATTAATTGCTTTATTGTATTAATTGACACTCTTCTCTAAAATATATGTGCTAACAACCTATCCTGACTAGCACCCACAATCCTTCACTACTCAGGTAGCAGGCTGACTATTTAAACATCACCTATTTTCCATTCTCTATTATCTCTGTGGAAAAGACAATAATTTGAATGTTTCAGGCACAGAATAAGATAGGCTTACTAGCCTCTCTTTCAATTAGGAACAATGGACCAAGTTATAGACAATAGAATGTAGGTGGAAGGGATTCCTGTCCCATCTAGTTTTGGAAGACACACAAGCAGTACACCTGGTCATCACTTTTGTGTGGCTAGAGGAGTGACCACCTCAATATATATATACATATATTGATTTATGGGAAGATAAAATTACCCTGGTCAGTGAATCAGGCATCTAGAAAGAGAAATATTAGAAATGAGGGTGAACATATGGGAGAGGATTCTAGGTGTAAATATCTTTGTAAGCTATGTTAATGCCTTTCAGAGAGCATTCTCTGTGGGAGAGGAACAAATGACTTGGCTGGTTGATGTTGGCCAGCCTCTGTCACCTGGTGCTGGATGATGGGTACATTAATGAGATGACCATAGTGACAGAGATGGGGGTCATGAATGACCTCAGTAATATGGGCTTACACTCACCAAGGCTGATGTAGCTATTGACATTGCCAAATGTCCCACTAATCTATACCAGGTACCAACAATGAGGCCCTGATCAGCATCATTTCTACCATTGAAGATCCAATGATTTATTTTCACAGGAATAGATACACAGTCTGTGTATGCATTTTCCTTCTCTGCCTGTAGGGCTTCAACTAGCACCATGATTGAAGGGTTTATAGATCTTTCACTCACTGGTGCATCCCATATAATATTGTGTCAGACCAGGGGACCCAGTTTATTTCAAGAAATATGCACTTGGGTCTACACCATGACATTCATGGATTTTATTATATAGTAGAAGGTTGAATGTCAGTTGTGGCCCAGAGACCATCTACAGTAGTGGGACTGTTTTTTATTCCATTAACCTTCCTCTTATAAGTCTCCTCCCCTCCCAAAAGAGAGGCCTACTGAGTTGGGAGGAAGCTGCTCCTCAAACACACTTAGAAATGTAGTTGAGAGCCACAAGGAATGGCCTGTGATGGACAAGGAGATGTACTGCCTGAATTCTCTTCTCAGAAGGACTTACTCTTATGTTTTGGGGAGTTACAGTAATAGAGACCATTTAGGTAATACTATAGCTTCTTCACAGAATTCCTTAGCTGCAGAACTTTCCTGGTTGTGACTCACATTCAATGACTGATCAAAACAGATGTATAAACAGCTAGCTATTTTGACCCCATTTGTTACTTTTTTTGGACCATTTGAGTTCCAGAGTTCCCTGTGGGGAAGGCTGAGGATGTTATGTCTTCTTCACATCTCAATTTCTCATTTTTTTCCCCCAATCCTGCTACCTTCACTTTCCTTTTATAAGTGCTGATCCCAAGATCATACCTTAACAGGAATCCTCCATATTGAAATATGTTTTCTGTGAATCCCAACTCATGACAATGTTATAAAAATGGGATTTGTTCATCAGAGATGGGGCCAATTTGCAAGTACAATGAAAGGAAATAGAGATTTTGGGAACTCATAACTTTACAGAATTGGGAAAGTTAAAAATTTAAATGTGGCAACTAGCAAAATATATCTATAGATAAAAAATTCAGGATAAAATCACATTATAGTTTTGGCCACCCTACTCATTGTTCCAAACAGTTTGTATATGCCATTATATCAAGAAAGAGAGATATGTGAGGTGAGAAAACAAATAAGTCACATTTAAAAACATGTCTAAAAGAGCACTTCTGATATTATTATCAGTGGTAGTGGGGTATCCATTTCCCCACTGAGTGCTGGGGGTGGTGTACTTACTGTTTCTTGAGAAAATATATTTTCTGAGACTGGTACAGGAAGATGAGTAATTTTTATTTGCATGGAATTACATCCTGGGTTTCCAAAGTCCCATTTCCCTTAATCCAGTCTTGGAAGAAGTGCAGATGGGGATTCAGTAGAGCTCAAAGCAAAGCCAGTGTCCATAGTTTCCATTCCATGTTGGAATCAGGTCTGGTTTAGCATTAGGCTAGTTGTAGTCCATTAGTTCATTGTGTGGAGTCCATGTGGCTGTGGGCCATATGGGCAAATGCAAGAGAGCAGGAGCATGAGAGCCCTGCAATCCAGGAGCCAAGCACAACACGCCAAGAGGCAAGAGCACAAGAACCCAAGAAAATCCAGAAGAAAACTGGAAGAGATGAGAGAAACCAGGAAACAAGAGAGTTTCCTTTTTTAGGAGATTAGCTCAAATCTTCCTGAGCTTGCAGTTGCCACGCCTACTCTGGCCAATCTCCCGTTCCCAGGTATGACTGATAAACAAGTACCTTCCCTATGTCACCCAGACTTCACTGGGCATGCATCTATTTCCCCCCTTCAGTGCCTTCCCCTACCAATCTGGAAGGAGCAGGGGAATAGACATGTGGCTCTCTGGGGAGAATTAAACTATAGATTCCTGGCAAAGCTGCCCAAGTGACATGCCTATAATATTTGGCCTTCCCCTTGCTCCTTTCCTATTACTAATAACTAGGTTAATTACACCAGTATCAGGGTCATTACTGGCACATGTAACTGATTGAAAGCAAATAGATCAGAAGCTTAATGAGCTTTTAGGAAACCTATGTTTACAAAGAAATTATGAGCATGGGTTTTTAAAGAACCAGATTTTTTTTTTTTTTTTATTTTTATTTATTTTTTTTTTTTTTTAGATTTAAAAGAGGCTTTCTGTTCCAACTTTCCATAAAGAGAAAGTCAGTTGTGAAATCTGTATAGACCACAAGGGTGATGGACTCCCAAAGCCCACTTCATATGTGGCCCTGGGTGGTAATTACAATGGAATAACATTTAGGGAATGGCACCACAGACATGAAACCAGTGGACAAAATTTCTTCCAACAAAGAGAATCAGGGCGTAATTAAGAACAGTGTCCCTTGATAAGGAGTATGCATAGTATCCGGCTCTGTGGATTTTAGTGAATAGTATGTCTCCCAGTCTTTTCACTTCAAAATGGGAATGTTTATTGGAACACTTATGTTTCTGTTTCATCATTGTTGGTTTGATGGCATGGGGCATAATGACAACTTTTTAGTTCCCAGATCTCAGGAACAAGAAAAGCTATGTTTGAAGAGACAAATCTGAATATCACCCAGAATTCCTGGATTTTGAACTGAGGACAGTGACTAGATGGGACTGTGGATTGGGGCTGAGTATGTTCTATGTGTGGGTAGGAATATGGAAGGATATGATGACTAAAGAGCAATGGGAGGCAGAGACAATGCTGTGCATTTACTGTATCATTTCTGCTTATTCTGTGACCCCTCCAGCTTTTGCTTGTCTTTTGGAAGTAGTGATGGAGACCACTTATTGAGAGGGAAGAATCACAAAATCTCTAGGGCATCCAGGGGAGAATGTTTTCCCAAAGGGTTGCCTGATTCACATGCAAGGAAAAAATACAGTCATTTTGTTAAGCTAGTCAATTTGGGCTTGCTTTGTTGCTATCCCATAAATTATCCCATTCTGACTAAATTTTTTTTTCTTTCTGGACCACCAATTATGTTTATGCTAGAGATTATCCTTATATCCCCTATGACTTTAGCCTCTTTAATGTTCCAATAACTTTTCTTTCTGAGATGATTCTACAATACATAATTTATCTGGATCTATCTTTTAGTTACTAACAACACTCCTGGCTGTTAGAACTATTACCTTGATTAAATAATTGAGTAAGAGAACTTCTATTTATTTAATTTGTTACTTAATTTACCCATTGCACTTTTTTGCATTTTAATGTATTTATTTTTTTGCCTCTGGAGTGTAATTTGGATCTTTTCCAACTCTGTTTAGTTGTTCTTTATAGTCTATTTTTCTATGCTTATGTTTTCAAGCTTCTCATTTATTTTCTTAAACACATTGAATTTGTCTATTTTATATTCTGCCTCTGATATGGCATTTGCTGAGGACTTTCAGTTCTGGAATTGCCATCTCTTTGTTTGTGCTGGCTGTCACTTTTGTGTTTCCTTTTGTGCTTTATGAATTTTGGCTGTGATCTGCTCATTTTCCTTGGCACTGTGATAATTTCTTGAGGTCTGTGTTGGAGTTGGAAACCTCCAAACTACATTTGTATCTGTTCAGGCTACTTGGCAGCATTACCAACATAGGATTACCTACTTCACTTAGGGTTTTTCATTTTATTTACCAAAATGGAAATATGAGTTTGGGTTGTAAACTTCTGTAATGATTGCCTATTAGTAATAAATTCTCAAATTATTTTCCCCTCTCTTTTCACTCAGTATAAAATCAATAAATGCAATGAACTGTTAAATGCCATTTTTCTTGAGTCTCTTTTTATCATGAGTATATAGTCCTTGGGGGCTGAATCCTATGGCATTTGTCTTCAGAGGCTCCATTCTTAGGCGGATCTGAGGTTTTATCTCTGGGCCCCTGCATCTTTTAAACATTAAAGTAGAAACTCAAGAACAATAGGGTTTACCCAAAATCTCTGCATATAATATCATTTTAGTATCCTCTTATCTTTCAAGGTTCCTGCTTTTGCTATTTTATTTTTTGCCTCTGTGAGTTACTTCTTTTTGTGCCAACTCAGCAATGCTTTTTAGAAGATTGAATATATATATTTCATCCAACACTTTATCTGTTTCAGTCAGGAAGGTTGTTCAGAATTATCTAGCATGCCATACTGCTAGAAATAGAAGTCATTTAGGACACCCTCAAGAACTACACCCACACACATACACCTCTACCAGTCAAGTTGTATGCTTATCAAAATAATGGTGTCTGTCATTTGTAATTGTTTGCCACAGATTTTTTTAGTATAACAAATTAATTCATAAAACTATTATTTTGATCAAATAATTGAGTAAGAGAGCTTTTATTTATTATTTAACAATGGCAGTGAGTCTCAATAAAGATAAGTTGTTTATTAAAAGAACATTGAATTAAACCTTGGAAAAACAATAGCAAAGTAGTTGCACAAATTTGAAAGGATGTAGAAGGATGCTTTACTCAGATCTCTTTGCAACCATGTTTAATTTCTTGTTCTCCTTTAGAGAAATAAAAATAGAAATTGATGCAGTGTATAAGTATGGTTTGTGTAAGAAAGATAACAGGGGAGCCAACTGAGAGAACTTCACTTGATGAGAAAGTACTGGACTCAAGTACAAAGTTAGTAGGTAAAAATATTTTAGACATATATGTATTATTTTTTTATAATTCCTCAAGCTAACTATTTTTTTCAATAAATCTATGGTAAGAAAAAGAAAGTTACTAATAATTTTAAACCCACATACACCTATTAGTTAACATACTTAGTACTATACTATGTGCATAGCAAAGTGATTTAGAGGTATTTGTTGTTTTGCCCCAGTCCTATTGAAGTACAATTGGCAAAAAAGTGTGATATCCTTAAATTGTATTATGTGGTGATTTGATATCATATTCATTGTGAAATGAATCCCTCAATGAAATTAATTCACAAATGCATCACAGAGGTGTTGGTTTTTGTTGTACTGTTGGATGTAGGAAGAGGGGTTACATTTCAGCATGGCCCAGCAAGAATCATTTTTTATAAGAGAATATTTTTATTATGTCATTGTGAGGAGTGTCTTCAACCCTACTAATCATAAAATGTGCAACTTAGAACAATTATTAAATGAAAAATTTTCACAAATTTATTGTCAAAATTCTCAGATCCAATTTTGGTGTGTAAGTATGAAAAAAAATCATTTTTATTTATTTTCCAACTTTATGAGACATAATTGAAAAATAAAAATGTTATGTGTTTAAGGTGTACAATATGATGATTTGATATACATATATATTGTGAGTGCTTAACACAACCAAATTAATGAACACATCCATCACTTCATATAGTTACCTTTCTTATGTTTATAGATGAGAACATGTCAGAGCTACTCTTCCATCAAGTGTTATGAACTGTAGTCACCATATAACAAACAAGTTTTATGGAAATGTTTCATATCCTTTATTCTTTTTTTCCATGCTGGTGCTTTTATTCAAATGGAAAACTTATTTCTATGCTAGAGAGTATGTATATTTTAATTTGGATTTATTGGGGTGCATTGCTGAATAAAATTATACAGGTTTCAAGTATACAATTGTATAATACATCATTTGTATATCACATTTATATTATTTATTCTTAAAAATGTTGTTAGGACAGTTTTTAAAAAAGTATTTTTATTGATTTCAAAGAGGAAAGGAGAGGGAGAGAGAGATAGAAATATCAATGATGAGAGAGAATCATTGATTGGCTGCCTCCTGCATGTCCCCAACTGGGAATTGGGCCCGCAAACAGGGCATGTGCCCTTTACCTGAATCAAACCTGGACCCTTCAGTCCACAGTCCGACACTCTGTCCACTGAGCCAAACCAGCGAGGGCAGAACAGTTTTTTCAAATCAGCATTTTTTTTTTTGGGGGGGGAGGGTTCTTTTTAACTTCTTCATATTTTCTATTTTCTAGAGTTTTTCCTCCATTCTCAGACTCTGGTTTTGGATTTATCTTTTTATAGTCTAAAATGATATATTAACAAAACACAGTTCTCATCCTCAGAGGAAGTTTGACTTTGACTTTGACTTTACAAAAGCATTATATATTTTTTTCTTTATGACTTTTTTGATTATTTACTTGTGCATTATAAGTCGCTGGTCTTTTCCATATGCTCTCTTATTTAAATTCACATAATAACCCTGTCAAAAAGTTATAATTTTCATCCCACTGATAAGAGAATAGAAGACCAGAGAAATGAATTTGCCCCAGGCCATAAGCTAAAAGTTATTGATTCCAGTCTTGAAACTAGGGTTGCCTGATTCTTATGCTCAGGCTTTCTAATTATAACATCACATTACCATCTAACCCTTTTGGTGTCACTTAAGCCTAATCCGGTTATGTCTAGCTCTAATCCACCTACCTTATCTAATTTCTTTCATATTCAAACTTGGTGCAGTCTAAACAATCCACTTTTCCAAACCGGCTTTGGAAGGATTTTGAGCTAGTATTCCATTTTCCAGTCTAACCAAACATAATGAGGCTTCCTCTAGGATGACTTTAATTCAGGCATTCAGATATCTCTTTGGATGATCTCTAGATTAGGAGCTCCAAGATGATAGTTTTGTGTCCTTTCATCTTTGGACTCAGATATCTTCCTACAGATTCACATGTAATAGGCACTCATATTTATTCATTTATTCTTTTTGTTCCCAAGTCTTCCTTGAGCCTTCCTCTCCATCACTCACTAATTTTAATGGCCATTTCCTGGGTGATTTGGATCATGCTGTAGGATATGTCTAACTCAGAGTTTCACAAAATTTTGGAAAATATTGATCTTCAAGGAAAAGCAGTTACTAAAGGAGGAAATATTAGAAATAAAAGAAATGCAACTTAAAATAAAAAATTATGCTGTACCTTTCAAATTATCAAAAATAGAAATAATGATAACACTCAGTAAAACAGGTTGCAATGAAAAAACAAACAAACAAGCTCATATATCATTAATAAACTGTAAAATGAATGAGTTATTAGAAAAGTAATGGGTCAAAATGATCTAAAACTTAAAAAAGTTTTACCTGTGACTCACTAATTCAATTTCCCAAGTGGAGAAAAAGCTTTACATGTGAAGATGATTATTGTTGCTTTATCTATAAGATTAAAAATTTTAAAGTACATAACCCTGGCTAGTGTGGTTCAGTTGGTTGAGCATCACTCCATGAATTGAGAGGTCAACAGTTCAATTCCCAGTCAGGGCACATACCTGGATTTTGGGCTGAATTCCCAGTAGGGGTCATTGCCCGAGAAAACCTATGGATGTTTCTTTCTTTTACCCTCTCCCTTTCTCTCTCTCTAAGATCAATTAAAATATTAAGGAAATTAGAAGCTACCAAACTTCCAGTAATATTAAAATTGTTACACTGATTATAGTAATTCATATTAGTATAATATTATACAATCATTAAAATTATGTTGTGTGGCCAAAATGGCTCAGTTGGTTAGGTGTCATCCTATGCACTGAAGGGTTGCCAGTTCCATATTCAGGAAACATACTTGATTTTGGTTCAATCCCTGGTTGGGTGAGTACAGAGGGCTCTCTCTCTCTCTCTCTCTCTCTCTCTCTCTCTCTCTCTCTCTTTCTCTCTCTCTCTCAGCATGTCCTTGGGTGACTGTTAACAAAAATAATAAAATAAAATTATGTTGTGAAAAATGTATAATACTATATAAAAACTATATTTTAGGCTGATTTCCCATGAAACAGAATTTGGGATGAAAGTTTGTGCATAGGTAGCATCTTTTGGATGGGATTCCTTGTAGCATGCTTGCAGAACACTCAGTGAAACAAGGAGAACCCAAACAAAGACATGTTTTTATGTTGTTCATGGCCGGCAAAGTCAACCTCATCAGGATTTTCAGAGGGATCTTCTGAAATACAACTCAGAACCATCTTTCCTCAGGAATGAAAGGAGGAAGCATTTATCCTCTGCCTCCTGTCTGTCCTTGGTCAAGGTGTTCTCATGGACATGACTCCAGGCTGTTCATAGGGTTCTGTGAGTGTCCCTGTTTGTGGAGTGAGGGAAGCTTTCAGGCAGGGAGCAGAGTCCATGAAAGGCATTCTCCAGCTGCTCTCACATGAAGCTCATTGAGGCTGCAGGGAACCAGGGCTCTCACAGCACTCAGGGTAGTGAAGAGTCTGAAGGGACTGCGTAGTGAGACACTGTTCATTATGCTGCTATAGTGTTGGGGGAGAAACATGAGATCTGATGTTCAGTGGCATCTCAATTAATTTTGTGCATTCAGTAACTTATTGAGTACCGAATTCTGTGAATGCAAGAGGTCCCAAGTTCTGTGAAAGCAAGGAATAGAACACAGCTCTTCCTTTTGGGAGCATACTTTGTAGAATAGAAGTAGAGTGGAGGGCATGGTGGGGTGACAGACATTAAATACGTAAGTCAGTATTTAAAGGCTCTGATTAGGTCTAAGCTAGACATGAACAAATGCAAAACAAACTGACAATATAACAGTGCTTAGAAAAAAGATTTAGTAAAGATACATCAAAATGTCATCAATGGTGGTTTCTGAGTAGCAGCACTGATGACGTACCATCTCTGTATTTTCCAGATTCCCTATAATGGGCATAGATTTCTCTCAATAAGCAGGAAAAAAAAACTACAATGCAATTGTTATTAGAAATTATTAAGCCTGGCTGGCATGGCTCAGTGGTTGAGCATTGACCTATGAACCAGGCGATCACAATTCAATTCCAGATCAGGAAACATACCCTGGTTGTGGGCTCCACCCTCAGTGTGGATCGGCAGGAGGCTACCGATCAATGATTCTGTCTCATTATTGATGTTTCTATGTCATCTTCTCCCTTTCTTTCTGAAATTAATAAAAACATGTTTAAAAATTAAAAAAAAACACAAACTAATGAAATGAATAAATTTCTTATTAGTTTGGTGACCCCTGGAATTGACTTCCTATCCCATTTTGCACCTGGTCTTTTTTCTCCATGGCTTTGGCCTTTGGTTTCTCTTTCCACTTGTTTTCCGCAGCCTTTGGGGAAGTTCTCTGTGGGGAAACAGATGCGGGTTAGTGTGGTTGTGGATGAAAAGAAAGTCCCTCAGGGCAAGGACATTTCGGAAGTCTCTTTGCCCTTAACAAGAACTTGGAGAGCGGGGCTCCTAAAATATAATTTACCCCATTCACTACTTGTTAACAAGGCCAGCGATCCATGAAGTTGATTCTTTTTCTGGGGGTTGGTTTCTGATTGTTGAAATTAATGGTTTGAGAGGAAAGTCGATTACTGAATGCAGCATAGCCAGCCAGCAACTGTTTCAATTCAGGCCTGACTACGCACAGACATAGGTTTTCTGTTTTCAAGGTGCCCACTTAGCACTGCGAGTGGCAACTCAACACTCCTTACTAGGTGTCCCCAGAAACACGAACCTATAAGGGGCACTGCCACTCAGCATCTGCTTGATACTCAAAGTCTCCAAATGGCCCCAGAGATGGAAGCTGTGTGCAGTGCTGGGATTTTGAGTTGCATTAAGGAGCAGTCTGAATGTTCTGTTTGGCTGACCTCTAAAAAGGCAGAGGAGACCAATGCAGGCATCAAGTGCCCAGCCAGGGGACCTTGTGGGACAATGCTTGCTCCTGTCCTGATGCCAGTGTGACCAATTCAGCAATTGTGTCTTCACTTTCCCCAGGATACAATGCACATTGTGTCCACGGAGCTAGAATCAGAGAGTGATGATCTGAGAAGCAGCGAGAAGGAAGACATTGACCTTGGAGAGGTTTAAGAATGCTGTACGAATAGCTATCCAGAACATAATTAAAGGCATTTTAACATCATAAGCCTTGAAGAATGCGAAGCATCACCATGGCACGCTGGGGAGTAGAAGATATTGCTTTTATAGCTGCAGAGCTTATGGTCAGAAGTGATATGAAATATTAGAAATGTGGCACTTTTATAATAATTTTTATTCTGCTTCCTTGTGATCATTTTCATTTGCAGCGTTTTACCTTTGACTAGCTTGAACTGTATTAAGCCTTTTGCTCACTTTATCCTTGTCCTGTAATATCAGAAACTATAGTTTTAATCTGAGGGATTACAGGAAATGCAATGGGCACAAGCAAGCAGACAATGGTATTTATGAAGCCTGTTTATTGAAGAATTAAAAGTTCTGAGTGAATGTGTCTCCCAGTTAATAAAAGCAATAGAACCCTGAGTGAAAAAATATGCCTCTTCCTTCTTTTTATAATATCACCATTACTTTTATATCCTGTTTTCTATCTTAGCTGCTATTTATTTGGAGTAGGGAAGGGGGAGGAAAAATCCTTTCTGGCCCATAATTTGCTCTATTTATTTTTCTCTTGTCAGTAGTCTTCTTTCAAATATCATATGTGCTTTCTTTATGGAATAACCCAAATTAGAATTAGTGCTAGAGATCATATTTAAATATTCCCATTTCTCAGATAGGAAACATGAAATCACAAATAGCAACAGAACTAGGAACACAGTCCATGTCTCCTACACAACAAAAACAACAGCTAATGTTCACTGAGCACCTGCTGAAAGGCAGGCAACGCTCTAAGTCCTTGGTAAACATTAAGTTGTGTGTGTGGGGGTATGTGTGTGTTCCTAAAAAACTTTTTTTAAAAAGAGTTAAGGGTTGGTGATAGTTTGCCAACCCTTAACTCTTTTAAGCTTCTGAGTATCTCTATGAGATAGGTCCTTCTATTATTGTCAGCCCAATTTACAGAAAAGTGAACTGAGGCACAGAACGGCTAGGCAACTTACCTAAAGTTATATACTTAAGAAGAATATGAGTATATATTCTGAAGAAACTGGGCTGTGGGACCTCAACATACACACTTCGCTGTAGACAAGTATCTGAAGATCTTCTCTGTGTTCTTGCCTTTCTCTTTATTTTCTGGAGTTCTTTCTTTGAGGGCAAGTGTCTGGGTTGGCATGTAAAATCTCATACACATGTATGTGCTATGAACTTGTTTTAATAACTTTGTTGTTTTCCTATGGTTGCCAATCTGTTTAGTAACCATGCTTGGTCATCTGAGGGGAATATAAAAGAAACATTTGAAAAGGTTAAAATTTTGCTGTGGAATAAAATACATTAAAATAAAATTAGATTAAAAATTACTGAGTACTAACTACATGGAGCAGATAATCCAAGTCTTCTTTAATTTATGATCAAGTCAGGATCCAAAAGCTGTTCATTAGCTCATTTGTTCAGAAGTCCCAGGACACTTGACAAGCAAACTCCATTAGCATATTCATGTAAACTTTTGTAAAAGACCTAGAAGTATTTGACAGTTCTGAATTTTTGACAGTTCTGATTTTTAAACTCACAAAAAATTTTCTGAAACATGCCTGCATTTTTATATTCTTTTATCACAAATAAATTGATGACATGGTACTGCTTCAGACACTCAATTAATTAATAAAAGATCTGATTGTCATGTCACAGGGGACCATTCCCAACCATCTGTTGATGGTTGGCAGATTGCTTGGCTTTTGCCTGAGTAAGAACCTTTGTCTCTATGAAAGTTTGCAAATTGAATGCTCATAAATGAACAGATTTCTGAGATGATACATTGCAGGTGATACAAGGATGACAAAAATATTCAAAACTGAGTTCTTATTTTTGAGGAACAGATAATCCAGTTAGGAAGACAATATATACATAGTCACATATCTAAGACGCTTCCTGATTATTCTATGAATCCATGCAAGGGTTAGATTCCCTTTTAATGAGCATAATCATTCACTATCTGCCAACAGGTGAGCTGGCAAATGAAAGGGCTAGGTGTGTGCCATGTGCTCACAGCAAAGGCACTGCCTGCATAGGTGTCAGGAAGAAGAAAAGCATAAAAAATCATTAAGATTTGGAAAGATTGGTAGGGATGAGGGAAGAGATTGACCATTTAATTTCAATACCAAGGCAACCTAGGACTTCCCTTCCATTGCCACTCCCCATCCTTTTGTATTTGCCACTAAGGAAGCCCTTGTTAATGTGATTGAACAGAGCAAATCCCTAATTGGGGGTTAAAGTGTTGCTTTAGATTCCTTACAGTCCTTAAAAGTGGCAATGGCGCCGAAGCCGGTTTGGCTCAGTGGTAGAGCGTCGGTCTGCGGACTGAAAGATCCCAGGTTCGATTCCGGTCAAGGGCATGTACATTGGTTGTGGGCACATCCCCTACGATGTGCAAGAGGCAGCTGGTCGATGTTTCTCTATCATCGATGTTTCTAGCTCTCTCTCTCTCTCTCCCTTCCGCTCTGTAAGAAATCAATAAAATATATTTATAAAAAATAAAAATAAAATAAAAAATAAAATAAAATATAAAAATAGTTTTTTAAAAAAGTGGCAATGACATCTCTCTCGTTCCTCTCTCTCTCTCTCTCTCTCTCTCTCTCTCTCTCTCTCTCTCTTTCTTTCTTTCTTTCTTTCTTTCTCCTTCTCTCTTAATATAACTATAGATCTAGACAGGGTTCACCTTCATAGGGAATATTACATATTCTTCAATATCACTTAGCTTATGGCTGGTTAGGTAACCCAGGTCAGGGCTGTTCTCCATATTTACTCATTCATTTTCTTTTTCTTCATCCTCTGTCTTCCAACCTTTTGTCCCTTCCCTTCCCAACAGGCTTGACTGTGTATAACTGTCTAAAAATTAAATTTGCAGGAAGATGAAAGGAATTTAAGGCACCTCTTAGGTCTCCACCAAAAGCAAGCTTGTTCTGATGCTGCCATGTAACAAAGAAAGTAGTAGAAAAACCGTGTGCTACTCTTAATTTAGTGGTTCTTTTATTCTAAGCATCCTGCTTCTGCATTTGAATATGCTTCTCTTGGGAGTCTTATAGGAAGACAAGGATATTTGTCATGGCAAGATTTGAGTTTGGAAGTGCTGGGGAATCAAACCTTTACCCTGAGTCCGTAACATTAACATTAACAAACATAGGGTTATCCTGGGAGAGAGTGTCTCAAGTTTATTATTATACTAAAAGGTATATAACTATCAGGCTCCATGATTATAGCAGTCCTTGGTGTTTTTAAAATGGTTGTTTCCTCTGATACACTTGATAATTTAATGGCTAAGTAACTGAGAAGAAATGCTTTAATAGCTCTGCTTCTGTCATGTCATTGGGCTGGTTGTGTGTGTGTGTGTATTTGTGTGTGTGTGTGTGTGTGTGTGTGTGTGTGTGTGTGTGATTGTGTACATATAAACCCTATGCCAGTCAACATAGTGATGTCACTGAAATCTAACTTTTGTATGGCTTAGATTATGTGATCTTAGTAGGAAAAGGAATCCATTTTTAGGCCAATTCCACAGTTACTTGCAAAGGCCAAATTTTATAACTAGATAAGTAGATGCCAGCCAAGCAGCATCTAGATAGAATGTTTCTCATATTCTGGTCTATGATTGGACCTATCTGCATCAAAACCACCTGAGGCATACATTAAAAATAAAGAAGCATTTACTTTAATCTAGTTGTGTTGAATACACACTTTAGGGTAAGATATAAGAATCTATGTTTTTAACATGCTCCTGATATGATTATTAGAGGCCTGGTGCATGAAATTTATGCACAGAGGTGTGTGCCCCTAGCCCAGCTTGCACCCTCTCCAATCTGGGACCCCTTGAGTGATGTTCGACTGCCCATTTAGGCCCTATCCCAGTAGGATCTGGCATAAACGGGCAGCCAGACATCCCTCTCACAATCCAGGACTGCTGGCTCCCAACTGCTCACCTGCCTGCCTTCCTGATTGCTCCTAACTGCTTCTGCCTGCCAGCCTGATTACTATCTAACAACTCCCCTGCCAGCCTGATTGATGCCTAACTCCTCCCCTGCCAGCCTGATTGCCCCTAACTGCCCTCCCCTGCAGGCCTGGTTCTCTCTCCACCCCCTCAAGAGCTTTCCCCTACAGGCCTGGGTCCCCCCCACCTGCCCTTTCCTGCAGGCCTATTTACTCCCAACTTTCCTCTTCTGCTGGCCTGGTTACCTCTAACTGCCCTCCCCTGCAGGTTTGATTGCCCCTAACTGCCCTCCTTACTAGCCATCTTATGGTGGCCATCTTGTATCCACATGGGGGCAGCCATCTTGTGTGTTGGAGTGATGGTCAATCTGCAAATTACTCTTTTGTTAGATAGGATAGAGGCCTGGTGCATGGATGGGGGCCGGCTGGTTTGCCCTGAAGGGTGTCCCAGATCAGGGTGGGGGTCACTTGAGGCATGGGGTGGCCTAGGTGAGGGGCGAGGCCTATGGTGATTTGTAGGCTGGCCACGCACCCCTCTCCTCTCCCTCCTCCCTGTGACCCAAGCCCTAATATCTGGGATTTATTTATCTGCTATAATTGAAACTTTGTAGTCTTGAGTGAAGGCCAGGGCAGACCAGGGCAGGCAGAAAGCTTGACTTCCTCCATCACTGGGGAAACCTAAGCCTCCTGCTTACTCTGTGGCCACAGCTATTTTTGTTGGGATTTATTTATCTTCTATAATTGAAACTTTGTAGCCTTGAATGAAGTCTAGGGCTGGCCAGGATGTGCAGGAAGCTTGACTTCCTCCATTTCCAGGGAAACCCAAGCCTCCTGCTCACTCCATGGTCACAGCCATCTTAGTTGGGTTAATTTTCATACTCACTTCTGATTGGCTGGTGGGTGTGGCTTGTGGATGTGTCAGAGGTATGGTCAATTTGCATATTACTATTTTATTAGATAGGATGACTATTTAAGAACAAGTGATTCTAGGCTGTTTGAGTTGAGCCTATACATCTAGAAGTGTAACTGCCAAAACGTGAGATCCTGCACAACTGGCTGAACCACAGCCTGTCTACCCCTTTGAGTCATGTTGCATGATGAGGAATCTATTTAGTTTCATTGGACAATTGTTTTAGTAACTTTCTTTAATGAATTCCCAGTAAGCTTTTATCTTATCTATGATCTGAATATTTGCTTGAGCATGATAGGATGTGATGATGATAGTTGTTGTTTTTTTTTCTTTTTAATTTTTATTGAATTTACTGGTATTGGGGTGACATTGCTTAATAAAATTACATAGATTTCAAGTGTGGAATTCTAAATACATCATCTGTATATTGTATTGTGTGTTCACCATCCCAAGTCAAGTCTCCTTCCATGATAGTGACAGTTTCAATAAAGTCTCTAAACATTAATTCCTTAAACTCAGCAGATTTTAAGGCAAGCCCAGGGTCCAATGTAGAATGTATAGCAACTTATGCATTGCAAATAACTAGCAGAGTGTACAACTCAGCAGTAAATATTTAAATCAATTAGAAGAAGAACTCTGAGACTTTTTGTTATGTCCTAGAATGGTCCTGGTGAATCAATCCACATTCTTGACCAATGTCCCATTTCCTAAGGAATGGTTGGTTTATTTGACAGGGAAATGCCAGATATGTTTTAGTTTTCTGTTGTGTTTTCTGTCACCATTATCAGAATAGATTTAAATCCATAGCTGAAAGCTAAGCCGACACTTTCTGTAGTTTAGCCAAGGTAATAAGATGTCTGCTTTTTGTAATGTTGATCCTTGAGCGTATTGAAAATTGATTCACAGTGCTTTCTATCATCCTGCTTTCTTTTTATTCATACTAAAATGCAGTGTTTTAGATGGTAACAAGCAGATGACCAGCAATTTTCAGAAAGTATGCTTTCTTAAATGACATAATGCTACCAAGCACTCAACACAGAACCCACTGTCTAGTAGAACTGACTTGAATAGTAGTTACAACGATTTCCTCTGCCCCCCCCCCCCCAAAAAAAAAAGTTAACTAGCCTTACCCTATTTCCTCTGCAATACAAGGGGACAACTCAATAGGAAGTTAGGGTATAAATGAGAACATTTATAGAAAAATTTCAGCACTACTCTGCCCACATGGAAAGTACAGGAAATGAAGGAGGGGTCCTGAAAAGATTGAGGACAGCATTGCCAGACTTCATTTCCTTTCCTGCAGAGCCCACCTTCCAAAGCCTACAGATACCAGAAATGTCAGTTTCTGGCTTGGGTGGCCTCCTTTGCTGTTAAGGCTTTGGCATGGATTCTGATCCTGACCAATGGGAACTGATACCAAACCTGATAAGGATACTTATCAAAGAGTTTATACCCTGATGGAAGATAAAGAGCAACAGAGGGCATATCTTTTTCCCATTTTCTTGATTTACATATGTTTGATGTGAGGATGTGATACTTTCTATGATAGATATTTTTAGACCTGAAGACAGGTCCAAGACTATCACAGAGAAACTGACACAGAGCCCTGATATAGCTGAGCCACTGAAGGAACCCTGGAACAATTCTCATTACTTTTTATGTGAGACAAACCTTTATTTTAGAGCCTCTTAGTTTCTGTTTATTCTGTCCCTTGAAACCAGAAGTACTCTATTTTACATATCTTTGTGCCAGCTACACTTTGTGTTTAGACTGCAAGCTCCATGAGGACAAGGACCAAGTCTAGTTCAGTTCAAATTATGGTGATTTTTAAAAAAATATATTTTATTGACTTTTTACAGAGAAGAAAGGAGAGGGATAGAGAGCTAGAAACATCAATGAGAGAGATACATTGACCAGCTGCCTCCTGCACACCCCACACCGGGGATGTGCCCACAACCAATATACATGCCCTTGACCGGAATCAAACCTGGGACCATTGAGTCTGCAGACTGATGCTCTATCCAATGAGCCAAACCGGTTTCGGCTTAATTATGGTGATTTTAACACAACATAAGTTTATTTTTCTCTTACCCAAAATCTAAGCTGCGGTGATGACTGTGTGATGTTGTTGATAAGAGGTGTGAAGAGGCACCTCTTATCTAGTGGCTCTGCCATTGCTAAGGGGTTTCCCTCATTCATAAAGTCTAAGTTGACTCTGCACCACGTCTACATTCCAGAGGGGGGAAGGAAAAGAAGAGGAGAGCTATTTCTTTTAGTCAATCCCAGGAGTTACAGCATCACTGGGCTGATTGTCACATTGGTCAAAACTTATTCTGCTGGTTACAGGTACAAGGACAGCTGGGAAAGGAAGTCATTCCTCTGAAAAGCCACGTGCCCAGCAAAAAATTCCACTATTATGTTTTAGAGGAAAAAATGAATATCAGGACACAAAGAACAGTTTCTTCCACAGCATCAGTGATGACAATAATAGATTTAAACTAATTTGAAAATATGAAAAACATTGAGTACTTGGTTAATGACTGCACTAATTTTTTTTCTAAAATTATTTGATTCACTCTTCACAATAACCTTACAACATCGATAACATCACTAGCCCTGACTTTGCAGATGTCGACAATAAAATTCAAAGAGTTTGAGCAAGTTATCAAGGCCATACTTTGAATAATTGATGAAACTTGCATTTAAATCAAAGTCCAGGCCCCTGAGGTTTTATCCTTTAAGATCTACTTGGCTCACTACCATCTGTCCCTACCCCTAATGCCTCATCCTGATATTACATTCTGTGTTATGTTTACCCCCTCTTCAAATTTTGCTTGTGAATTCCAAGGGCTTGCATTTTCTTTACTGGTTACCTCTTGTTGCAATTTTCTGCTTCTCCTGATTCTAGTGGCTCTGTGTCTTTATAGCACCACCACCAAAATGGTACACATTTCTTTCTCTCCTAGATTATCTACCGTGCCAGTCATTAAGGAATTGTCTTTTCACTCAAAACTATTCCTCTTTGTGTTGAAAGCAGTGCAGCTGCCCACCTTTCTGCTTTGCTCACTGCTTCCTAGAAAGTCTTGCCATGAGGAGGCGCTAGAGGGATACTATGAACAAGTCTGGAGTAGAAAAGGGACCTGCTCTTCCTGTTTTCTTCTTGCTTACTTCCTATTTCCTTTATTGAACTTCTGGTTCCTTTCAGTATCACTCAGGGGATGCCTACTCACCCTAGCCGGCTGCTCACTGCAGATTGAAGGTTTTCCTCCACTTGCAGGACCAATCCCGTTATGTATCACTCCCTCCTCAAAGGTATGAGTTTTGGCTTCACTTAGTTTTTGTTCATCAGTTTTAATGATGCTAATCTTTCACCTTAGCTCTCCCAGCCCTGGCGGTGGTAGCTACTCCTGCAATTGCTCCATAATATCTGTCAGTTGTGAAGTTACACTAAGTTTGGGTTAATCTTTTTCCTTCTCAACTATTCATTGGCTTGGTTTTCCTTTTCTGGGTAGATCTGTGTTTCCAGAAACTGCATAGAGAATCCTTGATGGAGGGCAGGATCCCATTTCTACTTCTCTGCCTCTGCCACAGAGCTGGGCACAGTCTGGGGAACACAGGGCTTGATACATAGGAGGAGATGAATGATTTCCTTGGGTTCATTCCTCATAGCCCAGAAGCTAACCTGGTTTTCATTGACCAAGTTGCTATCATGTTTTTTTCTCCTATTAACTCAAAAGCACTTCGACCCTGGAAACTCCTGTGTTCTTAAGTATCTTTGAGGCAAAACAAATAAACAAAAAACCTAAGTGATTCTGCCCACTCTACAGAAATGGAAACTGAGACAGAGCAAAAAAGTTGGCCAAGCTTTCAAATTAGACTGCAGTGGGGGCAGTCTAATTTGACTGCTCTTGGACTGCTCTCTCCTAAACCCCCATAACAAGGGAGGACAACATTGACATTTGAGAGCCAGTTTGTTCTTCCTCTCAGCTCCTTGTCATTGTCAAGTACAGCCTTTCACTTTCCTGGCAACTGCCTCTGGCACTGTCCACAGGCTTACAATTCACTGCAGAGAAGGAAAATAAAAGTAAGATCAAAGCCTCCTATAATTTCACTTCCCGGGGAGGAGTAAACCTCTTCTAGTAGCCTGCTTCCCAGGAGTTATCCAAGGCACCCTGTCACTTGTCTACAGTCTGTTGGAAGCAATGGAGAGTGTGTGGCATTTCTTTTTTGTGGTCACTAATGACACATGGGTGGGTTAGGAAGCCAAGATAAATAACCACTTGGAGGCACCTAGAAGGGAGAGTGAGCCACGGGACCCCCACTAGGATAATGGGAGCTGCGCACCTCAGACTTTGCAAGTTGTGGAAAGGTGAAGCCCTGTATTGATTGAGTGTAAAGTGCTTGTTTAGATGTTGATAGCCAAATGGCTGTGTTTGAACCCTTCACCAGGTGCTGCTCCTTTGAGGGTGTCTAGCACTGTGGATGCCATGAGTTGGTAATTGACTGATTGCATCTCTAAGCCTGGTATTCCCTCCCCCCCTTTTATGTGTATTTTATTTTGTGATAATAGCAGATCTTGCCATGGGAAGGGCTTCTTGATGTGATAAGTTGCTTTGAAGATTGAGTGATATTTAATATTTTGAGTGACTGCTTCTTGTTGAAGCAATTGGGTTCTTCAAGGACATGCAATACATGTTTAAAATGGGATGTCTGGGGCTGCCACAGAATAATCAACTGTGAAATAAGTCTCTTGGAAAGGACAATTACTCCTGGGGCCTCAAATGCAAGGTAAGTCTCCTACAGCAGGAAGGGGAGGCTCCCGTTAGCTCCTCGTCAGGAGTGACAATGACTGTTGCTTAATGCTTAGCTTGGGCTGGTGCCTGCATTATAAACTCACCACCCAGTCTCACAGAGACGGGGTTACAGCCCAGACAATCAGCCAACAATGGCTCCTAGTAGGAGTGGCTGTCGTGAACAATCTATCCATCCGTCTGATCCATCCTATCATTAATTAACTACCCCCAAACCCATTATTGATAACTGATGTGCCAGGTATACACATAGGTGCTAGGAACAAAGAGAGACACAGAATGCTCCTTAAGCATGCAGTTAAGTAGAAATGGAGAGAGAGCCAATATTTATTAAAACTATATCATATGCCAGAAATTATATATCTCATTAATCCCCTCAACCATCTTAGAAAATGTGTTATGTCCATTTTACAGAAGATGAAACTGAGGTTTAGAGCCCTGACCTAACCAGCCCATGGTCACATAGCTGGGAAGGAGCAGCACTGGGATTAGCTCAGGTGGAACAAGTGTCCTCCCTGCCCTCATGGTGCATTGAGAGAAGCTGAGCTGTGAGGTGATTGAGACTTTTTCTCTCACAGTCACAGATCTTGAAAGCCTCACAACTAATGTGGCCATTATTATTTCTTTCTTTTAATGGAGAGCTTTTCTTTTTCCTTTCCTAAACTAATCAGGGATTCTGAAAGCTGCTCAGGAGGTTTTAGTGAAAGGTACACAGTGAAGTCACATCAAATTAGACGCACAATTACAATGACAGTTTTCCGATATCCAAACCTGAGGCACCATATTGAACAAACCCCACAGAAATTTAAGCCAACGCTTGACCTAAAACTGCGGCTGATATTTGAAATGCCAAATGAATTCAAGAAATCCCATGGATGGCTCGGGGATTCAGCAAGTCACAGCATAAGATGACAACTGTAGGCAGCCCTTCTGAGCTGAGAGATGCATTTTCCTTATCAGCATTTCATTGTTCCCTACTGATAAATGCCCTTATCAGTCATAAAACAGTTTTCTTAAAATACATACACACACACTCAAAAGCAGGAAAGATATTTTCTTTAAAAATATCTTTTCATCAATAAAATCTCTGATGACTAGCTCATATTATAAAATAAGCCTTTTCACTTATTTATGTTGGTTTCTCTTTTCTCAGATTCTGTTTAATTCATTCTGGTAAAATTTCTCAAACCGTTGCTTTTATCATCTGTGCTTTAATAAGTTTTCTGAATACTGTGGTTGGGATCACTCAAACTACCAGCATCCTTCTAGTTGGAGAGGTTAAAGAACTGGAAACTACATTATAACAAAATTTCCAAAAATTCTTTATGGAGAGGGCCCTGGATTTGAGTGAGGTTCCACCAGAATGCTTTGGGGTGGTATTTGGAAAGTGCCATCTTCCTATCTCACTTTAACAAGGAAGGGCATGGACGGTTAGTGCAGTGGTCAGCAAACTCATTAGTCAACAGAGCCAAATATCAACAGTACAACTATTGAAATTTCTTTTGAGAGCCAAATTTTTTAAAGTTAAACTTCTTCTAATGCCACTTCTTCAAAATAGACTTGCCCAGGCCGTGGTATTTTGTGGAAGAGCCACACTCAAGAGGCCAAAGAGTTGCATGTGGCTTGTGAGCCACAGTTTTCCGACCACTGGGTTAGTGTTTCTGCTTCAGGGGCCCCTTGTCCACCAGCAGCTTCCTGGGCTTTCGGAGTTCAGTCGTGGTGGAGTCAGAGGCAATGCAGCTTCTTGAGCCTGGTCTGGCTCTCCTGGTGGCTCATTCTGTACTGATCTGTGAGATGTCCCTGAGGTTCCTGGTGGTCAGCTTGGCACGCACTTAGCCAACAGATTCAAGAATCCTAGAGGTTCCGAATTCCCTATGTTAAATACCTTCCTGACTAAAACACCAAGGGTGGCGTCTGTTTCTGCATTGAACCCCCACTGGTTTTAAGTTCGAAAGGCAGGCTGAGATCATTTGCATGGGGCCACTGTACGTCACTACCTACCTTTTTGGCCTTTACTTCAAACTTGCCATCTTCTAATGTTGACTTCCTACTAATAATGATTTCCTATTTCTAAGCTTTTGCTCATGTCATTTCTCTGCTTGGTATGTCCTATTCTTCTTCCTTCAAGCCCCTGTTCAGATGTCACTTTTTCCAGAGTTTTCTCTCTCCTATGACTTGGGCAAAGTGAGCTATATTAGGTACATCTATTCTTTGGGTGTTGATTACACTGTGGTCCAAGGATGTGGAGGTGAAAGACCCTGCTTTCAGGGTTTTTTCATTCTAGTGTGGGGAGAGAGGTGAGGGAATATGTAAACACGGAGAAATCCAACTACATTACACACTGCCACAGCCCTCAGAGGTTGGTACAGTGGCGGTGCTAGTAAACATGTGCTGATGGTTTGATATGTCAGTGTGGGTGGAGTGATCACAGGTGGTAAAATTCACATGCCAGTACTTGATGCTGTGAGAGACACACTGTCAGTTCCACTTTATGGATTCAAAGCCCACGTTTCGTTTCATTGGCACTCGGATAATGACTTGCCTACTGCTTTGATCCCTGAAAGTCACTGTAATTTCTTATGGAAAGTGAATATTCTGTTTCTCTCCTTTCTACATAAAATTCGACACCCCTTGAATTCGTTATTTCAGAAGACATAAAGTTTCGTCTTAACATATTTTTAAGTGTACTTAGTTAATTCCTGGATTAGAGTCCCTCCCCTTGCTGAGAGAGAGAAAAAAAAAAAGTTAATATATTGAGATTATTGCTCACTATCTCTATTTAGTGAAATTAAGTGTACACAAAAGGTTTAAATTGAAGTTTTATTAAAATAAGAAAACTAACAAAAGAAAAAAAAAATTAATTCCTAAACTTGTCTGCCTAGGAACATGGCTATCTGCCAGATGGAGCCACCTTCAGACACTTAAAGTTCAGAGCGGTTTACAGTCTCCATTCTTTAGTGCTTCTGCCTGTGCTCAATTAAAGGCCTGCAGAACTTGAAACCTGCTCTCCTTGCCCAATTGTTTCTGTTTCTTGGTGGGAAACCTATGCTTTGCTAGGCAAATGAATGCCCAGGCAGTATGCACTGTTCCCGGTGGTATACACTGCCTCCAGTGGTAGCAGTTGGACTCTTCCCGTCTTAGAACAATGCTGTCTCCTCTATGTGTGCCTTCCTTCTTCCAACTTGACAGCCCTTCTTGGGGCCACCAGATTAATTTTGAGTCTTAATATCAAACATATCCCATCTTATCCCATCTACCAATGGTTCTATCCCCTGGGTTCTTGATTTTGCCCTCTTGCCAAGACTTCTCCTCAAACACAAAATGGGTCATTGCTCTCATGTTTAGTAAAATACCAGGACAGTCCATACCTGAGCACAGTAAAACCTTGATATAATGAACTAATTCGGGCAAGAGGGTATCCATTAAAACTGAAAGTCCCTTATCTATACTAATAAAAGGGTAATATGCTAATTAGACTCGGAAACTTTTCAGGAGACATTCAGGAAGTCGTTCCAGACAAAGCCATGGTGGTAGGACCAAGGCATGGGCAGTTAGGGGCAATCAGGCCAGGAGGGGACCGCAGTTGGGGGAGATCAGGCTGCAGAAGGGGGCCATTTAGGGCAAGCAGGCTGGTAGGCAGAATGGTTAGGGGCAATCAGGTAGGCAGGCAGGCAGGTGAGCAAATAAGAGCCAGCAGTCCAGGATTGTGAGTGGGATGTCTGACTGCAGGTTTAGGCCCAATCCCTGTGGGCAGTTGGATATCCCCTGAGGAGTCCTAAATTGGAGAGGATGCAGGCTGGGCTGATGAACAAGCCCCTCACTCCTATGCATGAATTTCATGCACTGGGCCACTAGTATAATATATATAATAGAGTAGGTTTTTCAAATGGGTGTGCTAAAAAATTGACAAGTTAGTTTACCTGTTTTTACTTATATAGACAAATTTGTGTAATTAAAAGTAAGTATGTATTAAAAGTTTAATTTCACAGAAAAGTTTTCTATCTGTATTAGCGCACTTGGAACATTGGGCCATTCATTAAAATTGCTGCAGAAAGTGCTAAAACCGGTTTGGCTCAATGGATAGAGCATCGGCTTGGGGACTGAAGAGTCCTGGGTTCGATTCCGGTCAAGCACATGTACCTTGGTTGCGGGCATATCTCCAGTAGGGGGTGTGCAAGAGACAGCTGATCGATGACTCTCTCTCATCTATGTTTCTAACTCTCTATCTCTCTCCCTCTCTCTGTACAAAATCAATAAAATATATATATATTTTTTTAAAAAAAAACTGCTTCAGAAAGTCATGCCATGTGGAAACAGAACCAATCACCCCATGTTATGTGGTATGATCATGTGCTAATCACTCGCTGAATATTGTTTACCAGCAGTGACTCTTGGATTTAAATCTGTACACTATAGTTGAAGATATGTAATAGTTATTTACATTGGTGAAATTATGACCATGCTTTTTCCAACATGTGGTCTACTCACTAAAATTTTTTAAAATAACAAAAAAGTAACCTGTTAATTTAATTATAAACAAGTATTGGCTAAAAGTATTTTAATATTAACATGGTGTTAATTTTCACATGTGACATAGGGACCGTGAATTTTTTCTGTTAGATCCCAAATCCATTAAATCAGTGGTTTACTGTATTTCCTTTTTGGTGTCCCTCAGGGAATATGTTGCAGTCCTAATCCCTGGCAGCTGGTACTCTTATGTAGCAATAGGGTCTTTGCAGATGTAACCAAATGGAGGACAAATTCTATTAGGGTGGACCCAAATCTAGTATGACTGGTGTCCTAATGAAAAGAGAAAACAGAGACAGGGGAGGAGAATTCCAGGCAAAAAAGATACACAGACACACAGAGAGGACAGCCACGTGAAGATGTAGGCAAAGGCTGGAGTAATGCTGCTGTAAGACAAATAACAGCTAGGGCCAGAAGTTTGAGGAGACAAGAAAGAGCTCTTGCCCAGAGTCTTTAGAAAGAGGAGGGCCTTATAGACACCTTGGTTTTGAATTTGTAACCCCTGGAGCTACAAGAGAATAAATTTGTAGTAATTTTTTTATTTTATAGCAGCCACAGGAAACTGTATGGAAATTCAAACAAGACATGGAGCAGTTGGCACTGGGGTTGGGCACTGAACATCGCAAAGAGCAGAAAATATCCATTCAGCTCTCTGGAAATACTTCCTTATAATTGAACTAGAGGCCCGGTGCATAGATGGGATCCCTTGGGGTGGCCTCAGCTGGCACCCTCAACCTCCCCTGGCACCCTGCCTTGGCCTGGCACTACACCCTCCCTGCTCTACCATCCTGCCTGCAGAAGGCAATGGGTTGGGGCCGGACCCCCACCTGGCTCCCTCAGTGCCTGGGAGGCAGGCAGCAGCCCTGCCCCCTGCCATAGCTGCTGGTTGCTGTTTGTGGGGTGATTGGTGGGGTGATAGGGCTCCTGCTTACACCTGCCTTGACCTGATGCCACCTGCTCATCTGCTCCACCATCCTGCTGCAGTCCTGCTCTGCTCTTGTCAGGGACCATCAGGGCTGGTAGCACTTCCACTGCCACTCTATGCCAGCCATGTCATCAACGCCTGCCATGTTTTGGCAGGCGTTGGTGACATGGCTGGTGGTCAGCACATAACATAGCAAGCAGTCAAACTTCTGGTCTAAGGACTGCCCGAGGGGACAATTTGCATATTAGGCTTTTATTATATAGGATACTAAGTTAAAGGCCACAGAAGAGTTTCCATGGATTTATCTTCACAATTATCTAAGTGGTATGATCCATTGAGCTTTACCGATGAGGTAGCTAAAGCTGGATGTTGAGCATCTTGATCAGCAACACAACAGGTGGGTGGTGGAAATGAGATCATTCTTTTGATTGGAAGACCAGTATACTTTCCATTACCCCATTCTGTCTAAATGGCATAGTGGAAAGAAATCTCTTGAATCCACCTCAATTTAATCCTTTCCACTGTCTACAATGAACAGGTAAACTCAGGGCTGAAATTAAGACCTTTATCTTAATCAGATCAGTGGCTATAAGCACACACCAGGCTGATTGACCCTGATAAAATAGAATAGAGTGTTCTGCACCTCTCTCCATCATGCTGCTACCACCATAGTCCATGTTCCCATCATCTCTTAGCAAGGCTAAGGCACCAGCCTCCTGTTGGTCTGCTCCTGCTTTTGCCCATGACAACGTTGTCAAAAGTAGCCAGAATGAGTGAGCATTTCCATAAATACATTGAAACACCAATTCCTCACAGAGTTTTTCATTATGCATAAAAGATTACTTACCTTGAACTACAAGGTCCTGCCTGCCAAGACCTCTGACTTCATCTCACGTTTCTCTCTTTCCATGCTCACTACTTCCAACCTCACTGGTCTTCTTTTCTCCTTTGGCCATGTCAAGACCATGCTGCTGAGGCCTTTGCACTAGTTATTTTCTATGTTAGCATTTAAGTGCAACTCAGATTTCCACTTTAGAGGGCTGTCTCTCCTGAATACCCTCCTTAGTGTGGTGGTTCCCCACCCTACTCTTTCTACACTGGGTACTTTGTTTTATTTTGTTTATAGAAATTCTTACTCATTCAAATGATCTTGTTTACAAATTTATATCAGTGTTTATTATTTGTCTCCTTTACAAGTATCTAATGGCATATTCCCAAAAGCTTCTCCATTTTTTTCTATGTTGTGTTTCCAGAACATAAAGGAGGGCCTGGTAGATAGTAAATGCTCAGTAAAAGTTTGTCGAATTACGAACTGCAATAAGCAATAAAAGCTGATTCCCAGAGCTTATGGTATATTCTGTACTGATGATGTATTCCTTACACGAATGATCTCATTCCCAGACTCCCAATGAGTTAAAAATTATTCTTAATCCCCATGTGAGAGAAAAGACACTATGAGAGATGAAAGGGCATGCTCAAGGTCACACAACTTGTGAGCGTCAGAGGCAGGACTTGAACCCAGGTGTGTGAATGACAAGTTTATTCTCTTGTACTAATGCTCTCTCTTTAGATGGAGTACAAACTTGAGTTGCTTTTTTTTATTATTATCTTGTTGACTCTATTACAGATGTCCACCTATTTCCCCCCTTTGCCCACCTCCCCCAAAACCCTGCTCTTTTATGGGGGCAGTTACCATTTCAGAAAGCAAATGTTAGGTGTTAAGGCAATGATTTTTTTTTCTTTTTTATGGGAGTTGACCAGCTCAGTAGTCAGATGAAAATGGAAGTGGCCCTGTTCTTGGCAATCCTTTTGGTTTTAGGTCTTCATTCTGACATCACTTACTTTGGTGCTTTATAGATTGGGAGGACAATCCAGACAAGTCCATGGATCCCCTGCCTGTAGATCATTCTTAGAAACAAAGAGAGTCACGGTGGAGCATTGTTTGAAGCTTCCCTCCTCCTCATATGCCTCCCATTAATTTCCACTCCTGCTTTAGCAAAGCTGGCTGGGACACAGGCTCCATTTAGCAAAACGATGAAACACAAACGTTTATGGAGACCATGCTTCGAATCAACAGGGTTTTCCTCAGACTGAGTTGCCGCCAATTATCCTCCATGCAATTATGGCGATCCCAGAAGCAAGCAGATGGGGAAGAGTTTTGTTTTCAAATGGAGAAGAAGCCAATATGCAGGAAGAAAAGGCAGCTTGTTCATTTGAACAGACTCCAGGTGGCTGGTCGCCAAAAGGCAAAGAGTCGGGGAGCCAGGTCTGGCCCTGGATCAGTCGGCTGCCCACAGACCAGAAGAACCATGGAGACAACAGGCTCTGCCCCCTCCCCTACCCCATTCCCCCTCATCATGCTGGTCTGCTGGCGACCAGCATGGCCAGGACACCAAGGGAGAGACAGCCCACAGAGGCCCACAGCCTCCTGACCTTGATGCCTTTGGAACATCAAGTCCTGCTTTTTGCTCTTGTTCAACAGTGACATGTTGGTGTGTTTTATTAAATAATTAAAAACAAAAACAAAATAAACCTCAAGCCATATGGCAAACCTCCATGGACAGCTTTAATCATTTGAAGTTTCTGGAAACCTAAAAGATATTTCCTTTTTCTTGAGGATGAGCTTGTCCTAAACTTCTGCCTCTTGAGCTGACCATCCACAAGAGAGCCAAGGATGTTATTGAGTGATGACCATCTGTATTTATATTTACAAGGTGCACCTCAGGCTCTGTCAGACATAGTTGGTGTGGCCAGTTCCAGGATTGTGAGTGCTTACAGGGAATTTGGACCCCCTTTGACAAGAAGGGAACACTATCAAATCCAACGCATGTGATTCAGAATGTGGGAATGATTTACTGAGTAAGTTAACTGAGGTAAGAAAGGTATAATTAAATGAGGGAAATGCAAAAATAATCTCAGCCCATAAGCAAATGAAAGTGGTTTGAATATTAATAATCACCATATAGTAAATACTGACTGATGATGCTATTTGAAAAGATGGGCCATTTCCGTTAGATGGGAAAAGGCTCACATAACCTCAGTTTTAGGCCCCGTTGAGTCACATATAGCTGGGTAACTTTGGTCAGATCACTTCATCTGTCTGAGGCTTGGTCTCCTCCTCCACGTTGAAGGAACACTTTCAAATTCTGGGGTGAGTTTCCCTAATGGAAGCTGAAACATGCATTTTTCCTTAGAGGGAGCAAAAATAGCCTGATACATTTTGGGCTTTTTAAAGAGGCCGATTCCTTTGTAAGCACCCGAATGAGGTTGCCAGAGAACATATTGAAGATTGCACGAGCCATTCGCTACAATTGCACATCTCTTACCGGAATGAACCTTGCAGGGATGAAGTGGGCTATGCAAACAGAAGTAGCAGCATGGACAAGACGGATGGTGTCTATTTGGATGGTAAGGGGGAAAAACGCCCAGGAACCCTCTCAGAGGCAGGAAGCAATTTTGGAAGTGCTGCAAAAGACAATGATATTGTTCTTGTTCTAATAGGTGATCTACCCATGAAATAAAGCTGCAGGGCCACGTTTGTCTTGGTTAATAATGTCAGCGGAATGAGGAGGCTTAGCTGTAATAACTGTAATAACTGTGTCGATGTAACTGCTGAGCTGAATTTCCATCTGCAGCCTCATAATATATGACCTTTGTTATGCCTCCACCTGTTGATTTTTTAAAGGCAAAATTGGCTTGTCTGTTCTGTTCAGGGGACGGAGGCTGAGATAGGCCATTTTCCCTGGATAAATCAAGGTCTTGTGGGTGGTGATTTAATCTCACAAGTATGTTTTTGGATTTGATTAAAATTGCAGAGAAAGAAGAGGAACATTAACAAGTACATTGTTCCTTTGATACCGAGTCAGGTGGGCTTCGAGCTGGACATTTTTATTTGCTTCTTATCTTTTCTCTCTCTCTCTTTTTTTTTTTTAATTCCCCCATAAAAAGAATACTGACTCCTGCATTTTCTTCCTGTGAGATTTTTTCTGCCCTGCCCCAATAGAGTTAAGACTTCCCTGCTCTTGGAAATTTTTTTTTTTTTTTTTTTTTTTTTTTTTGTATTACACTTGTCACTCTGCTTTGAAATACATTTGCTGACACATGGAATCTCCATCCCTGGCCTGTGAGTGCCTTCAGGGTGGAGACTAGATCTTGTTCATCTCTGGATCTGTAATACAGAGCTCGGTTAGAAGCTGAGTGAATCATTCAAGATTTTCTAACACATTAGTAGTGAACATAGGGTCACTAGCCTTGAACTTGGGTCAATCCAGTTGGTTTGGCATCCCCATGGGCCCTGGGCAACCTTTGTTCTTGTCATTTCCTCTCTGCCATGCCCAGGCTCATACACCACTTTATTATTTATTTCTCTATGCCATCTTTCTTTTACTCCACTAATTGCTCTTTTTTTTTTTTTTTTTTTTTTTTTTTACCTTATTCAATTTTGTTCATTTCATTATCACTTTAAACCCCCTCCCCACTTTTTTCTTTATCCTCTCATTTGAGGCTTTAGGATGTTCTGTGATACATGCTGAAACCTATTGCTTAGCTTAATAATACCAAGCATTTCACTGGCTGGCCTGATCATGTACATTTGTCTTTCTCTAACATGGAGTCTTGGGATTTCAGAATTCCCAGGGTAGACATGCTGTAATTACAGTGTGAGTGACAATGTGCTTAATGCCCTAAGGAGTATGTGATTAGGAAAGGAGTGTAAATGGGGGATGCTATGACTGCAGAGGACACTGAGCTCATTTAGAGGAATGGAGAGATCACTGGAGGGGAAGGAACTTTGGCTGAGCCTTAAAGGATTCAGTGGAGTCTGGACTCAGCAGGCTTGGGTTTCAGTCTTGCATCCAGCACTGATTGACAAAGTGAGCTGAGGCAAAGTCATGCTCCTTTCCAAGCCTCAGTTTTCCCATCTGTAAAATGCGGATGTTAATGATCATAATGATACTATTTCATGGTGCAAGAATTTAAAAAAACAATGAAAGTAAAGTGCATAGAATAGTGCCTGGTTTACAGACAGTGTTCCACACATATGAACTATTATTCCCAAAGTGTTAATTTTATGTAATTTTCTGTCACCTTCATAGGTATAGGTACATCATAGAGTATAATGCAAAACTCACCTACATTTCTGGGATAAAGCACATCCTCAAAGAAGTTTTAATCCTGGGACGATAGGCCTTACTCCCTGGACAGTCTGTCCACTCTCCTCTGTCTTGATAGGTTCTGGGACCCATGGGTTGGTTTAAAAGCACACACTGGAGTGGAAAAATTATAACTAAAGACACTGAGTGGGAAAGGCCCTAACCAGAGAGCTAGCCAGGCCTTTCAGACAGAAGGCAGTGATGATTGATGATGTCTATGGACTACACAGGCACTGCCCATACAGACAGGGGCATGATGAACAGCTGCAGCCTGTGCTCGCTGGCCCCTTCTTGACTCCCTTTAGCATCTCTCACACCCAGTCCCAACCAGCCAGTTCTCTCTACTGGTCAGACTGACACCGTCTTCCTTACTCTTGTGGTTACCCATCTACGCTTACCTATCTAGTTCAGGGCACTGTCTATCCCATTTTCCACCTCTGTCCTTATCTCTATAGCTTCCTCTTGATCCCTGAGAAGAGTTTGTAAATCCAATAAATTAATTCTGAAAAATAACCAGTGAGTGATACTGCAGGCAACATGTTATGGTTATGTCTTCACAGAAATAGAGTTGATGCTTGCTATTCATGGTGGCTATGTTTTATGAAGACACTGTCAACACTGAGCTAGAGAATACTGAACCATTGGTCCTAGGGGAACACAGGGTTAGGTTCCTGTGAGCCTCTGGGCACATTTTTTACAATCAATCAGTGCATGGCCTTGTTTTATGTGTGTTTCTATTTAGTATATTATTTAATGTATATTGTTGATTCATTAACATTGAACTCATGGCCAATAGTACTATAATTCACATCTAAATGAAGTTTATCTAACACATGTACCATCTCACACCAGAGCCAGCTTGTGCTAGGAACACTGGGCAGAACTTTAACACTACACTAGGGATGGGATGGGGGCATTTTCAACAGCAAAATCACCAACAAAAAGCCTATATGTGGAAAACATGGTTTTGAATAGGTCCTGCCAAGGACACTTGTTTATAGGATGAGAGCCACTAAAGAAAGATGGCAGAGCATTGCCATGTTGAAACTTATCTCAGGGTATGAGTATCAGAAGACTCAATATTTGTGATATTGTACATGTCTACCAATGACCACAGAATTGCCACAAATTTTGGTTTTGACCAGTAGGCACATTATCATATACTGAGCCTACAAATAATAAATAATTAATACATGGTTACAGATTTCAGGCTACAAGGAGCATCTCTTTTTTAGAAATGAACATTTCTGAGGGCTCAGTGCCATCATACAGTCAAGTGCATGGTGGTTTACAGGTTCTCAACTGCATGTCCACTTTCCAGTGTGGTGAAGAGCATGGGGTTCAGAGTCAGTCATATAGGCCTCCCCCATCCCCATTATTAGCTGTGCTATCTCAGACAACCCAACTCCTTTGTATCACAGTTTATCTATAAAATATAAAATATTAAGGAATTCTGCTAAGGTTTATATTCATCGCTCAGAAAATTGTTGGGAAGACTAAACAGCACATGTAAAGGGCTATCAGACAACCAATCTGGATGTATTAGAAGCACTCAATAAATTTACCAATTATATTTGGCCTCTATCTTTGATTGTCTTCTCTACTCTTCAATAGCTAGCAAAACTGGGTCTGTCCTTCAAAGCCCATGATTTTTTCAAAGCCTAGGTTTTCCTTCCATAGTTTCAAGCTGGAGTCGTTTTGTAGAGAGCTCAGTGTCTTCTGATATCATAGCACTGAATGTCCACACCTCTCACTATTCACAAGTTGTTTCATGGAATCAGTCATATTGTCATTTGTAAATTTTGTCCCTTTTTTTTTTTGCCCTGTTTTCTCAATTGCATATAATAAAACAAGTTTGAATATCTATGATGTGCAGCACTCCATGTGATATTCTGGAGGGTCTCTGACCTCAAAGAGCTTACCTTGGAATCATTTTTGATTATTTTCATATTTGCTTATTACTTTTAATGGCTTTTCTATGTATCTTTGCCTCATTTGTTTCTTGACATTTACATCTCCTTACTCTACAATGTGGGCATGATAAAGTTCAATATCTCCATTTTACAGATGAATGCACTGATCATCAGAGAAGTGAAGTAAATTTTCCAGGTCACATGGCAACCTGAGGGTAGTATTGATGATGATGATGATGATGATGACGACGACGATAATGATGGTGAAGGCATCACATTACTTACAGGGAGACACCTATTGGTACTCTAATGTTTTCTAATGTTTGTGTGAATTTTTTTTTTTTTTAATCCTCATCAGTAGATATATTTTCATTGATTTTTAGAGTGGAAAGGAGGAGGAGAGACACACAGAGAAAAATATCAATGTGAAAGAAATGCATTGATTGGATCCCTCCCACATGTACCCAACTGGGGCCAGAGATCCAGCCTGCAACTGAGGTGCATGCCCTTGGCTGGAAATGAGCCCTTGGCCCTTTAGTCCACTGGCCAGTGCTCTATGCTCTGAACCAAACCAGTAGGGCCGTGTGAATTCTTTTATCCAGTGAACTTAACCTGCCCTGAGAAAGGCCTTGAAACATTCTTCTCTATTCCAAGTTAGCCACCAGCTGATGTGTTGATTCAAGTTTATCACTATCACCAGGACATGACAATGAAAACTCCAAGAGGAGTATTTGCCAAAGATTCCAGCAAAAATCTGACAGCAGCTATTTGAAATTCTAATTCTGATGCTGATTTTAGCCATGAAAACAGTCCGACATCATGGACCATCGCACAGAAAGAAAGGAGGAGGCCAGAGAAAGATAGTGGACAGCAGGACACACAGCAGGAAACAGATACGATGTCAAATATTTGTATCTGATGCCTCTGGGCATTTCTTTCTGAGATTGAGATTTCATATTGCAGTACTTCTGCCTCAGCATTCAGAATTCTGTACTCTTCAAATATCAGATGTTTAAGCCTTTGTTTCAATTTAGGTCAAAATCACTCAAGCAGAACCCTGCGTTAATGTGTAAATTTTTCCCTAGGGTATCCCACATTTTGGAATGAATGGCTTAGTACCATCTAAAAAACAAAAACAAAAATTCAGGCATTAATGAGCAGGCCTGAGGTGGGGGTCAGCAAGGAGAGAACTCTTTCAAGTATTATTCCAAGAAAATATCATGCATATCATTAGAATATACTCTGCTTTGTCCTTTATGAGTCTCAATGTTTATAATATTCCTTATTATTTAACCATCTGTCATTTATAAAAGCAAAGTTAAAGGGGGGTGAGTAGAAGAGGACTGTTCTTCTACATGACTTAGTCCTCCTTGATTCCATTGTCAACTATGTTTTGAATTATCAATCTTAAGCAAAAATATATTTTTATTGATTTCAAAGAGTAAGGGAGAAGGAGGGAAAGATGGAAATATCAATGATGATAGAGAATCACAAATTGGATGCCTCCTGCACACCCTACACTGGGGATAGACCCTACAACCCAGGCATGTACCCTGACCAGGAACTGAACTGTGACCTCCTGGTTCATAGGTCGGTGCTCAACCACTGATTCTTACCAGCCAGGCAACGTTAAGTAAATTTATTGATATTTCCCTCCCAACACTTATAGAAAGGTAAAACATTCTTTCACTATCTTCCTTTTTTTTTTTAATTCATAAGATATTAATTCTCAGTTTGTTACCCTTGCAAATTTAAATAATATGTCTCAACTTCTACTTCTTGGTTCATAAACTATAGAAAAGCAAGGACTCTTGTTTTGTTTTAGGTACCATTGGACAAAAAGAGTTTCTGCTGGGGTTATCTTAGGAAAAGGCCAAGCCTAGGTTTTGATCTGTAAGATCAGCAGATTCAGGAAGACTACCTGTCATCAGGTTGGCAATAAAAACCTTGGGACAAATCCACATTGGAAACCAATAATACAGAAGGTTTAGTAAAGTTAAAACTGATAAACGCAGGGTAAAAAAAAAAAAATCAACATGATAAACAGTAATTGGGAAAATCACTCACTTAAAAAAGAAACACTATCCAACAATTAGCAGAATTAGCATCTCTATTGATTCTTAGAAGTATTTTCTCCCATTTAACTTACGCAGATCAATTAGCTTGGCATCTGCCTCTAACTTCATATATCAATATAACTGTTTGCTCCCCAGCCTAACTGGTAGTTAGGAGATAATGGGAGAGGTGGGCCACCTTAAAAGACAATAACATGATTCCTGAAGAAATGGAGGAATAAATGGAGAGACAAAAGGAGCCAGATTTATTTTTTTCCAGAGAAAGTGGTACATCCCTCTTATGGTGCCTAACACGCAGGTGGTTAAACAATTAAGTTTATTTTTGGATGCAAAGTTAATTACTTTGAAGTCAGTGATATGCCGTTGATAAATACTACCCTTAAAACTCTTAGAAATAACAAGGCAGTCACTCAGAACAGCTAAAATGGTAACAGTTGACATTTGTTACTGCAGGGATTATGGACTTCCCACCAAGTTACTGATCTTTCTCATCTTAATTGAACTTTAGCAGGGCTGGCTTAGAAGTTACCTGGAGGTGGGGACCAAGAACCCCATTATTTTCCTTGTTAGGATAAGTGATTATTCTCCAAATGCCTTGATTAGCTTTTTCTCTCCATTGTTAAATCCCTTTATTTTAAATTCCATTTAGGAGCCAGGCTAGTCACAAATATCAAATATATATATATATATATATATATATATATATATATATATATATATATATATATATATATATATATATATATGGCTAATATGCAACTATGCAACGTGTTCCTTCGGGAGTGCGACAGGGAGAAGTGGAGTTTGATCACTCGCTATGATGTGCACTGACCACTAGGGGGTGGTATGTAATATGGTAGGTGACCAGTGGTGGCGAGGCACTGAGGGAGTAAGGGAAGGAGGAGGTAGGAATCTGATTGGCCCTGATCCCCAGCCAGGCCTAGGGACCCTACCCATATACAAATTTTGTGCACCAGGCCTCTATATAAATAAAAGGATGATATGCAAAGTGTTGCCTCAGGAGTTTGATCCCTCACTATGATGTGTGCTGACCACCAGGGGGCAGTGTGGAACATGGTGGGCGACCAGTGTCAGTGGTAGTGTGCTAAGGGAGCAAGGGTCAGTTAGAGGCCCAGTTGAAGACAGAGGGCATATCCAGGAGGGAACATTGACAAGAGCCCGCTCAAGGAGCTATTTGCAGAGATGGCAGCAGACCTAAGGGAAACCTGCAACGGCGGTGAAACTGGGGAAAGGCCTGTCTGAAAGTAGGCACTGTCTTCATTGTCATAGGCGTTGGATGGATTACTACAAAGCAATAATTTGTAATGAACTATTGATACTCAACAACATAGATAAATCTGAAAATAATTATGTTGAACACAAGAGTACATACTCTGATTCCGTTTCTGTGAAATTCTAATTAAGGTGAAACACATCTAGAAGGTGGAAATCAGATCAGTGGTTTTCAGGCTGGGAAGGTGGGGGGACTTTAAGAAGGAGTTTGTTGTGATGGCACGTTTTCCTTCTTGACTGAGGTGATAGCTATACAGGTGTGTACCTTTGTCAGAACTCATTCAACAGGTCAATTAAAAGGGGTTTTACCACATGCAGATAAAGTTGATAGAGAAAGAGAGGAGGAAGAAGGGAAGGAAGAAAGGAAGGAAGGAAAGAAGGAAGGAAGGAAGGAAGGAAGGAAGGAAGGAAGGAAGGAAGGAAGGAAGGGAAGAAGGGAAGGAAGCCAATTCTAACAATTGGTTTACAAAGAGAAAACTAGGGGCATAGAAATTCCAATCTTCCTCTCTTTCCACTCAGTACTCCTCACTGCTGTCTCTCAGCCTACCCTACGCAGAGGTCCAAGGACCAGGGGTCCTATCCAGGCAGGATTTAGAGGTCAACCTCTGGGGGCCCCGGGCAGCATGGAAGGGATCTGTAGAAGCAGGTGGAGATTACTCAGCACAGAATGTTTCCACGCAGTGTGAGCCCTTAAGGAATCCCATGGGGAGAAAAATATTAGGTAGGAAAGTACCTCTTGGGTAAAAGCCTTGCAAATGGGACAATTGACAACAAGGGCAAATTGACCCAGGGACCCTGTCTGCACTAGGAAAGTACAGTGTGAGACTGTAAGAAGTCCCCGCCCCAGATGTGCTCTGTTTCTTGTCTCTTTCTCTCTCTTTCTCTCTCTCTGCACAGAGAGAAAAACCAGGTCTTTCAGTTTGAAGCTCCTTTCTCAAGTGGCCAAATACTCAGCTGCAGAACCCCCTGTGTGACAGTCCCAAGGGACAAGCAGAGCCAGGCATGCCCAGCTTTCTGGGTATCCACATGAAAGGTCAGGGCTTACTTCACACTGTGGTCCCTTTCATTTAATATTGTGTATCCATTCATTTAATATTTTAATTACCTCCTGTCACTAAGAGGACTGTATATTTGAACTCAATGGATGACTGAACTGTGACATCACATGTAATTTTTAATGCCAAATCACAATACATTTTAAAAGTTAGGACACTTAAGGAGATAAAATGCTAAACATAATGTTTGGCATCTTTGGAAATAGTCTATAAAACTGTGATGCATTCATGGATGCCATTGGAATATATAGGACTTCCTTCTTCATCTCTAAATGACCTCTGATAGCTCTTAATGTTTTTTTTAGATTTTAGTCTAATTTGTTATCATTTGTCTTCTTTCTATGTTCCCCATTACTTTGAAGACCGTCTGACTATGCAATTGTCTGAGCCTAGTTGAGGGAGGACTGAAAAAGTCCACTTCCACTGTGGTTAGAGTTATGTATAAACTAAGGGTGGACGGGCACCCAGAGACTGAGAGACACCTAGAAACTTTGTTACACTAATTTTGCCTTTTAAAGACTCCTGTTACAGGTTTTATAGGTAAACTCTGAATTTATGAAACCTCTTTTATATATTTCTATATTTCCATTTCATCCCATCCCATTTCTCAGGTTTACATGTCTCATGTTTATTACCTATTTTACAAGGTCATGTTTTAAGTTTATTTTTCTCAGGCTGTCATTGATTCCTGCTTCCACATGTATTTGGGGGATATGGGAAGTCTGAGAGCTAAGCATAGCCCAGTTGATGTTACAGACTTGGCTTGTTGTCATGCTCAGTTAGGAATTCCTGCCTGTATCGTTCCACCCTTTTAACATGTCACTTGCTTTTCTGTGGGATTCTGGTAGTTGACCTTCTCTGCTTTTTGTTTTTGTGTTTTTTGTTTGTTTGTTTGTTTTTCATTTAATGATCCTGTTTTTGGAAGGATGGGAAATGAGACCATTAATATATATATTTTTTAGTTTATTTAGATTAGCAATTATGAACCCAGGGATTGGACCATATAAAACCTTAACAAGGTAGGTATCATGATGCTTATTTTACTATTGAAGAAATTGGGGACTTGGAGAGATCCATTTGCTTCCTCCAAATGTCTTCATTAGTCAGTGGAGAGCCAGGAATTATATACAGATTTTTCTGTCTCAATAGTCTTTCAAAAATAATTATCAGATTTATGATCTCTTTCACTCAGAATTCTACATGAAGGCAGCCATGAGTGGTAGAAGATATGTGTCTTCTAGATTGGAAGGTCCGTTTCAAACCTGTGGTTGCTTTGGATAAGTAAATGTGTTATAACCACAGAGAAGCACTTATTGTTTTTCCTTTCCCAGAGAGGAGGGGGGTTAAGGAATTATTAAATGTGTTGTCGGATATGTCAGTTTATTCATTTCCAGATGGAGCTGACATCCACCCACTAGTGAATGCAAGTTAGAAATACTCCACCCTTCTCAGTCACAGGATCTCTCTTCCTGTCTCCGTTAAGAGAGGAGCTCTCCACTGCTTTGGTTTAGTTTCATCCATGTCCAGGAATATGCAATGAGGTTAGCGTGGAAAACAAAACCACTGACTTCTGTTTCTAACATGGCATAACTAGAAATGATTTGAGGGATCTGCTAAACATCTTAGTCTGATCATGTCACTTCATTGATTAAAGGCCTTTAATTGCTTCCCATTGCTTCTAGATAAAAACAAACAAACAAACAAACAAACAAACAATGTTCAAATTTGCCTAGAAGAAGTCGCATGTGCTGGCCCTGGTAATTCTCTTTCTTTGTATTCTAGCCTCACTATATTTCCTATCCCCACTCCCAACACAACTTGCTCAATATTTTGCTTCCAGGACTTAGAATGCACCCCAAGGACCTCCCTTGTAAATCTGGGTTTGCTTGCCGTCCTCTTACTCCAATTTGTTAGTGCCATTCATCCTCCTGATGCCTAAGTTTTAGTGGGGATCAGAAACCTAGTTCATCCTCATCATTTGACATTCCATACTGGTCTGCTGCTTCTCTTTGTAATAACTTTCAAAGTCAGTAGGTTTTAACAAAATGGAATTTATTTATAACCCAGGCAATTTTAGGATATTCCCTGCATCACCACTAGGGGGAGAGCTGCACTGCCCAAGTTTTCTGCTTCAGAGCTTTGATTGTAGGTTATATGATAGAATTGAATGCAAAAGAGGAAATGAAGGGCAGATATCCAGCTGCAGTGCAGAAGTGGGAGATGAAGGCAGTATTAGTGCTGGGGGGTTAACAAGACAAAAGTCAAAGAGGAATGGCCATTGGGATTCCAGGGCTTGAAAGGCTGGAGCAACGCTTATTTAAATTTTATTAATGACATTTTTGCAGAGGGCCCTGCTAGAGGCGGTGGTGCACTGGGTTCTTTGCTTACTATGACTTGCACCTCCATTGTGGGAAAACTGGAAATAATCAAGCAGAAGGCTCAAATAAGGATTTTACCACACTCTTGATAAGTAGTCTGCAGACTTGAATTTTTGTTGCACACCCACAGCAGGTGGAAAGGTAGGTAGTAAAGAGCTTGGGTTTCTATGGTCTGGAGTCTCTGACCAACAAAGTACATTTCTCTGTGCCTTGATTTCCTCATCTGCAAATTGAGAGTATTGGTTAAGAAGGGTTATTATAAGAATTGGTAACAATTAAACCCTAGCCGGTTTTGCTCAGTGGATAGAGAGTCAATCTATGGACCAAAGAGTCCTGGGTTCCATTCCAGTCTGGGGCACATACCTGGGTTGCAGGCTCCTCCTCAGCTTGGGCCCTGGCCAGGCTTGTGCGGGAGGTAACCAGTAGATATGTTTCTCTCATTGATATTTCTCTTTCCCTCTCTTTTTCAATCTCTCTAAAAATCAATGAAAAAATATCATTCAGTGAGGATTCAAAAAACAAACAAACAAATAAAACCATGATGATTACATTGGGCTTATTCTGAATGTGTTATGTCTGAGTCCGTTAGTTCTCAGCTCAACCCTAGGACATAGATATTATTCATATTGTTATTATTATCCCTATTTCACAGCTCAAGAAACTTAGGCATAGAGGACTTAGAAATTTGCCTAAAGTAACATAACCACAAGGGGAAGAGTCAGAATTTGACCTCAGCAGTCAACCAAACAACATGGTATCTTTGTTTTGATTTGTATACTATGCAGGTTGGATGTGCAGCCTGGGAACTAAGCATCTAGTCTTTCATTGAATGCTGAAAGGTCAAGTGTGGGGTATAAGGCAAGTTACTTTCTTCTATACTAAAGTTCATTATTATTATTTTTAATTTAGCAAAGATTTAAAAAAAATTATTTAGAATGCCACAATGCAGTTGAAAGGTTTCTAAATAAATACAACCAAACAATGTTAATAGACATAGAAGTGGTACCGTAGTTCTGGAATGTACTGAAGTTTTGAACCAAGAAAATCTTAACTATGGAAAACTGGATTCAGTTTAAAACAAGATTATATATATATATATATATATATATATATATATATATATATATATACAGTTTGAAAAATTTATAATGGGATTCAGCCACAATTTTAAAAAAAAATCCTCACTGGAGTATATACTTATTGATTTTTAGAGAGAGCAAAAAAGAGAGAGAGAAACATCTATGTGAAAAAGAACATTGACCAGTTGCCTCCCCTAACCTACAACTTAGGTATGCGCCCTGATTAGGAATTGAACCAGGAACCTTTTGGTATAAGGGATGATGCTCCAACCAACTGAGCCACACTGGCCAGGGCCAGCCACAAACATTTTTAACATTGTTTTGCTTTCCCTGAATTTTCTTTTCTCAAATCAAACTTTGTATTTAACAGTATAGACTTTAGCTGTTTATTAAAGATGAAAAAGTTTGGAGTGTAAACTCAGATAGGACAAAGAATACTGAATATATACTGAATGGCTAACCAGCTGTGTGAAAATCAAAATTAGGTCAAATCTCGCTGGAATAAAATTTTCTTTCCTGTAAATTGTAGAGAGCTGAATTAAATTATGTCCAAAATGACGTTAGTGCTGAATTCTATGATTTCCAATGTGACACCATGTACAATCTTGTCAGTTTGGACTCTCATAACCATGTGTGATAATGTTGTCTCACTGTGACACCTGACAGTCCTAACTTGCCACTCTGAGAGGCACTGGACCACTGATTAATATGTTGGAGGAGTAGAGACTGGAAGAGAAACACACCAGTCTTTAATTCATAGCTAGGAGTTCAAACACAACAGAGACAATTTTGGTAGAGATGCTTTAAAAACATGGAACAGTTCACAGGACTAGACATTGTTGGGAGAAGAAATTGTATTAGCCCATGTACATTGGCATCTTGAAAGGGGTTGCAGAGAAGAGATAATAAAGGAAAAGGAGACCTAAAAGAAGCAAGAAAGCATGGGGAGAAGGAAGAACAAATAGAAAAGGAAGATAGGGACAGATAAACCATGAAGGGAAAATGGGTGCAGACAGACTCCGTGTGGTGGGGATTAAGAGATGACTTTTGAAGGAATGGATTTGACTCTCAATTCTGTCCTTGGCTAATTGTGTGAGCTCAGGTGGTTACTTAGCCGCCCTGAGCCTCAGGCTCCATATCCTTGGCATCTCAGTTCCCTCACCAGAGTGCATTCTTTGTCATCGCTGTGTAAGAGGACACAGATAAAGCACTTGGCTAGGAGTTTTAGGTGTTATTATTGTTGTGGTGGTGAGGATTAGATGGTAAATGTATCTGAAATTTTTCAAAATTTACCCCTTGCGCCCAGTAGTCAGTAAATGGTAGAAAGGAAAGGGAATATAATTAATACTAATTTAGAATGCATGAATAATGGTCCTACTGTTGAGCACTAGGCTGTCACCACGATGACCTTGTAAGGCTGGATCATCTCTTTCACTTTCTGGGTGAAAAAATTGAGTCTTAGAGGTTACCTGCCCACAACCATTCCGCTGGGAAGAGGAGTGCACTCAGATGTGTCATTCTGTCTAGCTAGTTGCCTACACTCTCTCTTGAGACATTGCCAGGCACCCGCTTTGGTCCTTTCTTAGTTTATTTAGTTGTTGAAATAACTCTGAGTGGTGAGTATTCTGCTTTTTATTTATATAAAAAAATTCCTATAAAAAGAATATAAACTGTAATTCTCAGATTTCAAAGCCTAGCCTCTTTCCACATTAATAGCATACAAATAGATATCTCTGTGCAGGCCAGCACTATCCAATGGAAATAGAATGTGAGCCAAAAATACGTCACAGTTTCATGATTTAAAATTTCCTAATAGTCACAGTAAAAAAAAAAAGAAAAGTAAAATAAAACCAGATAAATTAATTTTCATAATATATTCAACTCAACATATCTAAAATATGTTTACTTAAATGTGCAACCAATATAAAAATACAAATAAGGTGGTTTACATTTTTTTCCCTTTGCTTGGTCTTTGAGATCTAGTATATATCTAACATGTATTACAGCATATCTCAATTGGAACTGGCCACATGTCAAGTGTTGAAATCTACATGTTGAAACATGTGGCCAGTGGCTACCACATTGGATAGTGTAGCTTTAGACACTTCCTCTGTCCACGTGGTTGATTCTCCAAGTTATAGGAGGCACTGGAGTTGGTAGCCACAGCAAGCATAACAAAACAAGGAAAACTGGATCAAAGACTTTATGAATTAACCCTGCCAGTGACATGTTGGACCACACTTGCTAAATCCTAAAGAAAACAAGGGTCTAATTTATTTTTCCCTTAAAAATGATTTGTTAATCCGAAATTGGTTTGGGTCAGTGGATAGAGTATCAGCCTATGGACTGAAAGGTCCGGGGTTCGATCCTGGTAAAGGGCATGTGCCTTGATTGCGGGCACATCCCCAGTGGGGGGGGGGAGGGGTGTGTGTGTGTGCAGGAGGCAGCTGATCGATGTTTCTCTCTCATCAATGTTTCTAGCTGTTTCTCTCTCCCCCTTCCTCTCTGTAAAAAATCAATAACATATATATATATATATTTTAAAATGATTTGTTCACTCAAAACAGAAACTTGATTGCTTTTATCCTTTTATAAGAAAAAAATAAATAAAGGTAGTTTGTCTTCCATTTGGGACAGAAGGAAGTTTTTTGAATTCATTTACCAGATATTTAGGGAACACAAAACGGGGAGCCTGGAGAATGAGAGCTGTGAGGTTGCCACGGAAGTCTTGTATCAGCAAAGCTGTCACTTTATAAAGACATAACCTGGCAGGCACCAGGCAGACTGAGTTTACTTTGGTTAAGAGCTCTCACTTGGAAGGTAATTTTGTGAGCTTTACTCAGAAATTCATGGGAAAAGGCAGGAGACAATAACACATGCTTCTGCTTCTTTTATTTACTTATGTCACATGAGCCAGATGTCAGAACTCTTAAATTTGGAGATTTGAAGTTTCATAGCGAAGTAGGTAATAGTTAAAGTTGACAGCTAGGGCCAAGGAGTTTTTAGAAGATGCTAAACCTCTGACACCCAGAAGCCACAGTTATAAAATACTTCACTGGAGTGTTTAATAGTTCCAGAGAGTCACAGTGGTGTTCCAAGAGTGTCCTCCCCAATCCTGGGCCATAATCAGCTCCATTTTTATCTTTGCGTTCAATGAACCAAAATATGTGTTTGTGCCTGGGTTTTATGTACTAATTTTAGGTGAATTCACATTGAAATGCCATTTGCTCATTTTATGTTTCTTGCTTGACTTTTTTCATCTACACCATGGCTTTATCAACCTCTCCTTAATATTGTTATAATTCAAGAACAATTAGAAATAGTAGTAATTAAATTACTGAAGTCTGCCTTTGTAGAGTGAGAACATTTCAATTCCATCAGTATGGGTGTTAATTATTTTAGGCAAGCTGTCATTTAGGCTTTCTAAAGTGGATTTTGTTCTTGCAGTCAAGAACATTGCTTAGTGCAGAATTAATTAATCATTATAAATATAAAACCTGCAGTATCAGCTCCTGTGTTCAGATAGGTTTCAAGAGGCAAGGTTGAAGGAGTCAATAGGCTGCTGAAGGGAATCTTATCATGCACCCACCCCCAATCTGATAAAGGGACAATTAAACCATGAACTTCATTTTTATATAGGACCTTCAAGTATCAGTTCAAAAATTGGAAATGTCTACTTTTTTAACACAGTTTTTTTTTTTTTTTTTTGGTATCTTCTTTAAATGAAATTTTAGAAAGCAAGATTGATGAGGAGAGGGCTGAAAATTGGAATTTATTTTAGTCGAAAGAAGATTCTCCTCACCACACTCAGACCTTTCAATTTCATTCTTCATCACTATGCAGAATAGAATGTATATGTTCTGTAGGCTCTGAATTTTCTCAGGTACTCAGTGGCTGCTTAAGAAATGTTCTATAAGGTCATTATAATAATTGTATTCCTTACATGGACGCTCATCTTCTGCAAGAGAAAATATTTTTTAAAAAAGTCTTTTTTAAAAAATATCATAATTGCTCCACAAAAGTGTCATTTCTCTGCTCTACAATGGAAGTGAAATTCATCTAAGTTACACTGGAATACATTGACCAACACACTGAGATCATGCCTGTATTGTTAAAGAAACCAATTGGCATAACAATCTAGATAATGACCGTACTAACTAACATTTAATAAGCCAACTATGTAAGAGCCATTCTGAAAGTGCTTTAAATGTAATGACCTTGGATAAGCACTTTTTGTGTAATTGTCTCATTTAATTCTTACCACACTGAAGCAAAGGGTATTCCCCAATATGGAAAAATTTGCTCATTTTTAATGTGATTTGGCTAGGTCCTCAAAGTTAAAAGAAGCATTTATCTATTTAAAATTATATATTGAGGTTGGTCCTTTCTAAGGCATTTCCTAAGAACAAGACAAATTGCTTTGCTTCTCAAACATCAATGTCTAGACAGAGCTCCTAAGCATTTTGTCACCCTGAAGGTCTGGGTGGGTCTGCGGTCCCACATCCCCAATAAGCTCCCAAGTGATGTTGATGCTGCTGGTTTGAGGACCACATTTTAAGAACAAGGGCAGAGTCTCTATTTAAAATAATTTTGATGCTATAATAGTCAAACCACAATGTCATAATTGTCCTGAGGAGCCAGTTAGGAATTGCAGCTGAGGGAATCAGGCTTAGCTTTGTCCAAGGAATAGCATTTGAGATGGGTCTTGAATAATGGGTAAAAGTGAGTGGAGGGGGGAAATTGCTTAATATGTTCTTACTGGTTAAATATTTGATGGAAAATATGTAGACTATGTCCTCCACCATGTTGGGATATCTACAGGGCTTTTGGCTCTCTCACCAGAGAACCACTGGGGATCTCTATGATTGATTGGAGTTCACACATACATTGTACAATCTCTTCCAGTTGTTCTTTCTTCAGCAATTGCAGCATCTGCCTGCATGAGGGCAGGTGGTGACTGGAAAGTATGATGCAGTCTCTGGGGCACAGGGTATTAATTATACAAGCACCTCCCGTTTTAAGTTTATTTTAAAAGCTACCGTTTAATGATTTGTATCACTACAATGATGTTTTAGATAGAATTACACTGTTTTTGAATCCAATTAAAGAAAACCTATTTTTAAAGAATATCTCAGTTGCTGCAACTTGGAAGCCATGCCAGCTGGTGCAGTACTAGTATAATCATCCGAGCAGAATTTGAATGCATTAGGGATGAGCAGTTAGGGGGATTGATGAGTGAACTATATTTAATATTTAAAAATTATATTTAGTGCTTTGTACTTCTCAAGACTATATCAATGCCCTAATTATATAAATAAGCATTTTTATTTTTACTAGATAAAGTTCTATGGTCTTCTAGGTAAAAGCAGTTATCAATACTGCTTTTGAGAAAGGGCTATTTTTCTGGTGCACAGAACCCCTTTGTCCATATATTGTGTCTGTACATTATGATGGTTTTTTCTTTCCAAATCCATGTGGTTCATAATGTTCTAAGTAACTATCTGATCTGCAAGTCTACATTCTTGTCAGGTGGTTCTTTCCAAGGTCTAGATTTGGGGAACATTATGGGGAAACCCTAATAATGCTGCCCATGGAGCTGGCTTCCTCCTTCCACTTTTATCTATAATAAAGGGGATACTTGTCTTCCATTTATCTAACTTTACTGCTTCTTTCTGAAGAGATGGATATAAAAAATAGGTCTGATTATTTATGATCCAAAATCCAAACATATATTAAAGAGTTTATCCAGCAAAAGTGTGATAAAAATGCAAAGAAAGCATTTATGCAGTGAAAAACAACACCAAGCTTCGAGTCAGCCCTGAATTCAAATCCTGCCTCTTTGACTAACTAGTTATCGACCCAATTACTCAACCTGTCCAAGCCTCCTCTGTAAAATATTGATAACAAAACCTATCTCCTTGGATTGTAAAGATTAAATGATATAAGATGTATAACTCACTTCATTATCTCTCTATATCACCGAGGCTGGCATGCAGTAGAACTCTACTGTGAGTTATTTTCCTCATTTCTCTTCTCCTGAACAAGTGAATTTATTTATCTTTCCCCTTCTCACCCCCACACATACACATCCTCTGTACATTCATAACCCTATTTCATTTCATCATAATCACTTGACCTACTGTGGAGGGAGGAACATATTTGTTGGGAATGCTGACGATCCAGTGTAACATCTATCATACATACACTCAATGGAAATTATACTGTTGTGTTTTTCTTTTCTTACAATACAGCCTATTGAAACTCAGGTTTTTTTCCCTTACAATACACCTGCATTTTAGAATGTGATAAAAATGGTTTAAAAAGTCAGTCTCCTCATTTGCAAAATTATGGGATTTTATCATAAGGCTGGCAAAGAACCTTTGTGTTAAAAATTCTATAGTTATATAAAATGCCACAGTGTTGTTACCCTTGAAACTATTTTGTTTGTTGTTCTGGTTCCATGTAATTTCCGTGATAATTAGCCAAGGCTTGCATTTATAGTGCTTTTACACTTTCTTTCATTACATATAAAGATAGAGAAAAATAGAATTCTTTTTCTTTATCAGCAAAACTGCAAAAATATGACCTCAGTAAGTTATTATAAAAACCACACAGAAGCACACATACAAAAGCCTATTTAAATGTGCCATTGCAATGGGTTTGGCCTGTATTTATTAATTGTTTCATTTAGTGCACATTTGCTGAGCTCAACTCTACCATGTCTAATAGATATTGGGCATGTGGAGATGAATATGAGTTGTTCTTTGCCCTTAAGAGGCTCTTGATCCAAAATAGCAAAAGAAAAGGTGGTGGGCTCAGAAAGCATATCACATTGGTGACAATCATTGCTTGAAGAAGCAGAGCCAGTAAGAGATACACACTTTGGGGGAAAAAAAAAAAAGGAAGGTGCTGTAATAAATCTAACCCAAAGTAACCTCACAGGGTGAGTGATTTCATCATAAATTCCTAACTGGGCAGGTCAGGGAGAGCAGTCATGCCTCAGGTCTGTAACTTCTTTAGTAAAAGGTTTAAGCCAGTCCTGTCCATAGTTATTGTGCATCTAGGTTAATACCTTTGAACTGCCAGAATAATAATCTTTTCCAGACCCCTTAAAGGTGTAATCACCCTCAAGGGAGCATTTGGGATCTTGGTTCCTAGCATTTGTCCTCAGTTTGGCTTATGTAAACTTATAAAAATTCTGTACAGGTTTGGGTGTTTCCTGTGTTGACAATATTAAAAAAAAAATTGCTGCAATGAATTGGCTTATGCATTTGTGGGGACTGTCTAGGTAAGCCCAAAATCCATAGGGCTGGCCATCAGGGAAGGTCACCTGGAATTCATGGGCTCTGATGAAGCTGCTGTCCCTGGACAGAACTGCTGTTTTACCTGGGAAGCCCCAGCTGTAGTTCAGGTCTTTCAGGGGATTGTAATAAGATCCAGCCAGATTATCTAGCACAACTTACTTAAATTCAACTGGTTATGGACTTTCATCCCAGCTCCCAAATACTCTCTAAGCAACTCCTAGATGAATGTCTGATTCAATAACCTCTGCTAGAGCCAGCCAAATTGACACATAAAACTGATCATCACAATCATCATTTGCAAAATCCTCATGAGTCTAATGTAGATCTCTTCCCAAATCACAGACAATGTCTGCTGAGCAAATATTGCAAGAATATGTTTCCTAAAGTACTATCAATTTACCTCAAAATTATAATTAGGAGTTTTACTGTGGCTTCCGAGGTTCAGGACTCTTGATGCTATAATGTCTTTAGGGAGGAATTAAGTGGAGACGTGAGTTCTATATTACTCCCTCTCAACCATGTGTGTGTAGTGTGGGAGAAAATAAAGTCTAGAGTATTCTAAAAGAAATATAAATGCCCAGTTCTAATATAACTTATTCCTTTGTTATAAATTCACTGAATGAACCTACTTTCCTAAAATAGGAACACTAATTCTTTAGATGAAAAGCTTATTTGTGATATTATTATCTATAAATCTGTTTGCATTTATATATGCATTTAAATGAAAACATGAATTTTATAATATACTAGAGGCCTGGTTCACTAAGGTCCCGCAGCCTGGCTTGTGGATATTGGGCTGAAACAGGTTCTCTGACATTCCCAGAGGGGTCCCAAATTGCAAGAGGGTTTTTCTTGGGTGACACACCCCAGAATTGGGCTCCCTCCTCTCTGGTTCTGGGTATTGGGTGCATCACCTGAGAACTGCTACTGCCAAGTGACCACAGCTCAACATCTGGCAGTTGAGCATCTGCCCCCTGGTGGTCAGAGCACATCATAGCTCTTGGCTGGTTGGCTGGTAGCTTAGGCTTATGTATATAATACTAGAGGCCCCGTGGGCACGAAATCATGCACGAGTAGCTTGCTTTTGCTTGCCTCAGCTGGCTGCCCTGTCCATCACCACTTGTAGCTTGCTGCTCATAGCCTTCTGCTGCTCATAGCTCTCTACCACTAGTTGCTTGCACACTGCCCTCTGCCACTCCTAGCTCTTCACTGCTAGTAGCTTGCACTCCACCCTGCCCACTGCAAGAGCTGCTGCTCTTTTGATCATGAGGGTGATATGGCATGACTGCCATGGGCCTTTTATATGATAGAGATGTAAATAGCCCTGGCAATGGGCAAGGGGACACCTGATTATTGGTGTTGGTCTTATATCAGTCAGGGGCAAAGTAGATATTCAGTCCTTAATGCATCCTAGCTTGATGCCTGTGATGATGGCCAGAGCTGTTTCATGCCTGGGCGCATAAAAATAAATAATATATAAATATATGTATGGACATTTACATGCAAATAAATGTTTTATAAATTTATGTATTATATGTGTAGATACATATATACACATACATGTATATAGGTATCCACACATATATGCGCACATATATATATATATATATATATATATATATATATATATGATAACTATGATATCTATAATCAAATACATGGGAGAAATGTTGAAACATTTAAATAATCTCCTTTGCCAGTGCATTTTTTTCAAGTCTTAATCTGTTGACATCATTGTCATTTTTAAGAGGGAGATTTGAGTATGGCCAATATGGCTTGCTGGTTGAGTGTCAACCCATGAACTAGAGGTATTGGTTCAGTTCCTGGTCAGAGAACATGCTTGGGTTGTGGGCTTGATCCCCAGTAGGGGGCATGAAGGAGGCAGCTATTTGATGATTCTTTCTCATCACTGATGTTTCTGTCTCTCCCTCTCTTATTCTCTCTGAAATCAGTAAAAACACATTAATAAAAAAGAGGGAGATTTGGAATTAGCTTTTGTCAGATTCATTTGATCATGGACACCTTTATTCAAGGGCTCATTATTTGGATTATTATTCATTTCAATGCACCTTTAAAAATCTATGTAAATAAATGGGGTAAGGGATGGGATGAGTTTGCAATTAAAGAGCTATTCAAATCTAACAAAAAGGTTTTGTCATAACATGTGAGAGGTGGAAGAGAGTTTCAAGGTTGTCTAGCCCTATCACTCATCGGATGGATAATACTTTTATTTTCCTTCAATCACATAGCTGATCAATACTTCATATACAAAAGAAACTGCAGAGTCTGACAACGTGATCCATCACATCGTCTCCATCATTATTTTGATAATACCATTTGTCACTGTCAAAGGTCTCCAACAAAAATGTTTCTAAAGAGAAAACCAACAGATTAAGAATGAAAGCAATGTCATGCAGTGTGTTTCACCTAACATTTACTGAGGGTTATAGGTAGGTCATGGGGTTCTCATGTCTCTTTTGAGGGGATGGACCTGCCCCAAATTATTATAATAAAGCACAAATAATGTCCAGGTGTAAACAAATGGCACAAAAATGCAAGTGGACAAGGCCATTTCTTCCACTTGTAGAATTGTATGTAAGGGACTTAACAAAGATCATCACTGTTGAGGTTGAGGTTTTTGATGAATAAGATTTAACCAAACTGAGTAAGATATAAAAAGAAGTTCATGTGCAGAGGGAAAAGAATGAGGAAATATTCAGTGGATTCAAAAGTCCCAGATGATTTGGGGAACTGGGTGTTAAAAGGTTCAGAACATAGGATGAATATTGGATGAGAAAGTAACTGTTATGTATATAATCCCACCCTCCCCCCGCCAATGTATATGTTGAAATCCTAACTCCAGCACCATAGAAATGATTTTACTTGAGATAGGGTCTTCACAGAGGTAACCAAGTTAAAAGGAGGTAACCACATGGGAGAATGCCAGGAAGCATCTGAGCATCGTGGAGCTTCCTACTCAGAGGTATAGTAACCAGCTGACTTTGCAGCAGTGGAAAGACTTTAGGTTGGAAGAGGCAAGCAAGGTGACTGGAAACCAGACCCTGGGTCTTTTCAGTGGGCCAAGTGAAATGTGTCTAAGGCCTAAATTAGGCCAGAGACCCTGGGTGAGATTTGTAAAATGCTGTCTAGATAAATCTGATAAATCATAGGACAGAATTCACAAAGAAGGAGAAAGCAAACCACCCATTAGATTTGTAGTCCCTTTCCTCTTAGATTAAGCAAGAATGAATGCATTAGTTCAAAGGCAATGGATTAGATTTGACTATAACCCTCTTGGGGCCCATAAGGCTTTGCAAATCCACTCTTCCATTCACATCTTCCCTCTAGGCACCTATCTATGGCTTCCTTTGTGATCTATAAACATGTCCATTTCTTTCTCAGCCAGGGTCTTTGCATTTGCAACTCCCAATTCCTAGAAGACTCCACTGTTAATGGAGGAAAATGTGCCTCCTCTCCTCTAGTTTTTGCTGGACGTGGAGACCTTGCTATCTCCCAAGAAAAGGAATTTTCTGAGAATCACACAGAAGAATGAGTAATTTTTATTTGTGTGGAATTAAATCCCTGCATTTTCAAAATCCCATTTCCCTTAGTCCAGCCATAGAAATATAGCTAAAATCAGAGCCAGTGTCCAGAGTTTCCATTACATGTTGGAACTGAATCCAGAACAGCATCAGGTTAGTAGCAGTCCATTAGTCCAATATGTGTGGGAGTCTGCATGGCCATGGACCACATGGGAGAAGCCAAGCATGAACCATGAGCCAAGTGTGTCAAAATATACCAAGAGAGTGAACTTCTTTGCTCAGAATGAACTTCTTTGTGGATATATATACCACAAATATCCATACCTTTGCAGTGACCATATGCATTCTGGCCAATCATTTGCATCCCCAGGTGTGATTGATAAGCAAGTACCTTTCTATATCATCCAAATTTACTGGGCATGTATCTATCTTCCCTTTGTTGTAGTCCTCCCCCAGTGCTTTGCAGCAGATATGCCTATAATGCCTGGCCTTTTCTTTGCTCCTTTCCTTCTTCAAAATAGACTTTCCCAGACCGTGGTATTTTGTGGAAGAGCCTCACTCAAGGGGCCAAAGAGCCACATATGGCTCTCGAGCCGCAGTTTGCTGACCAGGGGGCTGAGTAAATACATGGACTTGATAAGTTCTCCCTGTGTCATTTCATTTAATTTCATATATTTATTTTCTAGACTAGGTACAATAATAATTTATATAAAATTCTATGACTGCCTTCTAATGATGTCTGAGCCCACATTATATCATGTAACAGGTAAGAAATTCTTCTACATCTTGTTTTAATTTCTGAAAAGACTAATTATTTTTAACCCTGGTAGTTTTTTGTGTTTCTTTTTAGTTTTTCCATCTTAAAAAGTGGCACTGCCTTGGATAAATCAGAATAACTAACAATTATCCTTGACTCCTCTTTCTTCATCAGTCCCCACATTATCAGTCACCAGGTTCTATTGATTTTACCTCCCAAATATGTTTCATATTCATTTATTTTATCCTTTCCCATTGCTACAACTTAGTCCAATGCCTTATTATATTTTGCTTGGTTTCGTACAATAACCCCTTATTGGTTTTTCTACTTTTGCCTTTCCACAATCTTTACCCAAATTATAATCAGAGAAATTTTTCTAAAATACAAGTATAATGCCACTCTACTACACAGCTCTCATCATATTAAAATGAAATACAAGATTCTGCCTTCTTGGACACTAAAAAGGTTGCTTCCCTAGCTTGAACAGTTATGTTGAATCCTTCCCATTGAGTGCTATTCCTTACAAGTGAAGTACATTTGATCTTTAGAATAGTCCAATGAAGAAGGCTTATAATGCTCTACCCCATTTTATAGATGGGAAAATCAAGGCCTGATTCATTAATAGGGTTGGCCAACATCAGAATAACTGAGAGTGATCATAAATTTCTCACTTTCTCAATTCTCTCATTCAGACAGACATCAAGTTCTATTGACTTTACCTCAATGTCTCATGCAGTTAAAAAGGACCACTCTGGGAACTGAAAACTTGTGATTCCTAAACCGTGTTTTATTTCCATCTCACTATAAGGTATATATATATATATATATATATATATATATATATATATATATATCTTATATTTTATTTCCATCTCACTATAAGATATATATCTTATCTTATAGTGTAGGGATACAATATATATAGGGAGACAACCTATTGGGTTCTATCAAGGACTTCAAAAGGCCATTATTCAGTGTTAACCAGGTCTCTTGGTTGTTTTGTAGATTAACAAAGTATTTCTGTGTCCTTAAAGCTATAAGGCAGTAGGGATAATTTGAGTAAAAGTTAAGTTTTCTGCAGGGTAAGGATCTTTCCCATGACTGTGGTCATATTTCATTTATTGTCTTGCTTTGTACCAAGCACTATCCTAAGAGGATAAAAGATTAATAACAATACTTTTAGGTGATATCTATGGAGATAAATATATCTTTCAAGGTGTTTCATATATAGTTGTTTGGATTTTCTGTGTTTTATTCAATTTTTATAAAAAACTCCATGATGTGGCTACTATTATTATTCCTGTTTTGCAGACAAGAAAACTGAGGCACAGTGAGGTTAAGAAATTTGGCCAATCTTACAGGAAGTGAAGGGACATAGGTATTAACTCACACAGTGTGTCTCTAAAGCTATGACACTTCAGGGTTCTCAATGGGAATAACATACAATCCCTTTTTATAAAGATTTTCTTGTTGGTGTGAAAGACAGACCCATAAGTAGAACACAATGTGATGATGGTTATGATTCATTCAACAAATCTTTCTGCTGACTGCTATATGGTATTTCATTATATAGTATAGAGCAAGGAATACAAACTCAGAAATTGGAGAGTTTTTTGAAAGTTTGAGACCATGGGGGAATTATTTAACCTCTCAGAGCAGTTTCCTTATACATAGAATATGAAAACCAATATCTATTTCAAATTTTACTATTGGTGTTAAGTAGGTTAATTATATATATCAAATAGCACATAGTAGGCCCATATGAAGACTTTCATAAGTTATAAGAATATTAATGAAAACATTATGTATAACATGTCAGATGAGCATGAAGGAAGAAAACATAAACTTATCCTGGGAGATGAGGTGGTGGTGCTCCCCACAACTGATGGAACAATCACTGGATCTGGGATATACCTTTATTGAAAGACGTACTATACCTTTATTACTCCCCATTCCACATCCAATTTTTTTTCTCTGGGGAACCACTCTTTCCTCAGACATGCCTCACCCCATGCAGACTTGGTTGTTGTTGATATTCATCCTGTTACCCTAAACTGAGTCTCCCAGATACTGAACTAGGTGTTTCAGAAGGCAGGGAAGAGTAGATGACAAGAAAGTGGACTCTTAGCCATGCCAATGAGCCAGCCATTTGTTCAACCAATGTGAGTCCTATTGATCTCTTGACTTTCCAATCTGTGAGCCAATAAATACATATACTTCATTGTTAAATTCTATTTGAGCTGAGTATTTGTTACTGGCAACTGATCCCTTCTTAACTGCAGAGAAATCTAGATGGAAGGGTTGCATGTGCAAAAGCTCACAGAGTAGAGAATATAACAGGTTTGGAGATATTACATTGAAAAATAAGGCGAGAATGTGGGCCAGTGCCAGCTCCTCAAAGGCCTTGACTGCCATGTTAATGAGTTTGGACTCTAGCCTGTAGGCAGGCGGGAACAGCAGTTTTTGAGCAGAGAAGTGACATGATCCGATTTGCATCTCAGAAAGATAACCCTTGCTGTGAAGTTGAGTTTGGGTAGGAGTAGGAAAGGCTGAAAGCAGAGAAAAGATGAGATAGCTGCAATGGAATGAAGAAAAGACCACGGTAGTGGGGACAGACAGGTAAGGACTTGGTATCATTTTCTTTCTGGATCCACCTTACTATTACCTATTTACTCAAATGGATTCTCCTTGGTTTTTAATTCTGGGCTTGCAGATGCCTCACCAGTCACAGACAGACTGGCAGACAGGGGACTCTTGCTTGCTGAGTGCAGAGCCTTCAAATGCAAGATATGAGGCACAGGAGCTTTCCAACTTTTAATATTCCCTTGCTGTCTTATTACTACATCATGGTGATGCTCTTCAGCTGGACATTAACAAATGACACCAAAAGTCTGCAATCTTCATGGACCACAGTTCAGGAAGCCAATTTAAGTAGCTTTCTGAACTCATAGATGAGTTCCCAAGTACCTTTTCTTTCATGCAGGAGATGTCCCAGCAGGGAGTACCAGAATACTGTCATAAAATTCATGTTATTGCCTCTTTTTCTGTATCAGAGAACCTCCAACTAGTTTCCATGGAGTTAATACTGCTTCCCACTCTTCTGAGGTATTTTCAATAGATAAGTGTTGGAATTGTGTGGGGGTAGAAATACATAGCATTTGGGATTTTGATTTTAAAATATATATTTAATAAGAAAAAAAACAACAACAAAAACCAAACAAACAGGCCTTCATGTCCAGTCTCTCTGGCACATGCTTTTATTTGCTGCATGCAATTTGGTACAAGTTTGAATGGTCAATTAAACATCTGTTTATAGGACTAGAAAGAGTGATGATTCCCATGTTTCCATGACTACATATCAGCTATGTTATATTACTCTTCTGCTGAACTATGAAGTCACAGCGAGAATTGCATTGTGGGTCCTCTAGGGATTTAGGCCAGGAAAATCCATTTCTAATCTTCTACTGCCACCACCACCACCACCACCACCACCATCACCACTACCACCACCACCAACAACAAATTAATCATATTCATATTCCTTAACATGAAAGAATGGAACCATTTAAAATTGTTAAGTTAAAAGTACTGAAAGGGACCTTAGAAATTATCCATTCTAGAATTATTAGTTAATGAGTTCAGTTGGTTTTGCTGAGACTAAAGTTAATAAAAATTAAGTCCAAAATGTGGAGCTAGAACCTGCCATGCAGGACTTTTCCTTCAGTTTTGCATCTATAATATGGAAATATCTACTTCTAATGGCTGTTTGAGGATTAAATACATTAATGTATTTGAAGTGCTCAAATTTTGCTGGCACATATTAAGTGCCACATTAAGTGTTAAATGTTAGAATGTGGTTGTTTGGAGACCAGACCATATCAGGTTTGCTAACAAATTCTGCCATGGAAGGGCTAGCTGGCAAAATGCTCAACTGGTAGAACAAAGTCAAGTTTGCTGCATGGGGAAGCAGCCACTTGATAGTCTGTTTGGCTGAAGAGAGAATGACTATTTCTTATGAATCATGAGGCTATATGCAAAGGAAATCTGCACAGAGTGGTCTAAAGTCTTGTTCAAAAGAGGTGAAGAGATCTACCCAGAGAAGTTGGAGATATTACTGTATTCCTATGGTGGGAGGAAAGGGGTAAGAATCAGCCAGAAAAGAGATGCATTCACCCTGCCTATGAAACTGCAGGCTAGACTCATTGCGATTGAAGGACACCAAATGATTCTGGAAAGCATCCTAAGGGAGTCCGTTGTAAACATCTGACAACTTCAGAAAGAGCTAATGACAGATCTACACAATAGTGTCAGCTAATACGACATTGTCTCCTCCTTTTAGTCTTCTCTAACTTTCCTTAGCATTGGGTTTTGGGGGAAGCCATCAGAAACATTGTATGGCAAATTGGGAAAAAGGGAAAAGGCTTCAAAAGAGAGAAGGCCATCCAACGCCATATGACTATAGGCTTCTTGTTTATGGAGTGGTTGGCAAAGAAGAGAAACTCTTATTTTAATTGAAGATATACTGATACATGGAACTATACATTTTCATTACTGAACTGGAACAGTGTTTTGTGACTTCAAGGATGACAAAAGAGAAAATTGTATATTTGTATACTGAAGGATGACAAAAGAGAAAATTGTAAGTCCTGCAGAGCTTTGTGGTAGAGTTAGTACCAGGAAAGTGGGTGTAAAAGGACAATGGGAGACTAAGGTTATTTTGTGATTACATACCATGAGTTGTGTCTGTTTAACACAATGGCTATACAATTAGCTAATATTTATTGATAATATTTAAGTAATAATATTGCTCTGCTCAGGTTATAGGAAGAAACAAAGACAAATCTCTGCTGTCTTGGGAATTAAATGCTACAGAGAAAAATGGAATGCAAACCAATACAAATTTATTACATAAATAATAGGTCTGAGATAACTTTAAGTGCTAGTTAAAAAAAAAAAAAAGGAGAGTAAGAGAAAAGGGTAAGGAGAGGGTAAATGTGGGTACACGAAGGATGTTCTCTTCCGATGGCTTCTGTCTTCTCAGTGCACTTGGAGAGGATATCATAGTGAGTAAGGAGGAAGCAGGAGAGATTGGCATTTGAAAAGGAAGGAATAAAATTGTTTCCAAGGATCATAGGGGAGAAAATAGAATGAGGAACTGTAGTAGGATTGTCAGACAGATTTAAGGACCCTCATGAGAGCCATGGTAATGATTGTAAGTCACATCAGTGAGCATTTCTGCATGTTTTTCTCCCGCTAAGTTTAATTACCCTGATGCAGGCACAGAGAACATGGAGAATTAAATATATTCAAGGTTGGGGTTTGGCCAGAGAATCATAATGGAGTAAGAGTGGAGAAAGAACTTGAACCTAATGGCAAACAACCCTGGAATATAATTTGAGTATGAGGGGAAATTAGGACAAGAGAAGAATTAGTCTAGGATAGATGGCTTCCTGGTCTCTGTGGGACTTATTAATTGTTTGAGTCATGACTCAGAGTGAGTAAGCTGCATAGAGAGGAAGTGTGGTGTGAGAGAGGATAACTGAAGTGGAGATTATGGTGATGATGAAGTTAGGGAAATGTCCTGAGGATTGGGTGACTGAAGTTGAGTCCACAACACATCACAGAAGGGTGAGGTCAAGAAACCCCAAACTAAGAGGCCAGAGTAATAAAATAATTGTGTGCATATTGAAAACATCAAGAATCATGGCAGATGCAATATTGAAGACTACTGATAATGCAGGCACTATAATGGTTAATAAATGAGGGGGAGTATCTAAGACTAAGACTAGATTGAGGAGGGTAGTAATGGTAGGATAATCTGTAGTAAAGTTAACAGCTGGGAGTTTCAGTGAGAAGAAAAGACATTGACCTAGAAATGGACAGGAGATACACCCTACTTCTAGCTTCAATGGTAGAAGGGGTAAAGAAAAGAAATGAATCAATACTTGATAAAATTATGGAGAATCCAGTGTCTCTAGCACAGAACAAGATTTTAGTTAGAGTAAATCAGAGAAGCAGAAGGGAATAATGATAAAGAAAGGAGTTTGTTGATATTGGACTATGAATTCTAGAAGGCTCACAGGGAGGAGTGGGGGAAGGAATGGGAGATGGGGTCAAATTATAGGAATGATAGGATGATGAAGGATGGGAGATGGGGTGTCTGGTGTTAAGTGACCTACATATGGAAGTAAGGTAAGATCAATTCATCCTTTTGTCCCAATTTAGGCTGATAACGGTGATGAGAATGTTGGACTGGAAGACCTGGAGGTCTGGCTTGGAGAATTCACTGATCTGGGTAGTGTCATGGTCCAAAAAGAGTGTGATAATCCAATCACATTGCATTGGCTGGCTGGAGTAGACTCATACATTTGAAGCAAAACATTTCATCATAGATATGCCCAACTCAAATCAATTAGGGTAGCTTCCTGGTGCTTTAGGGTGAAAAAGAGCCAAGGATGTGTTAATGAGGTAGAAGTTGTTCATAAGTTGTAAGTAGGTGACCTTTTATTTTTACATTTTTTGAAGCATATAGAAAACTAAGTGCTTTGCTCAAAAATGATAATTATTTAATGATAGAGTCAGGACCACTCTATCAGGAAAAACCCTATTTAGGTAGCTCTCATCATCAAGTAAATGTTATTTTGTATTTATGTTTAGTTGATGAAGATTAGTAATATAAACACTGAATCTTGACTTTGCCACCAGCTATCTGTGTAACTATGGGCAATTTATTTAACTGTGTCAGTTTGGGTTCTCTAAGAAGCAGATACCAAGATGGGGTTAGACATGCCAGAGATTTACTGAGGGGAGATGCAGGTGATGGAAAGAGTGATGAGGAGAAGGAGTATGTAGGGGAGCAAAATGGAAGCCTGTCATGTGGAAGAAGAGAGGGAAGTGAATGGAAAGAAGCCCATAATGCAGTGCAGTCTGAAGCAAAGATTGCCTGCTGGGCGAGTCCTGCTTTGGGTAGGAATGGTCCAGCTATAGCCTCCTGCTGTGTTCAATCATTGACTGGGAGCAACCCACTGGAAAGCATGGTGTTGGGGCATAAATACTGGGAGAAATCCATAAATTTGGCAGATAAAAGCTGTCAGCTCTCTACATTCCTTGCTGCAGGTCCTCTTAGAATAAGATACGAGCATAATGTCTCTGATGCTACCTCAAACTCTAACTCTCAGTTAAAATTGTTATTTTTTTTAATTGATGTCAAATTCACATAACCTAAAATTAACCATTTTAAAGTATTGTATATATTTCATTTGTATTTAGTACATTTACAATGTTGTATGACCAGCTTCTCTAATTCAAAACATTTTAACCATCTCCAAAAGAGACTTTGTGCCCATTAAGCTGTTATTTCTCAATTCCTCCAGTCCCAGGAAATCACTAATGTGCTTTCTGTTTTTATGGATTTACTTATATGGATATTTCATATTACTGGCATTAAACAATATATGATGTTTTGTGTTTGGCTTTTTTTACTTAGCATAATGCTTTTGAGGCTATTCATATTGTAACATGTATCAGGGCTTTGTCCTGTTTACAGTTGAATAATATTGCACTATATGAATATACCACATTTTGTTTACCCAGTCTCTCATTAATGGTATTTACATTATTTCCATGCTTTGGTTATTGTGAATAACATTGCTGAAAACATTTTTGTACCTATATTTTTGAGTATCCACTTTCAAATTGTTTGGATATTCAGGGTGGGACAAAGTAGGTTTACAATTGTGAGTACACAAAACATAGTTTTTACTTTTTTATTATTATTTATAAATTAATGTGTTATTTTTTCATGTGAACAATGTAAACCTATTTTTGCCTCACCCTGTATACCTAGGAGTAGAATTTCTGGATTATATGGTAACTCTAGGTTAATTTTTCCAGGAACCACTTAACTGTTTGAGAAACTAAAAACTATTTTCTAAAGCTCTTTTTTCTCATCTATTACTTCATAGGATTGTTGTAGAGAGAGAATGAGAAAATGCTCATAGAGCACCAAGCAAAATGGCAAGCAAACAACAGAAAAAAAGGCTCCTAAATGATAATTATCTATAATAGATGTAGCATAGTTACCCAATAGACTGACTTCCAAAAAATGGATGTTATAGCTTTATGGCTTTTTTCCCCCCTTAAAGAGTGAAGGTGTGACGTTAAGAATATTCTTTGCTCTTGAAGAGAAATGGACCATACTTCAACTTGATTCACTGTGGTTTGTGGAAGTGAAGAGCCCTTAGGATTAAAAACATGATCACAGTGTGGTCTAAGGTTCTACTGAGGATAAGTGTGTGAACTCCTATCTCACTAGAAACCACGCACTCTCTGCAAAGAATTCCATCCTAGCAGAATGGTTCTTAAAGTGTCATTTTTGGGTTGTCTCACTGGTCAGTGCCTCTTCTCTCCAAGTTTGGGCAGACTCTCACAGACACTCATTTTGATACCTACTTTTTAAGGGGAAGGGGAAAGGAAATATTAGAAGATTAAAAAACAAAACAAAACAGTTATCACCTTGGCTTTCAACGGAGGACAGAAGGGAGGAGTAGCTTAAATATTCCACATTTGGCTTGGAAAGAGGAGGGCACAGACTCACTGACAAATTTCTCAATGACTGGTGTGGATTACTAAGGAGCATAGTCTAACATCTCTGTCTGTAGGTATTTAAAATACTGAAAACAATCTGAACATCTCCTCTGGCCTCTGACATAAAACCTTTGCCTCAGTCTGAATGATGCTAATACTAAGACAATGTAAACCATGAGGACTTCTTTGATGGAAAGTTTTTCTTCCCACCTTTCTCTTCTGTTTGTTTGTTTTCTGATGGAGTTATATCCCAAACAATATTTGGCTAGTTGTTAAATATATGTTCCCACCAATGACTCTCATGGCATCTTCTTGGTGTTTTTTAGTCATCTGAAGCCTGTTTAGAATAGTGATGAAATACAGACTAAGTGAGTTTGAACCCTGGCACTACCACTCAGAAATTGTAAGATTTGGGGCAGTTTACTTAGGGTACAGATGAAAATAATATTAATCACTCTCTCAAGAGGTTGATGTGAGAGTACATGAAATACGTTCTGTGACCTGCTTGATAAATGCATAGCACATGATAAGTTAGTAGATGTTAGCTACTAGCATTAATGTCTGTCTGACCTTTCTGGCTTTGTTTTTTATCCATTCAGGTCTTATCTCTCATAGTAGAAATCCAGGATTCCTGAGAGCAGTTACTGTGGCTTATTATATATTCAGTACCTATATAGAAAATACACACTTGTACATGCAAATCCTATTTGACCAATGGATCTAATGCTGAAAATGTGTCATGGAAAGTGATGAAATCCAGATTTTGAATAAGCCAAAAAGTTTTCAAAAACATATAGTAGAGATAAAAATAGAAAAACATCTGGGCAAACAAAAGTCAATGGTTCATTAGAATGTAATCACTATGAAAGCCAGGTCATGTTCCTCAGCATGAAGACTATCCCTTGGTATAAAAGAGGTATTTCAGAAGTTCTGAATAAATGAATGAGTAAAATAATTAGCACTAAGAAGTGTCAGAAATTCTGCCTACACTTATTTAAGTCTTACAAGACCATAAGATATAATTATCCCTTCATATTTAAGAATTGAGGTAGGCTGTAATTGGTGAGATCTGACTATAATGAGGTAAATAACGAAGGTTTAATTTTAACACTAAAGCAAGAAAGTCCAAGTGTCACTGGCTCTAGTTCACTAGTTCATCGTTCAGGATCAGGGTCTCTACAGGTTTTTCTGCCTTTCTTTATGGTCCTAAGGTGGTGGCTGCAGCCCAGCCATCATGTTCTTGTTATAAAAGGGGGAAAAGACAGAGAGAGAGAGAGAGAGAGAGAGAGAGAGAGAGAGAGAGAGAGAGAGAGAGAGAGAGAGAGAGAGAGAGAGCGCAAAAGCACTTTCCCTAAGGAGGGCAGCCTCCTTTAAGATTTCTTTAAAAACCTTACATTAAGAATTTCCACTTACACTCGATTTGCAGTCTCTAATTTGAAAGCAAATGGGGAAAACAGAGGACTCCTCCGTCTCCTACCCCTTCTTTTCTTCACCCCTCCTTCTTTTTTTTTTCTTTTTTTTAACCTGGATACATCGTTTCCACAAAAACACCTGTTATTAAGGAGGAAGGTGAGAGTGATAATGGTCCCATTTTATACACATAGGAAACAGGATCAGCTCTGAGGAGCTTCTTACTCTTTTTACTGTGACATTTGAGCGTTTTCTTTATCACATCACACAGTGATGTCTTTGGAGGTCCCTCTTGACAAAAGCCTATTGCTTATGATTCTCTGAGCAGTCAGTGGCCTATGAAAGCTGTAGATTGTGCAAACAGTTGTATCTCTTTCTTTACTTAGAAGCTTTCCTAAGAAGCTCTAGGAAGAGCAGAGACCTACCTATGTGTGATTACCAATCATTGGGGGATATTCTAGTCTAGCTTCATTTACCCCCAATATTTTCTTGCTATACTATATACATTTCTTTAAGGTACCTGAAACTATGTGGAGGACCAAAATGGTATAGTGAACAATAACATACCCAAATCTCCCAAATATATAAGCGCATAACTGGAGGCTCTGAAAGTTTGTGTAATTAGCTGCCATCATGGACAATTAGGGATAAGTCTGGACTCCACCCCACTTCCCTGACTCCACAAGCCGTCCTTTCCCTCTCCTCCACTCCAGGTTCCTCAACCCTGCTGCACATTTCAATCTGCTGGGAGCTTTAAACCTCTTGATGTTCAGGTCACGCCTCAGACAAATTATAAATCAGAGTCTCTGGAGATTGAACCCAGGCATCGATATTTTTTAAAATGTTCCCTGATGACTTTAATGCACATCTAAGGTTGAGGATCACTACTTTTCAAATTCCCTTAAGCAAAATAATTGCAGTATAGTGTCCTCTAAAGAGTACTTTAAAAATTATTTTAACTTCCCGCAGTGGTTTTCTCATCTACTTTCTTTTCTCCTAGTGGGGCCACCTATATGTAAAAGAAAAAGAGATTCCTTCATGGAAAATGGTACGGGTGGTGGTTGTGGGGAGGTCTAGCTCCCATTTCTTACCCCTCTGGCCACCCTATCCCTTGCAGATGGACTCTGTTGCTACTCACACGAAAATGACTGACGTACTTCACTACATTCCATAGTGTCGACTTTGTTAGACAATCTTACCTCACAATAACATGCATGACTGGGGAAAGCCTTGGTCATATGGGTGATGGTGCTGTGGGCTTCTCTTCCTCTGTAGATAAATTTGTCTCCATCCCTTTACCAGTTGCTGTTCAGGGGACAAGTTGGTAAAAAGAGTTCTAGTGTTAATAATGAGAATATACAAATATTGTCTAGGTAATTCTCATGTGACCTTGTGTGTATGTGTGCTTGTGTGTGTATCTTTATCTTCAACCCCCCAGAGGAATAACTAATCATGTGGATCCATAGGCAGAGTGCTTAAACGCAAATGCCCACAGTGGCCAGACATAAAGCTGAGCGTCCATGTCCATGTTTATATGGATCCTATAGAGAAGTTTTATATGTTTTTCCTAAAGGCATTTGTATTTAAAAAAAAAAACACAAAAAACTATGTGTTGGCAAACAAACAGATCACACATACACACATGCATGCACACACATTTCTGGACATAAGGCATTCTAATGAGGTACTTGGAGAGGTGGAATTTATTTATTTTGCTTTACATTTTAGCTATAGAGACTCTGAGTTGCTTTACTAGGTGGGCCCAACCAGCATGTTTTGAGTAGTGACTTTCAACTGGTGTATGGGAAGAGTTTTTAAAGCATGCAAAACCTGACTAGTCAGGGGCACTGACCTTTTTTCTCTAAGATTGTCAAGTGAAAAAAAAAAAAAATGACAACAGCTAACACAACCATAGCCATCTGATGCAAATGAATCAAAATTATACCTTTTATTTTTCGTCAGATCGGTAAAAAATATACTTTTTGGTGTGCTGCAAAATTTTAGTAATTAGGTTGTGTGCCATGAGCTGAAAAAGTTTGGAGATCACTGGTTTTGAGCATTGTATATTTTCAGGGAGGAGTTACTCAGCTTTTAATTTCAAGAGGAGTATAAACATGTTAGTCTAGGACAGAATATTCTGAGCTCTGATCAAACTGTCCTGACTAAGCCACTTGGAAAGTAGAGTTGAGCCGATAAGCAGACCAGCAGGAAGACAGGAAGATTTTCATAGGGACCAAGGCATCTCCTACAAGAACAGGATGCACCCTGGATTTCTGATGGATTGAGATGGTCCCAACTGATGGACAGGAAAGAACCCAAAGGTTTCAAAGGCACCACAATAATTTTCATGAAGGGAAAAGATGGATGAATAACAGGAATCATCTGATGCCTAGATGCTGCTGTGTGACCACTGGAAAGATCCTCCATTTCTTCTCTCACTATCATTTGGAAACAATTCTGGCCCATTCATTTATATATTCATTCATTCATTCACTAATTTATTTATCTTCTTAATAACCTGTTAACCCAGCGGGATGTATAAATACGTCAAACGTAAACAATATTGGGTACGGGTAGGACATATGAATACGTCCTTGAAATATATGTTGTGCCCTGAAATGGGTGGAACTTATATTTTCAAACAACAAAGGTATTAGTCATCCATACATGTCTCGACATGAATTTAAGACACGGAGGGAATCAGTATAATTTCGCTATTGAGAGTGGTGGATGTGTTCTGGGTGAGCAGTAGTGGGTACATACTTACACTTACCTACCTATTTTCATATTATATATTATTTACTTATATTTTTTATATCTCCAACCTTTATGTAATAAAAAAAACATATAAAATTGATCCAATCGTCAATAATTGGTCAGAAAAGTTTAAAAGTTTTTATGTATGTGAATGAGAAATATGCATAAATGAATCTCTTTTATTATGGAAAGGGAATTTATCTTGGAAACAATATATATCTACAAAAAGAGCTAGATTTGGAATGAAGTTGTTTATTTTGAGTGAAAGCCAATCTGGATACGTACAAAATATAATTTTATACACAGGCAAGGACACAAATTATGGTTCGAACTACCCACAAGAAAAACAATCAACAAGAATTGTTTTGGAGTTAACACATGACTTACTGAATAAAGGGTATAGGATTTATTGTACTTAGATAATTTCTATACATCAATTCATTTGGCTGAACTCTTGTGTCAAAACAATACAGACATTGTTGGAACAATGAAGATAAACAGAGTCAGAATCCCCAGTGAAATAAAAACAAAAAAATTACAGAAAAATGAACATATGTAAGAATCAAAGACAAACTTAGGGTTTTAAAATGGAAGGATAAAAAAGACGTATTGATGCTCAGTTCTATTCATAATGACGAAAAGACAATGATTGAAAAGAGAGGAAGAAAGCAAGAAAAACAGAATGTTGTCGTGGATTATAACAAGAATATGGGCGGTGTAGATTTGGGAGATTGAGTTATGGTGACCTACATAGCTGCCCGTATAGGGTAAAAAAATTTTATAAAAAATTTTATAAAAAATTTTTTCTATGATTAATTGATATGTGCTGCTTCAATGCATATATTATATACAAAAAGGATAAAGGTCATTTGGATCGATTACACTTTTTGATAGAGTGTGTAGAGAAATTGGTAAGTAACAACATAGTGAAAACCCACCCAAAGACATCAACAAGCAGCTCTACCATCACACTTAGTTGAAAGGCATTTTCCAGAACAAATGAAAAGCTATATAGGAAAAACTAAATCCAGGAAATGCCGAGTTTGCTACAAAAAAGGTGTTAGGAAAGAATTTACCTACTGGTGTCCAGATTGTAAGGTAGCACTATGTATCAACAATTGTTTTAAAACACATCACACGGAAGTTGAGTTTTGAATTTTTACATCTATATTTCAATTTTTTAAACTCAATATTTCTATTTTATTTGTGTGCTTTTGTTTATTGTTCTGTAATTGTTAACTTTTTATATTTTTTATTGTGTATAGAAATAAAAAAATATATATTTTTTGTAATCTTTATAATTGTTTGTAAAATTTATAATTTTTTAATTCGATGTTTCCATTTTTTGTTGGTATTCTTTTCTATTTGTTTGTAATTTTGTATTTTCCTTTGTGCTTTATATATAAACTAAAAAATATATATTTCATTTATTTTAATTAAGTATAAATAAAAATAATAATAATATAAAATTACATCCACTGGGCGTGACGTACTGACACGTCCTAGTGAAAGAGTATGCGCCCGTTGTACGTTGCGTAATTAAAAAGGGAACTCCCCGGTTAACAGGTTAATACATTTTTAATGGTTTCAGAGAGAAGGGAAATGGAGAGAGAGAAACATCAATAATGAGAGAGAATCATTAATTGGTTGCCTCTTGCATGCCCAACACTGGAGATTGAGCCTAAGACTTGGGCATGAGCCATGACCAGGAACAAACCATGACTTCTTGGTTCATAGTTTGATGCTCAGGACTGAACCACTGTGCAACACCAGCTGGGCAGCACTTGTCCCTTTAGAAGAGCACATCCCTCTAAACAAACACTGTGTTATAGGTGATCCCCCAGAGAGAACCCAGACTTACTGCTTTTATAGCAATAGCAATATTTTAATAGTTCATTGGAATTGTAATATTTGTACATTGAAATTGGTGAAGCAGGACAAGCTGGGATCAGAACAAAGATTCCTAACAAAATGAAGACATGCATTCCAAATGTATTTCCCTTAACAGACATTGCAACAGGGATCATAGGAACATCAAAGGTCTCATTTAAGTCCCTGTCGCCACAGAGCTGGAAGTGTGGAGGAAGGACGAGGTAGGAGTAGATGGCATAAGTGGCCATGTGTAGTGGGTTTGACCTGCAGATGAAGCAGAGAATAGAGAGGAAAATTGCCAGAGTCACAGTCATGCCATGGATGCTCACCCAGAAGAGGGGAGCCCATGTAGTTGAACATAGTTTCCCAGAAATTTAAACAGCCTTATTTTCAGAAAGAGACCACTATCACATTATTTTTTTTTTACATTTTATTATTTTAATAGTTATATTTTATTATTAGTTTTTAATATCTTACTTGCATAATTTATAAATTAAACTCTATCATAGATATGAATGTATAGGAAAACATTGTACCTTCAGTTTAGGGGTCTTGGAACATGCACCAAAAGTAAGGAGGCTACTCTATTGAATAGGTGATTTGTTTTCTGTTAAATCCCATGCCTGTAGGTGTTTTCCAGTCTTTAGAAGCACAAGACAAGCTATCTGCCTTTTTCATCTCACACTAAAGTTTTATCTCTCACTTGAGGATCATTTCCCTCAAAGAAACAAAGGTTTTATCACTCACTAGAGTAAGTGTGTACACAAGATGAATAGAGTACCACAAACCCTCCTTGAGATGCTAATGATAGGCAGTTAGCTAGACTCACCCACCAAATAAACCATGATCCCAGCAATCCAAGTTTGTGTAAGAAGAGCCTTCAGCTCATTCCAGAATTTGTGAAACTTTACTTAAGTCTAAGAATTCCATGGTGTCCTCCCCATAAAATTTCTATGTGTTATAAATAAGTGTTAATGTCTCTTTCTCCTTAACCATATCTTGAGTCTCATGTTAATTAAGTCCCAAATTCTATGGCCCATAATATGCACTCAATAAATACTTGTCAAATGAATGAATGAAGACTTATTTAACAGAGCAGCATAGTATTCATCTTGAGCATATTTAATGTAGCAATTCTTGGACATGGCCCTTTAAGGAAACGCCCATGTGGAGAGCAGTATCCTATTGTGGAGGAAAGGGGCCACATGCTGACCTGACAAGCTCAGGGGAGGCCTGCATGACAGTCTTGCAGACTCAGAGACCTAAAGTAACCACAAAGGATGGTCTGAAATTAAATTTTAACAAAAAATAGCTATGGTGGGCAGTTATGTCCTAGGCAGGTATCTTCATTGACAAGGTCAACCAATACTTTAACTGAGCCTATCTATCTTTTTGCATCTATGATAACCTTGAAATATCTGGCTAACTTGTAACTTCCCCTTTTCTGGAGCTCCTGGGGCACAACAGAATATGCAGGGAGCCAGGACAGATACCACAAATTCCTTCATTATCATGTTAATTGTTCCTACACCCACCTACTTTTTACCTCCCCCCCCCCCCCCACCTGCTGCTTTGTGTTATCTTACCTCCTTAATTTATCACCAATGAATTTCTTGTAACCTACCTACTTCCCTCCTTTGATCCCAATGTATAAATACAAATGTAACCTGACATTCTGGGAGCATTATCTCAATTCCTAGAGGTTCTGCTTCCCAGCATATGTCCAGTTTGGCTCAAATAAACTCACAAAAATTCTCTACAGGTTTCAATGTCTTTTTAATGTTAACATTACTATCATCACTGTGTATTTATCCTCTATGTGCAGTGTATGGAATGAACACATATGAGTGTGTGGACAATGACAGTCCTATCATCTGTGTTTTCAAGTATAAATGAAGTTTGCCATGTTGTACTTACTGTCTGTTCCACTAATGGTTTTGTCACTCCAGAGACAAAAATCTCTGAGGAGTCCTGTGCTATTATTATATAGAGACTCAGAAAGGGTTGTGATAGGAAAAATACGCCTTGCTCTTTTCCTTGCCAGGGTCTTAGGAAAAGCTAAATGTCTAGAGATCCCGACTGAATCCTCCACTTCCCTGGACAGGTCTGGCTAGAATTGGGCTCTGTGGCCTGGGGCAGAGACAGGTTGTCCCACTGAGTTTAGGATGCCAGAACCTTAGGAAAATAAGGGTCTGTATTAGTTCCCTAGTGCTGCTGAAACAGGGAGGCTTAAAACAACAGGGAATATTTTCTCTCAGGGTTCTGGTGGTCAGACTGCTGCAACTGAAGTGTGGGGGGGCATGGTTCTTCCTGGAGGTTCTGAGGAAGAATTTCTGCCAGGCCTTTCTCCTGGCTTCTGGTGGCTGTGGCAATCTTGGATTGCTTGTCTTGTAGACACATTGCTTCAGTCTGCCTCCATCATCACATGGAGCTCTCCCTGATTGCACCCGGATTTCTGTCTTCTTATGCAGGTCATTAGATTAGGGCCCATCCTAATGCAACATAACTTCATTTTTACTTCATTATATGTGTGAAAATCTTGTTTCCAACAAAGGTCACATTGTGAGGTTCTGGGTGAACACAAACACTCAGAGGACACTCTTCAACACAATATAGAGCCTAAGAAGCAAGAAGAGAATTCCATCAAAACAATGGGGTCCAGGGTCAGGATATAGCATCTGTGATGAAAACCAAGAAGCCAAAGCCACTGAGAAGAGGGGAAGCATAGGCACCTCCATATGAAGGGGACACAAGGGATGGGGTCCAGGTCCTGGGATCATCTTGAATGGCAACAGTTGTTTCTTGTTGGCTTTGGTGAATTTACAGGCTCCCTACATTCCTCATCCTATCCCTGGCCTTGGCTGCTTTGACACAGGTGTAACTTAAGCATGTTTTTAATTATAAGAAAATTCCGTTTCCATGAAATAAATGATCAAGGTAGACTTTACTGAAGACATTATAGAGGATGGCTTTATAGCTTTATACTTTGCACCTTATAGCAGTTAAAGAATCATAGCTCACATTTTTCCTCTCCTAAAACATTGCTACTGATAGTTTTCCTCTCTTGCCTTCTTTTCTCCAGAGTCAGTCTGGGGTGTCTCTCCCTCTATTATTCATGACAATTGAATTCTCTCTGCCTCCAACTCCAAACTCACACATATTCGTTCCAATGCTCCCGAGAACTGAAACTCTGTTTCTGTTCTTCACTAAGCTTTTCAGAAGATAATCAGTATTAGTGGTATTACCTTTTCATGGTGCCCCTAAACTAGGTGGCACTTTGATGGCCAGATCGACTATTTTTATTTTCATGTCTCCTATAGCACCGAGCAAGGTGCTTCCCACATATTAGGAACTTCATAAATGCTGGCTTAGGATACTGTTGGTGCCTAAGTTTGGATTTGTCTTTCCACTAAAGGCTTGTGGTACTTACTGTATCGCCTTAGTTGTCTTTTTGAAATACCAAATCTCTAAATAAGTTGTTGAGGATCAGAGAAATAATCTTTAAAAAGTCAAGTCATTCCTCCTCATGAGCAAATTTCTAAATATGTTTGTGTTTGTTCTAAGAGGGATTTTTCAATCCAAAAATATTTATTAAATGACAACTTTGTGAACATGAGATTCAAAGAAATATGAGATATAATTTCTTTCATGCACAAGCTTACATTCTAGTTGAGGTTATTTTTGTGCATGTAGGAGGAATATAAATCCTTGCCATTTGCTGTGATAGACCTGGCATTTAAATTCTCACTCTACCACTAAATAGTTTCTTGACTTTGAATACTTGTCTAAGATGTCTGAGACTCAGTTCCCTCATCTATAAAATGGGGATAATACCAGTAGCACACAATAAGATCATTGGAAGGGTGGAGTAAGACAATACTTCCTATTTGGAATACAGTGTGCACTTGGTGAATGCTAGGTATCATTATGATCACTGTTTCTTATTAATGATGAGGACTATAAGTGTTTTGGGATCTGAGCAGTTTTATTTTATTGGGAAGGCTCAGGAAAGGCTCCACAGAAGATGAAGTTTTTGAGGTGGTCTTGTAAGAATGGTTCCATTTCCAAAGTCTAAAATAAAATATCCCTTAAGTGTTAATGGGGTTAGTACAAAAATGCAGAGAAGGATTGAGGTGGGCTCAGACTACACTATGGAAAGAAGAGGGTATTGGAGATAAAGTAGCCATTTCCAGATGATGAGAGCAGAGTTCTGTGGTCACACAATTGCATCTTGTTTGACCCCACTTCCCAGCCAGATGACAGTCATTGGTGATGTTCTTCACCTTCTATAGGTATAATCACCTGGTAGGTACAAGCTGGTGAGAAACATGGAGCTCAAAACTAGTTGAACTTGTCCAATTAAATAGTCCTTGATGTGTTTCTTATGAGTTGTTGCAATCCCACATTTGACTCCCTTCTAAAAGTTTAAATTAAAAGGAAGCAAACTTCCAAAATTAGAATGGTAATTAAAATTTGACTTTGATCAGTAGCTGCTGAGAGGGTCATTAAGAGCCATGAATATGCTGACACAGGGGGGTTGTTGCGAGGATGAGGTGAGGAGGGAAGCCGGGAGATTGGAAACAAATAAAAAATTGTTAAGGAGCATTATCAAATTGCAAATATCAATTATTATGGGTCTATGGATGAGCGATTATTATATTAAAAACATTCTTGGCAGGCAGCCCTATGGGCGTAGATAGCTGTGACTCCTTCAGGCTTGGCTTTGATTTGATTTTTGCAAACATGTTTTTGGTTCCTTTTCCTTTGATTGGTTCCAAAGAACACTGGACAACAGCTGGGTAGAAATTGCATGTAACCCTATAGAAAACTGTGCAAAGATACTTTTCTGCCTCCTATAAAGCTTGGAGTACATCATCTCAGAAGAGGATGTTTGAGGGAAGGAGGAGGGAACATTGGAGACAGTGGAGGGGTTCCCAAGCTGAGGGCACCACAGAAGACTGTGGCCCCAGAAACAAGGAGCAGTGATGAGGAGACACAGATGAAGAAGCTCAGGGCTTGCTTTTGTTTCCTGATAAAGAAGAACGACTCCCTGGGATGAATGATGAGGGTCGATGTGGCAAAACAATACAAGAAAGATAGTGGTTTTAGCTCCCTGTGAGCCAGCTGTGTGGTGTGGCTGCCAAAAAGACTAATATGATCATAGGCTGCAATTAGGGAGGATAGAAGAAAATGATCATTCCCCTTTCTCTGCACACCTGGAGTGACACATTCACTTTTAAGTGTGTAGAAAGCCCCCCTTGTCTACCTGGTGTATTTCTATTCATCTTTTCAAAACAAGCTCAAGGTCACCTCTTTTATGACACCTTTCTCAACCTCATGATCACCAGGCTGATTTAATCACTGCCATCTTGTGCTGGCTCAGTTGGACTAATACATTCATCACTTTGCTTTACCACATTGCTAATAAGTCTACCTGCCCTGAAGGGCAGAATCCAATTTGATTACGTACCCTGGAAGCCTGGCACTTAGTAGGTGCTCAGTACAGGCTTACCTTGTTTTAATGCATTTTGTTTTATTGTGCTTCCCAGATTTTTTTTTCTTTAAAAAATATTTTTTTATTAATTTTAGAGAGAGAAATAGAAACATCAATGATGAGAGAAAATCATTGAGTGACTGCCTCCTGTATGCCCCCTACTGGGGGCAACTGTGTGTGTTTCCTGATAGGAAATGATCTGTGACCTCCTGGTTCATAGGTCAATGCTCAACCACTGAGTAATGTCGGCTGGGAATTGTGTCTTTTTTTCTTACAAGTTGAAGGCAAGTCTCTTCACCAGCAAAACATAATGACTCACTTTATTGCAATATTTACTTTATTGCTGTGGTCTGGCACCAAACCAATGATATTTCAGAGGTCTGCCTGTACATACTTTGGTGTTGAGTGGGGCAGACCAACAGAAGCATGTTTGAGAAGAGCAAATAGAAAGGTGAAAGGACTTGAAATGCTGAATCCAAGCTGGAATCAAGTCTTAGTGTAGTTAGCAAGTTGACAAATAATAGTCTTCTCAGCAGGAAGGAGGGGCTCATCCCCTCAGAGGAGAACCATGGAAAGAGTCTATAGATTGACTTGGAAAAGATACTTCAAGAGAAGCCAAAAGTAATTCTCCGCCTTGTTCCAAAAATAAGGATAAGAGAGCTATAAAAATAGTTATGCCATGTAAAGAAAGGAGTTATATTTTTTATTTTCCTACAGTTATTTGGCAACATATGTCCATAAATATTCAAAGAAACTTAGGTAGCCAAACACACAACTGGATTTATGCAGCAAATAGAAGTATTTTCTGTGGGTCCTAGAAAGTAAAGCCAGTAACCAAGGTCCCAAGGATGATGAAGGCCAGAAACACCACATGTTATTTAACAGATATCAAAGCATAAGTCAAATTAAGAAGACTTGAAATACCTCAGTCACCAAGAGTGAAAGAAAAGATACAGAAGGGAGAAATTTTGTGGCATGGAGAATTCCAGTTTCCAATCATTATATATCAATTTGTTGGTTATCATACATAAAATTTTACAGTTCTTTCTACAAAACCTTTACCAACTACTGCAAAAACCTAGAATGCCAATTGGGAAAGCATTTGTTGTCCTTTATTTTAGATATTTTCAGGAAAACATGACAGTGGGGGGAGAGAAAGGAGAATGAGGGAAGAAAAAAGGACTTGACACATAAAAATAAGTTAAAGAAAGGTGAGTTGGCTTCTTAAAAAGGCAGATAAGGCATGACTAAAGAGAAACATGCTAAATTATTACATATATAAAATATTATAATATTAAAGTGGGAGTATGCTTGTTTATTTTCCCCCAGAAGAATAAGTACAAGACCAGTGGGGTTTCAGATACACCTTTCTTTTTTTTTTTTGTTACAATTAATATAAGTTGACTTTGCCTAATTTTAGGCAAAATGTCTGCTTATTTGGCCATCATTTTCTCAAACACCCCCCCGCCCCAATTTTCTAATTTATGAGAAAGTGTTGGGTGCTCAGAGATATGAAATTAAAATAGAAAAATCTGATCTTTTAGGAGAGCAGGATCTTTAAGGTACTGCCATTAGGATAAATTGGTTCCAACTATTTTTCTCTCTTACACCTAACACTCAGAATTTAAATCCCCAAGGGAAAGATTTAGATTCTCATAGCTTGGATCACATAAGCACTCCTTGGCTAATAGAGAAGAGGTCACCTTGACTGATGGTCCCATTAAAGCAGCATTAGATGGGGAAGAGCAATTCCCCAAAGGGAAAGCAAGGTGCCTCCTTCAGCCAAAGAGGAAATGCATGACGTAGAGGTAAATCATTAGTCATCTGCTGCAAATGCATAGATTATTCCAGAAATTCCCTTTGACTCAAGGCACAAAGATGGCGGTTGAGTGACTATTTGTCAAACATATAGGAAAAATTCAATAATTGAATAATTCGAATATATGATCTCTCTCACCCTGAAATTTTACATCTCTGTGATTTTGGAAAACAGGATCAAAATCACAAGACTCTCTTTAGGAGGAATAATGAAACCTTCTTTATATTATTCCTGTTTACAAGTTTACTTATAAATATCCAGGATCAACCTGTAGATACACAAATAATAATTTATGGATAGGTTCCCTGCAGTGCAAGCAGCTTGTAATTAAAAAACTAGAACTTTTCATTTTTTCCCACTTAAAACTCATCCACACTGTTAGCATTCTTTAAGCCTTCCATTATCAGGCAATTTTGTTATACACAATAAATACATACACATGTGTGAGGATGTTTAAATATATGTTTCTAAATGTAAATGAAGGGTCTTTATGCAGCAGCTCTGGGTTTTGAGCCTGGTTTTATATTGGCTGAAATTGCAGCTGAAAGTAATTCCAAGATAAGGCATTTCTCCTCCATTGAGAAGTCTTGGAAAAGCTTTAATAGGTTTCTTTTAAGTTTGAAGATCTGTGGGTTCTGTTACCTGACAGATATTAATGATGGTTACTCTTTTGATTATATTACGGGAACATAGAATTTTAAAGGTGGAGAGCATGTTAAGCTGTCATCCTGTCCAGTTCCCTGGGGCACCAAAAACATTATTTTAGACTAGAAGCCTAATGCATGAAGATTCATGCAAGAATGGACCTTCCTTCCCCTGGATGCTGGCACTGCCTTTGCTCTGGCTGGAGCCCCCTTCCCATGCTGCCCAAAGACCAAGAACACCTGGGACAGTGCAGAACACCCAGCTTTGGCACCTGTGTATGCAAGTTAACCTACCATCTTTGTTGGGTTAATTTGCGTACTCATTCCTGATTGGATGGTGGGCATCGAGAAGGTACAGTCAATTTGCATCTTTTTTATTAGTGTAGATGGAAAGAGGAGGCATCAGATCGGGAGATATGGGTTCTACTGAGGGAAAGGTAGAGAGCATAATATGGTCTGAAGAAGGTTTCTCTGAAGTTTTTAAATGGAAGGAGGAGTCTCAGATATGCAGCCAGTCTCTGAAATATTAGACCTTCAGGGGCCATTTACTGATCCAGATGTTGGAGTAGTTCTTACATACCTTCAGAATTTGACGAAGCATATTTCAAGCTACCCTTAGTAACAGAAACTTTACTAAAGCAGTGATTCTCAAATGTGGGAAAAGGGAACACTTGGAGCAGCAGGATATTGGAGGTACAGAGAAGGGTATTGATATAACTCCCTCACTGTATTCATCACTTTCATGTTGAGAGTTAATGGCTTATGGGACAAATGATAGATATTTGAAACTGAGATAGTCTCTGAAACCTACAGGGTATCCTGACCCTGAGTGTGATTGGATGACCATTGGGGAGTGAAAATTAATGACATTTTCATGTTCCTCTGCAAGCCTTCAAAGAATTGAGAGAAACAAATGAGCTAATCTTTATAATATCCACAGCACAATGACAAGAACAGAGTAGGAATGCAATACATTATATCATCCCTGTATCCCTACCATCAACACTATTTTTCAGTAATCTCTAAATGCATTGCATTGTCAAATGCATTTTACTCATTTAAATATGCATCTACTATGATAACCAGATATTTAAGTTAAACCTTGATGTCTACCATTAGGAAACTGACCCACTATTCTATACATCCTTGTGTAAGGGAGGACACATTTCTTTTCTCCTTTTCCCATTTTAGGAATTGGCTGGGGCCTTGTAAATTGTTCATTGGCTGGGGCCTTGTAAATTAAAGACAGATTAACAAGAGAAAAACAAACAAGTTCATTAACATGGGTATCACCCATACACAGGGGAGCACTTAGTTGTAAGTAACTCAAAAAGGGTGGTTAAAACTTGAGCTTATGTAGCATCTTAGCAAAGAATAGTAGTTTTTAAAGAGGTAACAAGACAAGGAAAAGGACTGAGCTTCTGCGGCAGACATGTTGTAGAAAAGCAAAAATATGGGGAAAGTAATGGGAGATAAGGGGTAATTTTAGCAAGACTAATGATGTATATTCCTTTAGTGCAGTTTCTGGGCTGATGAGGGTCTAGAGTTGCCTATATAATTAACTTCTATCCTTCCTGGTAAAGAGGGGAAAGGGGACACCTTTGCAAATTATGTCCTGGTTTTGTTCAACACTTTTTTATCCAAAAAGTTTTTAGTTGAAAACATTTATTGTATCTGTTTATTCTCAGTTGCTTTTGCTCACAATAATCTTTATGCCAAAGTGACATGTTTAGGGTTGGTGGGGCCTGCTACACTTCCCTGACATAGTCTAATTGCCCTTGGCCATAGACTTCCATTGTTTCAGTTTCCTGGAGAGCTGAAGTCTTTCCTCTTCGTTGCCATGATGACTGGCAATCGTTGGATGCCACTTGGAAGGATTGACTGGCTGTCACAACTATTTTCATGCCTCATGACTTTCTAAAAGGAACATGTTTTCCTAGAGTGCAGTGTAAGTTTAGGGATATCAAAGGCAGCCAGATACTCAGCATAATTATAGGTTAGATTTGCTGACCAGATATTCAAATCATCTTCTTTTCCTGGGAGGAGGGTTTGGTTGATTAAAACATTTGAGGCAGCATCTGATACAAATATCCCAGAGAACATATCATGGAAAACAGCCTTCTGAAGCCAGGAAGTCAACTCCGTCCAAATAAACATTCTGAGAGGGAAGGATGGTTGACTTGAGGCCCATGTGTATGGATGACTGATCTTTTGTGACTCTTCTCTCTCCCCCCACCCCCCCTCCAGTTCATGGCTCTGAAACAATAGCTGGATTTAGGACAACATTTTCTTGTCCCTCTACCACCTGGACACACATGAATGATGATGTTCAGAGCCTGTGTGCACTGCATTAAACTCACTCAGAAACACCATATCCCTGTGCAAATGAGAAAGAGTGGAGTTTTTCTTAGGGCAGGTTTCCACAAAAGAGTGGTTTTAGGTTGTTCATAGATAGGAATCAAATTACATTGACCTGCATAGTCACTTAATCCTTTTTAAATTCTCTTTCGGTTCTTCAGATTACATCAAGGGGAACAACTCAATTTGTTGCTAGTGTTTTTTTAAACATCTCAGCTCCCACTGTCTCTCTGTGAATGGAGCAAAGCACCAGCTCTGCTTAGAGTTCTCAGTGATTAGCAAAATCTAAAACTTAAGGAGATTGTCTGGTAATTTTTTTAAAAATGTATTTCACTTTACTTTCCATTTTCACAAGCAATACTGGTTTTTCATTTATAGTAGTGACATACAATTTCTTCCATAAATAAATTTAAGTAAAAAATCTGTTTAAAGAAAAAGATTTCAGTAAATAGCAGTAAAGATATGTCCTGTAATACATAATAGTGCAGATATCCTCTAAGAAAAATGCAGTTAGAGAAAAAATTCTGATACTAGTACTTGAGTTATGGAAGTTTAGAAAATATTACTATAAAAGTAATTTTGAATTGGTTCTTTTTCAAAAATAATTTTCTACTTTTAATACTTAAATATTATTAAAAAATTCCTTATGACATATTTCAAAAACGTTTGAGATGCTACTCTAGTTTAGTATTGCTGACCTATGTGAACTTATTATATAAAAAGCATATAGAATGTTGGACTATTTCTATATTAATATTTGAAATGTTTTACATCTATGATCTTTACTGTGCTCTTCTGTAAAAATAAAATCAGTAATAGCAAATGGTTCTAGCAGGCTCATGTTGGGGAGATGGCTAGTTTTCTATGCAATGCTCCCTTTCTCTCTTCCATTATAACTACAGAATATCCAGGTATATGGATGACCGGTTAATTACATATTTTTTACATATGGCAAAATTCTTGCCCTTAATGGAATCATGACTCTTCCCATTCTCTCTCTGCCTCCTTAGAGCTGGAAACTGGATAAGGTTCAAACTCAACTTCAGTCATAAAAATAGTATATCTAAGCAAAGGTATAGTGGCTAGATAGAGGAGACTGGGTGTTCTAATGGCCAAGAGGAGCAGATCAGCTCACATTGCCCAGATTCCCACATGGGGTCTGTTATGTGACA